>NC_140950.1:10342477-10942477 GCF_014529385.1 Adiantum capillus-veneris
AAAAATGAGATCAATAAACTTCATGTCTTGAAAGTCATTTGTATACACTTGGGTTTACAAGAATATCTGTTACATTGACACTACTTCAACCCGACCATCCAACTCTTTGCACAAAATTTCTTTTTCTCTTCGCCGCATCACCTTACGGCCAGCTAAGAAAAAGGAAAAATCTGATAGTTCCTTGTCCATTGACTCTTCAATGATGTCATTTCGCAAATGCTGAAGACTGCATAGCTCCCTTATTGTAACCACCAATAGTAGGCCATTCTCTTTATCAATCACTTCCACATCCACAGTAGGATTATCTTCCAAACCTGCAGAAACTTGGTCCATAGGAATGTACTTACCGTTTAGCATTTGTGATCGCATATACCAAAATGAGAGTAATAGTGATTGGCTTGCAATCATGTACTTGACAACTAGAGTATCAAGCGCGACCTCGCACCGTAAACCAATCTCTTCCTTTGCATACCATCCTTTGTCAAGAAGTTTGTCACAGGATGACTGCTGAAATGACTTGCACATGAACATAGTTTTTGTAACTCTGATGTTGTAGCTATGAAACAGCTCTATGAAGAGTGCAACAGGACAAAAGTTTGCAATTCGAACCAGTTTGGTAGGAATAGAGCTACGTAGAGACCTTTGTATATCCTTGTAGAGCTTACTTCGCATTGCCTCCACCATTGTTTCCTCGGGAACTGGCCAGTCCACAGTGTTCCAATCGGTCGGTAGAGGCAGTTTCACCAACATGCCATTCTTATTGCCTGAGCTGAGTTGGTAAAAGTGGTCATAAAAAAAGATTCCCTCATCAGCCAATCTTTTGCTGCTCCTCTCTGAATACTGTAGAGAACCAATATGGGCATGTACAACATGGAAGAGGCCTATTATGCACTCCACAGGCTCCCATTGCTCATAAGAAGAGGGATAAACATCTGCAATATATATAAGAAGAGTTAAACTAAGAGTATCAATAAGTACAAATGACAAATCTAATGTAATTGAGTTGTGAAGAGTAGAGACATTACTCATAACAAGCGGGAGAAACATTGCAAAATATATAAGAAAAGTTATAATGAGAGTATCAGTAAGTTCACATGTCAAGAGTACTTACAATTGCAACGTGGTTGATGTATATTTGATACATTTCCACCGTTTGCTATCACCTCTGGATGGGTAAACACATGCTGAACAAGAACTTCCTTTACAGATCTTTTGCCGATCTCAACTTTGAAATCCAACACCCTGGCCTTCCATGCTGAGCGGTAAACGTTGATACCACTAAACCTCTTGGGTCTTCTTGGTTGCATGAGGACCCATGAACCTTTGTTTATCCTTTGTCCAACCCATTGGTTGTCTGCACTTATTGAAGCTGGTATTGTAATTGAGGATATGCTACTACTTGGCCTTCTAGGCAAAGTGCCGTTGTTGTTTGTTGGTGTGAGAGACAGTAAACACCTTGAGGCTCTTGGGCGAGAAGACGTGGATGCCATAACTCTCAGAGAAAAGCTTTAGTGGAGGGAGATTCACTTTGAAAGCATTCTAATGGAGGGAAAGTGTTTTAAAATTCCAATATCTTGTGCGGGCTTAATGGTCACCCTCCAGTACGTTAATGACCATGAGAGAATATCAGAAGTGGGACCATACGCAAGCACCTAAAAGCTCGGTAAAAGTAAGGAAATTACTATGCTACAATCCTAGTTTCGTGAAAGTTTTATGCTATTTTCCTATTTTTTAAGTCTTTCCAGGTACTTTTCTACGTAACGTAGCCTTCATGCTCATTGGACGCGCTCTATTTTTCTCTCTCTTCATATGGCCCTCCAAATGACCTCCAAAATTTCCTAATGGTGGGGTTTTCCATTGACATGAGAGCCCGAGGATGTTTGACTCTAAGTGACCATTCACACAAGGTGGCACCACCAAGGGGCCAAAGCCCTCAGCTGTATAACATTTGTTCTATGAGTGGGGTTTTCCACCGACATGAGAGCCCACGGGTTTTTGACTCTAAGTGGTCATTCACACGAGGTCACCCCACCAAGGGGCCAAAGCTCTCACTTGTGCAACATTTCTTCTATGAGGCCTCTTCCCATAGGCTAGTTGCACCTTTGGCCTTTTGTCTTGAGCCCACTAATTGCTAGGGCACTTCTCACAACCCCAAGGCACACTTTGCAATCTCAAAAGCACATTGATATGTATGCCAAATCGGGTTGTCATTTTGATCACATGATGAGCTATGTACAAGATATAGACACTACCATTGGAAGTCCCTTTGGTAAGACCTCTCTTCACACATTTTTTGTTAACACAATCATGTCATGTATGTCATATCCATTTGTTGAGAATTACACTAAGCTCTTGTGCTTCATGCATGGAGAGAAGCACAAAATCTCTGCATACACATTTGCACGGACACAAAGCATGACCATGCTTGGCTTCACAAAAGCAACTTTTCTACAAGGATTAGACATTGCCCGACAATGGGTAAGACCATCCTCATAGAATATCTTTGCGCAAAATCTAAGACACGTGCTATGCCGACATCGACATTTAGTTTGACGACTTTGACGACACATTTGGAGGGAAAGGCTCACAGCTAGGGTAGATGGTAGCGAATAGGATTTATGGTTGCACAGAGAGAGAGAGAGAGAGAGAGAGAGAGAGAGAGAGAGAGAGAGAGAGAGAGAGAGAGAGAGCAGTTCAACACCAATAGAAAAGAACACACTTTATATTACTTGAGTTGTAGAAAGCCTTACATATATATGTTTAAAAGTTGCCATGCAAATTGAACCTCAGATAACTAATGTTGTCTGCATGCCATAAAGCTTGTTCCCATGGGTGACCACTTTCTTAACCAGGTCTTACAAACCCACCAATCCCCCCTCAAGCCCGAACCACTGACAACGGACTTGATATAAACTATGGCAGAGTTCAAATCACCTGAAACTATGAGTAGAAGCCCCCCCCCCCGCCAGACAACAACATATGTGTGTGTGTGTGTGTGTGTGTGTGTGTGTGTGTGTGTGTGTGTGTGTGTGTGTGTGGTGTGTGTGTGTGTGTGTGTGTGTGTGTGTGTGTGTGTGTGTGTGTGTGTGTGTGTGTGTGCACTTCCCTCAAACAACTATCAGAGTGAGACAACAAGAACTCGACCAAATAGAAAAATGGGAGGTCTTACCACTCTTTTTTATGGCAATGTCTGAAACCCATGCAAATTTTTGACTACATGGCAATAACTGAAAAACAAGGCTTTGGACATAAAACTATATGGTTGCATGTGCTGATAGGAGACAAAACATAACAAATCTATGACACATAACAAGGAAAAATAGTTTTTCTACATCGTATTGTTGATGTATCGAGTGCTCGAAGCAAATCTTCATGTTTTGTATCTATTGCCATATTGCCAATTGTATTTGATTGAGAAGAAAGGCCACAAAATTGATATACATGGCATACACAGCAAAGAGGGATACTGCATTTAAATTTACATGCAAAATACCCATGTAATCAAAAGAATCTTTGTCCTTCAAGTGATCATCTTCAGCTGGCAAAAAATACCTCAGATCAAATTGTATATGGTCTCGCCAATTGACTCCCATGTATCCAAAAGTCTCCTCTAGCAATTCTTCTACCGTGTGCAGGTCCATCGTTAATAGCATTTTGAGATGCTTGCTAATAAAATATTGATCCACTTTTTGAGTTGACAGCTTCGCACATGCGCCCCAGGGGAGGGTGTGGGGAGGGTGTTTTATGTTGGAAACCTACCACCATCGTTGCCAAGCACCATAGTGTCGATTGTTGACAAGGATGTTGTGAAAAACATCCTCGATAGCTCTATGCTTTGTAGCAGTATTTTGATATGCTAGTTAAAACCATTCAACTACCCTTAATAAGTGGTTGTCGACTATGTCCATTGTAAACCGTGTTTCAATTGGTCGTCTAAGAACTGCTTCCCCTTTGAGCGTTTTGAAATGCTTGCTTGCAAGCTTCACTCCAACAATAGATAGCAGCATTTTGAGAAGCACTTGCAAAACTCCCTCATGAACCGGCTAACTACCTGCATCACCCTCGTTGACTAGTTGTTAGTTGTCCAACGGACTTTTGAGATGCTACCTAAGCGCTCCTTGTCGCCTGCAACTGCAACTGTCGATTTATGCTAGCGTTTTGAGATGCCCCCTTGCCGATTAGCCACAACAGTGTCTGTTGCCGTTTGCATTCTGAAATGCTATGTCCACCACGTTCTTCACCACCTAGGCTTTGCCGATGGGAGTGCCTACCGCCTCTGCTCTTGACAGCATTTTATAACGTCGATGGGTTGATTGCTTCACCTACGCCTACTACTGTATAACATATCGAGATGCTCCTCATCAAGGGGCCACGTTGCCTTCGCTTTCTATTGCACCATGTGCGAGGCATTTTAGAACGCCATGTCTGCAGTGCCTTCTTCAAGCTTGCCCGTTTGGGCTCTGATAGCCTTTGTCTCATGATAGCTATCTAGAATCAGTACAACTTTAAAAATTCTCTCTCTCTCTCTCTCTCTCTCTCTCTCTCTCTCTCTCTCTCTCTCTCTCTCTCTCTCCAATCACATAGCAAGGCTATCATTTTACTCATTGAATTTTAGATGAACTCTCTGTGTGTGCGCGTGTGCATGCATAGCAAGATGCCTTCTTATTCTCATCTTTCTTTTTTGCTTTGAAAGGTGGGAGACTTTAAGCTCAATGGTTTATCACCCGGCCATAAAAAATAATTGTATATACAACACGAAAACAACTAAATTCATAACGAACATATTTTACGTAAAGCATGCTTAAATGCATGAAACTTTTATATTGGGCCTACGTAATTTACTTTAACGTTAAAGCATTTTATATTTGGTAAAACTTTTAGAATTATGCAGTATTACGTTTTTTTTGGGCCTCAATTTTTTTCCTAACCTTAGGGTACCTACGCATCATATGTAATTTTATGAGAATTCTATTTATTACTCCGATTTTTTGTCATGGTACACTAAATATGTTGAGACAATTTTTTCAAGTACTATGACTAGTATATAAAAGGTCCACAAAGAATATTTTGAGATTATTTTGACATGCCTGATAGATAATCCAGATCCTTTTAAAAAAAGGGCCACCTAAGTGTCTTTCTCTGGTGCCAAGCAAGCATTTATGTTGATGTAGCAGTAGCCGAGGTTGAGGAGTTCTGAGGTGACAAATATATTCCATGATCTATTGCACCATTACGTGTGTGATGTGCCGCATTGGTTCCAATTATTACATAGATGGGGGGTGTTTTGCCAAGCCAGAGATCAAGGAGAGTTGAGGAGGGATAGCAAGTAAAAAAGATGAGATCTTGCTTTACCTTGATTGATTTGGCTTTTTTGATAGTGTTCCTTTGATTGGTGTGCGAATGGATTCTACTAATTTCATTGATATGAAGGACAAGAGGTATGTATCTACTTTTGACATTTACAAGAGATCAGCCTGAGCCAAAGGATGCTAATTGTGTTTCTTTCTTGATATATATAGCTTGTCTTTCTTGATATATATAGCTTGACGAAGAGGAGGAGCAACCTTAAGGAAGTTTTGTTGCATGTAAAAAGACCTTGGAATGCAAACTGAAGGTGGAGAAGCAATCACAAGGAGGTGTTGTTTCATATGCAAACTAGGGAAGAGTTTGCAAGGAGTCAAGCAAGATTTAAGATTTTAGGATGGACAAATGGAGGCCCATCTTACACGGGGAAATTTACAGGGACTACAAGGATTCTCAAAGCCAGGAATTTGTAGAAATCAAGGGAAGGCTCATCAAGATTCAAGTGTTCTAGCATTATTTGCTATTTGTTTTAAAGAACATTTCAAAGATGTTGTAGAAGTTAAGGAAAGGTGTAGATGCAAGTTCACACCATCTCTCCACATACACAAAGATGATGCAGAACTTGAGGTAAGGTGTTGAAGAGTCAAAGCTAAGACAAGAGTTCACATCATCTCTTCTGTATTGGATATTGCAAAAAGATGTTGCTCAACATGAGGGAAGGTATTAAAGTTGCAATTAAATGACATCATCTCCTACAACAAGAGGTGAACAAACTTTTATGACGATGGTGTAATGGAGTCTTGGCAAAGCAGACTCGTGATGGTGGTATGACATGAGATTACCTTCCTTCAATCATGTATATGGTAAGACATAGATGTGATAGGTTTACTACAACTATCTGCTTGGTTGGTGGAAAGTGCTACTAAAGTCGAGTGGCATCCCACCACAAGAACTTGATTTGCAAGAGATACCTCTCACTAAAGCAAGTATCTCATGGAGCAACACAAAGATTTTTTCTACTCTATGTGGAATACAATTTGGTTAAAGGAGTTACCTAGATTCCTCTCCTACTAAACATGGTGCAGGCACCAAGTTTTCTTCCACTAAAGCTATAGCTTTTGAGTTGCAAGGGGGTTGCAATCAACCACCTGCTTTTAGGGTTGATTAGAAAGAGATACATTGGTTATCTCTTAATGAAGTGTAAAGAAGAAATGTTCCCCATATAAAGGAAAATCTACCTATGAAGAGAGACCACAACTATACCCTTCACAACAACCCTTCACCAACAATACCTTGCAAAAACCCTAGGGATGATGTGACAAATGAAAAATGGGAACAATCATTGGACTTAGAAATTAGTCCATGCCAATGATCTAGCCAAGAAAAATTAGATCTACAGTAGGACATAGCTCAACCAAGCATTAAATAGGCAAAATCAATCTAGTAGCATCAATGGCTCAACAAGAAATGACAATACAAACTACGAAGGACAAGCTTGGCTTTGTGAGCCCCTCTTTCTCATGCTCTTGTGGGTAGTATCGGCTAAAGTGGGTGACATGGCAACCACCACAATATTTCTTGACCATAAGCCATATTCCAATGTTCTCATAAGAGGAGTCTCTCTGTCACTTGAAACAACGACTCTTCCTCAGATGGAGATGGCAGTGGTCTTCTTACCATTTGAGGCATGGCTCTTCTTAATCCACTAGCATGAGATGGTGATCATCATCACTAGGGTAATGTGGAAAAAAGTAACTTATGAGTCATATTGTTCCTTATATTAGCTTTAGATAGTAACCGGCTCATTATTACTCCCTGAGGGTCCATATGTCATGACATCTACATACCTAACTACCACTATGCTTGGCAGGGGAGGTTGGGCACCAAGAACTAGGGCCATCCTTAAGGAGCTTCCCATGGCTAAAGAGTCACCCGCCAACTTGAGTTGTTTGATGGTCTGCCTACATTCTAAGTTAATTAAGTGCTCATGCTTTAGAATAATACCTTTAGGCATCGTGGTTTTCTAATTTTCTACACATAGCATAACACAACAAACTACTAGCTCCTTGAGCAATTGACTTATCTATTTGATAGGCTCTTGTAGGGTGTTTACTTGAACACATTCTATAAAAATATGAGGGGTATTGAAATTAATTTCTTGTGTAATACCTAAGATTGTCATATACTGCATGAAAAACTAAAAAGAAGTAGTGCACACAATAGAAGAGCGAAAGAGTACACACACATGAGAGGGAGAGAGAGAGAGAGAGAGAGAGAGAGAAGAAAAAATCAAAATGAAAATAAATGAAATGTATTGTTCAGGTCCTCAAATGGTGAAGTGACCTATGATGGTCCAAAAAGTTATAGCCGCAGTGATGCTTAACCAAGTGTTTGCAATGAAAACAAAATAAAACTAGGGTACCTATAATCCAAGAAGGATGTTATACATGGATCATGAGTCACAATGGATCGTGTCATACATGGATCATGAGTCACAATGTGGGCCATAGTAGGTGGGGCACTTCAAAACATACATTAGGAGACAACGTAGGTATATGGTATCCCATGAATTGCCTCATGGGTTTCCACAATATGGTGTCTATCTCCTCCATAGTGAACATAAGTGCGTGCTCTCTAGCAATGATATATTGGATTCTCTATTGTAGATGATGTCTCTATAGTATAATAGACATCATCCTAGTTTAGACCACTTGGAAACTCATTTAACCCCATAGTTCTATAAATATGAATACCTTGGTGGTATAGTAGTAGTTATGTTTGTGATTTTTGGTTTTCCTATGAACGGGGTAAAATAATATGTTGTGTATCTCTGTATTATACCTCAATGCTCTGGTATTTTCTCTCAATACTCTTTTCTTGAGATATAGCGGGATAATTGTAAGGGAATGAGTATCATAACTATTATATATAAGTATGGTCGGCCGCCTTCGGCGGCCTCTCTCTCTCTCCCCCGGCAAGTCCCGACCAATGTAGTGGCAAGCACGATGTTTTTTTTTCAACAACCCCTAACTAACAATATCATCGTGAATTCTTTTGCCCATATTAGCAAGTGCAAGTGTACATGATTACATTTGGGCCTTGCTTTCAAGATGCAAGTGTATGTGATTGCATCGTAGAAACACCTTCGCTTTTAACACATCCGTTGAAAACAGCAACAAAGCTTCTTGGCCCTGCCCAAGTTGGACATATCCCACAATGAGTGCATTCCAATAGACGACACATACCCCATAGATTAAGGTCCTCAAGCACTTTTTGTGCGTTATGAAGTGCACCACATTTGGCATACATGTGGACCAAGGCAGTGCCAGGGTTCAAGGTTTTTACACTAAATTTCTCTACATGTTGTAGGTTTTCTCAAATTCAAAATTAAAATTTAGAGGTAAATACCAAAAGTTGTAGGTGGGATTACATTAAACCTAGGTTTTTTTCTACCTCTGCAAGTCCCACCATCAGCAGAGCTCCGTATCGATGCAAAATAGCGCATCTAATCTTCTTTTCCCCCCATGTTTTTGTATGTTGCTCTGTCGATGATGAGTTGTAGAGCGATGCATCACTTCCTCCTCCTCCTCTTGGCTTTTGAAAATAAGTGTAGGTCGCCCTCGTTCAGTAGATTGTTTTCTTCATGTGGGGGAGGGGAATCGACAACAATAGTGGCAGACGCTTGCGTGTGTGTGTGTGTGTGTGTGTGTGTGTGTGTGTGTGTGTGTGTGTCCCTGCAACGCTGGCTTGTAGAGCTTGCTGGTCACCGCAAGGAGCTTGCGACGTGGGAAGATGGGGGCGAGGCGGGGGATACTACTCCCTTTTGGAGTCAAAAGTATTGATGATTGGACCCTGAACCAGACGAAAATCTATGTTTCAACTTTAACGAAAATCCACGTTCCTCCAAAGTACTACTCAAAATTAGAGATAAAACTGAACCTGTCCCGACTCCGCCCAGTGTCAACATCCGTGACACCTCATCATGCGAGCTCAGCGACCATGTCGATGTTCAACACCCTCTTTTGCACCTGTGAGTAGTCCAAGCATGATCCCCATTTTGGCTCGCAAGTTCCCACACACTGCTCACCCCCTTATATGACGCTTCTCCTCGTTGTGTGACATCTCCAATCGCTCTGCGGCACATTATCATTGCCTTGGCTTCCTACCTCATCTATGAGCATGCCCCCTCCAAGCTCCTTCAAAAGGTGACTGTTTGTCAAAATCTGCAGATCCAACAGACCTACAAAAAACCAAGCTAGCTTCCGACTCTGAATCGTTCTCTCCCAACGTGAATTGAGGAGCCCAGTACCATCTGCTCCAAGCATCATCTCCTATGTCACAAAAATGGCTACGTTTTCCAATGATCTGACGATCTTGTTGTTGATGGTCTTGCACGGACTGGTCCTCGCTCTTTCAGTGGCCCTTAAATTCTCATACCTGCGGGACTCTGGCGACAACGTCATCACAACGACCATTATGCACAGCCACTCTTTGCGGCCATCCTTGGGCATTGACAACCAGCCGGACCATGACACAAAGCAAGAGTTGGACTCATCGACGACCACGTCTAGTAGACGTTGATTGCAAGAGTCTCACGTCTCCTCCGGCCAATACTTTGCACACATTGGCGATTATCACGCACAGCTAACAGACGACAACCGCCGCCACAGGGGAAAATGGCATAACCAATCTACCACACTTGGGTGAAAGAAAGGTTATACCATTACACACACACTCGAGAAAAAGAGAGATGGAAAGGTGGAGACGACATTGAAGAGGATGTTGGTGATGAAGTTGGGGGTGGTCGGCCTTGGGGTATTTAAAAGTATGCAAGGCACCACTTGGGGGGCCAACCAATGTCATGTGTGTGTGTGTGTGTGTGTGTGTGTGTGTGTCTTTAGGAGTGTGTGTGTGTGTGTGTGTGTGTGTGTGTCTTTAGGAGAGAGTGAGAGGGATGACTGATAGTTGCTGCCTATTCTCAGGAAGACAGGTCGAGACTCGAGATGCACATCTATTTTAGTTTAAACTTTAAAACTCAATCTCTCTCTCTCTCTCTCTCTCTCTCTGCCTTCTAACAGCTTGATAATCCACACAGTTACCGTTGTGTGCAACTCGACGCAAGTCTCACCTCTCTCAAGTCCAATGTTCTAATAAAATGTGTCTAAGAGCAAGGGCAAAAGGATAATTCCACCCCAAAATAGAGAAAAATAGTGCAAAATCCTGAAAAATTAACCTAAATTTCTAAAATTTCCTCTTTGCAAATTCAAGGAAAGGAATTTTGTGTGTTTCGAAAAACGATACCGAACACTGCCCGAGTCCCAAGTGCAAATCAAGGAAATTAATTTTGTATGCTTCGAGCCGCCGCTTCCGGGGCTCTCCGCGCTATTGCCATGCATAGCTTTGTCAAGGCCCCTACCTCACCAATAAACAAAAGCAAACACCTTATTAATTCAAACAATGTTGTGCTGATTGGCGGAGGCACCCAGCTCGGCTGTTGATCATTGGCACATGAACCTTATAAGCTCCACTGCCAGAAGCCGCGACAACAGAAGGAGAAGTATGAATAGGCAAAGAGAGAGAGCACGCTTGCTGTTCAAGGGCCATGAGCAAGGTAGATGTGGTAGACTGCATAGGAGTTCTGCTACGAAAGTTGGGAGGGGAGGGGCTGAGCAGAGCAGATCGGGCTGATTAATGGGGGATTGGGGGCTACGAGAGGTCGAGGACAGATCAGCTCCATGAGCAGCTTGGTGAGGCTGTCTATGGTTCAGAGTCCCACTGTTGTATGATAAGCACAACAAAGTTCGACATGCTGCTACCCATTGCGGCAAGAGAAAATCTTCTACCACTTTTACTTTTGTCCTCTCTAAAAGTTCTTGATTATCTTGGCATGGCATGTACACCCCTCATGAGTTTGCAATGACAACTTTCTGGACTCTTTGTGGGAAGAGATGTGCAAGACGGAAAGCTACAAACCCACCGTAGCTTGTGGCCTATGATACTATACGAAGGTACATTCATGGTTTCCATGGCCTTCGCGATCATCTCAGCTTGAAATATCTCAGACCGACTGCAGCTTCCCTTAGTTGTGGATTTACCAAAGAGGATGAGGTCAGGGACAAAAACTCGAAAGTTCCTCTGTAGTGGCTTCACCTGTTCACACCATTAATGCCATTAGGCACTGGTAGCAAAGCCATGTATTAGAACAATGGCAGGCTTATTCTGGTCTGCTAACGTTTCGGCTGCAGAGGGCTTGCACCAGCACGCCATGGTTGTTGCTGGGTCCACTTGGAAACATAAGTGCTGCAAGACGCAGCTACGGAAGAAGTAATCGAGCCGCCTATTACGCAAATGCGCCAGGCTGAAGCCTTCATCCGCAATCCAATGGACGCACGCCAGCGTAGAGAATTGGTCAAGCCACGATGGCCTACTGCGATTGTGTGTGTGCGTGTGTGTGTGAGAGAGAGAGAGAGAGAGAGAGATGTTGTCGGTCATAGGTGTGTGGGCCATGGCAATGGCAAGCTCCAAGCACCCGCACAAAGCAACGACTATTGCTTAGTGCTCTGCAGCTATTGTTCGCCGTAGGTGTTGGCTTGCCTCATTAGTGCTCAATCTCATCCAGCCTCTCTCCCTACGCCTCCACGATGATGACCATGCTTAAGAAGAACCGATGCAGCTCCACAAGGCTCTTGCAGCAGCAGGTGCGCGCAATAGATCCGAAGCGGAGAAGAATGAGGAAAGGAGCGGAGAAGAATGAGGAAAGGAGGGAGAGAGATATGAATTTTGCAGGTGACGATCGTCCTATGGTTATTAGCTTGGACAGGTGTGGCACCACCGCTCTGCATTCAAAGAGATTAATCAATGCGTTCAGCCTCTATCTTGCGCATCCATTGCGGCACGTGTAAAGGTGACTGGATCTCTCTCTCTCTCTCTCGTGCATTTGTCACCGCAGCTTCTCTCACTTTTGGCCTTTTGCCTTCATTTGGTAGCTTGCGCCACTTGTAAAGGACACTCCCCTCCGCCATATTATGTTAAATAGATATATATCTCTATCATATATTAAAGAGACTGGTTTTCCAATGCCACGTGTTAAAGGTTGTTGCATCCGATGAGCTCCGGTTTATATGAGTGACGAGGAGAGGGGGAGAGAGAGGCCGCCGGCCGTACTAGCTGTCTCTAGAATTGCTAATGTGCCTCTAATTGCCACCTGGACTTTGGTTGCAGAATCATTTGCCACATCGTTCCCATTTGCCTTAATGAGTTGAGCGCGCATTGATGATCGAGCCTCAAGCTCTAAAGCAAGCCCCGCAACCCATCGGCACTGAAGAGAAGAAGCTCATCGCTACCTCTCACACACAGAGACTGATGCACGGAGTTGTTTTGTGGTGTGCAGGGCCTGGTGCAGGATTCGGAAGGACATGAATCTCTCTCTCTCTCTCTCTCTCTCTCTCTCTTCTCATAGATCAAGAGCTGAGCAGATGGGCACGGTGCCTTGAGTAGCGAAGCAGCTATAATCTCTTATTTGCGGGAGTTTGCGGGAGTCCAAGCCTCAAGGGCACCTTCTGTCTCGAGTTGTTGGTAGGGCACACCACCCTCGAGCTTGGGCAAATATTCAGATTCCGTTTTGTCACTGTCTCTTCGTCTTTCATACCTTCTCATGCCGGTCTCCATCATCATGTCCATCAAGTCTACTGCAATCTCCATCATCATCTCTTCAGAGCTCAAGCTTATAGCTTACTGGCATGCTTGGAGCTAGGGGATTATCACACCTCCCATTGACCTTTCCACTTCTCCATTAAAGACGTGGATGGCAAGCTGGCGGAAGAGCATGCAACACAGCATGAGTTGCCACCCTTGAGGAGAAAGCACCATGGGTTGTCAGCGCAATAGTAGTGGCTAGGTATCCTCAAACAGCATGCACACTCAAGGATTCACAGCGCCATGGGCTGCCAACATTGCAGCCAAGAGTTTGAGTGCCATTTACATTCCCTCAAAAGATATTTTCTCCTTAGATGCCTCAAATTAATGTCCTCTTCAATCACATACATTCCCAGTCAATGTGTACTTCCAGGCATTTGCGATTTCAGAAAGAGGCAAGGTTACTTGAGGTGGTACTGCTGGATTTGCTGCCATATTGATGCTGTGAGTAATTGGTCAAATGTGCACTGATCTGGGTAACTGGAAAGAATTGGGGCCACATGACTGCACATGTGATGAAGGGGAACTTCCCATCTGAGCTTCGGGCTACAAGCTAGAATCACCATCCCGTATGAGCTACCGACAGGTTGGGGAAGGTAGATTGTGTGCTAGTCCACGTCAAGGGAGACGTTCTTGAGCTACACAAGTGATGAAGGGGAGCTTCCCATCCTTGAGCTGCTGGATTTTAACTTCCTTAGGAGTACAGGAGTACATAGGTTGAATAGATCAAAGACCCTCCCACAATGCACACACAACCCAAAGTAGCAAAGCAATTTGAGAAAAGTGAGGCATGCACGCAAAATGACAGAATGCAGCAAGTCTGTGTGTGTGTGTGTGTGTGTGTGTGTGTTTTTCTTGCAAGATTGGTACGTCAAAACTTGCATGAAGTTAGTTGGGGATTTGGATCTCGAATGCTATCATTGTAGCTTTGCAGAGCGGGTTCAGAAATCTCCACCTAAACCTCTGTTTTCTCCTATAGGAAATTAGTTCATCTTTTGATCTCCCTCTCTCTCTCTCTCTCTCTCTCTCTCACACACACACACACACACACACACACCACACAAGGGCATACACATACCCACACACATTAAGACTACAATGATTTCTCTTATTGATTTTTGCAAGAAGTTGCTACAAGTGGCACTCTATAGCGTGGCAATATATCAATTGTTCATGCTAAGTATTGCTTTTATGAGAAATGGGTTGGGCCCAGGGCTTGGGAAAAGATAGGTTCGCTTTATCCAAAGCCTGTTCATAATGAAAAATGGCCGGCTCAATTTTGGGCAAGAAGATTCTCAAGCCGGTTCAAATTATGGAATTTTTAGTTTAATATGAGATTTTAGTGTGATTATCCCTCTCAAATTTAGAGTTAGCTTGTTCCTGTGCATGTGAAAAGGTTCCAAAGCCAGGTCCATAAAAAATGTTTCCCGAGCCATGGTTGGGCCTGTTGTGTCTATGCATCATCAACTACCGTGCAATGAACGTGGCTCTACAATAATGTAGAGGTAGATTACTATAGCCATTGCAATTATTATAGTTGTGCACCATCTTACACCTGCATCAGGTAGAATATCTCTCTCTCTCTCTCTCTCTCTCTCTCTCTCTCTCTCTCAGGCATGCGTGCGTGCGCACGCACACACACACACACAGATGAAAAGGGAGAAAGATTTAGGCTTAGCCCTTAATGCTCTTCATAAAATGCAACACTAGCAATGGAGAGCTTTAATATATTGACAAGGTTCATTTCCCTTGCATCATGGGCATAACAAGTTAGCCTTACATTGGGCATGAAGCCTATTGGGTGCAAGTGGAGTGGCAAATCTACAAATACTTACACAAAACCAACAAATCCGGTTGTTAGTCGACAAGGCAGGTGATGGTGGGATTGCAAGCCAATGGTAGTGTTACACTTGGGAATCAAGGAAGTGGTGAAGTGATGTTGTGCCACAAAGGCTATTGCATGCCAGAGCCATCCATTTTATGCAAAAAAGTGTTACTAAATTAGTGTTTTCGATGTATTATGATACATGGTATGGCATATGCCTTCAAGGGGCGGCAAGAGAGAGAGAGAGAGAGAGAGAGAGAGTTTTTATTATCGTCCTTGGAGGTCAAATATGACCTATGGAATCAAAGTTATGTGTGATGCAGTATGTGTGTAGTTGATGAGTGATTCTCGGTGTGCCAAAATTGTGGTGATGAGAGTCACAATGGAGGGACCACATTGTGGCTAGGAGAGGAAAGTGTGTAGGTCTAAGTCATGTCTAACAATGTGAGGAAAGCAAGTTCATATGTGACCAAAAGCTTAGAGAGAGAGTCTTAACCCTTACAGACACCCTATCACCTTCGACGGACGCCTTATTACTTATTTGAGTCATGGACCGGGCTTGTCGATTCAATAGGTGTGTAGGTTATCGTCAATGAGAGGCACACCACTTATCTTATTTTTATAGTATTTTTGCAATGACCGGCCATTGTGGACGCCCATGTGTGAATGGGTCAAACTCTTCTAAAAGGTTTATTTTGACCTAAAATCCTTATTCTTTAAGGTGCATGCTAAGAAGTGCTCTTGCTCGTTCTTTATCTTCTTCTCCTTCGTGTACTCACGTGTGTATTTGTGTGTGTGTATGTGTGTGTGTATGCTTGAGAGAGAGAGAGAGAGAGAGTGATCGAGCATTGCGACGGCATCAGTGGTGGTGGCTCTTTCTTCTTTTTCGGCACATGATCCTTCACACGATGGAAGCATTGAGCGGTGAGTGACACACCGTTGCCCCTTTGAGCTTGCTCGTGGCTTGCACACTGTGTTTTGGTAAGTTCTCAGCCTCCGACAGATGCGGCAAAGCGCACATTTTTGGCGCCGCTACCGAGGACTGCCTTGCACTAAACTTGAGAAGCACTCAATGCTACCTCAGGAAGCCTTTCACTTCTACCATTTTTTGTTTTTTGCTAAGTTATGTTAGATCTGTTAAGTGGCTGCAGTGTGCAAGTTTTAGCACGTTTTTGTTAGCTCTATTAAGTGCTGTGTTTTGGTAGATCTGTTAGTGTTGAAATGTGCACGTTTTTGCTAGATCTGCTAAGTTTTGTAATGTGCAGGTGTTAGCAGGTCTGTGTTAGTGTATGGTGTTGTAATGTGCAGTAGACAGTGAGAAGGTTGATTGTGTGTAGTTTACTGTGATAGGCAATGTGTGAGCAGAGGTAATTAGTGTTAGCAACGATAAGTGTTAATTAGCTATGTTAGTTGTAGGCAAGTTAGATATAGCTACCAGGGATAGCTGTGTGAGCGTGTGAGCTCGACGCTCACGTGCAACATTATCGATCCACAGAAAAAAAATTTATAAAAAAATGTAAAAAATTAAAAAATATTAAAAAATGGCTCAAAATTTTGAGACAAAAAAGAAAATTAAAAAAATCTTATTTTAAAAGGAAGGATTGGTATCATTCCCCGAGCTCGAGCCTCCGTCCGCAGTCTTATGATATAGTATACACACTACTATATATATAAAGACTAACACCTCAAGTGAGGGGAGGGCATGTGGGACAAGTTCCTCAAGTCCTTCACCATTCCCTTCACACTCATACTTTGAACTTACTAATTCTAACCTTCTTCCCGACTAGGAAAAGATTGTTTTTAAGATTTCGAGGGCTTTATGTAACTAAATCGGGGGCTATAAAGCATGGCACATCCCTCTAGCCAGATGCTCGTTTTGAGCTATCACACGCCATATTCAGTGGCTTGACTAGAAAAAAGGCTCTAAAAAACAAAAAAAAATTGATGGCAAATTTGGGTTGTAAACGCCCAAAAAACTAGGTGAACGGCCTTGACGGCCACTCACCAACACTTTTAAAGTGTTGACGTCACATGCACCTACGCTCTGGTCGAGTGCTAGAGGAAGATCACATATAGAGTGTCTGTCATAAAATCTAATATCTAACCAACCCAAATGATTTTCTCATATTAAATTGATCACTTAATGTGGGAGAATAAACGGGAACAAGTGTTAAGATATAGATATGTGCTTATAGATCTATCTCAACACGGGGCCAATAGTAAAGGGGCCGAAATGGGAGATGGTCTATCAAGAGCAAGGCTAACCAATGGAGCATAAGACCTTAGGGTTAGCTTCATTGAAGACCTCCAATAATGTGTGTAAAAGTCCTTTGACCTTAGGTAAGCTAGGGCTGAGCTTGAGGTGGGAACCCGGCCCAAGCTCAAGGTGTTTGTCCTGCTTGAGGTGCTTGTCGTTCTTGAGGTGTTTGTCCTGCTTGAGGTGCTTGATTAAGGTGCTTGAGGTGCTTGACTTACTCCATGCTTGAGGTGCTTGACTTGCCGCTTGATTAAGGTGCTTGAGGTGCCTTGACATGCTTGCTTGAGATGCTTGTGGGAATACCCCCTAGTCCAAGTGCTTTGTCATGCTTGATGACTAAGGTGCTTGAGCTCCTAAAGTCAAAAGCATCCCTACAAGAGGGGGGGCGAGCCCTTTTCCTAGGGATTAGAGAGAGAACACACACTCACACTCACAAGGGAAGCCCCAGCTTGAAGAGGCAGCAAGGACACATGTCAGGTCCCTACCCATGTTACCTTCATGTGTTGCTTGAAGCCTATTGGCTAGGCTTCAAAGGGGTCCAATGATAAATTACTTGAATTATCTAATTGTTTTTGCATTTATCAAGTCCTCTCTCTCAAAGGGGAAAGGGGGACACTTGTCCCAAGGCTATCCCTGTTGCTTGTAATAGGCTCTGCTTGTGATTGGCTAGGCCTGGAGGGGTCCAATGAGCTTCAAGCATGAGCTACAAGGGGGGGTCGACCCAAGCAAGATAGGGGGGTGCTTAGGGGGTATACTCACCCACACACACTCACAAGCACTCTCATTGTGTACTATGCAAAGTGCAAGAGCTCCCTCTCCTTCTCCAAGCAAGTAGAGGTTGAGAGCCTACACCAACACTCTTGGCTATGGAGTGCAAATCCAACCAAGAGCCATGCTTCAATGCTTAAGCTTGACATCTTCTTCTTCTTCATTACTATGCTATTATGTATGCTAGCAACAAGAGTATGATAAGTGAGGAACTAATTCTTTCTCCTATGAAATGTTTCTTCTTCCTCTTCCCTACCCTCATTCCCTGCTAGCTCTCTCCACCTTCGAAGGTGTTTGAGGTCTTGGGACTGAGGCTTGGGATAGTTAAAGCTTTCTTCAAGTTTATGTTATGTTTGTGATGCATGAAGCCTTCCATCTTCATGGCATCACCTAGGTCACAAGGAACACAAAGACTGTATTGTAACAAGTCTCTCTTTATGGGAGAAATCATAATACAAATGCCTATTTGAGGGGAGACCGGCTCCACATAAATCCGGTTCTCAACTGTTGTCATGTTCTCTAAACTCTCTCTCTTGCAAAAGTATTGTCTATGCCAAGTTAACTAATTGCTATGATTATGTTTCTATCTTCAATTATGTCTACCCGCTATGCTCACAAAATCATTTCTTGAAAGTACTCTCATTAAATTCCGCTATTCTCAAATTGAATAGGCAAATTCCATTACATTGGTATCAGAGCATTTGGTTTCTCTTTTCTTGCTTAAGAAGAGAGGTCCTTAAGTAGCCTATAAATGGTTGATGTTGTTAATTATAATAGAGTAAGTGGAACTGGGATCTAATATCGGTTTTGTTAAGCCCACTATGTGGGGGATGGTGCACACCTCGGGAGCTTTGGACTTAATAATGGAGTCTTTTTAGACTTGCCTACGGCTTTACCATTATTGAGCCATAAGAAGTCCGAAAGGAGCTAGCCCTTGGCAACTCTGCTATGTTAGACCTACTCCTCTACTCTCTATAATTAACCACTTTGAGCCGTGGGTGTAGATACTTAAGAGCCGATTTTCAAAGGCTAAGAGGAGTGGCAACTAAGGTTTTGTATTGCCAAAGCATACACTAAGTATAAACATAAATTTTGTTAACATGGCTGACAATAATCAAGAGAGTAGAATGAACATTGATAGCTTTGATTTTGCACATGAAGGTGCTAATGATGATGCTCCCATGTTTGTGAATTATCTCGTCACTAGGTTGCAACAAGCTATGGGCAACCCTGTTTTGCAAGCCGAAGTTACTCAACAACTTCGTGCTTATGGAATTTCCCTTCCTCTCCCAGAGGAGAGAGAGCTTAGGAGGCCTCTTGAAGAGACCCCCAAAAGAAGACTCTCTCCCATTCGAGAGGAGGAATCCAAAGAGAAAGAAAGCAATGACAGTCTAAGTTCTTCTGAAGATGTGGCTCCACGAAGACGGCGGTCTAGACGATCGCCTACTCCTCCCAAGAGGAAAAGAGCAACCTATAGTCCTTCTCCTCATCACTCTGAAAGGCAAGAGAGGAAACAAAGGAAGAAAAGGGCTAGGAAGAGGTCACCCTCTTCTCCTTCTTCTTCACCTTCCTCCTCTTCCGATGAAAGTTATGGCTATTCTCCTAGAGAATACAAGAGGGGAGGACATCGCAAATCATTTCCTGCATGGCGAAGGTCACAAAAGCTAAAGAAGTTCAAGGAGGGAGGAAAGAGTATCTCTTTTCTCACCTACGATGGCACCTTTGGTGCTATCGACAAAGTGTTGGCCTTCATCCAGCAATTTGATGCGGCCTTTGGGGACGAGGGCTTCACAGAGTCCTCCAAGCTATGCCATGTAGCTATGCACTTCCAAAAATCAGCTCGTCAATGGTGGGCTAGCCTTCGTGGCAATGGAGAAGCCCCAAAGACATGGAAAACTCTACGAGTTTCCATCATGAAGCAATTTCTTCCAAGCGATACTAAAGATAAAGTTCTTACCGAATGGCACGGCTTGAAGCTTCTCTCTCATGAGTCTATCAACAAGTATGTAGACAAGTTTTGGGATTTACATCTCAAAGCTACTGTCTTTCAAAAGATAGACTTTGTCGAGCAAAGACAGCAATTCTGTGCGGGATTACCTGAAGAGATGGCCGAATACATCAACTCTCAACGGCCTGGTACTATTACTGAAGTAATCCATCACACCATGGTTGCTTCACGCATCAATTTCCATCAAGGGGCTAGACGTAATGTCAAGCCCATGGAAAACAAAGATAAAAATGATGCAAAGGGGAAATCCAATGCACAAAATAATTCCCAAGGCACTTCCAACAACAACAATAACAACAACAACAATTGGTCCAAGGAGAAGGGAGTTTACAAAGGTAAAAACAAACTCTCTCCTGAAGAGCTTGAAGCTTTTCGCAAGGACCATAAATGTTTCAAGTGTGGGGAGCAAGGACATGGCTATCGTTCTTGCCCCAAGAAGAATACTCGCAATGAGACTCCTAGGGCTTCCACCATCGAAGCTCCAAAAGAGGATGCTCATTGCAAAGGATCATCACTCTCCTATGCTTGGGGAAAGGTAAGAGAGCATGATGCCTTCATCTTGTTTGACCCTGGCTCTACTCTCAACTTCATATCAATAGAGTTGGCCACCAAGTTGGGCATTCAAGCTTTTGAGATGGGAGATATAGTAACAGCTGATGCAGCTTTCAAGGGACAACAAGCCTCCGTTACTCCCTTGATTGGGAAGTTGAGGCTTCATGTCCAAAGCTATGTCGACAAAGAAGACTTCTTCATCTCTCCTCTCCAACATCAGGATGTTATCCTAGGGGCACCATGGTTTGATCGCATGGCTGCCAACATGAAGTTCCCTGAAAGGAGAATTTACTTCACCTACAGGGGAAAGAACATGTATATAGATGCTAATGAGCGTGGTCGCACTATTCCACTTGTAAATCCTCTTTCTTTTGATAAATCAATGAAGAGCTCCGTTTCTGCGTACATGATTTATGTCAAAGAGTCTCTAAAAGCTAATAATGTTTCATCAAATGAAAATGATAGGAATCAAGAAGAGTTAGACTTGTCTACTTTTCTAAAAGGATTCCAAGATGTGTTCATCGATGATATCCCTATGGACCTACCTCCAAAACGAGGGGATGATGACCATCGTATTGAGCTCCTTTCAGGAAGCTCACCGCCTAACAAACCTCCTTATCGAGTCTCACAAGCTCAACAAGAGGAGATTATGAGGCAAGTACAGGAATTGGTAGACAAAGAGATGGTGAGGCCTAGTTCCTCTCCCTTTTGTTCTCCAGTCCTTTTAGTGCAAAAGAAAGATGGTACATACCGTATGTGTGTGGACTATCGAGCACTAAACCATATCACTATCAAAAACAGATTTCCCGTGCCTTGGGTAGAAGATCTGTTTGATAAGCTACAAGGCTCTATCTACTTCAGTAGGATTGACCTTAAGAGTGGCTATCATCAAATAAGGATAGTGGATGAAGATATCCTAAAGACCGCGTTTCGCACAACATTTGGTCTTTATGAATATCTAGTCATGCCTTTTGGCTTGACTAATGCACCAGCTACTTTCAATCGTCTCATGGAGAAAATTTTTAGACCATATCGTAAATTCACTGGAGTGTTCTTTGATGATATCATCATCTACTCCAAATCTTTGGAGGAACATAAGCAACATCTCCAAGTGATTTTTCAAGCCTTGAGGGAAAACAAACTTTTTCTCAACCAAAAGAAAAGTGAATTCTTCCTTCAAGAGATTCAATATCTAGGTCATATTATCTCTCACGATGGTATTCGTATGGATCCATCAAAGTTAGAGGTAATGTGTGCATACTATAGACGCTTCATAGCAAAATTCTCTCAAGTAGCAGGACCACTACACGACTTAACAAAGAAGAACGTTAAGTTTGTATGGACTGCTAAGGAGCAAAATGCTTTTGAAAAACTCAAAGAGAAGCTTACTTCCCAACCAGTCCTCGTGCTTCCGGATCTCTCAAAACCATTTGAGGTCCAATGTGATGCGTGTGGTGATTGCCTTGGAGCGGTTTTGCTTCAAGAAGGGCATGCCATAGCATATGAGAGCCGAAGGCTCAATAGTGATGAACGAGTCTTGGGCATTTATGAGAAAGAGCTTTTAGCTGTTCTACATGCCCTAGATACATGGAAGCACTACCTATTGGGGACTCCATTTATCCTACGAACCGACCACCAAAGTCTCAAGTATTTCATGACGCAAACCAAACTTTCCGACAAACAAATGAGGTGGGCAAATTTTCTTTCGCAATTTAATTTCCATATTGCTCACATAGCTGGTAAGCACAATCAAGTTGCCGATGCACTTTCACGACGACCAAAAGGTAATGCGGTGTCTATAGCTACTCACAATGATCTATCCTCTATGATAGATGAGTATGCTACTGACCCTGACTTTAGAGACATAATGTCAGCCCTTGCTTTGGGGAAGAAAGAGGAACCATTCACCTTGCAGGATGGTTATCTTCTCCACGGCAATAGGCTATGTGTTACCCATTCCCTTCGTGAGAAGGTTATGTATGAATCCCATGCTCCTCCATATGCAGGGCATAGAGGTATTCAACCTACTCTCCGAGGAGTAGAGACGTATTTCTATTGGCCTACCATGAAAGTGGACATACAAGAGTATGTTTCAAAATGTGTAGTATGCCAAAAGACCAAGTATGATAGAGGGAAGCAACCTGGATTACTCCAGCCATTGCCTATTCCAAATTCACCATGGGAGAGTATATCCATGGATTTCATCTTTGGATTACCCAAGTCTATCCATGGGAATACAGGAATATGGACAATAGTCGACAGGTTTAGCAAGCAAGCACATTTTATTCCTGTCAAAAAGACTATTAAGGCACATCAAATGGCAACTCTCTTCATATCTCAGATTTTCAAGCACCATGGATTACCCACATCCATCGTGTCAGATAGAGATCCTAGAATGACCAGTAATTTCTGGAAAGGTCTCTTTGAAAATCTAGGAACAAGATTGAATTTCTCTTCGGCCTATCACCCACAAACGGATGGCCAAAGTGAGATAGCCAATCTTACGATACTCGATCTACTCAAGACTTATGTTACCGAAGTAGATCAACGCTCACAATGGGAAAAGTATTTATCTCTAGTAGAGTATGCCTACAATAATACTGTACATACTTCTACGGGGAAAGCACCTTTCGAGATCATAGAGGGAAGACCTAAAAGTCCCTTGCTACTCAAAGTACATGGGAAGATCTTCGCCGCCGATGAGTATAGCCGTGACCTACAAGAATCTTTTCAAAAGATTAGGGAGGCTATAGCCATCTCTCAACAAAGGCAAAAAGCTGCTGCTGATAAGCATAGAAGAGCCTTAATGTTCAAAGAAAATGATTGGGTCTTACTCAAGTTTCCTAAGGCTCGATTAAGGCAAACGACGGGCAAAAATCCTACGGGCCATCAAAAGTATTATGCTAAACTAGCAAAAAGATACTATGGTTCTTTCCAAATCTTGAAGCCCATTAATGAGACGGCTTATCAACTCAAGTTGCCCAACCATTGGCTTATACACAATGCCTTTCATGTAAGCCTACTTAAGCCCTACAAAGGAGAGCCACCAACCGAACCAATTATTGAAGACCCTCCCGAAGTTGAAGACCAAGAAGAGGTGCTACAACCCGAAGCTGTCCTTTGGAATGAAGACAAGGTACTACGACATGGTAAGATAATCCGACGGTATCTTATTAAGTTCAAAAATTATCATTTTGAAGATGCTAAATGGATGCAAGGAGTACAACTTAAGGATAGTATGAACCTTGTCAATGCTTACAATGCTACATTAGAGTAAGCATGTACAACTCTCTTTTAATGACTCATGTTTTTGTCTTATAAGACTAATCCTCTTTTTTATTGTGCACAAATTTAACTAGTATGTATGCTTAGAATCATGTTTGTGATGACGACGTCTCTCAAACACCAAGTAGAATTTGTCACTCTACTTTGGGAGAATGAAATGAACTAAAGAGCAGACATGCTTGCGGCAGCTATGTCTCCCAAGCACCAAATGGATTAGTCATCCATCTTGGAAAGATGTCGTAGGGTAAAAAAGGGATCCTCTACCCGCTAAGTACGATTGACTAATGACTAATGACTAAGCCTTTATCTCTTCTACCTCATAGTCGAGGACGACTATGATTTCAAGAGAGAGTTAATGTCATAAAATCTAATATCTAACCAACCCAAATGATTTTCTCATATTAAATTGATCACTTAATGTGGGAGAATAAACGGGAACAAGTGTTAAGATATAGATATGTGCTTATAGATCTATCTCAACACGGGGCCAATAGTAAAGGGGCCCAAATGGGAGATGGTCCATCAAGAGCAAGGCTAACCAATGGAGCATAAGACCTTAGGGTTAGCTTCATTGAAGGCCTCCAATAATGTGTGTAAAAGTCCTTTGACCTTAGGTAAGCTAGGGCTGAGCTTGAGGTGGGAACCCGGCCCAAGCTCGAGGTGTTTGTCCTGCTTGAGGTGCTTGTCGTGCTTAAGGTGTTTGTCCTGCTTGAGGTGCTTGATTAAGGTGCTTGAGGTGCTTGACTTACTCCATGCTTGAGGTGCTTGACTTGCCGCTTGATTACGGTGCTTGAGGTGCCTTGACATGCTTGCCTGAGATGCTTGTGGGAATACCCCCTAGTCCAAGTGCTTTGTCATGCTTGATGACTAAGGTGCTTGAGCTCCTAAAGTCAAAAGCATCCCTACAAGAGGGGGGGCGAGCCCTTTTCCTAGGGATTAGAGAGAGAACACACACTCACACTCACAAGGGAAGCCCCAGCTTGAAGAGGCAGCAAGGACACATGTCAGGTCCCTACCCATGTTACCTTCATGTGTTGCTTGAAGCCTATTGGCTAGGCTTCAAAGGGGTCCAATGATAAATTACTTGAATTATCTAATTGTTTTTGCATTTATCAAGTCCTCTCTCTCAAAGGGGAAAGGGGGACACTTGTCCCAAGGCTATCCCTGTTGCTTGTAATAGGCTCTGCTTGTGATTGGCTAGGCCTGGAGGGGGGGTCCAATGAGCTTCAAACATGAGCTACAAGGGGGGGTCGACCCAAGCAAGCTAGGGGGGTGCTTAGGGGGTATACTCACCCACACACACTCACAAGCACTCTCATTGTGTACTATGCAAAGTGCAAGAGCTCCCTCTCCTTCTCCAAGCAAGTAGAGGTTGAGAGCCTACACCAACACTCTTGGCTATGGAGTGCAAATCCAACCAAGAGCCATGCTTCAATGCTTAAGCTTGCCATCTTCTTCTTCTTCATTACTATGCTATTATGTATGCTAGCAACAAGAGTATGATAAGTGAGGAACTAATTCTTTCTCCTACGAAATGTTTCTTCTTCCTCTTCCCTACCCTCATTCCCTGCTAGCTCTCTCCACCTTCGAAGGTGTTTGAGGTCTTGGGACTGAGGCTTGGGATAGTTAAAGCTTTCTTCAAGTTTATGTTATGTTTGTGATGCATGAAGCCTTCCATCTTCATGGCGTCACCTGGGTCACAAGGAACACAAAGACTGTATTGTAACAAGTCTCTCTTTATGGGAGAAATCATAATACAAATGCCTATTGGAGGGGGGACCGGCTCCACATAAATCCGGTCCTCAACTGTTGTCATGTTCTCTAAACTCTGTCTCTTGCAAAAGTATTGTCTATGCCAAGTTAACTAATTGCTATGATTATGTTGCTATCTTCAATTATGTCTACCCGCTATGCTCACAAAATCATTTCTTGAAAGTACTCTCATTAAATTCCGCTATTCTCAAATTGAATAGGCAAATTCCATTACAGTGTCTCCGTTTATGCGGGCATTGATTATTCCTCCACGTTAGGCTCTAGGCCCTCAGTGGGAACCCAAGGTAGTACCACTCAGGATCCACATATTGCATCTAGTGACTCTTTCTCTGAATACGATGTCATGGAAGGTTACCCGATGCCCAATCTTGATAGTTCAAGCCAAGGCATGCATGCCATGGGCCCACGGTCTGGGCCGAACGTGCTTAGCCGCTTGAAGGAGACTTTTAGTAGACCCACTCGCTCTGAACATGGAGCTAACGATGTGAATGAAGGGGTTGGAGAAGTAAATTCTCCATTCATGACCAATGTAGACCCCATGCTCGTGGAGAGTGTGCATGTGAATACTCCATTCACTGCACCCTTTGACTCTCAGAGCTATTCCCCTCTGAGGTTATATTACCTGATGGTAGAAGCCTTGCCAAAGTGCAAGAGGTTGAGCGATATATCATTGCAACTAGGGAAAGGGAAATCGAGAGCCTACACAAGGTAGACCAATGGAGAGAGTTAAAAGTGAATGCCCCTATGTCAACATTTATGGTAGGTGAGCAATCGAGTGCTTCTGAATTAGCAACCACTAAGGGTCAACCCATAGAGAGCCACATTGCATGTAGTTCAAAGGACACCCCTAGCATCTCAATCCTAGATGGAGCATTTCTAAATGAAAACTGGGAGTATGAATTACAAACGAAGACATTAAACGACCTATACATAGGTCACACCTATCACGTGGGTTGATTAGATGTCCTACAATCCACAACGGGTGCTACTAGCGTAGAGGATCATCAACAAAGAGTTTGTGATGTTATCTATAGGGTTATTGAGTTGGAGAGGCTAAATAAAGGGATCCACATGCCATCAATGGGTCTCATGAGATGCCTAGATACAGGGAAGGCTAAGCAACCAACTTTATCACAAATGGAGACTCCCTCGATAAGCCCGATGGATCCTCCATATGTTGTTTTGCGAGGGGTCTCAGTACAATCTGAGCCCACGAGTGATAGCTTTATTTTTCCAAGTTTAGCTCATATTTCTCTTTGATGACACCACGGCTATCATGCCTACCCCAGCGATGGGCATGACAAAAAACACGCCATGGACCTCATTCATTGGTGAAGCACTGCTACATGGTGGCCCAATGCCTACAACAGTACCTACAAGTGTGTATCAATCATATACACCTATAGGTCATCGTACTCATATAGCTCCTAACCTCCCATTGTTTCAACAACTTATGCTCCACAACCACAACATCCAACCCCTTATTTCAATGAGACCATACCAACTAGCATTAGCATGTCACATCCGATGTCTGCTATGCCTAGAGCCACACATATGAACTTCCGACCACCACCTGGCACGACATTGCACCCAACTTGGAACCCAAGGGCTGCATATACACCAAACCCAATGCCAATCCCCATTCCACATGCATTCTCGAGGGCACATGTCCCCACTATACCTGCTCATTTAGGTGACTTGGCAACATTTTCTCAAGTTATCGATCGATCTAAAGTTAAAAATATGCGTAGCACGCCTGATAGAGAGCCTAGAAGTAAGGCAGTACAAATAGCCAAGCTCACACAAAAATTTAGTTGAGACGGGGATGTGAGAAATTATATCATTGTTTGAACAAATATGCAACTCCCTCGGAGAACACGATGACCTGCATAAGAGTAATGCTTTAAGCCTGACCTTGAGTGGGAAGGTTGGGGATTGGTATAGAACCCTAAGGATGGAAGAGAAAACAAGTTACCCTACTCTTAGGAGAATGTTCTTGAAAGAGTACATACGGAAGGGAGTACTTTAGGGTGTAGCATCTCAACTCCAAAAAACCCAACGAGAGGAAGGAGAGTCCGTGAGAGACTTTATTAGTCCCTTGAAGCATTTGAATTCTCGTTGTAATCCAAATGAGTGCTTCAATAATAACCAATTTCTCGATAGATTCATTAGGGGACTACGACATGAGGATATCTACAATGGTCTAGTCATTAGAGGTATCAGCACCTGAAAAGCAGTCACCACCAACGCGATCCAATTAGAGGACAACTTAATGATTCAAGGAGAAAGAGTATCTGTTGAGCCTAAATGTACTAGCTCGCAAGCAATGGGGCATGAGCCAATGACCATAAAGCCTATTGCTAAAGCCAAAGATATCTGGGATGACTTTAGCATAATCTCACCAAGGCCTTTCAAGAAAGTCTTAGAGACAATTGTGCTCCACAAAATAATCATATGTATCCAAGAAGGGAGCAACAATGGTGCTCAGTTTTCTATAATCCGCATAGTACCAGTGAATGCCCTACGTTTAAAGTAAAATTTAATGGGAATTGCAATGCACGTGGAAGATATGGTCATCAAGCCAAGGATTGCATAGTGTTTAAACGCGCGATGGCCAATAGACCAACCTTAGCATGGACGAACACACCTCGAGTGCCTGCATTGATGCCAACCCCACATCTTGAACAACCGTCACAACACATGGTCCCTAGGGCCCAAAATGTTATTCAGAAAACACCCTTACGACCTCTAGTTCTAGGACCGCAACCCCCACATCCGAGAATCACTTCAGTGAATCAAGTGGGTTGTGAGTCATCTACTACTTTTTTGGAAGGCTGTGAGGAAGATATAGAGCCTAATATTGCCTGTGGGATTGATGCACTTGAAGAAATTCCATAATACTACACGGAGGACTATTGGGGACAAGTCAAACATGTCTATCAAGTAGCTGCTCTTGTGGCAAGGGACCAAAATATCAATTTCACTGCCAAGAGACCACCTCTTCAATGCTATGAGTGTGGAGGTTCACATCGTGTAGCCGAATGTCTCATTAGACTACAAAAGAATGCCACACTAATACAAACCAATCAAGCGGGCACATCTACAATGCCGATACTCATGTATAATCGATGTGGCCTAGATCATTTGATTGCCCAATGTCCTAATAATCCAAATGCGCCAGATCATGCCATTGAATTTCATTGAGGTTATTGAGGAGCCATCACAAAGTATGTATGTACACAATCGATGCTCCAAAACCAAAATTATATTCTTGAAGAAAGAGACACAGCATCAATTGACCAATCTCAGAAGGAAGGAAGAGATTACAAAAATTAGCAAAGTCAGATTCTAGATCGAAGACCAACATAGGGACTGGTGACGACCTCATATATATGAACGACGCTGAAGAGGATTCTGATTTAGGTGAGACCATGGAGACTAAAATGACACTAGGAAACAAACAAACAAGGAAGATCGTCATGATCCACAATGGCCAGGATCCAAGAAGAAGATAGGAACTTACCCAAGCCCTACAGAGGAGATCGAGCGAGTCAAGCAATTAATGGGTTTAGTAGAAGAGACCCAAAAGGATCTAGAGCCAGCACTTAGGCATATTGAGATTACCGACACAGTGTTCCCTACGCAAAAGCAACCTACAAGTCCATAGACCACTATTCATACCAAGTGTTATTCTAGAATAAAGTGACTTTAAGTCATGGGAAAGTGGGCGTACTCCCTTCTTGTTGGAGAGAATGTTTACAAAGGGATTACTTGACCCTATCGAAGAAATGGAGATCCCATCCTCCCCACTCAAGGGACTGAAGCCCAAAAAGTGCCATTAAATATTGCCAAATTGATGGATTTCATGGCTTCAAAAGTTAGAACCACCATCATGTCCAAACTATATGGAGACCCGAAGCTATTCTTAGCTCTTCAAGCTTTCCTCAATGGAGAACTGAAAGTCGGGCTACCACAATTTGCACAGATGGATGGAGCTAGGAGGTGCCAATAGAGGAAGAACACTTAGATCCACAACCCAACCTAGATGATAACTATGTTGTTGAGATACATGTTAACAAGTTGGGACAATACTTTGAAGGCGATGAATCCAATGCAACCATACCAACCACTACCAAGGGATTAATTGTGAAAGGAATCCTTGCTGGGAATCTATGGGAAGACCTCACCTTGGGACTACAAACATAGTGGTAAAGACGGCCAATGGGACTATTGATAAGCCTATTGGGATGCTAGAAGATCTCCAGATCAAGGTATTTGGACAAAAAATAAGGCATACCTTCATTGTTATGGATTTTTCCAAGCACACTATGTCGTTTGCGATGATCTTAGGACATCCTTTCATGAGGGAAGCAAAATTGGTGCATGACTGGTCTAAAAACCATGTCTACTTGTTGTAGTTCCAAGACTCTGTCATTCAAGTGGATCTTGTAACTAGTCGAGCACATCCTCTAGGAAACAAATTATAATTGATCATAGATCTGACACCACAATTAACTCGGCCCCATTGCCGTATTATTTACACGTGTAAAATGGACACAGATGTTGGGAAAGATTCTCCTTACATGGATGTTCTACTTGGGATGACTGAGTCTGACAATGTGGACTGGGTCCACCTAGTAGCAACCATAGACACTTGGGAAAATAGGGGGACGACCTGGGTAACATCTGAGGGGGATGAAATTCCACAACTCGTACCTTTAAATATGGTAGTAGCAATGCATATAGCTTCTGATGACCTACCAGATGAAGGCTTGATTGACATTGGAACCAGTAGCGTAACAAAAGACTATAGTCTACACGATTTGGAGTGAGAATCATCAATTGAAATTGACCCTGAAGACGAATAATCTGAGTTAAATCTTGGTGCAAATGTGGGGACAAACCATTCAGGGCCCAGTGGTACCCTAGATGAAAATCTATCCGGGAGAGGACAAGACATGAGTAGCGATTCATCTAGTCACTCTTCACTAGAAATCGGACTTAATAGAAAATTAAACAAAAGGAGTAAGCGATATAAGAGGCGATGATATGGAGCAAATGTGCGTGCTAGGATAAATGAAAAGAAATCTACCGCAGAATGGCTTAATTATATAGGGGCATGTGATGCTCATCAAAAGCTGGTAGATAACTGAGGTGAATACCTTCAAAGCGTCATGTGGTGTAGTCCACAACCCATTGACATCGCACAATTAGAGGCTACAGAGAAGCCAAAGTTGAGCCGTACTGTAAGGAGACGATAAAATCGAGAGCTAGATCAACAACAAAAGGAAGCGGGAGAGAAGTCACAGTCCACAGAACAACAAGACCCCATAGACTTACATCTTGCACCTGAGCATTTCAAATCCTACACCACGAAGGAGTGTAAGGTTGCGTATACAAAGGCCCAGAGAATGCCTATTGATGATGGAAGCAATGGAGTCTATGACGGTCCAACAATAGTTAAGGAAATAAAGTTAGCAAAACTAGCCAGGAGTCCAAACTTGTTTTCATTGCCCAAGATTTGACAGAGATTGAGGAATATGTACTCAAGGAGCTTCTCAAGGAATTCAAGGATATATTTTCTTGGACATATCATGATATGAAAGGTGTTCCACCTTCCGTGGTACAACACACAATCCCCATGAATAGCATGGCTAAATCGGTCCAGCAACGACCCTACCCAATGAATCCTAAGTATGCAAAAATTGCTCAAGAAGAAATTGAAAAGCTTGTCAAATGCGGATTCATATACCCTATTGAGCACTCACAATGGGTGTCTCCAATAGTTATTGTGCTAAGAAATAATGGGAAACTCAGAGTGTGCGTGGATCTCAAGAAGGTCAATGCTGCCACTAGGAGAGACCATTACTCCTTGCCATATTCAAAACATGTGCTTGAAAGAGTTGTAGGGAAGGAAGATTATAGCTTTTTAGATGGGTACTCTGGCTACAACCGAATCACAATTGCATGAGAGGACCAAGCTAAAACTGCTTTTATAACCAAATTTGGAGTATTTGCATTTTGTGTTATGGCTTTTGGCTTTACCAATGCCCTTGCTACCTTCCAAAGATTAATAAAGACTGCTTTTAGAGAATATTTGAGGGAGTTTTCCGAAGCTTTCGAATATTTGAGGGAGTTGGAAAGAACATCTATCATGTTTACAAAAAGTGTTTGAAAAGCGCAGATTGTATTGCATCTCATTAAACCCTTTCAAATGCCAATTGTGGGTTAGCGTGGAGTCATTTTAGGGCACATAGTGTCCAAAAATGGGATTTCCACAGATGAGAGAAAAATTAAAGCCATTCCCAATTTGCCAGCACCTACAAACTATAAAGGAGTTTAAAGGTTCATGGGCCATGTTGGTTATTACCAACGGTTTATTTTAAACTTTGCCGAGATAGCTCGCTCATTGTACAAGCGTTAGCACTCTTTTGTTCATCAATCAAGCGTGTTCGTTCCGTCCGGGCATCCTAGTAAAACGCGGAACACCCGATCCCACTCCGACCTCGATATGTGAAAAGCGTTTTCTGCCATATGTACTGAGAATTCTCGGGAGACGTGGTTGACAGCCCGGACCCACAAATCGTATATGCGATTGCCTTCAGATGCGAATCTGGTATCGGCCAGAAACAATGCAATGAAAGAGCTACGCCATTCATATTACTTTAGACAAGGAGCGAAGGGTTCAAATCCCATTTCCTCCTAATCGCGATTACCTGTTTGGTTAACGGCGACATAGGTTGGCTCATCAAAGCTTCAAAGAGGAAATACCTTGAAGAGGGTCTGTTTCGCTCGATTTCTGCCATCCTAGGACTCCATGTTTTGTGAAGGCAAAGAGGACTTAAACCTCTGGCAGCCCCGGTGCTATTGCCTCGCTTTTCCGCTCGCATTTTCAGGATCGGAAAGGAAACAAGCGACACCAAACGAATCACGGCTCTTTTGGTTTGGTTGAGATAATATTCTTCATCCTCAGACAAGTGAAAGCAAAGTTCCCGTTTTTCTTTCCTACTAGCCCATGACCGGACTCGAACCGGTGCCGTTTCCTAGTACATAGAAAGGCTCTATCCAAAGGTAGCAGCTACATTACATGAGCCGAAATAGCATAGCCGACTCTTTTCGTTTTGTTTGGATAAAGGATATGCTAACTTTAGCAGCTTGGAGTGGCTCGCGCTCTCACGTGGGCAGCATTCCTTCCGAGCTGGGTCTCATGGCCGGAATCAACTATCTGCATCTCAATAACAATTCACTGTCTGGCACAATTCCTCCCACACTGGGGGACTGTAAGTATCTGGTGTGGGTGGATCTCAGCAGTAATGAACTGGAGGGCACCATCCCTAAGAGCTTGCCAAGCAAGCAGGGAAGATGATAGAAGGGACACCAGCTTGCATTTAGCCTTTTTTAAGCATCTTTAGGCGATCAATGCACAAAGTATGGCTTGGGATCAGTGCTTACCAGTTCGCCCGGCTTAGCAGAATTCCTTCCAAAGGTACAACCTTAGCGTCTCTACTCGGATATCGTGGACCATGCACGTAAACGAATTTGTACAGGCAATGAGCGTGGGATACTTGAGGAAGAGCGTAGGATCGAACGCAACACAAGTAAAAAACTTGAAAAAGAGCTACAAGTCGTGCGTGAACAAAAGGAGAGACTATTTGACAGAATTAAAGCTTTAGAGCGTAGGATAGCAAATGCAAAGGACGACAGCTCCTTTGTTCATGACTTACGCGAAATGCTTAGTTGCTCTACACCCGATTTGTTAGCCTTACGTCAGCCTTCGAATCGTTGCGAAACGAATAGCGAGAACTGGGGAAAAAAGGAGGCGTAGAGGATTTACACTCAACGGAAGGAGGAAGATGGCCAGAGGCATCGACAAATGAAAGATGGCGCGTTGCGAAACTAAAGTAGCAAACCGAAGACAGACTCTAACGGGTCAAATCCAAGACCGAACCACGATAAATCGAAGTTTTACCATCCATTACAACGTGAACCACCGATTCCCTGCAAGGCAAAGGATGGAACAAATAAGATATTTTACCATCGCTGATTTTGTATGCTTTGAGGCCGGAGTGGTCGCTGATTTTGTACGCGTATGCTTTGAGGCTGTATGCGGAGTGGTCACTGATTCTGTACGCTTTGAGGGCGAGGGATAAGAGAATAATTAAGTTACTGGCGCTACAATGCCGGTGGTATCGAGGCAACTCCTAATGAGATGATATGTCTGCTTCAGAATAAAAAGTTATGGATACGACACACGGAGAAAAAAAAAGGCTTAAAACCACTGCTCCAATTTATTTCATGCGTAGAAATCAATTCAAACACCTTTCCTTTGGCAAAGACACTCTGCTAGGCCAACATTGACACTGAGAGATGAAAGCGGGGAGCGAATGGGATTAGATACCCCTGTCCTAGCTGTAAACGATGGAGACTAATCGCTGCGCTGCGCGTATCAACCCCTAAGTGCTGTAGCTAACTTAGCGTTAAGTATCCCGCCTGGGGAGTATCGTTCCCCTTAGATCTTTAGGTGCTAGGCTAACGTAACCTCTCGGGACCGATGGTAGGCTAGGTGGTCCCTATGCTGGTGGGCAACCAACCCCAAACGCCAAGGCCAAGATTGCGGGGTGGAGTAAATGGCCAACTCGTCAGGCTCATGACCTGAAGACTGCAGGTTCGAATCCTGCCCCCGCACTACATGTTGTCAGCAGTTTTAAAGCAAAAAAAACACCGTTTAAAAGAAAAGGAAAGCAAGCTGTAAGCAAAGAAAAAGATGCGATAGAGAAAGCAAACAAGCGAAAGCAGAAAAAGATGCGTTTGCTTTAAAAAAAAGCAAAATCGAAGCAAAGCAATCTTTGCCGGCCAACTGCTTTACTCCGTTCGACATTAGCTTTTTTGCGTGCTAGCTACACTACATAAAAGCATTTATGAAAATGTGTAAAAACAGATGTTAAAAGAAAAGCATTAATTGCACCATGCTCTTGTTTGGTTTAGGTTTCGTTGCGGGGCTTTCCGTAAGCGGAAGCTGTTTTTTTGTTTCTTTTGTGCGGGGCATGCTTTTGGAATTGGAGAGGCTCTGAAACCTTGCGGATTTGTATCGAGCACAGTTCAACTTTCTTTATTCACAAAACCAAGTAGGATAAAATCTCTTACTAAGACTGCGGAGAGCAGCTATGGCGTTAATTCAGTCTTCTTCTTTGGCTAACACGCTGCATAGGCATACAGAATTAGCTTTGCTGGAGCGCCCGCCCTGAAGCCAAACTATCCCTCAGGGATCCCGGACCAAGCGCAAGTGGGGACTTCTCAACATCGCAAGTCACCTCTTGATGATCTGTCCATTAACCACACAAATATTTACATTTGATTATTATAGTTTGACTATTATACGAGAACGCTAGAGAATCTTTGTCTTTAGGCTTTAGCCATCCTTTACGTAACAAACCACTAAACTAAGAGGCCAGGTCGTTGATAGCAAGCTGTGTACTTGTCGGCTATCAATCATAAGGTGGAGTGAAATTGGATAGCCAGAGTGTTGTGTTTTTGGGCACTCAACAAAAAGAGAGGCGCACAGGCGACAAAGTAACAGGGGGCTTGGGGTTGTTGGGCTTCCCCGTTTGGCTCACGTAGCTTAAGGGATAGAGCATTCCTATGTACCAGGAAAGGAAACGGCACCGGTTCAAGTCCGGTCGCTTTCCTGGATCGGAAAGGTCGCGGTAGTATCTATTATTTCGTTGAGCACTGCTTTGTTGATCTGAGATTATGCTTAACCCCCGCTCGGCCCCAATCCCGGGACGTAAGATGATTCGCCTTGCCGATGGCCGTTCCGCTTACGGTTATTGGCAAGAGCTGGTAACTAACCAAGAGATCATCAACGACAAAGATTGACCTTTTTTAACCAAAAAACCGAGTTTGATCCTGGCTCAAAATGAACGCTGGCGATATGCTTAACACATGCAAGTTGAACGTTGTTTTCTGTTTATAGAACAGTTGAAGACAAAGTGGCAAACGGGTGCGTAACGCGTGGGAATCTACCAAACAGTTTGGGCCGAATCCCAAAGAAACGAAAGCAAAAAAGCAAGCTTCGATAAAGCTAAAAAGCGCTATTTGATGAGCCTGCGTAGTATTAGGTAGCTGGTTGGGTAAAGGCTGACCAAGCCGCAGATGCTTAGCTGATCTTTTCGGACCATCAGCCACACTGGGACTGAGACACGGCCCAGACTCCATAGGGAGGCAGCAGTGGGGAATATTGGACAATGGGCGAAAGCCCGATCCAGCAATATCGCGTGAGTGAGTGAAAAACGTCGCGTTAGCGAGGAAGGGCAATGCCGCTTGTAAAGCTCTTTCGTCGAGTGACGATTATGACAAGACTCGAAAAAGAAGCCCCGGCTAATTCCGTGCCAGCAGCCGCGGTAAGACGGGAGGGGCTAGTGTTATTCGGAATGACTGGGCGTAAAGGGCACGTAGGCAATGAATCAGGTTGAAAGTTAAAGGCGCCAGCTCAACTGGCGGAATGCTTTCAAAACCAATTCACTTGAGTGGGATAGAGGGGAGTGGAATTTCGTGTGGTAGGGATAAAATCCGGAGATATACGAAAGAACGCCGAAGTAGCGAAGGCAGCTTTCTGGGTTTCTACTGACGCTAGGGTGCGAAAGCTTGGGGAGCAAACAGGATTAGATACCCTGGTAGTCCATGCCGTAAACGATGAGTGTTCGTCCTTGGTCCGCGGATCGGGGGCTCAGCTAACGCATTAAACACTCCGCCTGGGGAGTACGGTCGCAAGACTGAAACTCAAAGGAATTGACGGGGGCTTGCACAAGCGGTGGAGCATGTGGTTTAATTCGATACAACGCGCAAAACCTTACCAGCCCTTGACATATGAACACTTGACGTATGAACACTTGACATATGAACAAGTGTGCTTGTCCTTAACGGGATGAAACGAAAATTCATACAGGTGCTGCATGGCTGTCGTCAGCTCGTGTCGTGAGACGTTTTTGGTTAACTCCTATAACGAGCGAAACCCTTGTTTTGTGTTGCTAAGACATGCTGCTCTCAAAGGATCAATGCCATTATTTACTTGTCAGCGGGGCGGTACGGGATTGATGACACTTCCTCTGTGCCGATGTTGCACTCACAGGAGACTACCTATAGTTCTACTATGGAGGAAGGTGGGGATGACGTCAAGTCCGCATGGCCCTTATGGGCTGGGCTACACACGTGCTACAATGGCAATTACAATAGGAAGCAGGTTCGTAAGGCGGAGCGAATCCATAAAGATTGCCTCAGTTCGGATTGTTCTCTGCAACTCGAGAACATGAAGTTGGAATCGCTAGTAATCGCGGATCAGCATGCCGCGGTGAATACGTACCCAGGCCCCGTACACACCGCCCGTCACACCCTGGGAATTGGTTTCGCCCAAAGCATCGACCAGAGATCACCTATTGCTAAAGTGTTTCATGCCAGCGTTGAGTGTGGCCCATTTTGGTATGGGTGGTCTCCTTGGCGCATATCACGGTTGGGTCAGTGACTGGGGTGAAGTCGTAACATGGTAGTCGTAGGGGAACCTGTGGCTGGAGGGAATCTTAAAGGGAGGCGCTAGCGTCTTTTTATTAACTGTACGTGAGTTGATAAAGTCAATTCGTTCGGGTAAGCTAACTGTGCGAGGGGGAAGTGTGGGGTTGGTAGCGATTAAATAATCAAAGGCTTGTACTAGCTGTATTTGCATTTTCTCTGGCAGGTGCTTTTGTCGTTAGCACTTTTTTGTTTCTTAATCAAGCGTGTTTGTTTTGTCCGGGCATCCTAGTAAAACGCGGAACACCTGATCCCATTCCGACCTCGATATGTGAAAAGCGTTTTCCGCTATATGTACTGAGAATTGTCGGGAGACATAGTTGACAGCCCGGACCCACTAAAGATGCGAAGAGGAGAAGAGAAAGGAACGCCATAACGGATAGCAAAAGCTAGGCAATTCTTCGAATTAACTACAGTAATTCGACCACCAAAGCGATGACGTGGCTGTAGTCATTCTAAACAATTGCTAGCGGCGGATGCTGCAGTCATCTAACCTTTCCTTGCTATCCGAGTGGATGCTTCCACTGGGCGGGGACTGGACCAATGTGATCTCGCCTTGACGTTGGCGGTCCGGCTTATGGAGAAGAGACCAAGGCCTTCTTTGACCAAGAGTCACACCTTTATGAAAATATTGCATCGGCACTTGTACCCTAGCGTTGACCTTAAATTAGAGATGAGAAAAATGTATAGTCTAATCTCAATCGAGAGATAGAGCGGCTTGGAAAGGCCGTGCGACTTGAGGAGCATAAGGCAATGGTTATGGCAGCCGCCAAACTCAAGACCAACGTTGTACTTACCGGCACTTTCCTTTCGGGAGCCTAAGGTCCCTCTCTTCCGGAACTTCTTATTGAGTTCCATTGGACTGCAAAGTGTGACCATGCTTATGAGTTTTTAAGAAAGACCTTAACCAGTGCACCCGTTCTACGAGTACCCGATTGGAGTGTAATTTTCCATGTGCATATTGATGCATTGAACTTTGCTATTGGGTGTGTTCTAGCTCAACCTGGAGAACATAAATTGGACTACCCCATTAGCTTTACGAGTCGTCAATTGAATGACACTGAGAGGAACTACACCACTACAAAGCGGGAAGGTTTAGCTATGGTTTACGCAGTGAAGAAATTTTGCTACTACCTTCTTGTCAACAAGTTTGTTTTCTATGTTGATCATCAAGCATTGTTGTATCTAGTAAATAAACCTTGTTCCATGGGAAGAATTACACGATGGTTGTTAATTCTTCTTGAGTTTTATTTTATCATTGTGGTGAGACCCGATAAAAGACATGTCATGGCCGATCATTTGTCTCGCATACCCAATGGTGAAGCCCCTATGGGAATTGATGGAATTGCCTTATACTTTCATGTTCCTAGTCGAGACCATGCCTGAATAAAGTGAGAAGATTGTGGACTTTTAAGTTAATGATTTTCTACCCAAAGAGCTTCGTAAGGATATAGCCAAAAATTGTTAAAGGAACGTAAATCTTATTCTCTAATTGCAGAAACTCTCTACAAGCTAGGGAATGACGATATTCTTAGACGTTGTGCTCATGAGGATGAGTATTTATACATACTGCAAGAAGCCCACATGAGTATAGCCGGAGGACATTTCTCAAGGGAACTAACTGCGAGAAAGGTGTTGCAATCATGCTATTGGTGGGATACCTTATTCAAAGATACATCACTTTTTGCAAAAGGATGTGATGAATGCCAACGTTACAAGACCACAAAACGAAAGGATAAGATGCCCTTAGTTCCTATTAAAGTGACTCAACCATTTGCAAAGTGGGGTTTAGACTTTGTAGGCCCAATTAGTCCGACAGCTCGTAACAATCAATCTCGATATATTATTGTTTCCATTGACTATGTGACAAAGTGGGCAGCAGCCAAGGCGACATGCAAGGCTGATGCAAGGTCAACCCCCAAGTTTCTCTTTGAGAACATTATTATAAGATTTGGTTGTCCCTTTGAAATTGTGAGTGACAATGGTACTCATTTTATAAATGGAGTGATAAAGGAACTCACGACAAACTTCATGATAGCCCATCATAAGTCTACACCTTATTATTTACAAGAAAATGGCCAAGCTGAGAGCACTAACAAGACTCTAATTTCTATTTTGACCAAAATAGTGGAAGCTCATCGCGCAGATTGGTATTTGAAGCTGACATCAACTCTATGGGCTTATCGTACTACTTACAAAGTGGCTATTAATTGTACACCATTCAAAATGGTATATGGCCAAGAAGCAGTTATGTTATGGGAGTTTGTAATTCCTAGTCTGCGCGTAGCTTCACAAGAAGGTTGGGATGATAACCCTTTAGTTGAGCGTTTATATATCCTTTAGAGGTTAGATGAAGAAAGACAATTGGCTGTGCAAAATGCACGTGGAGAAAGATAGGAGAAAGAAATGGTTTGACCGTCATTTGAAGAACAAAGATATCAAGATTGGGGATAAAGCCCTTACGCATATAGTACCTAACGAGAAGAAAAAGTTGAAATATGCGGAAAAATGACCATGTAGAGTGCAAAATCACCCCACAAGGCACCATTCATGTGGAAACTCTTGATGGACTTGAAATCATTGGATTCCTCAATGGGAGTAAATTTAAAAGATACTATGATCCTTTAAGCCAAGAGGAGCTACGTGCCATCCAAAAAAAAAGGTAGCCAACGCACAAGCAGAATTGAAAAAGATACAAGCTCAAGCTGAGGCTAAAGAGCAACAACAACGTATTCGATGACAATGAGAGGCCAACCTTGGAGTTACACATGCATTTCACGTTGAAACAGGGAATGATTGGTTGGACTCTGACACACCTCTACGATACCCTATTGAGTTAAATAGCGCCTATGGAAAAGTGCTATATAACGCGTTATTGGACACGGGTGCTAAATATATATGTTGTCATATGGAGTGTGGTGTCAATTAGGGAAGCCATCTCTATCTGAAAGTACCATCCAAGTCAAGGGTATCAACAAGAAAAAAAAGTACGATTTTTGGAACCTAACAAACTTCTGTCAGTTATGACAATGGGGTTGTAGCTTGTTGGAACTATGGAAGGCAATATAAACCTACGACGCACGTGGATGATAGCGACCAAATGCACTATTGATTGGGGCACTGGGAGTGTCACAACACAAAAACCAACTCGTAAACCTGCCACTCAAGCGACAGTCCCTGAGATATTGCCTGCCAAGAAGATACAACAAGAAATAGTGCATGTCTAAGAGGTTGAGCCATCTGTAACTATAGCCCAACCCTCTAGAGCTTCAACTTCGGTAGTTGAAACAAAAAATGAGACACACAAGACCCATCACAATATAGCTAAGAAAACATACAAATGGGTCCCTAAAACTTCTTTAGCGATCATTTCTTATGCTAAAAAACAAGAGCCTTGTAAGAGACGCCCCACTAACTCCCAGAAATGTAAGAAAATGTTGCATTGGATTCCTAAACGACTATTGGAAGCCCAAGGCTACTATGAAGGGAATGATGCAAAACGTAGATTGTGTTGTTACCTGTCACATATAGACCCATGTGAGTCAAATCCTGTAACGATAAAGCTGATTGAAGATCGTGGGAAGGAAAAGATTACAGAACACTATAAACCTGGTCCGGAGCTAGTTTGGGTACCCAAGCGAGAACGACTTGTATCGCTCACATCAAACATAGAAAAAATGAATAAAGCTTCTTGCTCTTCATGTAGTTCTTAACAAAAATACCAGCTTCAACACAACCTCCACCTACCATTGTAAATATCCATACAAATAAGAAAGAATTTGCCCCTCCCGTTGTAAGTTCACCACCTACAACAATATTACAAGTAAAATCATGGGAGAGTACCTTACCACCCTTGCAACTAGATGAAACGCCTAGGGCGGTAAAAAATTATTGGTCAAAGTCTTCACCCATAACAACTTGAAACAACTGGTTTCAAAGGGTGACGACATCGTTCCAAAAGGTGTGATCTACACAAGGAAGGGGGGATTGTTTGCTGACATCCATCATTCACTTACTTCCCACTTAACCTTCCTCCCTGACCTCTCAATCTCCCAATCTTAGGGAATGTATATATATAGCCCAATACTCAAGAAAACAAAAATAAAAAAGTAAAAGAGCAAGAGCCACTAAACAAAAGGCTGGAAACCTACAAGTTCTAATACGAGACCCAAAAATCATTATAATTACATATTATGCACAAGGACATGACCTTTTGACATGACCCTTATAATATTTGCACACTAACCATCATCTATCTGCGTGTACAGATATGGCTAGTACTCTAGAGTAATCCACTCCTACCTTGGGTGAGAGGTACCCTCTTTACTTTTCACAAGTGTTTCACATAGTCTACCCAATGCTTTCTTGTGAATGGGATTTGGTGGATACGCTAGAGTGTGAGATGAATTTTGAGGAATTAGAATGACTGATACGTCTCTTGACCATGAATGATCCCTACTTAGTGGAGAGCATCTCTCTGATTGCACAAGCCTACCTTTGACCAACATGACTATAGACATCTAGTGACATTCTTAGTAAACATTTGTGCCTCTGATGATGAGGAAGAGTTACATGATTACACGGATGGCACGTATGGTCTCACGGATGATGACTTTGTTTTTCTCGACGATGACGAGGATAGGGGTCTAGACCTAGGGCTACCCGCCCATCTATTCAATATCTTGTTCCCTTGACTTTCTAGGTGGTGCAAATATTTAGGTTAGGGTTCCTTATGTTGTTTGATTGTGTTCAATAAAGGTTGGTGCCTCTTGTCATAATAATCAATATCTAATTCTCCTAAATGATTTTCTCATGTTAAACTGATCATTTAATATGGGGAAGTGCCAGGGGAGAAAAAGCTAGAATATTTGTTAAGCTAGCAGACTGGCCACAGTAGGGATCCAAAGGAGGGAAAATAGGGATCCAAAGGGGGGGCCATCTGCAAAAGAGCCATGTGCAACAATGGGCTAAAAAGACCCTAAGGTTCAACCCATTAAGACTTCCAAAATGCTAAGGTTCCAAAATTCAAAGGTTGTGTCCAAAGGTCAACCATGGGGGAATTGGATGCTTAGTGTGTGTCAAAAAAGTCTTTACAAATCCCTACTTAGGAGGGGGCGAGGCTTGCTTGTAGGGGATGAGAGAGAAAGTCACACACACACACACACACACACACAAGCTCCCTTTACACAAAGGGAATGAGGGACACATGTCAACTCCCTAGGCCAGATGCCCACAAGGTGTACCCAATTCCTATTGGATGGCCTTGGAGGTGGACCAATGAGAATTAGGCTAGAGTAAATCTAGTTTAATCAATTTAAAAAAACTTAATAAAAGAACCAATGAGAATTAAGTCCTCTAGAAGGCTATTGGACAGTCTCCCAAGGGGTCCAATGAGCATTCAGCAGCCCAATGGCTTGCCTGATTCCTATTGGCCAGGAGGCAAAGGGGTCCAATGAGAGTTTAGTTGAATTATTAAATTACCTAAAGCTCTCACAAAAGGGGAAAGGGGGACACCTGTCAGAAGGCTATCACTTATGCTGCTTAATTGTCATTGGCTAGCCCTAGGGAGGTCCAATGAGAGGGTAGCATGAGCAAATAGCAAGAGGGGTCGACCAAGAGAGAGAGGGGGCTGATTTTTGCAAGGCATTATCACACACACACTCACACAATCTCATGTGTGAAGCAAAGAAGACTCTCTCTCCTTCTCAAGCTTTAATGGAAAGCTTATCACCTACTCCAAGCTTGTGAGAAGGGAGGCCTACGTCACCAAAAACTCTTGGCTTTGTGATGCAAATCCAACCAAGAGCCAAGCTTCAATGCATGCTCATCTCCTCTACCATGCTAATTACTAAGCTAAGCTATGCTAATATCAGTGATTATGTGAGGATGATTCAAAGAGGGATGATAAAAAGCAAGAGAAGAAAAAGGCGAGAAAGAGGACACACTCTTCTCCATCTTCTTCATCCTCTTCCTCTTATGACAGTGATGGTGAAGACGACAAAGATCAAGACAAGAAAAAGGCGAGAAAGAGGTCACCCTCTTCTCCACCTTCTTCAAATTCTTCACCTTCTGAAGAAAGTGATGGTGCAACCTTTGAACCATCAAAAAGAAGAGGCCATAGGAAATCCTATGCCGCATGGAAGAGGTCGCCCAAGCTGAAGAAGTTCAAAGAGGGAGGGAAGAGCATCTCTTTCCTTACCTATGATGGTACCTTTGGTGCTACAGACAAAGTCTTGTCCTTTATCCAGCAGTTTGATGCGGCGTTTTGAGATGAGGGCTTCACGGAGTCTTCTAAGCTCCGCCATGTAGCTATGCACTTTCAAAAGTCTACCAGGCAATGGTGGTCTAGCCTACGAGCCAACAGTGAAGCTCCGCGAACATGGAAAGCTTTAAGAGCTTCCATTATGAAGCAGTTTTTGGCCACCGATGCCAAAGACAAAGTACTCACCGAATGGCGAAGCTTAAAGCTCTCTCCCTATGAATCCATCCACAAATATGTAAACAAGTTTTGGGACCTACAACTCAAAGCCACTGTCTTCAAAAAGTTGGATTTTGGAGAGCAAAAGCAACAATTTTGTGCGGGCTTAACCGAAGAAATGGCGGAGTATGTCAACTCCCAAAGGCCACGTACCATATCGGCGGTAATACACCATACTATGGTGGCCTCTCGAATCAATTTCCAAACGGGGGCTAAAAGAAATAATAAGCCCACGGAAAACAAGGGTTCCAACGAGCCTAAGGGGAAGGACAATGTCCAAAAGTCTCCTAAGGGCAACTCCAACAAAGCTAAAGAGAAGGGAGTTTACAAAGGTAAAAACAAACTCTCTCCTTAAGAGCTTGAGCGTTATCGCAAGGATAACTGGTGTTTCAAGTGCGGCGAACAAGGGCATGCGTACCGCGTGTGTCCCCAAAAGAACAACCGCCAAGATCCTCCTAGTGCTACCTTGGTTGAAATCCAAGAGGAGGAGACTCACCAAACTCATCACAAAGGATCTCCTCTATGCCATGCTTGGGGAAAGGAAAGAGAACATGATTGTTTTATTCTCTTTGACCCTGGTTCTACTCACAATTTTATATCTATAGAGTTGGCCACCAAGCTATGCATACAAGCCTATGAGATGGGAGATGTTCTACCCGCAGATAGTGCTTTCAAGGGGCAAGAAGCTTTAGTCACTCCCTTAATCGGGAAATTGAGGCTTCATGTCCAAAGCTATGTGGACAAAGAGGACTTCTTTATCTCTCCTCTCAAGCATGAGGATGTAATCCTAGGGGCACCATGGTTGATTGCCTGGCTGCCAATGTTAAATTCCTTGAAAGGAGAATCTCCTTTAAGTTCAGGGAAAAAGACATGTATATAGATGCTAAGGAAATGGGTAACACTATCCCCATTGTACATACACCAGCTTTCAACAAGTCAATAAAGAGCTCTATTTTCGTGTACATGATTTTTGTTAAAGATTCTCAAAATGAACCTAATGCTTTAGCAAAAGAAAATAAAAGCAACCAAAAGGAATTAGAGTTATCCAATTTTCTCAAGGGGTTTCAAGATGTTTTTATTGACGACATCCCTTGTGAGCTACCTCCTAAACGAGGTAATGATGACCATGCAATTGAACTTCTTCCAGGAAGTTCACCGCCTAACAAACCTCCTTATAGAGTTTCTCAAGCTCAACAAGAGGAGATTATGGAGCAAGTGCATGAGTTAGTTGAGAAGGGAGTGGTTAGGCCTAGCTCATCTCCATTTTGCTCACCTGTGTTATTAGTGCAAAAGAAAGACAACACATATCGTATGTGTGTCGACTATAGAGCACTAAATAGGATCACTATCAAGAATAGGTTTCCCATTCCACGGGTAGAAGACCTATTTGATAAGCTACAAGGATCGACCTACTTCAGTAGGATTAACCTAAAAAGTGGCTATCATCAAGTATGTCGTTCTAATTTTTGCAAGCAGGTGATATTAACCAGGATCTAGCAAGATGCTCCGAATGGTTTGAGGAGAAAAGGGGAGGAGTGACACATGTAAGGGAGAGGGAGAGAGGTCGCTGTTTGTCAGGCCGACGGTAGAGAGAGAGAGAGAGAGGAGAGAGAGAGACGCGTGTGGCGATTGCTGGCGCGCGAGTTGTCTGTATGCAGGCATCTTGCTATTGAGCATGTGTCTTGTTTGTCTCTTGTTTCTTCAGACAGCAGGCCCTCACGCGGTGTGAGCTGTAGGAAATAGACATATTTTTCAGACGGCAGGCCCTGACGGGGTGCGAGCTGCGGATGGAGGGGATTCTGCCACGTGGGCCCCACGTGTACCCGACAGCGTGTGCTCTGATCAGAGCGCATGGCGCACAGATGGTGGAGGTGCAGGGAGTAAACCATGGGGATGGGGGTTTGCGTGATGGGCACAGGAGGGAGAGTCGCGTGGACTATGGTAAAGGGTGGGTGAGGCGCAAAGTGCAGAGAAAAGGGTCGTGTTGCTGGACGTTGGCGCCGTGCAAGTGGGCAAGGCGTAGAGTGCAGAGAAGAGGGCCGTCATGCTGGACGCACAGAAGCGGATGATGAGCGGATGATAGGTGCAAAAGCACCACGTGGGAACAGGACCAAACGCGGAAGAGTTTACTTTGCGGAGAGTTGGAAACCGAATCTTCCTATGTAATTAATTAATAGATGTCCAACATACCCAGTATGTCAAATAAGGATAGTTGATCAAGACATTGTAAAGACCGCATTTTGCACCACATTTGGTCTTTATGAATACATTGTCATGCCTTTTGGCTTGACCAATGCACCAGCCACATTCAACCGCTTCATGGAGAAGCTGTTCAGGCCTCATCGAACCTTCACTGGAGTGTTCTTTGATGATATTATCATCTACTCTAATTCATTAGACGAACACAAGCAACACCTCCAGGTAATATTTCAAGTTTTAAGAGAGAATAAACTTTATGTTAATCGAAAGAAAAGTGAAATTTTCTTGCAAGAGATTCAGTATTTAGGTCACATTATCTCTCAAGATGGCATCCAAATGGATCCATCAAAGTTAGAGGTAATAAAAGGATGGCCTAAACCAAGGAATCTTCATGAACTAAGAAGCTTTATAGGTATGTGTGCATACTATAGACGCTTCATAGAAAAGTTCTCACAAATTGCGGGACCATTACATGACCTAACAAAGAAAATCGTTAGGTATACATGGTCTGCTAAGGAGAACAATGCTTTGAAAAAGCTTAAAGAAAAGCTTATCTCTCAACCTGTGCTTACACTACCGGATCTCTCAAAACCATTTGAGGTCCAATGTGATGCTTGTGGTGATTGCCTTGGAGCTGTTTTTCTCCAAGAAGGGCATGCCATAGGCTATGAAAGTCGAAGGCTCGACCCTGTTGAGCAAGCTATAGGCATATATGAAAAGGAACTCCTTGCAGTTCTACATGCCTTAGACTCATGGAAACACTATTTATTGGGGACTCCTTTCATTCTGCGAACGGATCACCAAAGTCTTAAGTACTTCATGACGCATACCAAGCTCTCCGACAAACAAATGAGGTGGGAAAATTTCCTTTCGCAATTTCATTTTCATATTGCTCACATTGCTGGCAAGCATAATCAAGTAGTTGATGCACTCTCAAGAAGACCGAGAGTGAATGCGGTTTCCATAGCAACTCACAATGATCTATCTTCAATGATAGATGAGTATGCTATTGATCCCGATTTTAGAGATGTGATTTCAGCCCTTGCATTAGGGAAGAAAGAAGAACCATTTACTTTACAAGATGGTTATCTTCTCTATGGCAATAGATTATGTGTTACTAACTCACTACGTGAGAAAGTAATGTATGAATCTCATGCTCCACCTTATGCGGGGCATAGAGGGATTCGGTCTACCTTAAAGGGAATAGAAACATATTTCTATTGGCCTACGATGAAAGTGAACATACAAGGGTATGTTTCTAAATGTGTGGTATGCCAAAAGACAAAATTTGATAGAGGGAAGCAACTTGGATTGCTTCAACCCTTGCCAATCCCTAATTCACCATGGGAGAGAATATTCATGGATTTTATCTTTGGATTGCCTAAGTCTATCCATGGGAATACGGGAATATGGACGATAGTAGACAGGTTCAGTAAACAAGCTCATTTTATACCTATCAAAAAGACTATCAAAGCCCATCAAATGGCAACCCTCTCCATTTCACAAATTTTCAAGTACCATGGCTTGCCAATGTCCATAGTGTCGGATAGAGATCCTAGAATGACCAGTAATTTTTGGAAGGGTCTCTTTGAGAATTTAGGGACAAGGCTAAACTTCTCTTCAGCCTATCATCCACAAACGGATGGCCAAAGTGAAATAGCTAACCTAACAATTATCGATCTACTAAAAGCCTATGTAACGGAAGTAGATCAAAGATCCCAATGGGAGAAGTACTTACCCTTAGTGGAGTATGCTTACAATAACACTGTACATACTTCCACGGGAAAAGCACCTTTCGAGGTAATTGAGGGAAGATCAAAAAGTCCCTTGCTACTTAAGGTACATGGGAAGATCTTCGTTGCAAATGAGTATAGCTGGGACCTACAAGAATCTTTTCAAAAGATTAAGGATGCTATCTCTATCTCACAGCAAAGGCAAAAGGCTACTCTTGACAAGCACAGAAGAGCCCAAGGCTTTAAAGAAAATGATTGGGTCTTGTTAAAGTTTCCCAAGGCTTGATTAAGGCACACGACGAGCAATAATCCTATGGGACACCAAAAGTACTATGCTAAACTAGCAAAAAGGTACTATGGTCCCTTCCAGATTCTTAGGCCAATCAATGAGATGGCCTATCAACTCAAGTTTCCCAATCATTGGCTCATACACAAAGCTTTCCATGTGAGCCTATTAAAGCCTTACAAAGGAGAGCCACCTCAAGAACCAACTACTGAAGACCCACCAGAGATAGAGGACCCAGAAGAGGTGCTACAACCCGAGTCCATTCTCCGACATGAAGACAAGGTACTAAGAGGCGGTAAGACTATCCGACGATATCTTATTAAGTTTAAGAATTATCCTTTTGAAGATGCTAGATGGATGCAAGGCATACAATTAAAGGATAACCTAAACCTTGTCAATGCTTACAATGCTTCCGAAGAGTAAGCAAATGTACAAAATGTTAAAAATGAACAAAGTTTTTGTCTTATAAGACTCTCTTTTTCTTTATTGTGCACAAAAATGAAGTAGTATGAATGCTTAGATCAAGTTTGCAGAGACGACGTCTCCCAAACACCAAGTAGAGCTTGTCACTCTACTATGGAAGATTGATAGGACTAATGTGCAGGCATGCTTGCTGCAGCCTCAGGCTCTCAAGCACCAAATGGACTAGTCATCCATTGTGGAATGATGTCGTAGGGTAACATAGGGATCCTCTACCCGCTAAGAAAAGGACTCATGAATATGATTTATCTTCTCTACACCATAGTCGAGGACGACTATGATTTCAAGAGAGAGGTAATGTCATAATAATCAATATCTAATTCTCCTAAATGATTTCCTCATGTTAAACTGATCATTTAATATGGGGAAGTGCCAGGGGAGAAAAAGCTAGAATATTGGTTAAGCTAGCAAACCACCCACAGTAGGGATCCAAAGGGGGGGCCATCTGCAAAAGAGCCATGTGCAACAATGGGCTAAAAAGACCCTAAGGTTCAACCCATTAAGACTTCCAAAATGCTAAGGTTCCAAAATTCAAAGGTTGTGTCCAAAGGTCAACCATGGGGGAATTGGATACTTAGTGTGTGTCAAAAAAGTTTTTACAAATACCTACTTAGGAGGGGGCGAGCCTTGCTTGTAGGGGATGAGAGAGAAAGTCACACACAGACACACAAGCTCCCTTTACACAAAGGGAATGAGGGACACATGTCAACTCCCTAGGCCAGATGCCCACAAGGTGTACCCAATTCCTATTGGATGGCCTTGGAGGTGGACCAATGAGAATTAGGCTAGAGTAAATCTAGTTTAATCAATTTAAAAAAACTTAATTAAAGAACCAATGAGATTTAAGTCCTCTAGAAGACTATTGGACAGTCTCCCAAGGGGTCCAATGAGCATTCAGCAGCCCAATGGCTTGCCTGATTCCTATTGGCCAGGAGGCAAAGGGGTCCAATGAGAGTTTAGTTGAATTATTAAATTACCTAAAGCTCGCACAAAAGGGGAAAGGGGGACACCTGTCAGAAGGCTATCACTTATGCTGCTTAATTGTCATTGGCTAGCCCTAGGGAGGTCCAATGAGAGGGTAGCATGAGCAAATAGCAAGAGGGGTCGACCAAGAGAGAGAGGGGGCTGATTTTTGCAAGGCATTATCACACACACACTCACACAATCTCATGTGTGAAGCAAAGAAGACTCTCTCCTTCTCAAGCTTTAATGGAAAGCTTATCACCTACTCCAAGCTTGTGAGAAGGGAGGCCTACGTCACCAAAAACTCTTGGCTTTGTGATGCAAATCCAACCAAGAGCCAAGCTTCAATGCATGCTCATCTCCTCTACCATGCTAATTACTAAGCTAAGCTATGCTAATATCAGTGATTATGTGAGGAGATGTACGTAAGACTACTCCTTCTTCCTCTCAATCTACTCTCATACCCTGCTAGCTCTCACCATCTTCGAAGGTGTGTGAGGTCTTGGGTCTGAGACCGGGGAGAATTAATGTTGTGTTTGATAAGTGTTTTTCTTAGTGCATGAAGCTTTCATCTTCATTGCACTAGCTAGTCTTGAAGGAACACAAAGAATTGTATTGTACAATGTCTCTCTTGATGGGAGAAACCATAATACAAATCCTTTTGGAGGGGGAACCGGCTCCATGCAAATCCGGTCCTCAACTGTTGTCAATAGCTTAATTTCTCTCTCTTTTGAAAGTATTGTTCATGCTATCTAACTAGGTGTTATGCTTTTTGTTGTTCTCTCCACCCAAGCACTCTTGTAATTCTCATTAGGAATCTATTCTAATGAAATGCCCACTATGTTCATGCTAATTTCCGCTACACAAAAGTTTTTAGGCCATTAAATGTCACACCTCTTCCCACTGATGTTCCTCCTAGAGGTATTCCTTGTGTTTTCTAGTGTGTATTGGAACGTGTTGCAATAGTTGAGATTTTGAACTTTATAAAATCTTTATTTCATTCACTCTTCGAATCGAGTGCGATCATCAACATGAACAAGTGTTTCTTGTCCATTAGCATTGCCTCTTGTTTTTGTTTAGCATCAATGTTTGTCTACTTTAACTGTTGATTGGTAGCACAATGTTCATCACTTTTATTTGGTATTAAACATTAGATTCCATATAATTTCATGTCATAGTCCCTTGTCTAGGTTTATGAATCAAGCAGTTTGACTAAGCTAGCTTGACAAAGTTAGGCGTTATAGATCTTCTCTTAATACCATGGGAAATGCCTTGCTAATTGTCATTGGTTACTTTAGGTTCTTAATCCAATTTAGGCAGCATTGTGTGCAATGTACAGGTGCTTTCTAGTGGGTTTGATCCCTCTTGACCTTTAGTTTAACTATTATAAAGCAAGTTTACTATTGTGATGAGCATGGGGAGGGTAAGAGTTTCAATATGACCCCCAAAGTTACAAAATTGAAATGCAGTAAAAACAAACAAAAAAACAAAAGTGCCAAGAATGTAAAATCTTTATTTGGTACTTCACTCACATGTATTGCCTATGGTAGTAGAGCCCTAAAGGTTCCTAGTGTGGGCGTTTTTCCTTGAAAATAAAAAAGCCCAAGGCATACAAAATAAGCACACACATCAAAAATTGAATCAATGTGAAAAAACTTTGGGAGGTCAAAGAAAAGGGAATAATTTAGGCAATGATTTCATAAGCAATTCTTTTTATCGTAGCTTAACTAGAAGATCTTGTAGGTATAGCCTCTAGTTAGCCCTCGAACATAAAATACTTTGCTCTCACTATTAAACAACTTAATTGACCAGAGAGAATCGAAAAGCTTGCCCATGGTATTAATAGTTGACCTCTAGTGCCTCTCGATCGTTAAATTAGCGACCTTTAACTTGTTTAATTTTTTTGACCTTTACAATTGCTTATGCGTTTGATTATATTATATTTTAATGTTTTACTGCTAACAAATTGTTTGATATTCTATTACCAGTCAATTTGTGTGTCTACTCACTGTAAATGCTTTTTAATTGTATATGAGAATGCAATTACTGTGACATTTTTGGTTGATTTTGCAATGTTTGAAGAAGGCTAAGGAAATTCAATCTCAGATGCTCTTCCACCTCAACGAACGGGCTTCATCTCAATAGCTTCCAAGGACGGAATCTACATGAAGAAGGGGGGCTTGTTAACCCTTACAGACACCCTATCACCCTCGACGACTGCCTTATTACTTATTTGAGTCATGGACTGGGTTTGTCGGTCCAATAGGTGTGTAGGTGATCGCTGATGAGAGGCGCACCACTTACCTTATTTTTACAGTATTTTTGCAACAACTGGGCGCCCATGTTTGAATGGGTCAAACTCTTATAAAATGTATATATTGACCTAAAATCCTCATTCTTTGAGGTACATGATCTTGCTCCTTCTCTATCTTCTTCTCTTCGTGTACTCACGTGTGTGTGTGTGTGTGTGTGTATGCTTGAGAGAGAGAGAGAGAGAGAGAGAGAGAGAGAGAGAGAGAGAGAGCATTGCCGTGGCATCGACAACGACGATGGCTCCTTATTCTTTGCGGCATAGGATCCTTCACGACGGAAGCATTGAGCGGTGAGTGACACACCATTGCCCCTTTGAGCTTGCTAGGACTGTCTATTTGTATGCTTGCAGCCTTGTAGCTCGCACACGGTGTTTTGGAAAATTCCCAGCCTCCGACACGTATGACACACACACACACACACACACACACACACACACACACACACAGAGGGAGAGAGAGAGGATGAAGAAGTGAAGTTCACTTCCATTCGAGAGTGTCATCTCATATGCTCTCAACTTGCATGCAAGGGTGGATGAGCGTATGATAGGTGGTCCATGACCTCATGCACCCACGCGACAGGGCGAGGGGAGTCACTTCGGGGTAGGGCAACAACAACACTTTTTTTTATAACGAATGTGTTAGCGTATATGCATGCAAAACTACATGGTGGTGTGGTTACTTTGTACACCTCATCTCTTTGACCTACCCGCGTTCGATCATTTTTGAATGCTGCCTTAAGCCACGATGCTATTTAAGAAGGTTGGTTAGAGAAATCTACCTAGATTCCATCTAATAAGTGGAGATGGAGCAAGTAGGTAGAAAGGGATATGTTTACTTTTGATGCTTTCTTTCATTTTGTTTTAGTTTGTGTGTATTGTGAGGTGTGGAATATCTTTGATAATCTTTCTGCCACCGCAGGCGGCCACTCCGTCGGCGGAGGGAGTCTCACTCATATCTTGAAACTTGCCCATGAAAAGCCTTCAAGCAAAGGGGATCTACATTCTTGCTTGCTTTATGCTCCGCAATGGCTTCGCCGGTATATGAGTATGGTTTTGCACTACCTTTCACACGAGATGGTCTAAGTCTTGTACTGTACATTATCACACTCCTTAGTGGGAGATGTAGATGAGCACAACTATTCCTAGCCTTACAACAAGATGTTGCAAATTTTCAATAGACACATGAGAGGGCAATAGGGCAAAAGACCCATATTAGAGACGGTGAAAATTTCCTAGACCACCACATGCGCACGATGGAATTGCCAAGATTAGGGCATTAACACTCAGCAAACTGATCCTAAAGCGACGATGCAGAATAATTTTACGTTTGCTTCACACACGTCCCAATGCAATAAACTAAAACTCCAAGCACTTGAGACAATGGCGACCCAAATCAAAGATGAAAATGGACTGGGTATGAGCTTGCATTTTTGCAAATTAGAGATTACCACCTCAGATTTTTGCATCTCAGTACTAAAGCCCATTCGTGTATCTTTTGGCGGGAGGTGCAACTTGCTATTGGTGACCGGCCACTTACTGGCACCTCTACCCTAGTAGACAACCTACAAAAGAGTTTGCTTGATGCAAGCTTTGTAGTGATGGATGATGAAAAAAATAGAATACGTAGACTATCAATTCAAAACATGGTGTTGCAACATTATTATTGTGGTGTATCAATTCCATGCAAGGTGTGCATTAAAATCCTTTGAAAACGTGAAGTGACCCCTACATTTAGATTCTTCTATGGGCACAATGGTCAAAGTCCAAGAAGGTTGAAATCCTAGAGTTTTATTCATAGGCTGAGGATAGGCATGTTGGATAGGCAGTTCAAAAAAAGATGGGGAATATCCTCCAAGGACCTCTTGCACCTGGTGCACTGACCATCAGGGGCTGAAGGATATGCATATTGGATAAGAAGTTCAGGAAGATATGGGGAATATCCTAAAAGGACCTCTTGCACCTGATGCATTGACCATCACTTTGGCCTGTCATCCTGCTTCTTTCTCCAGTCCAAATGGCTTTGTTCAAAATTGGCCAAAGTAGCACAGAGTGCTTGGGTTGGATGCATTTGTGCCAGATTGTCTGGAATTTATACCTCCACGGTAGTGAAACCTTCCACCTCCTATTGAGAATGATGTGCATAGGAGGGTCCAACTCTGCTGCTCAATTAGGGGAGTTTTTGTTAATAACTATCAGACACTAAGTCTGAAAGTTCTATTTACTGATTGCCTTGTGCAAGATACCTATCTCAAACTAGACCAAGTGAGGATTTACATGAGCGAGATTGCTAAAATCAAGGATGCAATGGAGTACTATTCCAAATGGATGCTGGAGTGCAGGAACATCTCATTGAAAATGGGACAATTGACATGGCCCATGACTGGGTCCATGAGATTTCTGATGATATTCATCAATTGGCAAGGAAGTTTGAAGAAGCCCATGACTTTGTGGATCAACTTCAGGTTGAGATTAACAATTTGTAAGGCCTGAAATGTACTCAGAATATTTAGTAGACCCCCAATAGAAACTGTTTTGTATGTCAGCTCCTTGAATAATGTGTATTTAGACTCTAAACCTCTTGTAATCAGTCCAGTAACCCATTCCTTGGGTACTCTGATGTAACCTTTTTTGGCTTCTTACGTTAATTTATCGTGCTTACTTGGTTTAAAAAAAAGAGTCCAAGAAGGAGTTGATGCTGATGGAGTATACATCCTACAATTTGTCTCAAGACCTCTTTGCCCACATCAAGTGGGATGGGAATATTCAACATTTAATAAGTGAGGATCACGAAAGTTAAAACGGCCACTTAATCCACTAACCAAAAATATTGCTAATTGTGGTGAGGGATGAGTGGGGACTTAATTTTGTAAGTTAATGCTATTGAACATCACTAGTGTCAATGTATTGATGGTATTATTCATATTGGGGTAGATTTAAGAAGCTATTGCCTTTGTGCATATGTGGATGTGTTCTCGACCGAGTTTGTGTAATAGTTCACATATCGTAAACAATGCTATGTGGAGCATTGATGTCCCTTGTAAGTTCGACCAACCTGCTCTTTGCGAGCAAGGCCTATCACAAAAGTGCCAGGCATGTGGACGCTCAAGGAAGGGTGGGAATGGTTGCAATTTCTGGCACTGTGGGAGGCCTTGTGATTTTATCACCTCGTTTGGAGTCTCGACTTATTTGAAGTGGCATGTGCCATGCACATGCATGCCCAGTGCCCATAGGCCTACAGCCTATGCCTCCATTTATGAGATGGTTTATAGTTGCTCGCTCTAACAAAATACCATTCAACTGAATCATGAAACAGAGAGGATTTAGCCCTCTTGTCGAGGAATCATTCCACGTGCAAATGGTTTAAAGTTTAATACTCCGAAATCCGAATTATTAAACCCCACTAACAGGAGCTGCACCTTATACTGCAGGCAGAGGCGCCTCTCTCTCGCTCGCAGCTTCACGAGTCCACGATCCATCTCCAACTGCTCTTAAGCCCGTAAACTCGATCACCATCCGCAACAAAAAGAGGAGATGAGAAGACGTAGAGGGAAGCAATGCCATCACGGTGAGTCGCTTGAAGGCAAACATGAGCAGGCAAGATGATGTAGGAGAGGCGAGCAAGGCATCAGGAATGTCCCTCGCCTTAGCGCAGGACGAGAGAGGTGTGCTTGTATCTTGAGAGAGAGAAGTTTAGAGAGAGAGCCTGGCCTTGAGAGAGAAACGCTGCACAGCTCTTCTTTATGCGACCCTTCCCTTTCCCCCTATCTTCTGTTTGCGTTTTGCAAGCCCACAAATCAGGCATCTCTTAATGCAACAGCCCGCCTCTCGAGGAATCATTCCATCGAAATCGTAGCACACAGCACCACATGGGTCTGCCTGGCTGCTCGAGGCTCTTGAAGAAGTTCTGCCAAATCACTTGGTTTAAGGGACTCTGGCAAAGTGCGAGGGAGGAAGAGCACGAAGGCACAAGGTGTTTCTTTTTCCTGCTAACGAGCATCCGTTGATGAGCAAGCATGGGGACAATGAAATCCATCAGTCGAAAAGCTGAGCTCTCCTTTTTATGCAGTAGTTCTCCTCCCTTTTAGAGGCCTTTCGCACGGGCATCGTTAAGAGGGGATTTTGAGGGGCGGATTTGAAGGGTGCACGCAGATGCGGAGCCGTTGTTATGCTTCTCCATCGGCATCTACCCCTCCTCCCTTGTCGTCTCCCGCCACACCTCGATCCCCCGGGCATCATCCTGTCTCTCCCACTTCCTCTGCATTTGTTTCTGCTTCTGCGTCCCCTTTCCCTGGAAGCTCAGGCTCAACCCCTGCTGCCCTGAAGAGCCCCCAAGCTGAGCAAGAAGATGAGATACAACCCTATGAAATCAGCAATCACACTTACACTAACCCAGCTACCAAGCACCCAACTTCACATGATCCATCTCGGGATGCTGTGCAGCTATCTTCATCAGTAGGTTCCACAAGATCGTCAGTTCAAGTAACACAGAAACCAAAACAGGTACTAACCCTAGAGGTAGAAAAGCAGCCGGTCTCACTTGTGTCGTCGGCAGGATCATCAGCTCCCTTACATACTTCTCGACCTTTGTTACCGGTTGCAGCAACTTCAGCATCACCCTCTTCTTCTGGTCGCCCTCGAAGTTGTGATGTATATATCGGGCTTCATGGCCAGAGCTCCTCTCTCTCAAGGTTCTCCAAATGGCTTCGTGCAGAGCTTGAACTACAGGGTATTGCATGCTTTGCAGCCGATCGTGCTCGATACTCCGATGTACGGAGCCATGACATTGCCCAACGCATTATCAGCTCATGTACTTTTGGTGTAGTCCTCATCACCAAGAGGACTTTCAGAAACTTGTACAGCGTTGAAGAGATACGCATTTTCCTGCAAAGGAAGAATCTTGTTCCTCTGTTTTTTGATCTGGCACCATCTGATTGTTTAGCCAGAGATATTGTGGAAAGAAGGGGGGAAGTGTGGGAGAAGGATGGGGGGGAGCTCTGGAGGATCTTCGATGGTGAGGAAAGAGAATGGATAGAGGCTCTTGATGGTCTTGCTAGGATTGAGGAGTGGAAACTGGAAGCTTATAATGGCAACTGGAGGAATTGCATTCTAAAAGCTGTGAGCTTGCTTGGAACCAGGCTGGGCCGAAGGAGTGTAGCAGAGAGGGAAAGAGTTAGAAAGGAACGAGTTGAGGGGGAAGAGTTTCCTTTTCCGAGAAACCCAAACTTTGTGGGAAGAGAGAGGGAATTGAAAGCATTGGAGGGTATGCTCTTTGCAAGCAATGAGGACCCTGAAGCAGGAAGAGATGCAGAGATTGAAAGGTTGAGAGAACATTCAAGATCTTACATAAGAAGTGTGGACAGGTGGCCAAAGAGCTCAAGGCACTCAGGGAGCTTCAGGCACTCTACTAGGGATGTGGTTGTATCGAGGAGGAGAAGTGATGCCGACAGGTGGCAACGGCATTTTGATGATGGAGCTCTACAGGGTTTTACAGCCCGGAGGAGGAGTGATGCTGACAGGTGGCGAGACAGCCTGGGTAATGGAGAAGACCAGTTCTTCTCAAAGCTTGATGCTGGAGGTTCATCTTCAGGCCCAAAGAGGAGGAAGGATAAAGATTTTCTGCATGGATTGGAGGCTGATACAGAGATTGAAGTTAGCAGGGGCAGGAGTATCCAAAGATCTAGAAGTGGGTATAGAAGCAGGCATTACCAGAGGACTGCTCGTCATCGACAGGCTAGGGCCTTGAGGGAGATTCGAAGTGCCGATATCGATCCTCTAGTGTTTGATGGTGGAATAGCCTGTGTGAGCGGTGCATCCGGAATAGGGAAGACTGAAATGGTGCTTGAGTATGCACACAGGTTCTCACAATGGTATCGAATGGTATTGTGGGTCGGTGGTGAAGCTCGCTATCTCCGGCAAAATTACTTGAACCTTTCTCTTTTCCTAGGACTAGATGTGGGTACAGAGAGCCAGGTTGGCCCAGAGCAGGGAAGAATTCGAACGTTTGATGAGCAGGAGATGGAGGCCTATCAAAGGGTCAAAAGGGAGCTACAAAGAGATGTTCCCTACCTGCTTATCATAGACAATCTGGAAAGTGAGCGTGACTGGTGGGATGGCAGAGAAATTTCGGAGCTCATTCCTCGGGCAGGGGGGGCTACACATGTTATATTCACCACCCGTCTTCCCAGAGTGATGAACTTAGACTCCCTCAATCTATCTTACCTATCAGGTGTGGAAGCACTTTCCCTCATGAAGGGCAAGAGAGAGTTTTCTTCGCAGGAGCTTGATGCACTGAAAGCAATTGAGGAGAAATTGGGACGTCTACCGTATGGGCTAGGCATTATTGGGACTCTACTTTCTGAGCTCCCAATAATGCCATCTGAACTGCTGGAAAAGATAGAGAAGTCCTTGATGCGGGAGTGGACGTGGGGAGCTCGTGAGGAGGCAACCCTGAAGAACAACCCCTATCTTGTGAAACTATTAGGGGTCTGCTTGTCTTTTCTTGATCAAACGGAGGGTTCAAAAGATCTCTCCAAAAGGATGGCTCTGGTTGGGGGTTGGTTTGCTCCTTTTCCAATCCCACTTTCCCTTCTTGCTCTTGCAGCATCTAAGTATCCTGAAGGCTCTGGAAGTTTGAAGGCTCTCAGAAGTATTTGTGGAGCGGCTTTTTGCTGCTGTGCATCCTCACAGACCAAGAGATGGGAGGCTGAAGCAGGGGTTTTACTACTGAAGTATGGTCTTGCTAGAGGATGTACCAGGCAAGGATGGGTGAATTTTCATGAGATAGTTCAGCTCTACTCTAGAAAGAGGGGCGGAGTTCAAGCGGCCAAGGCGATGGTACAAGGAGTCAGAAAACGAGGAGCTATCTCACTCCATTCGGAGCACTTTTGGGCTGCCTGTTTTCTTGTGTTTGGCTTTGGCAATGATCCAGTGATTGTGGAACTCAAGGTGGTGGAAATGCTATCCTTCATAAGGAGAGGTGTGCTTCAACTAGCAATTCGCTCATTCACATCGTTTTCGCGTTGCTATGCTGCTCTAGAGCTTTTGAGGTTGTGCACTAATGCACTGGAGGATGTGGAGAAATCATTTGTTTCTCAAGTCCAAGACTGGTGGGATAGATCTTTCTGCTGGAAAAGGAGCAAGTATGCTGGACAACAGGTGGATGAATATGTTTGGCAAGATGTCACATTGTTGAAGGCTTTACTTCTGGAGACCAGAGCCAAGTTAATGCTTAAAGGTGGCCAGTTTGATGCAGGAGAAGAGATCTGTAGGACATGTATAAGCATTCGCACAGTAATGCTAGGACAGGACCATCCTGATACTCTTTCTGCTCAAGAAACACTCGCAAAGCTTGTAAGATACCGAACAAACGCTTGACTGCTCAGGTTCTTGAACCATCAACATAGGCAGGCTTGGAGCTAAAGAAGTTCTGAGAGTGTAATTGATGCATTGCCAAAGCAATGTACTAGCCTACAACATTCAAGATCAGGGTTTCCTTGGCAGAAACACTTCCCCAAATTTTGTAGGAGATTTTGCAGATGAGCAACATCAGCTCGCTTCACTCGCATTAGAAACATTTTTTTGAGCTAAGTTAACAAATGGCATCAGGGTTGAGTGCATATTTGTGAGGCCATGCTGTGAAGCTGGCTGGTTTTCAGCATTCTCCCTTGCCATGCTTATGCTCACTTTGTACATGTAATTTGATGTAACTGGAATGCAAATTGTGCAATTTTTCTGTGTCAGCAATTGTGCATTTCATTGTTCCTCTGTATTTTTTCAAGTGACAGATATTGTCAGGTTTATGCATTGCATTAAGGATGTTGCTGCACTCTAAACAATGCACATCCTTCATCCTTGCGGGGTGTTAGTGTTCCTTTTTGCTTGTGTTACCGTCCGGTGACAGGGGTTGTGTGTGCAATTTGTTGGAGGATTGGAATTGGGAGGGCACTGTGATCGTAAGAAAGCACAGATAATACTGAAAGTGTCGACGCAAACGGGAAGCCACAGAGGTGTAACTTATTTGACTTCTTTTTTTCTGAGAGGCAAAAGTGAGTAAGTTTGTGGCAGTGTAAATAGCTATAATAGCTATTTGGCACGCACTCGGGTAGTCAAATCTGAGAAGTGTAGTGTAAATAGCTGTATTTGGCACGTACTCCTCTTGCAGACATGGATGGATGACCTTGAATTAGTTTCCTTCTTTTGTCCCGTAGGAGTCTCACGCATACGTATTACGAATAACCCTCCCGTGGAAAAAGATTTTAGTTGAGCTTGGAAATTGAAGAGGAAAGATGTCCCCGGGGGTGGGGGTGGGGGTTGGGGGGGGGTTTAAGTGGCACGTACAGTGCATAGCTATATACCTCAAGAATTGCCTCTTCAGAGCGATCTACAGTTGGGGGATTGTGGGTCGTACATTTGGGGGGCGGCGGCGTCAAAAGTAATCTAGGGTACCTTAGATTACTTTGCTGAAAGTAGATTTTGTTGAAAGTAGATAAGTAATCTACTTTCGGCGCCTGCCGCCTTGCACACGTGTTTTAAGTAAATTAGGGCCTCCATGCTTCAGAAATGCATGCAAGGTGAAGTGGTTAGGACATGTGCCTCCTATGGGTGAGGTCACAGGTTCAAACCCCATTTTGTGGGGTACCCTAGATTACTTTGAAACGTTACTATCCTAGATTACAAAAAAGTAATCAAGGGTATCCGCGCCCATATCCTACTGCCCACAATCCTCCCGTCGTAGATCTCACCTCCCCATGGCCGTGTCACTTAGTCCGGGGGTGGGGGGGGAGGGGTCCTTACTCACCCACACATCCGCCTTGATCATTAGGCTACGAGTCCATTGTCATGGAAAAAAGATTATGATAGTAAGTTGGCTATGATTTTTGTCTCGGCCAGGACCCACCAATATACATATTGGGAGTGGATGATTCAAGGAAAGTATGGTCATGTTGTGTCAAGAGGTTGGTCCACAATTGTGTGGAATGTTGTTGATACAGCCTCCTGGCACAACATGACCATACTTTCCTTGGAACTATTATCTTTTGGTGCTTTGCTATGAATTATGGACATGCCATGTATCTAGCATGTGAAGGAGCAAATTTGTGGCACCAAAAATCACATTTTCATAGATATGGCACATAGGGTTATTTGCCATACAAACTAGCACGACACAAAAACTCCAGAACCACCCACATTTTGAATCAACTTCTTAGGTCTTGCTATGTTGGGGTGCCCATCCCCATTTCTTTTCGAGCATGGCCACACTCAAATTTTAACCCAAAAGTGCCCCTCCAAACCGGTGAATCACGCATGGTTAGGTGGTAGAGTGTCAGCATCCGTCGCTCGCCGTCAATGTTCAAGTCCAGTCCTAAACGCTTGTGTGGTATTTTTTGCAGTTGGCCAAGCCTCTTGGAAAGTTGGCCGATGGGTTGAGGTTGTTCCTTTGACACGGGTTAGAGGCCATGTTCGACTTTTCACTTTGCCAATGGCTGCCCACCACCTTAGCTTGGCCTTGTCCTAGCCCCTTGTTTTGCAACCCTTTCATCACTATGTATTTGTAAATTTCAACTATTATAATCTAGAGAACGGGGTGAGGAACGTGCCACTTGGTTGATGGAGCATCAATCCAACATTGAACATAGAAATTTCTAGCTCTTAAATCTAAAGAAAAACGTTTATATTGGAAACCAACTCTAGTTGATGTGAGAAGAGCATGCATGAAGAGAAGGAATGGTTGCAAGACATTTGCACGGGGAAGCGGCCTCAACAAGGAAGTGTGTGTGTGTGTGTGTGACGTGGGCGTTTTTTAATGTAATGTGTCTCGTTCCTTAAGAAGAACTCATCGCTTATTGCATGTGCTCTCTTTCTCTCTCTGTCTCTCTCTCTCTCTCTCTCTCTCTCTCTCTCTCTGCCCGAAGTGTGTGTTACGTCAGTAAAAGGTCAAGTTTTGCTCTAACTACCTATCAAATATTTTTATGTGATGTCCCTCCTTAAGAACAACTCACGGATTCTAAAAGGTAGGACACGGTGGAGCAACTGCTGATGTAGGTGCCACCACCATCGCGACGAGGGACGATTGAGAAGAAGTGGGTGAGATTGCATTGAGACCAGCAGTGCCGACATTGATGGCCGTGACTTGGACGAAGTACATTTTGTGAAAGAGAACGGGTTGGGTGATCATGAGAGTGAAGACATGAGAGATACCCTTCCCAGGGTTCTATGCGAGAATTATACAATTTACACATATATACAATTTCAAAACTAGTTGGCGGGTGGTCACATTAAGTATAGTCGCTTTTGAGGTCGCTCAAAGGAAGATCTTGATGCACATTTGTGGCAATTTAATAAAGTGTATGGTTTGAATCATCTTGGTGCTGTGGTTCCTCTCCATCAACATCGGTGTTTGAGTCCACATTTTTAGGGAAAGCTGCAAAATGGCTGTCAGAGTACCCTGATGATCACTTTCAAACGTATGTCGAAGGTTCCAGAGCGTTCTTGTGTCGATTCCAAACGGTGAAGACGGTCCCTCAACATTTGGAAAAGCTTCAGACGTTGCGTCAAAAGTCGTTGCTAGTGGAGGATTATGCTGCGAAGTTTTGGATGCTCTTGCAGTAGCGGGTACCTCAGGCACAACGGCCAGTAGCTGAGGTGTTGAATGCTTATTTTCTACGAAGACTAAGTAAGGATCTCAGAACTGCTATGGCAATAGTAGATAAGGTAACGACTCCACTGGATAATGTTATTGCACGGGTGGTTGTAGCAGGTGAGGCCTTAGAAGATACTGAGTCACCAAGGAAATCCAAGAAAAAGGATCGCAAGAAATCTCATCGTAAATCTCAGGGAAGTGGCAGTGATAGTTCGGAGATGGAGAGTACAGACTCAGAATCCTCAGATTCAGGCAGCATTAGTTCGGTGAAAGAGTTGGAGGAGGCACCTCAGAGAAAATCCCAGCGTGAAGGGAAAGGTGTTTCATTTGGATCTGCGGAATCTTGTGCGATGGTAAAGACTCTGAAGGAGCTATGGTGTACTCAGTGCCAGAATCTTGAACATGCTGCTCAAGATTGCGCAATGAATCAGAAATGGTGTGCGATTTGCACAATCAACACCCATAATACAATGGAATGCTATTACAATGGTCGTGGCCGTAGGAGTCAGGATTCTTCTACATGGCAGTCACAACAATCAGGACAAGAGCATGCCGTGGCGTTGGCCCATGCTCATACATCCGAGGTACCTTTTCCAAGATTCAGCGGATGAGGTCAAGGGGGGGGGGGGGGGGGGGAGGGGGTCGTGGCCGCGGAAGAGGTGGCCGAGATCCGAATCGACCCAAGACCTGCCTTTTCTGTTTAGGAGAGGGACATTGGCGGTCAGAGTGTTCAAAAGCTTTGGAATATGATCGAAAGAAACAGGAATGTGCTGCTGGAAACAACTAGTGTAGCTATAGTTCAGATTGAGGGATTGGAGGAATCTGACCCGGTGGTTTTACTGATCACCCACTGTGGCAAAAATGTGGTACCGGAAGCAAATGTTAAGCTTCCAAATTGGTCGACTCAAGAGGATGTACGCAAAAAGAATGTAACATTGATGCCGCAATCAGTGCCGCCATTGCAATTATCAGGACCATCAACGAGCTCTTCGGAGAAGAAAGAGGGGAAAGTCATAAACAGAGTAAGTACCATGGAAGAGGGTAATTGGGATTCTGTTTGGAAAGAGGCATTAAAATCACCATTAAAGGTTCGATTGGGATCTTTATTGAAATTAGTTTCGAATTTTCATAAATGTTTGTTTGTTGAGCCAGAAGTTTAAAGGAATGAAAGAGATGGAAGTCAATGCTGCGGTAGTTGAGGAAGAGCGGGATGATTCAGTCCTGTTGCCGGCGACAAGGATTACGGATACATGCATTCTGAAGCTTTCCGTAAGATATCATGGAATGTATATTGACAAAGTCCTATTAGATGGAGGTGTGGGAGTCAATATTATTACTCAAGAAGCTTGTGAGCGCTTTGGTCTGGGTGATTGGGAACCTACTCCCTTTGTGGTTCGCATGGTGGATCAGAGAAGAGTTCAGCCAGTAGGATTTCTCCGAGGCATTCTGCTGGATGTGGCTGGTTTGTCCTTTGCTGTTTCGTTAGTGATGTTAAATATTGAAGATTATAGTCAGGATTATCATATTATTTTGAGGAGACCATGGTTACGCCAAGCCAAGGTAAAGCATAACTAGGAGGCAAACATGTTGACAGTAAAAAAGGGTCGCATGAGAGTTCGGGTGATGTTGGGGACATGCAGACAACCAGTTTAGGCAGCATGGTCTGGCGGAGACAATGAATATGGTGGAAGGCTTAGAAGAGGATGAAGAGGAGAAATTTTTGAAGGCTAATCCGGATTTAGTTTCTCTTTATCTTGCAGATGTTTCTACGATTTTGGAGGGAAAGTCATTATGGGATCAAGAACTGGCAACGCCAGAGGGGCAAGAAAAAGCCTTGCCTATGGAGGAGATTATTTGGCAAGAACGTGATTTTGAAGCACAGATGAGTAGAGTAACAAGGGTGAAGGAGGATGAGCTCGATACAGTCTTTTTAGGAGCTCCGAAGGAGACTAAGTCAATCCATATGAGTCGACGACTAGAGGCAAGATTCCAAGAGGACTTGATTAATCTATTGATGGAATTTAAGGATGTATTCGCATGGGAGTATGCGGATATGAAAAGATTGGACCCGAAATTCTATGAGCATAAGATTCATTTGAAACCAGATGCAGTGCCAGTGAAGCAACATTCATATAGAATGAATCCGAATGTGGCCAAGCAAGTCAAGGTGGATATTGATCGCTTATTGCAAGTGGGTTTTATTACCCCTATTGATAACCTAGAATGGATTTCTCCTATTGTGGTGGTACCAAAGAACAAGAAAATTTGAATTTGTGTGGATTATAGGAAGCTGATGTGGCTACTGTTCTAGACCCGTTTTCGCTTCCATTTTTGAATTCTATTTTGGATGATGTGGCAAGTCATGAAATATATTCTTTTCTGGATGGATTTAGTGACTGTAATCAAATTCGGATAGCTGAAGGGGATCAAGCTGAATTAACTTTCATTATACAACATGGGGTGTTTTTGCATGCACAGTAATGTGGTTTGAATTACAGAATGCGCCCTCAACTTTTCAAAGGGATATGTTTCAAATTTTTGGTCCTTAGTTGAAGATTTTATGCGAATCTTTTTGGATGACCTCCGTGTCTTTGGAGCGCAATTAGAGCATTTGAAGCAATTGCGATTATGTTTTATGAAATGTCGAGAGGTGAAATTCAATTTAAGTCCTTTGAAATGTGCATTTGCAGTGCAGAGTGGTAGATTATTGGGCCATGTAATTTCTGAGGACGATATTTCAGTGGACCCGGATAAAATAGCAGCAATTATGGAAGCACCTTCGCCGGCAAATCCAAAGTAGTGTGCATTATTTTTGGGTCAAGCTTGGTGGCAACATTTGCGTTTTGTACAACATTTGGCAATCCCTCTTAATCAGGTAGCGCATGCCAAAGTTTTTGAATGGACCCAGGAATGTGATCTGGCCTATCGAAGATTAAAAATTCAGCTGTTCAAAGCTCCTATCATGATTCCTCCGAATTGAGGTCAGGATTTTCTTGTTTTTGTGGATCCTTTTGACAAGGCTATTGGTAGTGTGCTGATGCAGGAACAAACACAGGGGTGGTTTCGACTTGACTATTATGCCAGCAGGCGATTATCATCCGCATAGAAAAATTATTCAATGACATAAAGAGAATGCTTAGGGATGATTTATTCGGTGAAGAAATTTCGTTATTATCTGTTGGGACGGTGGTTTTTCTTTCATGTGGATCATTCGGCTCTCTTATATTTGGTGCGCCAACAGAATTTGACAGGAAGATTAGCTAGATGGGTACTCTTGTTACAGGAATTTGATTTTGAAGTCATACTCGTCCCAGAGCGCAGCATGTAGTTGCTGATTACCTATCCAGGCTTGATTCTGGCAAACCGCCGACGGAGGTTGCGGATGAATTTTCGGATGCGTCTCTATTTTTGACAGGAGTAGTGGTGGAGGAAGATCGAGTGGTGCAATCATCCCAGATGATTCCCAGCATCCCTCGGACCTGGTATAAGGAGATGTTTCATTTTCTTGATAGTGGAGAAATGTGTTCATTCTTGTCACGACATCAATGTCGCCGGATGGCTATTTGTAGCCGAAATTTTGAGATAATGATGGGGAAGTTGTATTATCGCACAATGTTGGATGTTCTATTAAGATGTGTCCTACCATAAGAGCAAGAATCACAAATGGACCAAGTCTCTTTTTCTTGAACTTTGGGAGGTGTTGCTCCAAGGAATAGACCAATACAAGATCCCCTTGTCTAAGGTTTTTGTCAACAAATGTGAGTCAAATAACAATTTTTGATTTCTTTTTTGAGCATAGATGTGTGCAATGGTTTCTAGCCTTTGCTCATCTTATTGCTTGAGATTGTCTAGTCATACCAATGGTTCATGACCCATCCACTCTAGTTCACATGCAACTCTAAGTGTTGACAATAAAAGATCCATTGGCCATATTGTATCAAGTCTGTAGATTAGATTAAATGGAGTGGTATTCATAGCTATTTTGTAGGAAACCCTATAAGCTCAAAGAGCTGAATGGATATTCATCTCGTAGTCTGTTCGTCCAAAGCTCACAATCCGTAAGCACAAAGCTAAGGATTTTGTTAATGTTCTCTTCTTGGCCATTCACTTGAGGATGATAGGGTGTGGATTTGTTATGGATAACTATAAATTTGTTTAATAAATTCTCTATCACCTCATTGAGAAAGTGTGCCCCTCTATCACTCACAAGCTCAATAGGAAGTCCGTATCATGTGAATATACATTCGTACAAGAATGCAACCGTGGTTCATGCATTGTTCTTTCTAGTGGCTCTGGCTTCCTCTTACTTGGTTATATAATCAATGGCTACACTAATATATTGTGCTCGAGTCTTGTAAGCAGGTGGTTGTATAGAAAAGTCTATACCCCGTTTATTATAAAATGCTCGTACTCCCATCATCAATCACAATGGCATGCTATCCATTCTAATTGCCATTTCAACTTTTGACAAGAGATACATCTCTAGGCAAATTTTTTTATATTAGTAAACAAAGTAGGCCACTTATATATGCACATGGAAACCTGCATTTTAGTATGGGGTCTTCAAGATAGGTGTTGAAGAAAAAGCTTGCTTGAGCTTTTGGAATGGCTCTTCACACTCATCAATCTATACAAATTGAGTGATTAGTCCATAATTGGGCTTAGCAATGACAACATACATTTAGATAATCCACATTGTCCCATGAATGCTTGAACCTCGCTGACATTCATTGGTCTAGGAATTTCAGCAATCACTGTTTATTTTTTCATATCCATTGCAATTCTATTTTTAGAAATAATATATCCAATAATTCTGCATTGTCTTATCATGAATACACATTTCTCAAGGTTTAGATAAATCCTATGCATATGGCATTTCTCAAAAACACACTTGACGTGCTCATAAATGTTCTTCTCTTTTGGATAAATGATCATCCGTGTAAACTTCCAAGAAGTTTCTTAGATATTCTTTGAATGCATGGCTCATTAGTCTTTGGAATGTTGCTAGAGCATTTGTCAGCCAAAAGGCATAGCTTGTTGGAATTAAGGTTGCAAGAAAACACACACAAGCTTGGAGAAGACAAAGGAAGCTCAAGAAACACAAATGAGAGTGTATTACTTAGTGTGAAATGGAAAGATAGATAGCCCTAGAATGAATGGGTGTATATACAATGCATGGGGTAAAAAACCTCCTAGTGAGGGAAAAAATACCTCGGCGGTCCTAAGTGTGTTCAAACACATCACTACCACATGTATATGGTAACAAATCCCCCCTAGAGTGATGCAATGAACGAGAGCTACCACATGAGTAAAGGAAAGTGCCATGCCCTGAGGACATGATCAGTCCACAAAGGGGAGTAAGCCCAAAGCTTTGCGGATAGCTTCAAAATTTTCATGAGACAATGCCTTTGTAAAAAGATCTGCAAGGTTTTTCTATGTTGGCACATAAGCCAAGTTGATCTCTCCTGCTGAGAGCCTCTCTCTAGCATAGTGGTAATGCACCTCAATGTGCTTTGTGCAAGCATGAAAAATTGGGTTCCTTGCAACAACCAACGGCTCTGACTATTAGTGTAGATAGTGTTGGGAGTGTCCTTTCCAACACCTAAATCATCCATAAGGCATCTGAGCCATACACACTCAATTGTAGTTGCAAAGACTGCCCTATACTGAGCCTCTCAACTAGAAGTGGCCACAACAGGTTGCTTCTTGTTCAACCATGATATACATGAATTGCCAAACATGAAACAGAAACCACTAGAGGACACTCGCGTGTCAAAACAATCGGCCCAATTTGAGTCCAAAAAGCATGTAAGTTTGGTAGAAATGATCCCTCCCTTGGGATAAAACAAGCTAGGATGTAAAGTGCCACTGAAGTAGCGGAAAATGCTCTTGACATCCTGCCAATGCTTAGACCCTGGGCTATGCATAAATCTACTGACCTGTGAGAGTGCAAATTGAATATCCGGCCTCGCATTGCATACATAAATGAGGCATCCAACAAAAATTGGTAAAGAGTGACATCTTCAAGATTATCAACATCATGAGGAATCAATTTCAAACCTATTTCCACGGGACTAGCAATAGGTTTACAATCCTCAAGTCCAAACTTACATATCAATATCTCTATGTAACTTGTCTGACACAAGGCAATACCACCATCACATTGCTTAAATTGTATACCCAAGTAATGATGCAATAGCCCCAAATCTTTCATCTTGAAAGTAGCATTCAAATCAGCCTTAAATTCATCAATATGTCTCTCATTTGGTCCAATGATCAACAAATCATCTACATAAAGAACCACAGTGAGAAGTACATCACCCTCAAGCTTTACATACAATGTGCTTTTTGTTGGACTGTTACAAAAGCCCCATTTGACCAAATGAGTGTTAGCCTTTTCATACCAAGCATGAGGAGATTTCTTCAACCCATACAAAGCTTTGTTACATTTGCACACCTTATTCCCTTCTCCTTTCTTGACAAAACTGCAAGGCTGCATTACATAAAATTCCTCAAATATGTCACCATTCAAGAAAGCACTAACAATGTCTGATTGATGTACATCCCAACCAAAATGAGCTACCAATGCACATAGAAAACGCATAGTAGTCATGCAACACGTGGGAGCAAAAGTCTTTTCATAATGTATGCCTTTTTGTTGTGCATTACCCTTTGCAACAAGTTGAGTCTTATAGCGATGAATCTTACCATGCGGCTTGCATTTCAACTTGTAAACCCACTTCATACCAATGGCCTTTTTTCCCGAAGGCAAATCACATAAAGTCCATGTGTCATTTTCTATAAGTGTATCATATTCTGATTACATGGTAGCCATCCAATTTTTTGAATTTTGTGCTTCATCAAAAGACAGAGGTTCCTCAACATCATGGAGCTAGACACAGCCAAAGCATAACAATCTGATGCATAAGATGCACGGTGAGAGCCTGAATGAGTGCGACTAGACAAAGGTGCATCCAATTTACTGTCACATAATGTATGCACCAGCCATTTTGGCATACCTCTAGCCTGCTCATTTTCAACCTTTCCTCATCAAGTACATCATGTACATCTGCATCAGTAATAGGTTGATCTGTACCATTTTCAGAGACCCCCATAGGCTGTACATTTGCCTCATTGGAATTTACATTCAAACTTTCATCATTGAAAAGAGGCAACAAAGTGTCATAAATGTCCTGTGAGCTTACATTATTGTCTCTAGTACATGACAGCAAGGGCTGAATAAAATTTTCCACAAATACAACATCTCGTAAAACCAAAATACGCTTTGTTTGTGGATGATACAACGTGTAAACTTTTCTTTGAGCACTATAACCAACAAAAATACAGCATTATCATCCAATTTTTTGTGTTGTGTTTGTGGGACCAAAGCAAATTCATGAGACATATACTCCCCCCCTAACACTTTGAATTGTTCTTTTAGCATGCATGCCTGGAGTAATCATCAATAAAAGTCACGTAGTAAAGGTAATTTCCCAAGGACGGAGTTTGCCTGAGCCCACAAACATTACTATGCACAAGCTGCAACTTGCATGTGGCTAACTGAACCATCCTTTGGAAACTTCGAATGCTGTATCTTACCCAAAAAGATAGCCTTCACAAACATGTTTGACAGGTGCTTCAAGAGGAGGCAAAGAAGCAACCATATCAGATTTCTGCAAACGCAGCAAACTAGCAAAATTTAAATGACCAAAATGTGCATGCCAAAGTTTTGCATCTAAAATAGCCTTTGAATCCACAATTGCATTTGCAAAATTTTGCCCACACTTGGCATACAAAATGAGCTTATATGGCCCACGACACAAAATGCCAGTTGTTGCAACAATTTCATCACCAAAACTGAGATCATGTACTGTACATGTGTCATCCGCAAATTTGACTACAAGACCAAGTCTAGCAAGTGCAAATACAGTTAGATTCTTTATGATCCCATGTACATAAAGTGCATCAACAAGTGTGAAAGAACTGCCATTTGTAGTAGTAAGCACAATCTTTTCAACTGCCTGAACCGAATAAGAGGCATTGTTGGCACAAGTAACTGAATTTCGGTGAGGGATAAGACTCAAGAGAGGTGAACAAATTACAATGTGAGGTAATGTGCTTTGTAACACCATTGTCAAGATACCACACATGTGAATCTGCAACAATTGACATGCATGCATCATGGACAACAGGCTTATATGTACACTTTGCACTAAAAGCCCATTCTCTATCAACATTAACATCACAGTCTCCTGCCACAAAAGACTCAACAATAGCTGCATTTGTAGTGGATCCAGCATTTGCAGCGTAAGAACATAAGAAGTGCTTGCATTGCTGTTACCACCCTTTCTTTGAGCAGAAATAAAAGCCCGTACAACTACATGCTGTCTAGTCTTATTTTTTTTTGAAAGTGACTCTTGCAGTAGCAATGTGCACAATGCATCAAACTTGACAACTTCAGGATTTCCTTGGGTCATAAGTCTCTAGGTACTAGCAAAATTCTGGTAAGAATCTGGCAAGGCATCAAGAATAATTTGCAAAAGGGAATTGTCTGAAATGACTTTACCTACTGAAATAAGTAACTCATTGATATCCTTGAAACCAGCAAGGAAAGTGTCCATATCATCTTCCTCATGCATAATCTTCGATTCCATATCTTTATGCAACAATGCAATTTTTAGCCTCATTGCATCTTGCATAAAGACCAACCATAATATCCCAAGCCTATTTTGCAGATTTCATTGAAAAAATGTGAAGAGTAATAGAGTGCTTCAGAAAAGCACAATCAATGCATGGGCATGCACATATTTTACATCCCAATGAGCTTGCTCTTCTACCGTAGGAAAAACAACTCTAACAACAACAATCCTTGAACTAAGACCTGCAACATCCTCAACATCGCTTGTATCCTTAGAACCAGGATGTACATCAATGCCCTGCACAATATTCTAGACACCCTTTGACGCAAGAACGTTGTCCCCATCCAAACTGTCCTCAGCAACAAACATCTTGAACACATTTGTGTTGTTGTTGGTCATGACCGATGCCTGCACCTGATGTGAAAACTGCCCAAAAAGAGGAGAAATGAAGTGGGAACAACACACGCTATATAGCACAAACCATAGAAGACTGTAAAGACTTGTTATGCAAAAAACAACACTGACAAAATTTTTGCACAAAATGATGAAATAGCCTAAGCAATACTTCATGTATTGGAAATGGAGGCCAAAATGAACCGGAATCAGAAATTTGAGTAGACTAGCTCTTTGAGGTCTCTCGTAATTTTAGCCAACCTGCGGACGCTCACCAAATCTCATCAAAATCGGAGAAAGTGAGCAGGCATGTACTAGAGCAGGCATGTACTAGAGCTGCTGGCGACTAAGACCAAGAGGGGAATTAGGGTTACATGAAAACACACACATCTTGGAGAAGAGGAAGGAAGCTCAAGGCACACAAAAAAGTGTGCATGGTGGGAAAAACCTCCTAGTGAGGGAAAAAATACCCCAGTGGTCCTAAGTGTGTTGACACACATCACTATCACACATATATGATGGTAACATAACTTTGTATTTGAATATTTTCCATTATGTGAAAAAGGTGCTTCGTGCTAATCTTTAGGATCAATGGCTAGCTAATCTTCAGAATCAATGGCTGGCTAATTGTAACCAAAAATCCATCCAAGAAGATGTAAACTTCTTTCTAGCCACTCTCTCTAACACATGATCAATGATAGGAGGAGGGAAGTTATCTCATATAGTCACATCATTCACCTTCTTAAGGTCCACACATACTCTCATCTTTTTTTCTCTTGGTACCACCACAATTGGGAACATCCAATCGGTGTGTTCAATGTCATAGAAGTCTCCTTGATTTTCTCAATCTCTGCCTTGATCTTTTTGACAAATGTCTCACAATAGGTATAAGGTTTTTGTCTGGTTGTATTAACATCGTCTTGCATGGATATAGTATGCTAACAGATGTCAGGATCTACTCCCTTGAGATCTTTGTATGACCATGCAAAAACATCCCTATATTCCTTTAAATTTTTGATGAGGATTTCCTCTTCTTCCTAGAAAACATCCGTTGCTATGTAAGCTAGTTTTGATTCTTTTCTAGGACCCACTAGGTCAATCTTTTTGGCATTTTTTGGGCCCTCATAAGATCTTCCCAGCTTTGTAGGTTGTCTCATGGACCGCCCTTTTGTCTTTCAAAGTGTATTTTGTAGTGTAATGGAACTCTGATATCCACTGGCTTGTCACTATTAGATTCTATTTCAATGGTCTAGACATCTTTCAAGGTCCTTTTTAGTTCCCTGTATTTGGCTTTTCACTTCATTTTAGTCATGGATAGTGCATTCTTTTTTTTTTTGAGATGGGATATTTACTAGTGATTTTATCTTTGATACAATCCTCTGTGTCAATCATCATAAAAAATTGTATCTTGCTCTTAATTTTAGCATGAGTTGATTTATTTTCTATTTATTCTCTTTATTTTTCCGGTATCTTTGTTGTCTTCTTCATTGATGCTAATTGGAAAGTTTAAAGAGCTTTTCTTTTCCTCCCCACAACAATACTGCTCTAATGTGCTCTTTTTTTTGAGTCAGATTCCTTAATGGTAAGAGCATCCTCCTCAAGCTCATCTCAATAGCATCAAAATATTGAAAACTTATTTCAAGTATAGATAATTGTTTTCCCAATCTTGGATCAATTGTATTTTAAAGGTTATCCCACCAAAATGATTACGTAGTTCAGTTTCTTCTTGAAATCTACTATGGTAAATGTATGTTGATAGTTAATTCCGCATGACCTGCCTATCACCTTTTCTAGAAATCCCATTGTCATTTGATGTGTCCATCAATTTCATTCTTGTTTGTCTAATTGTTGGTTATTCCCAAGCTTCCCAGATTGCTTTTGTTGCTATGGCAATGCCTGTCCCAGTGTTTAGTACTACCATGATTTTCACATCGTTATATTCCATAGGAAGAGTGATGTTTTCTCCATTGCCCATGAAGTAATCTCCCACTTTGTTGATAGGAATGGATTTGACACGTTGACTTCAAGTTTCTTATAAGCACAACTCTTTGGATTTTTCTTTTTGTAATCTTGTTATTCCCATTTTTTCTAAGATACTTTGCAGATCTTTCCATAGATGTGGCTTGATCTTTAACAACTCACCCAATGTTATGGTGCATTGAATCGGTGTCGACATGATTGACTAGAGTTTTGCCACATCCAAAGTCTACTTTGCCTGATTTAGTTTTGTGGTCTTGTATACTAGTGATGTTTCTCCATTAACTCCCAAGTATGAGGGTAAATAAATTATTGAGTGTCTGGGCTTTTATAAAGCTTGACTATTCTAATCCACAATCTCTATACATAGACTGTCTCTATCTAATTCCATGGGTGGTGTGTCTAGCCAAAGTCCTTTGATTGGAGCTGATTTTAGAGTCAAGATTCCATCATTTACCTCTCTCACTCTTTCCCACAAGTGATTCGACCAATCTTCCTTCACTAAGGGGATTCTATCTAACCCATCCTCACTCTTTGGTATGATCAGTTCAGGTTTGCCATTTTCAACTAAAGAATCCCTCAACACTGTAATGTCTTTTGTTTCCTCAAGTTTTGGTTTTGTTTCTTTTGTTGGGTTCCCAATTGTTTTTATTTTTTATTTATATGATTCTAGCATTGATTGTGTGATTTGCATTAAGGTTTTGTAAGCCTCTAGCTTTGCTACTTACAAATCAGTTATTGGGTAGTTCTTCCATTTTGTTTCGATGGTCTGACCCGCTTTTAAACCCACTTGAAAAGGTTCCAAGGTTGCATTAATGGGTTTGTACATTTTGTCTACCAGCACTGATGCTGGCGACTCTCGGCTTGGATTTGTTGAACTCCGTCAACATAGACTTTGTTCTTTCATCAAACAATTACTCGAATTTCTCTTCATTTTGTTGTTGTTGTTGTTGTCTTCTAAGCCCGTAGCATCAGAATTTCTATTTCATGGAGTCACTTAGAAGACTTTTTACTGCTATTTGACTCAATAGCATTTTTTTCATCTTTCTTTCCTTTGCATGTGTCCTGGTCACTACCTTCATGGAAATCGTCGGTTCACTATTTGAGGAGCAACTTGACATGGCTTGCACTATATTTATGGCCATTTTTTATTTATTTACAGGATTCCTAGGACAATCCTCTATATAGTATCGAATTTTCTTGCCACATTGCATGCAGTAAGCCTCTATTGGTTTAGCATTTTTATCAAACTCTAGGCGATCATTTTTCCAATGATTATTAGATCCATAGTCATGGCAATTTTTCACTCTTGGTCTTGGAATTTTTTTCACCATGGGTGTTCTAGCTCCCTAGTTTGCAATGAAGTAAATAAGTGCTACCTTTGGAGGTCCCTAATAGATTGGTTCCACCATGGTAGTTTGTAGTTTGTGTACCATTCTTCCTCATCTACCAAAGTTGATAAAGCACTATCATCATAGGGTGAAATAGGTATTATGGTCTACTCCTCCACTTGTCCCTCAGGATCCATGTACTTGAATGGCATAGCATTGTTTCCTGGAAGAGGTGGTTACGGACCTAGCACTAGTTGTGGTCTCTCATAGCCATGGTGGCTTTTGCATTTGTCCCGTGTTAGGTGGATACCTATACATAGGTTGTCCTTGCTATCTCATTAGAACATATTGGATGTTTTCATCATATTTTGGTCAATAATAGCACTAATTAGTCTCATGGTTTGCCCATTTTTCCTCAATGGCACACCACTTAGATGGGCATTCTTGTCTTATGGGTTGGCCATTTTAGATACGAGAACCCACCTAGCCAGACACCACCTTTTAATAGATTTGTACTCTATTATTTTTCCAAACTAGTGTAATTATACAATGTGCAGATCCTGATTCCAAAGTAGTAGATCTATTCTATGAGTTTTAATTCTTTCATGATATTTGTAAAGGCACATGTGAGCTTGGCCACTGGCCATTTAGAAACCTCTAAGTATAAAAGATAATAACATTAGTATGAAAAGACGTATCTTTTAGAGAAGAAGAAGAAGCTCCGTGTATGTACACCCAAGTGGCTAAGAAATTCTAAATTGTAATCAACTTTTTTAATGATTGGGTAATCCTATTTTGATTTCAAAAAATAATTGTGTTCCTCTTCTCTTGCTCTTTTATTCAAGTGTAAAAATTTCAAGTTATGTCTTGGTGCTTAAACCATTGTGTTTTGACATTTTGACCATAGGAAATTGTTATTAAACCTTAGGGGGATTTTTAAAAACTATTTTGTTGCATTTTTTATGACCTGATAAATGATGGATTTTGATATTGATACCTTGTCAGATTGCTACTAGACTTTGTACACTTGTCCCCTTAGACCTAAAATATAGCTTCCAGTGGTGTGATGACCGAGAGCGATGGATAGGATACATGCATATTTTTCAATCTGAGAGTTAGTGATTTGCTTGTTGAGTTGATGTGTTTGCTTGATAGGTTCACTTCTTGAGGATAACACCCTCAAAGATTCTTTTTACCCCATCTGAGTCACTTCCCTGAGTATTGACATGAGTATGTTAGTGTCAAAAAGCTATGCCATGGACATTCATTATGGCGAGATGCTAACATTGGAACCATTGTTGGGGAACAATCCTTAGGTGGTGAGTGACCTAGTGCGTATTTTGAGTTTTGTTGTCCAAAGATTAGTCCTTTCATTCCATACAAATTAGCAACAAAGTAGCTAGACATGGGTTTAAAACTAGAATGGTAACATGACACTTTTATGTCCTTGGACGCTTTTGTGTCCTGTTAAGTGACCATTTTGCTTGAATTATTTGAAGAGTATGAAAATGAATTTCTAGGTGCTATATATCCGCAAAGTTGCCTTATGAGTTGAAAAAAACTTAGCATTTTTTTAAAAAGTATCAATCTCACCATTAACCTTACTCTTGCACAACATTTTTGAACCTAAACTGTGTGAAAAAACGGGTCCTGTTTTTGGCTTTTTTTTTTCAATTTTTGGCAACTATACCACTCTAAACTTCATGTTTGTGAGGTTTAGATGGCTAGAGGTTAGGCCTTCATAGTTCTCAACATGTTTTGATGCTTGTAGGGAGAGCTAAGTGTTAAAATTGAAAGTTATGACCAATTTACAAGAATTGCATAATCCTGTTTTTTGGCCAAACTTAGCACTTTTATGATTTTTTTGGTGGCTTTCTTGATATCCAAATTCAATTTTGATTGTGTAAGTGTAATGTTTAACATAAAGCTAATCTTCCTTGAGTTTTGGGGGACCTAATATGCTATATAGCATAGTATATGATGATGGTTGAGTTTTTTGATTGGCTGAAGGATACGATACATTTTAGAGTAGCAAGTATAACTTTCTCAATATTGCTAGTTTCTTAGGCAAATTGTGTGTATTTTGTAGGTAGTAACCATATCTAATCATAGACTACAAACTTGGCTAGATATTGAGTAGTTTCTATGGGTTTCTAGAGGTCATAATGCTAAACCCAATTTTTTCATGTTTGCTGTATTTAGCACTTTATCATTGCCCCCAAAGTTCCAATTGTAAGAGATTCATTATCCTTTTGACATGCTCCATGGCTCCTTTTGAATCCAAAGGCCCAAAGAGAACAAGAAAACATGTATATAGTATCTGTATTGAGCGTGACTATAGAAACTTTGATGATAGGTCCGCAGAATGGCAAAAATGCAACCTTTTTGTACCTACTTTTTTTCCCAAAAAAAAATTGGTGAGTTCAAAGCAACCATATGTTTTGGTTACCAACCCACTGAAGTTAACGGGGCATTTTATCTCATGTCCTACAAAAATCCCCACTCTTATTTATATGCAATCAACCGTAAGAAATTGCTGTTTTGGGCAAAATGCACTTGTCCATCAACTTTGGAGGCTACCAAGGGATGAGAAAAATTACAAGTTTCTCATTTTTTCCATATGTAGTAGTTATTGAACTATAAGCTCATGAAAGGATTTTTCAAAATGAGTGGATCTACTATGGTTTTGGAATTTTTTCCCAAAACCCTGAAAGGACACTTTTATGTCCTGTTAGGTTACCATTCTAGTGTTAATGCTTGATAGAGTCTAGAGTTGAGGGACTGTCTAGGTTTATCCTTGAAGGGTAAAGAGAGTTGTGAGTGAGATAGCAAAATCATTTCATTCTTCAAATTTTATTTATGCATTAAGAGTGTTGTTTGATTTTTTGTCGATGACTTTTATTTACATTTTTTGTTCATTGCCATTTCACGTTTCTTTCATCACATAAAAGTAGGGTAAAAACGATCACCATCAAATTGGCCTCAAAAGATCATGGCAAAACGGACTGAAAACCATATTTTAGATGAGAAGACCATAACTCTGAAATATTGAAAATTTGATCGTAGAGACCTAAAAGCTAATCTAAAGCCAAAAAGAGGGTGCCAAGGACCTCAAAAAAATCATCAAAAGAAACTAAGAAGTTCTAGTAGAATCTGTGGTGAAACATGAACTTTCAAAAAGCACATCAAAAATGGCTAATAGGGAAAAAAACCTAGAAATAGGGATTTTAAATACAAAATTGAGCATATCTTGAGATTCTGAGATCCAAACCACAAAAGACCAAGTGGATCACCTAGACAAAATCAGTGTTTGTCAACTATGAAAATTGTAGATTCATCTATGGTGGAATATGGATTATGATCCATGTATCCATGAAATAGAACCGGGCATAATAGAGACCAATTGATAGGTATTGACTTCATTTGATTAAAACCAAAGTTTGAGATCAAACTGAGCTCAAAAAGACACTCAAAACTAAGAAATTGGTGGAGAAAACCTCAAAACTAGTCTACTAGATCAAATCTGGCAGTTTTTCAGCTTTTTCTTATCCAGATCATTTTTTTAAAAAAGGTTAGCTTCTAGATGGCAGTGCCAACAAGCTTACAAAGTTTCATGTTGAAAGGACGTGGAACATGGATTGTGATACATGTACCACATTTGGTATTTTGGCTGAAAATTGAACAGTGAGCAGCAGAGACATATAGAAACATATTCCTAAAGTCAAATATGCAAAAAAAGCTGAAAAAAGTGGCCAAAAGGGCCTAAAACAGAAGATAGCCAAAAACCGCTACAACAAACCTAGGATTTCACTTTTGAATAGCTTTCAATTGTCCAAATCCAAAAAGATTTTGGAGATAGCTTAGAAAACCTTCATCTATAATTGGTTCAATTTTGGGGTCAAAAGCTCTCCAAACATGGATCACGATCCATATACCTTTCCCAAAATTTTGAGCAAAACCCTAGCCACTTTGTTCTACATGCTCTTTATAGCCTAATTCCAAAACTTCATCTCATTTGGGCATCAGAACCCAAGTCAAAATCCCAAAATTGTCCAAGTACTCTGAGAAAGTGCAAAAATTGACCTAATTTTTAATCTAGAGGTCCAAACCCAAAAGGCTTTATACCATAGCATCTAGTAATCATGGAAATGTCTTGCACGAGAGTTACCACAGGAGGAATGATTGTCAATTCTCTTTATAGAGGGCTTGAAAAATGAAACTCTAAGAAAAAATCTACACTTTAAGGATGTGCCACCTTTGAGCAAGTCACGAAAGAAGTTGTGTACCTTGTGGACATCTATAAAGCTTATGGGGAGATTAGAAAGATGCAAAAACTATGACAAATACTGTCTCCTTGTTTTCTAGTGAAGCCAACATGATACGAGTTGTTCAACCTCAACCAATGCCCAGCTAGATGAGCTATTAGAAGAAGTAGGATGAAGATTGAGACTAGACTTTGGACAAAACATTAACATGAGACAACCACAAATGATAAAGTGTGACATGTGTGAGAAGGACCATCCTACTCACTTATGTAATATACTTCCAAAATCAGTAGTACTCAACTACACTCAACCAATTGAACCACATGAGAGCCAAGCATTGGTGATGAATTCTTTGTATTGTGGCAATCATAGAGATACCTACGGAATGATGTTGAGAGTAGCTTTATTCTAGAGATTCATATCCTTCATGATGGAGTTTAAAATTGACTCGCACAACTATAGTATGTGCCACAACCCATAAGAAATCATTATTCCATGAACAAGAACACCTTAATGTTCATATCCAATCAAGAATATGGATCAAAGGGCCATTCACACTAGGCAAGAATAACCATTGACTGCACAACCAACTACAAAACAAGTAGGACCATGTTACGAGTGTGGAGAAAATCATTGAGCAAGAAATTCTCCTTTCTAGGCAAAGAACATAGAGATATTTGGATATTTTCTAAAATGTGGTTTTACACATGTCATTTTTAATTGTTCAAAACACCCAAACAATAAGGGGAAAGCAGCTTCTTCAAGCAAATTTGAGGTAGAACCCACGATTCCTATGAATGTGGTGACTCAAGCTCAAGCTCAAGAAGCTACCAAGACAAACCTATCAAGGAGGAAGATAAACTGCCTGTTTAGACAAAATTAGGACTCAAAGAAAATTGTGGAAGTCTAAACGAGACAAAATGAAAGAAAAAGGGCTAAAAGAGAAAACTGCTTTGGAAATTGACCTGCAAAAAATCAAAGAGCAGCTAAAACAAGAAAGGGAAAACAAGGATCAAATAGGAGGAGCAGCATCATCCAAGACAACATTAGGCACTTCAGTTCTAGTTGATAAAGTCATAGAACTTTTAGAGGCTCTATTACAAGCTTATGAGGCTAGACTAAAAACAAATTAGATTTGGAGCAGAGATGGCTGACATATTTGCACTTAAAAATTGAGAACCAAAGACTTAAAATGTGCAAAAGGTTCATAGAGACAACTCAATCTCTAATGGATCCAAAGAAACAAAACATTTCTAAGCAAGAAGTATTAATCCATGAAAGGGACAAGAAAATTAGCACAAAGGAAATAAAATGAATGAGCACATGAGACCAAAGACAGAAACACCATTGAAAAATAGGATAGTGGTTAATACCACATGTGAATCAAACTCACAAGTGATGTTACCCATTCTTGAAGTGGACGATCCATGGCTACAGGAAACGATTAGGAGTGCAAAAGAAGGAAGTGAAATGTATAGATCTTCTTGAAATCTTGAGATAAACATAGATCATGAATACCAAATCCTGGATATTCAATCACTTTATGGTAATGCTAGGTCTATAGCATCAGAAGAGAGAAAACCACATTCTCTATGGATTCTACCATCATATACGGTAGAAAAAGAAAACAAATTTGAGGTTAAAGTGGTATCATCTTAGTGGAAAGCCACACTAATAATGATGGGTACATGATTACTCTCATAGATTTATAGTTTAGACCACATATATGGGGAGAAGTGAGCAAAATCTAGAGAATATGGGATTGAAAATTCCTCTTCAAGATATTCCCTTAGATGATCAAATGGGTAAAATGACACAAGAGAAACCTAAGGAAAAATGTCAGTCGACTGCCAGGCCTCACCATATTGGTGCTAACAAAGCGAGAACCACATACATAAAATGTCAATCCATGGGATGTAGCTGAACTAACTAGTGCATGGAGGCTACAAGAGATGGCCAATCTCTTGGAAAACCCAAGTCTAGTGTGCTCTCACCTAGATCGATCTCAGGTGTGTCTCAGACACCAAAATCCACTTTCCTATTACAAGCTTGATCCAATGAATTTGTATAGCTACAGTGCTCTGAATGCAATGAAACTTAATGCCTAGCATGTGCAAAGTATCCTCAACATCCTAATGCTCAAAAGTCATTTCCTGGCATTCATGCAAAATTGTGCGTAAGATAAACAACATGTTTATCGCAAGCCAAAATGTTGAATTTATGTAGCTACAATGCTCCAAAAGTGATGAAACTTACTATCTAGAATGTGCAGAGTATCCTCAACACTCTCATGTGCTCAAATTTTGTTCGAGTGTTCTAACACTCTGACAAAATCGCACATAAGATAAACAACCTATTTTAGGTCAGTCAGTTTCTAACTCTGAAGCACTCTATTGCTTCTTTAGGATGTGCTCTATCTATTCCTATGGTCAAAAATGAGTTTACATGCATGTATTGTGCATATGGAATGAAAATAGCTCGTAGACGGGCATGACTAAAACCACCACTTCATCATGAGAAACTTACGTAGAAAGAGAGAGCTTTCACCTGTGAGTGCATTGGTATACTCGAATTTGCAATGCAACACCAGATGAGGGAGACACAAAATATTGAAATACCAGAGATCTCACAAGACTATACTGCAGTGTACACTCACTTTCATTATCCAAAACTTAGGTCCAAAGCTACAAAAAGTGGCTTTTATACCTTAGCCAAGGTTTAAAATATGTAATGTCCAGGCACCCAAGACCTTTGAGGCTCCACAACTTACTGTATCTGCAACCCATGTACATTAACTGACCTATTCTTTACATATTGGAACTCTCATTGAGCCATAACACGTTACAATTATCACAATGGCTAAATAAATTGGGAGATTACAATACATGGCCATTTTGGGAAAATGTGAAAAGTTTGTAACTCCAATCTTCATTGCTTCTAAATATTCATCTTTGATGTGCATTCATAAGGCTTTGATCTTTAGCAACTCTTGTTAACTGACGTCGGCTTAGTTAACATTCCCTCCTTCCAATTTTAGTGCCCGTCCTTGGCCACTGTTGAGAATTGTCTGTGGAGGTTGTGGAATGTTTTTGATTGGTTGTTGATGGGCTAATTGTCTTCATTTGTTGTTGAATTTTTTGATGAGGTTTATTTTGCTGTAGCATCTTCATTGGTTTGAATTTGTCTCTAATATAAGAGATGATGTTGCATATTTTGTTGTTTATTTATCAAGAGTATGAACAAGAGAAGTAGAATGATGAGGATCTAAACTAGGGTCTAATACCTGGATGACCAAAGAAAAAAAACCCAGTGGGAAAAAAGTGCCTTTAGGATATGCACATTATTCAAGTACTTATTAGCATGGAAATTAGTAATAAAGTATTGAAGGGGTTAGTTGTTGATGAATATAGAAATAAAAGGGCAGCAAGTATGGGACTGACTGGATGCAACATTTGTTTGCATGTTGGAGTCCACTCAAGGTGCATATGTGGAAGCAAAAAAAGAGTGTCTAATGCATATGCCCAACGGTGGGACATCCTATATGCATACACAAAAATGCATGATCAACAATATGTTGCGCAAGAAGGATTTTTGAGGGGTTCTTCAGAAAGAAGGTGTAGGTATGAAAGCATATGACGCGGATTTACAAGCTCGCACCACTTTAGGAAGGGTTTTCATTGTTGAGGATATGTGGTCTCATCTTAGTGTGCACTGTGCGTGAGTGTTGAACTCTATGTCACTCCACCATGTTTACGTTAATAGACTTTGACTCTTATGCTCATCTCATCTAGCATGAGCGACACAACTTAGATATGCTCAACTCTTCCAGCTTGAGCGTAAACCTAATAAATACGAGCCGTAGCACAAAGTTTATTAAGACTTGAAACTTTGGGACTAACACTTTGCTCATTTTTTGGCTCATCAACCTGACTCTAACTATGCCAAATAATGTTTTTTGTACCCTGACGATTTGACTTTTCACATTCTTGAGCTTACTACAAACATTTCTTCAGGTAAAAGTAAGATTGAATCCTCAAAAAGAGAATTATTGAAGGACCAAGTTGTCATTGAAGGTTTCTTTTCCCATATGTGTTTTATCTTGGAATTTGCAGCTTTGTTGGTTACGTTATCCTTCTTTGACTATGAAGACTCCATTGTCCATTTGATTCTCCAATTAGGCATGTTGTAAGGAGTCCTTGAGGTTGTTGTAGACCTCGATTGGCTGTCGGCATCTCGCTTTTGACTCGGAGCATTGGAAGACTTAGGAATCCAAATCTCTTGATGACCTTTGTAACTCCTTTGTTGATGCCTAGCTCTAGGTCTTGTTGAGCTCTTGAGATGTTCATGTAGCTCTGGTGTAGTTGCAGTTGTCTTGTGGTTGATTCGTAGCCAAATCTTTGTATAGCTTGTGTAGAATCCTTCTCCAAGAGGAAGATTCTTTGAGATCCTCCTCTATTCTATATCCCCTTGAGAGTAGTGGTAGACTTTAGTAGCTTTTGATGCCATTATGTTGTACATATGCCTCTTAGGTATCCTGGGATATTGTTGAGGTTGTACCTTGAGGGCATTATTTCTTGAGAGGGTCTTGATTTCGCTTCATATGATTTGACTTGCAATTTTGGTACCCATAGCTGTCTGTTAACTCTATAATATTTCTATTCTTTTAAGCTCCATTGTGATGCTATCCATCCCATGTGTTGTCTTTTTGTGTTGATCTTTCATCTTCAATCCACACTGGATCACTGAATTCTACTAAACGTCTCTGAACAAGCACTTGCTTGACTTTCATTTGCTTTCTTGAGTACTTGGGCTGAAATACCTTTGCTTTTTTGAGTGGCTCCCTAGTGGTTATGTTTACATCAGCAATTGTCTTGAAATTTTGAAAGCCTGACTTTCTAGAAGAAGCTAATCCATGAGGGGTCTTTGATGTAGAGGCATATGTTGTTACACCTCTTTTACTAGTTGATGGAAGGTCTGCTTTAGCGTTACCTTTGTCTACAAGATTTTTCTTTGATTCTTGGGACATCTGCAACTCTGAATCTAGCATTAATGGTACTTCTATATGTTGCTTGCTATTTCTTGGAAAAGAGAGTATTATCATTGTATCTCTTTTGTAGGCCTTGTGTTGGTCTAGCCAATGATGTCCAAGGATGACATTTGCAAGCATGTATTTTGAAGAATTTACCTAAAAATTTACCTGCTCTTCATGCTTTTGAATGCTAAGCGTAGCAACCAATTCTTTTTGACTCGTAGCCTTACCTCGCATTGCTTTACTGTCTTCCTTTCTTGGAGTGATCTCGAGTATTCTTTGGATATTCTCTGAAATCATGTTGCACTTTGCTTCTTTATCCAATAGAGCATTGCATTTGACACTTGCTCCATTTGGATTGTTGAGGACAATAGCTATTCTCCTTGGTGGTTTTATTAAAGATCTATGTCCTGCTTTTGCCATAGTCTCATCTTAATCTAGCTCGGTCTCTATGGAAGGTAGTTTGAGACTTTTCTTTCCTTTAAGACTTCTATCTATTGATTCGACTAGAAATGTCTGGGTCTTTGGACTTCTTATTGCTTCATAGTTGTCTGCAACCTTGTTCTTCTTAACTTCTAGCTATGGTGGAATTATCTGCTCAATAGCTTTCTTGGTTGCTGTTTGTTTTGTTTGATCTGCACTTCTTGATGCCTGATCTTCTTTAAGTCTTTTAAGGTTTCCTTGGGTGGAGATGAATCATCTTCAATAAACTTTGCTTTGACATCGATTTCCATTTGCGTTTTACTAGAGGAATGTGTGCTGTCGTCCATGGGTGACGAGTCTTGGTCTTCGTTCTTTGTTGTCTATAACAATTTCATCTTTGTTGAGCTCCATATCTCTAGGACCTTTTGGGCGAGTGGCATTTCCACTATGATGTTACCTGTTTTATCTTTTGTTGTGATCACGTGGAAGTGGGCTATGATGGTTTTTGCACTTATTTGAATGGTCATAGAAATGATTCCCCAGCATTCTGCTTGCTTGTTTCCAGATATGCTAATGAATTCAGGAGCATCCTCTAGCTGTGGTTTCCACATTTTTTCCAAGTACAATATAACATGAGATTCTTGTCTAGCTGAAAATCTAGCTTCACTTCAGACAACTTTTTCTTCATTCTCACCATTAATATTGCACTTGATCTTCTCAGGTTTCCTTTTGAATTGACTACTCTTGCTGTGGTGGTGTTCTCGGGTTGAACTTTTTGCTTTGTTCACCTTCCTCAGTCAATGTTGGCACATTTGGTTGTGATACTGCACCATTTGTTTACAATTGTTGAGCATTATTGGCATGCACCTGAGTAACCTTTGATCTTAAAAGATCCACTGTACTTTCTGGAAAAATCCGTCTCTTAGAAGGAGATTTTGGTGGTGACCTTTGTGTAGCCTTCTGAGCTTTTTCTGTTGATCACCTATTCTGGCAGCTTGAGGCTTTGCATCATGTGGAGATAATCTTTGACTTCAAATTTAGCATCTGTAGGGGCTTGTACAAGGTCATGAACCTGCTAGTATTCATTGCCTTCTGTATCCATGTATACATATGTGAGCTTGGTCACATGTAACTACTTGAACACTATTGGGTTTCTTGACTTTTGACTTTGATTTGTGGAGATTAGATGAAACTTTTGTCCATGATGATCTTCATAGAAGCATTTGTTATTAGATTTTGATGGGATCTGGGTCAACAGATGACTTCCAACAACCATATGATCCTTCAATGGTTTTTTCTTTGAAGATGTATGTTGGCTAGAGGCTCTAGGGCTTCTAATTGCTCTTGTGGTTCCTAGTACAAGAGGTGAGGTTGATGGATTTGTAGCTTTCCCCCTTCCTAGGGTGATCAGTAAAGCTTTCTCCATGATGCGAGTTCAAAACTATTTGGCTCTGGTCTTATCTCACCTTTTGGGATTGTGAAGGCATATTGTGTGTAGCACTGTTGTTGATGTTTGGCATTTGGAAACCTTTTGCATAACTGAACATTTTGACCAAATTCACATAGGAATTTGTTGTTCAAAGGATCATTTTTAGGCTTTTCAGGTGCTTGTGCATCTTTATGGTGATTCTGAACAATGCTTTTACTAGTGCTTCCAATGGTAATGCATGAATATCTGATTACACCAAAAATGACAAGTTAGATGCCCTTACATTGCAATCCGTATTTTTGGTTTGCTCCGTGCTTTGCTTTGTGGTTGCTATGTCCCGATTGGTTGGATTTCTTGGACATCCTCTGAGAAATGTCCTCCTTTTCTTCCACAATTTACGAAATACACCATTACTGGTGGTATTTCAATTTGTTCGTCCATGATAAGCTCTTGCTGAGAAGTCTTTGCTTCTATACATGCCAAGTTGTTAGATTATTCTTTTAGAGAACTAAGAATCAAGCTAAAGACTGGTCCATCTTGACCTTTATACCATCTTTGACTCGGTTCTCCAATTAAATTGGCTTCTATTGGTTGGTCTGTTGGATGTTTCATTTCTGGATCTCAACTACAAAGATCCAACCATTGTAATCCATGTACAACGATCCTGATTACATATGCACCAACTAAACGATTTACCGACTTGTGAAGATGTCTGGATAACCGCTTGGGTCAACTTTCTGTACTTTTATTTGCACTTCATCTTTGAGCTTGCAATACATGGCTCCACTGAAATTTGTGAACATCTGCAAGTTCTTTGGATCTGGCTTCTTTCTGATCAATAGGACTGTGGCTTGTGTGCTACTTTTGTTGCTCATAAGATACCTATGGACTTTTGAATCCATATACAAGACTTTATCTCTATTGTAGCCATAGACCTATAAAACTTGCTTTGTTGCATTTGTGCCTTTTCTACTCCCATTGACTAGCTCTAGTTCACTTGAACTTTTTGCTTGGATTGAATACATGTTGTGTTTGGTCTATAAAGTTGTCTCCTTGCAGATTCTATTATTGCATCGTAAAATTCCTCCTCCTCAGGTTGAAAATATTTCTTGTGCCCAAGCAATACTGGCATTCAAATGCTTTCTAGGTACACAAGAGTTGGGAAAATCTAGTTCGAATGCATTAGAATTTAAAACGATGAAAAACTATGGCTCTAAATAGCTTGACCTACAATCACATGTACCCTTGGTGATAACAAGCTATCTTAAGAGCGTCAATGATAAAATTGCTATCTTCGGAGCGCCAAAAATAAAATTTTACTATTTCAAGAGATTTTTGCTCAAGGTAATTTTCCTAGGTTTTTACATGTAGTTTCAAGGCTCTCCATTGAGTTTCACAAAGTTTGAACTATATGTGAGTGGTTTACCATCCCTTTTTGCCCCGCCTTGAAGGTTTCCATCTGGTTTGGCATTTCAAGTCTTTGCACAACTTCAAAGTTGTTCAAACTCGCTCAAGAGTTGTATAATGTTCCATGAAGCTATGTCAATGAAAATTTTGCCTAAATCACCTTTTTGGTAGAAAAATTATCTTATCTGCGCGCCCGAGATAAATTCTTCAAATTTTGAACTTTGACCAGTTAAAAAGGGCTCTTACGATAAGGCAAAGCTAACCTTAGTGTCAAAATTAAAAAAAAATCACCTTTCTGGTAGAGAATTTATCTTATGGGCGCCTAAGATAAAATCTTCAAATCTTGAACTTTGACAACTTGAATAGGGTTCTTATGATAAGACAAAGCTAACCTTGGTTTCAAAATTAAAAAAATCACATTTCTAGCGAAAATTTTATCTTCGGTGAGCGTAAGATAAATTTTTCACTATTTCAAGAGATTTTTTCCCAAGGTGATTTTCCTAGGGTTTTACATGTAATCCTGTTGTCAAATCAAGAAAATCACCCTTCTAGTGAAAATTTTATCTTTGCAATATGTGATTTCAAGCTTGTTTAATGAGTTGCACAAAGTTTGGACAATTTACCAATGTTTTGTCACCCTTTTCGATCCCGTAGTCAAGGTTTCTAGTTTTCTTGGTGTTTTTACCCTTGCACAACTCCAAATTTGATGAAATTTTCTCAAGAGCTATATTACGGTCTAAATAGACCCTGTGAGTTAAAATTTTGGCAAAATATACTCTCTAGAGAGATTTCTATCTTCGACGCGCCTAAGATAAAACTTTGCCAGATTTTGACCTTTTTCACTTTTCTTCTTCACAGATTGATTTTTTCACAAGTTTTAGGATTTATCCACACCTTGGTTTCAAACTTTAGCATGATTTGACTCCATGCAATGGTCGGGTCAGATAATCCCACGGATTGACATTTTATGGTTGTGGTTCTCGCTTTGCTAGCATTGATATGGTGAGGCTTGACAACCTGCTAACATTTTGGCACTGTTTTCGGGGACGAGGAAAATTAAACTAGAGAAAAGCCCAAAGCATTCATTGACCTTTCCACTACTTCCTCTAGTTTTGGCTAGAGTAACACCTATATTGACTTTATCACGGCTGAGAGGTGCTTGAGAGTGCAGATGCTCGGTAAGGACCTTGGGAGCTTTAGTTTAGTAGGACGGATTAGGTGAAGATCCTTGAGACTAATTGGTGGTTGGTAAGGGCATCACCTAAGTGCATGGAGGCTACAAGAGATGGCCAATCTCTTGAAAAATGTAAGTCTAGTGTGCTCTCACCTAGATCGGTCTCAGGTGTGTGTCAAACCCCAAAAGCCACTTTCCTTACCGCAAGCTTGATCTGATAAATTTGTACAACCACATTTCTTCAAATGAAATGAAACTTAATGCCTAGCATATGCAACGTATCATCAACATCCCTATAGGTTCAAAAGTCATTTCTGACATTCTGGCAAAATCGCGCATAAATAAAGAACATGTTTACTTCAAGCCTAAATGTTGATTTCATGTAGCTATACTGCTCCAAAGGTGAGGAAACTTACTACCTAGAATGTGGGAAGTATCCTCAATATTCTCAACACTCTCATGTGCTCAAATGTCATTTTTGACACTAAAAAAGATCGCACATAAGATAAACAACATATTTTAAGTCAGTCAATTTCGGACTCTGAAGCATTCTATAGTGCTTCCTTAGGACGTGCTCTATCTATTCCTACGATCAAAAACCAATTTAGATGCGTATTGTGAGTATGGAATGAAAATAGCTCGTAGACGGGCATGACTAAAACCACAACTTCATCGCAAGAGAAACTTACGTAGAAAGAGAGAGCTTTCACCTGCGAGCACGTTGGTATGCTCGGATTTGCAATGCAACACCACATGAGGGAGACATGATATATTGAAATAGCGAAAAGCTCACAGGACTATATTGCAGCGTACACTCACTTTCATTATCCAAAAGTTAGGTCCAAAGGTACAAAAAGTGGCTTTTATACCTTAGCCAAGGTTTAAAATGTGTAATGTTTGGACGCGCAAGACCTTTGAGGCTCCACAACTTACAATATCTGCAACCTAAGCACACTAAGTGACCTATTCTCTACATGCTGGAACTCTCATTGAGCCCATAATATGTTACAATTATCACAATGGCTAAATAAATTCGTAAATTACAATACATGGCCATTTTGGGAAAATGTGAAAAGTGTGTAACTCCAATGTTTACTGCTTCTTCATATTAGTCTTCGATGTGCATTCATAAGGCTTCGATCTTTAGCAGCTCCTCTTAACTGATGATGGCTCATTTAACACAAAACTAGTACCTATTTTTAAAGTGGGAGACTATTGTGATGGACAAGAAGAAACACCATCTTACTAGTTGAGTACAAAGGAGTAAAAAAATGGCCATACTTGATAGTGGGGCTGGAGTAGCCATAGCAAATAATTTTTTTTGGGAAAAATAGGGAAAATTGGCTTTAAGAAAAACTAGAATGAAACTGCAACTTGCAGATGATTATGAAGAGAGACCTATGGGCATACTGGAATGGGGGATATAAATTTGTGAGCTTCTCAACTAGAGTTTTTATGAAGCCTTTTTTTTATATCTTTTCAAATTATAGGCATGGGTTCTTGCAACATTTTCAAAAAACATGCATAATATGCTACTTGATCAAATTTGAAAGATTCCATGTACTCAAACTTCTCTTTTAATTTAGTCTCTTTTCACAAACTCATCAAGTACTACCTCTTCAGGACACATGCATGTTGTATTAAATTGCTTAAATCTAGAAGATTCTTAGAACATTTAAAACCTAAGAATTGTCTTGGCTCTATCAACCTTAAGACATTCATGTTTTTGGGTATCCTAACCTTAGTGCTCATTGCACCATAAGTCCGGTAGCATAGCAAATACTATTATAGACAAAGGATCCACAATATTGCAAGTGCATGACCACTAAAGAGAATTTTTGCCACCAAATCTAAACAACTTATAGGGTGGACAAACATTTAAGTGACATAATAGAATCCCAAATTTTGGCCCATGATTTTGGATGAAAAAACCCTTGGGGGCACAAGGGAAAAACCCACAATCCCCATTGATTTTTCACTTTACCATTAAAGTAAAAACCATACAATGCAAATAGTTAAACAATGAAAAGCGTCAAAGTTTAGGTGGAGTCATCCTAACTACTAATCATCCCCAAGAGGACCACATACTTTTTTCTCCAAACAATTGGATAATACAAAGAAACCTCCCTCCAACATCAAGCAATGTCACATCTCCTTTGTGTAAGCACAGCCGAGTCCACCACACCTAGAAAATATATCAAGTACATGATCATCCTCATGCGTAAATGTTGCCAACAACTAGCTATGGCAAAGAAAAGAAAAACTAAAAACATATACAGTTACTTCTCAAAATTATGTAGGTGTATGTGTGTACACTTATGTGTAGTTCTCTTGTAGTGCACATGTATAAATTTATTGGTATATGTGTGTATGGCTCAATATTTCACTACAACAAAAAAACGTGTTATCGACGCAGATATCGACGCGGCCCGTCGCTATGCGCGTCGTTATGAAACGAGTCGCAATTAGCGACGCACATAGCGACGACCATTGCAAAAAAAGAATTTCTTGGGCAGAGGGTAGGTAGCATGGCCTGTGCCCAGTTAAAAGATGGACACATCCACAGCCAGACTTCCTGCCCTCTGCCCAAGAAAGCGAGCAGCACCAAAATATCAACCATGCTCCCGCGCGTAGAAATTTCGGCAGATTTCCCTTTGTTTTTACATAAACTTTTTAAAAAAAACCATATTATGTATACGCCTCCTACATGCTATCCATGTAGGATCTCACATGAGATTTAAGGCCAATGAAAGACAACCGTACCAACTGAAAAGCATAGCCATAACTTAAAAGCATAACCATAACGAGCCATAACCATAACTTAAAAGCATAACCATAACGAACCATAAGCATAACTTAAAAGCATAACCATAACTTAAAACCATAACCGGCTATAACCACTTTGATCAAAACCATAATGCAGATAACCATAACCATAAACAAAATTAACAATAACCATAAGCATAACCAGAAAGAGAAACAATAACTGTCTATACAATGAAAATGACAATAATCATAACCATAAGGGAAACAATAACTGTCTGAACACTAACTGTTTGTACAAACAAGAGACACAGAAGCGTGTCTGTGTCTCACAAAGCATATAGATGAAATCTGGTCCACTAATGGCTAGGCGTCGCAACTTGCACATAGGACAACTCACAAAATTAGTATTGATATTACTTCACATATACTGACTTAATTAAATCAACTCACACATATTAACGTCTCACCTCAAGCGATCAGCGAGAGTGGAAGGCCTCCCAGTCTACTGGCTCTCCTGAAGCTTCAAGATCATTCAGTACTTCATAGATACCTCTGCGATATCCATCTGACTCCTCCTCGCGTGATGGAGCTCGATGCATCGCAAGATTCTACGTTTATACAAAAATCAAAGTAATAAGAATACATGATTCATCGCGTTTTAAAAAACGCCATAGTTAAGATTGGATTAGAAACTCACAAAATCATAGCGAAAGGTGTCGAAGCCTCCGCTGCCAAGATGAGATGTCCCCCTAGTCATCTGTCGTACCTGCGCGGCCTCACGCTGCTGTCTGAACCACGTGGCCGCTGTCCGCTCATCCTCCCTGATCTGCAGCCACGTCTCGTGTGGGATGCCCGAAGGCTTCGGCGAGCCGGTCCTGAAAGCCTTCCGAGATGCATCTCGTTGATGTTTGATGGTGTCCCGTGCAACACCCTTGATCCACCGCGCCGAAACAACGGAAGAACCCAGAGCAGGCTGGTACTCTCTCAGGATGGTCTCCACTATGTAAGTGACTTTTTCCTTTTCTTGCTGATCCCAAGACGTTAGAATGCTGGTCGAAAACTGCAGCTCCACGAGCTGGCGAATCCGCTGTCTCATCTCAGTCTCGACTCTATCCATGTCAATAGAACCATCTCCCCGTACAGTATAGAGCTTGGAGGCACTAGGATCGTGTGCCCCCCAAGGTGTCCAAGGTGTGTCAAGAGGTGTGTCGAGAGGGGTGCCTGGGTAAGACGGGGGTCGTGAGCGAGGAGGGGTCGAAGCATCTGTGGACCCTCCTCCACAGCAACCACCACCTCCACCTGACGATCGCCGAGATCGGTGAGTGCGCCTGTGCTACGGAGATGAGGACGTACCCGCCTCTGCCCCACCCCTAGGTGTCAAAGCGGCCGTGATGGGAGAAGAAGGCGTCATACCCATAGGCGTCCTGAACCCCGTAGGCGTCCCCCCCCTAGGCGTCGGACCCTCGGGTGTGAAGCCCGGAGGCGTAGTACCCGTGCCTCTGGCTACCCAGTACTGAGAAGCCTCTGCCATCTGAGCAGGCGTCATCCGTGTAAAGAAGCCCATGAATGCATCTGCACTCATGGAAGCGGGATATGGAATCTCGTCTGCCATACTAAAGTCGTGCACAAAGAAAGTAAAATAAAGCGTCAGAACACAGTTGTTTAAATTAACTTTAAGCTTAATTTTAAATCAAAGTCTTCACACAAACACTTACAGGACTAGGCCTCGACGAGTGAGGCATCATCGATAAGATCTTGCACCGTATCATCGTCTATCTCTAATTGCAAACATAACTCTGCCCCAACTCGTTCTAGTAGATTGTCTTCATCCATTGCATCTTCATCTACAAGTGTCAATTCTGGCTCGTCTGCGTCATCCCTCGTATATCTGTCAGCTTCCTCTGCCATACCTTCGTCCATCTCATCTAATGTCACAGTAGTATGGACGTCGTCTGACTGGCTTTCCTCCAGGAGATCTTGCCCTTCAAATACTTGTTTATTTCTTGGAGCAACCTGAACCACAAACCACCATTGTCGCTCTCGAGGGTCCGGTACAAAGACCACTTGCTCGCAATGTTCGGGGAGGGCAAATGTGTCACTCGCATCTGTCCAAGTCTTTGTAGAATCTATTTGCACAAGTTTGTTTCCATCTCTGCGTACCGTTGCATTGCGACCAGAAGTAATCACCTTGAACCACTTCACATCCAACAAAAACATCTCTAACCGCCTGAAGCTTACTTTTAGGATATCTGACACCAGACCACAGTAATCCAGGTTGCTAGTGCTCTCATTCGTGTCTCTAGCACTGGCCCTACTCTTTTGCATGAAACTAACCATTACCCCACTGTCAAACGTGTTTCTTCTGCTGTCAATTTGTTGTGTTCTGAAATGCTTTCCATGCGACAACAGTGCCATGTATGTATGATACTTCCAGTCACATCCAATAGCCAGCTCTTCCTCTTCTAGAGATATGGGTTCTCCGATCTGTCGAGCTGCTCTCATTGTCTTGTCCAACCATGCCATTGTAGGGAATTCAGGTAGAGGAGCGAGATAGTCTGGCAAGGGTAAGCCTCTAGTCGTTTGACTTCGCATGAAATCCTGTCGCTCTAGATTGCGTCTCTCTTTCTCTTCTTCGTACCTTTCAAGCCATTTTTGCATCGGCGCTGAATTTAGTATACAGAACTTCATGATCTTTTCTCGCATGGCCAGGTTCATTTTCTTCGGCATCCCTTGCCCTTGCGGCTCCTCTCCCACCAGTCTTGCATCCTCCTCATCGCTCCATAGTCGAGGCATTTCTGGGTCAGAAACGGATAGAAATTCGGTCGTCAATACAAGAGACTCTTGCACCAGCCATCCTTCTGCCATTGTCCCCTCTGGACGCGCTTTTTGGCGAACAAAACCCTTAAGTGTTTTCATGAACCGCTCTAGAAAGAACATCCAACGGCTGTGGACTGTACCTGCCACTGCAACCTCATCTACTACATGGACGAGCAAGTGCATTTGGATAGTTAGGCAGCTCATGGGTAGATACTTCTCAATCATGCAAACTGCCTCAATGGAGTTAGCCCTTGCGATTGCAATAGATTCCTTCCGTATCTCCTTGGAAGAGATCCACCACACTAGCTCTGAAATCTTGTATATGCAGGTTCGCACTTTCACCGTTAAACACCCCTTGATCGCAATTGGAAGAATGAATTGCAAGAACTTATGCCAGTCATGCGATTTCAACCCTGACAGTTGATCGTCACGGGTGAATGCTGTCTTGAGACATCGCATATATCCTGTTGGCGTCCTGAACTCTGAAATCACCTTTTCACTTGTCGCTCTTCGTTTTTTAGCAATACCCATGGCGCTCTTGGAAGTTTTGTTTGACTAGCTGCATTGGTGAAAGGCCAAAGCTCTGGCATCTTTCCAACCGACTGCAAATCATCTCATGAAGCTCGATTGTCTTTCATTCCCATGATTGTCTTCCAGAGGAGCTCTCCCACATTCTTGAATATATGCATTGGATCCAGCAAATGGTTAATTAGTAGGTCACCCCAGTACGGCAACGTATGGAGAATGGACAAACGTTTCATTACTGGAACAGGTTGCCCCTCATGTTGCTCCCATCGGCGACGCCACTCTTGTACATGCATAGGACGACATTCGACTCAACCAAGCTGGCCTTCGCGCAAGTGATGGCCATCTGGAAGATAACGGTGGTGGCCTTGATAAATTGTCTTTCGAAGAGAGGTAGAATAGCGCACATCCAAAGACTGCCCGCAAATTGGACATGCATTGTATCCCGAAGTTGTTAGTCCTGCATATATCAAAGCATGAATCAGGCCAAGGCAAAGGGCTTGCGAACAGCGAGAATTTTGTAAATCAATAACCATTACCAGAAGCTTCTCCGTATCCTGGCCAATCATGCATAGTCCATATAAGAATTCCATGGATCCTTGCATGCTGTTGTCCTACTGGTTCAACCGCATCTGCTATGTCGATCCCATGCCATAACTCCTGGAGCTCGTCAACTAGTGGAGCTAGATAAACATCCATGTTTTTTGCTTTGAACTTACCAGGTACAATCAAGCTTAAAATCAAATGACCCTTCTTGATAGCAAGCCACGGCGGGAGGTTGTAATTGATAAGGCACATAGGCCAAGTGCTCCATGACGAGCTTCTCAAGCCAAATGGATTGACTCCATCCATTGCCATGGCCAAACGCAAATTGCGTGGTTCACTCTTAAAATGTGGCCAGGTATCTTCAATGTGCCTCCAAGCCTTCGAATCAGCGAGCACCCTAAATGTTGCGTCAATGGATCTATTCGTAGAATGCCACCGCATCAACTTTGCAATGGAACCACAATGAAACATGTTTTTTATCCTAGGAATAATAGGGAAATGCCGCAACACTTTAGCTGGCACTGTCTCGCCAACTACATCTTGTTTGTAGCACATTGCTCCGCACTTAGGACACGACAGACAATCTGCGAATTCATTGCAAAAAAGAATGCAATCATTTGGACATGCATGAATCTTGTTGTAGTCCAAGCCAACTGAGGTCAGAAGTTGATTTGCATCTGGCCTAGAGGGAGGCATTTCATTGCCAGCCGGGAGAAGTTGCTCCCGCAATAACCTGTTTAAGCCACATTAAATTAAAATTAAAGCTCTCCGAGCACATCACCGTTGCAATCGAAAAATCTCTTTTGTAAATTACGTACCTAAACAAAGCAGTGACGCTTGCATCTGACCACCCGTACACTGATTGAAGATTCAAAAACGCCAGACAAGTACGAAGCACAGATATTTTGGTGCCTTCATAGATTGGTTGACGTGCCAACTTTCTCAACATGTCTTCAGGAGATAGGCGCACGGCTTCTGGTGCTGCTTCGTTCGCGTTCTCCTCGCTTGTCTGGAAGAAGGCATCCAGCATCTCCTCCATGCCTTCGTCTTCTGTCTGTAAGCCCTTTTCTGCTTCCATCCGTGGCTCTATATTGGTCGGACCTTCACGCATAATCTTTTCTCTCTCTCTCTCTCTCTCTCTCTCTCTCTCTCTCTCTCTCTCTCTCAGATGTAGGTGCTATGTCGCGGAAATCAATGCCCGTTCCGTAGGAGTCGTATCGCAGATTATGTACTGTTTCTCTAGCAAACTCTCCGTACTTGTGCACATGCTCATTACATATCCTACGCTTGCGCAGGATTTGATACTTGCAGAGCGTGCACGAGCATGCAATCTTTTCCTCCATGTTAGTTGATGACGTTGCCATCTACAATGATTATGAATGTTGTTTTAATATATATATATATATATATACTCCTCACAATGTAAACTACCTCACATTCTCTAGTCTTGCCTAATCTCCGTACACCTCGGTCCAGAGGTGTACGGAGATCAGGACCACCGGGTCAAAATCTCGTCTTTATTGGTCAAATCTTATATGGGTAGACACATACGTGCACTCTCAGGTGTACATGGCAATGCATGTAGCAGGCAAAACCCCTTTGCCTCTTTTAGTTCCATAGTTTCTTCTCTGTCTACGTACCCTATCTCTCATTCTTTCTCTCTTGATCTCGCTCTCGCTATCTCTCTTTCTCTCTCGCTCTCGCTCTCGCTATCTCTCTTTCTCTCTCTCTCTCTCTCTCTCTCTCTCTCTCGCTCTCGCTATCTCTCTTTCTCTATTTTCCTATCTCTCTCTATTTCTCTATTTTCCTATTTCTCTGCCATAACTCCTGGAGCTCCACTTCCCTATCTCTCTCTCTCTCTCTCTCTCTCTCTCTCTCTCTCTCTCTATATATATATATATATATATATATATATATATATAACTCTCTTTCTCTATCTCTCTATTTCCTATCTCTCTCTCTCTACTTACCTCTCTCTCTCTCTCTCTCTCTCTCTCTCTCTCTCTCTCTCTCTCTCTCTACTTCCCTATCTCTCTAATGATCGAACGAGCGACTGATCTAGGGAGATCTAGACGTCCACGACTGCGAAGGACTACACAACATGCATCGACAGAGGTTGCATCAGAGGATCGAGCTAGGTCACTTTGGCTCGACATGCACAACGTCCGGTCAGAGTACTAACCATGGAGGAGATCTACCTATCCCAACTAGCTCGTTTAGCCGTTTAGTCCACACCCAACAGTTTAGGATTCCATAATATTTTATTTTGTCATCTTCTTACTTTGACTTTGTATCGGATCCATCACATTGTAACTTTCTTGTCTCATGTCTCATAGGTCACTTTGGCCTTTCGAAGACGTTAATATAACATTTTATTTCATTTCTCTCTTTAATTTTTTTTTCTTTAGTTTTAATTTCCTAAGCATACATTAATTCTCTCTCTCTCTCTCTCTCTCTCTCTCTTTGATTACCTACACACACACACACACATTTCTCTCTCTCTCTCTCTCTCTCTCTCTCTCTCTTTCTTACACACACACACACACACACACACACATTTCTCTCTCTCTCTCTCTCTCTCTCTCTCTCTCTCTCTCGTCTTTCCTACACACACACACACACACAGATTTCTCTCTCTCTCTCTCTCTCTCTCTCTCTATTTCCTACACACACCTCTGTCTCTCTCTCTCTTTCCTACACACACACACACACACACCGCTCTCTCTCTCTCTCTCTCTCTCTCTCTCTCTCTCTTTTCTACACACACACACACACACACACCGTTCTCTCTCTCTCTCTCTCTCTCTCTCTCTCTCTCTCCTACACACACACACACGATGTAGAGAGAGAGAGAGAGAGAGAGAGGGGTTGGGGAGGGTGGAGATGGACATAATACCTGTGCAGCAGGTTTCGACCAAGATCCGAGCATGCGAAAATGGCCCCTGCACGCGGGTTTCGCTTTTTTCCCTCAATTTTTTTGGCATGGATATACGCGTCACTATACGCGTGGCAAATAAAGCCTTTCCACGCGTATATCGACGCACATTGCGACGCGTATAGCGACGCCCGGTAATGTCGTCGATATACGCGTGGAAAGACATGACCGTCGATATAGGCGCGTCGATATCTTCATTTAGTGTTGTAGTGTAATTTGTATCTGTGTGTACTTGTATCTATGCAAAGTATATGTAAGAAAAAATGTGAATATGTGTGTAAGTGTATGCATGTGCATTTGTATGTTCCTATCTAAAAGAATCTTGAGTATGCTCCGCTCCTCCTCAAACCATGACCCCATCCACTTGTGTGTATTTGTTGTCTACACATGGTGGAAACTCTACGAGAGAGCCTACTGATACAAACTCTCGAACTTTCCTATCATATTGTGGAACACCATTAGCATTTTTTTTATAGAACAAGCCAATCGTAAGATCCATCACCTTTGAAGCAAAAGTTCGTACAGATTCTCAATATTGAATTCAAAAGTAGAATTTTTAAAACCAAATGTGAGTTGGAAACATCTATTTGTACAAGAAATGAGAGAAAACTGCTCATTTGTTTGTGGGTGAAAGTACCCTCCATCACACATTAGTATCCATGAGCAATGGAGGCGCAAGACACAAACTTGCTAGCACATTTGACTAACTTGCCCAAATGTTGTCCAAGAGACAAAGTCAATAAAAATACCTGAGTCAGCAAGGTGCACAATAGCTATCTCAATGGCTCCTCTCACTAAGGGAACGGAGAAATGACTCCACACAGGCACACCAACATCCTCAACTAACTCACCTAAGCATATGAAAAGAAGACATCGAGAAAATCCAATAGAACCAAACAAAAATCTATACAAGATTATATATTAAATAAGAACACATACCATTGTCTCAAACCTGGGTCAACTGTTTTACTACCATGAACATGCGTAGATGTAGGAAAATCTACGAAGACCAATTTAGCAACATCTCGAGACTCTTCACCCTTCAAGTGATATTTCCGCTCATAAAAGGTGGGTATACCTTTGAGCCATGTCTCAATACTACACACAAAAAATCTATTACGAGCTAAACACCCAAAAATAGTCGATGGTAGAAAGAGTATGCAAACCTATGCCACACAAGATCATCTATTATTTTAATATCCAAGAAAAGAGCATCTATTTTGAGCTAACATCCATAAATTTAGAAGCCAAACCTGTAACTCGCTTCGTAGGCATACACCAAGAAGGAAGACAACTTGAAATTGGTAATGAAAGAGTAGATCTTGACATGCGATGATCCTTTGAGACCCTTTGTGTAGGCACCTTAGGACTCGGAAATCTTTCATCTTCATCATCATGTTTGTGTGGTGGCAAGCTTGAAGAAGCCTTTTTAGAAATTTGATTGTCTTTATTATGTTAGATGTTGAAGAGGGCATATCTTGGACTTTTTCTTTGGATGTGTTAACATCAATAGTAGAGGTAGTTTTGAAAGCCTTTGACAATCATAAGTTCACACAAAAACCAATGTCACAAAATATCATTTTTTTAAAAGAATTAATTAAACACCAAAAGCCAACTTACGAGCGTGCCGGTATATAGCTAAACCTAGTTTTGAGAAGCAGTTGTCCATAACAAAGGTGTTAATGGTCTTGATGTATTCAAAGGTCCATTTTCCTTCTGATTTTTTCTTTGTAAGGAAGATTTTGTTTTTAGAAGGTCTAAAACCTTCATAATCACGATGCAAAAATATTTTTTTGATGTTTTGTGAGCATCAATAAGGCTATGGTTTCCATGATGATGAATTGCTTCATAAAGAGCTATTGTATGAATAGAATACATCCGACCAAGAAGGTTAATTACCGCGTCATATTGGTTGTTAATGATCCGATATGCATTAGTGTTTACTTTTGAGAAGGTTTTTAGGTCTTTTTGGAGGTTTTCTGTGTATTCAATAAACCCGTGTGTAACACCGTGAAGGAATTTTGTAATCATATTTGTTACAGGGAAAAACACGCAGTTGTGGGCATTTTTTATCCACCAAAATGATAATGGGATAATGCCAAGTTCTTGGCAACGTGTATTAATGAGTGAGATGATTGTATGACTACAAGCTTGTATAGGTGAGAATTTTGGGGACTCTAATCTCTCTTTAGCTTGAAGTCTAATGATTTGTTGCATATAAAAACAAGAGTCTGGGCTAATTTATCCAAACCACATATAAAAACATGTTGTTGGATAATTTCTTTTTCATCTATGATGTCTTTTTCCATGAACCAGGGTCTAATTATGTCTATAGTATGGGAAAGTGTCATGAAATGTTTTTTATATTCTTTCTTCGATTAAGTGCAAGGGTGTACAATTTATGATGAGCATATGGCAAAGTTTTTCCCACCCATGTTTTAATTATATCTTGACCGACTGCAAATGTACTGGGACAAGGGGAATATGGTTGAGACCTTTGGTTATAATATCTTTAAGTATGCAATGCCTTATAAAAGTAGGCTGAGTAGTTAATACATGCTTACAAGTGCCAAAATCCCTCAAGAAGCTACTAAATCATTTTTAGTTAATGCAAACACAAGGTTCTGTGAGATCAAAAGGTTCTACAAAGGTGGAAAATGGTTTACACAAATATTGTCCTATGCTATTCGTGTACTTCTAGTCAAAATTGATACGAAACTCCCCCATATTTTTTATGAAACCTAGATCTTTCAACAATTGGTCAAAGAAAAACCTGGGTGTATGAAATCCATAAACTTATTGCAAAAGGTTTAATGAAATAATCTATTTTTTACCTTATTATCTTGTTTAAACCAATGTAAGCCATTGGTTTGAGTGGATATATGTCTTACCTTGTCTTTTGTGCTATATTCTCGCATTCTTTGAGTATCTCCAAAATCTTCCGATCCACGTAACTGCCTTGGTTGTTTTGAAGACGAGGTTGTATTCACTATAGTGTGTTAGCAATTCTTTTCAATTTCTCTTTACTCTTGGAAGGCTTAAAAATAGTATGGATGGTCTGTCCGAGTGGGTGGTGTTGATGTCAAACTTAGATGGAAAAAAAGTTACCCATCTTATGAAAGTATACACCTATGCAGGTCCAAAAGAGTAAGGACAAAACCTTGGAATATTTTGAAATACAAACAACAAAAGGTGGTCAAACCATATGATCGTTGAGGGGCAACTCAATCCCAGATTCCATTTGTAGTTACACTTTATGAAGGGCATGTAAGTGTTCCAATAGTTATTTAGGAATTTTTGGATGTTGTTTTCTTTATCATTGAGTAATAATCCCTTCGTACGGGCTACCATGGATGCATTTGAACACTTCTTGTTATCAATGTTTGACAAATTGATTTGCTTCAAAGTAAAAAACTTATCCTGTGATAGTAAATGCTTAGATTGCAGAGCTGAAGTTTTGCATTGTTCTACAACCTCCAAGGGAAGACTACAAAGTAGACCTAAAGATTCAATGGTGAAGGGGGCACACTGATTCAAGATCTCAAAGTCCCCAAGTCTATTTTCTAGACAAATGGCATCAAGCTCAATTTGCCTAGGAGGAAGAAGTGGAATTATTTCAAAAAAGTGCTTGGACATAGATCTATCTATTTTTTGAATAGTGGGGTCATCTGTGAAACCTAGGCCATCCTTCTCATCGTGATCTGATAGATCTAGATCTAAGAGAGTTTTTTTAACCTCTTGAGATTGTCTTATCTCAATTGGAAGAATAGGGAGGTTGTTAACAAAAGTAGGCAAAGAAGAAAAGTAAAAATTCAAGTCAACAGAGTCCTGAGCATTAATAAATCATAAGGAGGCTAAAAAGGTTCCTAAAGCATTACTCAGTTGGGTTGGGTATTTAGTTGGGTTGGGTATTTCCTTGCTAAGGAGGCTAAAAAGGTTCCTAAAGCATTACTCAGTTGGGTTGGGTCTTTCCTTTCCAAGGCTAGAATCTTCAACCAATCAATTACCAAAGTAGTTCTCAAAGTCGAGAGCTGCTACTCATGTAATACCTTTTTTAAATAATCTAGAAGATGTTTGTGAAAATCAGTTCCTTTAAAGTAGGAAAGTAAGCACTGGGTACCGATAGGGGGGATGTTGTGGGAGAGAATCAGACCACGTATAATGTGCATGCAACACTATCTAGATCAACATAATGTCAATTGAGGACACATATGACACTATAGGTTCACGGAGTCAATCTCTGTAGCTTGTCAGACTGAGATCATCCCACACATACAACACTATGGAAGGCCAACTAAACCAAAATCAGGAATCTCACCGCTCTCAACTACACCACCCAACCCAGACACACACAAACAGAAGGAAAATCACCAAATCATACCAGAATCATGTAAAACTTAAGGAACATCATCCCCTCACTAGGGTACACTTGTCCCAAGCCTCTACACTCAAAATCCTCACTCCAAACCCATGTGTAAAAAACACGTATGAAGATAGAGCAAAATTTTGAAAGTGTTTAAAATTGAAATCTATGAGTACCTATGTGTAGCTTATGACTCCATGATTCTAATGACTACTTGCACGTAGAAAACATCATTTGATACCCTTACGACCACAAATAGCTCATAGATGCATTAGCATGCGTGCTCCATTTTGTGTGGAATTCTTGGCATTGTTGCATAGCTCTCCCTGAGTCTATTGCAATGGTGCAGTCGAATCTCCAATGCAATGAGTGAGCCGGGAGTAGCATCAAGAAGAAGCTCATGCTCTCTCTCTTTGTCTCTCAAACACAGTTGATGGCAGCTCAAAACTTTGATTATGATAAAGTCTCTTTACAAAATGACCTTGGTACCTTATATACTAAGACTACCATAGGTTAAACCAAAAATAAAGTTTAATGGGTCAAAGGGCTTTGCATTTATAATCTGGGACTACCATTGCACCCCGACTTTTGTAACTAGAATAACTACTCATTACATATGATGTTTTTAACCATAATTCTATCATTTCACAACTCTCAAAAAATAAGACTTTGGTTCAAAAATTGAGTTATGCCGTGTTGTTGACCCATGGGTATGCCGTGCTATTGACCCATGGGTCAACATTTCCCCCTTCCGAATTCATGTCATCCCTGACATGAACTGATTGTCAATGTCGATGCGGTCTTTGTTGTCATTTTTGCTTTTGTTTGCTCCATTGCTTGTACATTTGTCAAACCACAACAAGAACTATGATCCATGAAAATCATAATTGATGAATAGCTTTATGTCCTTCACATCCAAACCCCAAGCTGCAACATTTGTTGTTCTCATTATAGGGCTATTGCCATAGATAAATTTAGAAAGAACCCAATCTCGTTCAACTTGAGTCTTATCACCATGCATAGATAAAACTACAAATCCATCCATTCAAAGTTGTATAGTAACTCGATCACAACCTCTTTTTGTTTCCATAAATACGATCACTTACTTCCATCCATCATACACTTTTGATAACTCTGCCAGTATTGAGTATTTTTCATTCTCAAAAAAAATTCTACAGTTTGTATAATTGAATGATTGGCTTTCAAGTCTTGTGAACCAATAACAACTTCTTTAGGACAAGTTGCACTCCAATACAAAGTATGTCTATCAGGCTGCATCTGAGAGATAATTTTTTAGATTTGAGGTTCAAAACCCATGTCCACATTTAGTCCGCCCCATCAAGGACAAGATATGTAACCCTGTGAAGTTTGGTTTGTCTACCATTGAGTCTACCAATCAAGTGGTTGGGTGTGGCTATGACTATCTTTGCACCTTTCCCTTATTTGCGGTCCCTTTGGTGCGCCTCCGTTAACACATGTACTCTTTATCTTCAATGAAGCCCCAAACATACTTTGTTGCCTCTTGTTGTATTTGGACAGTCAGCTCTCTAGTGGGTGCTAAGATGAGAACAATCAAACCGCCACCTGGTTACAGTGTAGGCTGGGCATTGACATGAACAATGGTTGGTAATTCACTGCAAGCCCAATAAGGTCCCTTCCTTTCAAAGCCATTGGCCATCCCTATGCTTGGATTGTTGTTGGTTCTTTGAAACCAGCTCTAGGGATACCTCCAAGAACATAAGAGATCCTCTAATTACTTTTGTGTCTGCTCTTCTTCATTGGGGACTTCTTTGTTCTTGCATCAAGGTGATCAAAGTCTCATTTGTCACTATTAGCTTTTGCGTGTTGTGTAAATCATCCTACTGCTTCTACTTGATACATGACTTAACTAAAGCTTGACAAACCCCAATTAATTTCCCAAGTTAGTAACTTGCTTCAAAAAGGACTTATGCGACATCATTCATGATAGATGACCATATATGAGCTATCATTGTCCATTTGTCCCCCAAAACTCATATACATGATGTGTAGGGTATGTAGATGGCTATCATGGCTTCAAATTTGAAAAATTGTATCTCTGGCTAGGGGTTAGATTTCTATACCCTTTTTCAATTTTTTCCTCACGTGTAGCTTGTATTCTCTATTCATAGCCTATTGACAAAGTTTGGCTTGATTTGGACTTGTATTTGGCTTCTAAGCTAACTTTTTGGATTTCAATCTTGAAAATGACTGATGGGCATCTCTGGCACCTTCTAGCTGCCAAACTTGAAACAAATTATACCTTGAGCATCCTCTAAACATGTAGAACCAATGCTGATGACCAGAATTTGTCTTGACCCTTGGTTGCTCCTACAGACATCTATTGAGATAGATGACTAAATTGTCATTTTTTCCCCCTTTGTTTGTTAGTATTGTTAGTCTCTTTTGTTTGTTAGGCTTCATTAAGTCACATACAAGATAGAAGATTTACTGGATAATGTTCTACTTCCTGTATACGGCCTTATAGTCGCATGAAGTGTTTGATAGGAAACTTTACACTTGATGGATGATGTTGTTGAGTCGCATCACCAACTTTCTTTGTCCTTGAAGTCCATTCCAGAGTTTTATGACCCTTCTTAGTCATTTTTGGCCTCATATTGTTGTTGAAGATTGGTCAGCATTCTTTTCTTACCTCTGACATTATAGCCTTGTGCATATGGCTTTTGAGACATACCTCGTGAAGTTTGTCATTTTCCTATACCTTTCTCTCTTTGTAATGCTGGGGCGTCTCATCTATCTTTTCTTCATTTGGATTACGTATTTTTTCATATTTTTCTCAAGAAAATCTCAAAAATTACTAAATTAAACCAACATATATGGCTTTTGTCCCTGTACTCCTCCTGTAATGCTATTATGAGGGCATATACTTTGAATTTTGTCAAGAAATTACCACAATCTAATGCAAAAATTTAATGCAGCTCACAAAACATTGCCCTCTAATATTCATAATATTAGGTCCGCATTTAGAATGCATCTCCTCCTCCTATTTGCAGTCCTCTTGGATGATAGGGTATTGTCAAGGGTATGTCTTGTGCTTGGACATTGAAAAATTGTGTCTATGTAGGCTTTGTAATGTAGCTCTATTATGCATACACAATCAATGTATATGAATAATTTATGATGTGCAAGATGTGGATATAAGCAATTTGCTTATTGGCATTTGCTGGCCTGGCTTCCTATTCTAAGCAATGTGATGGTTTTTGAAGCTCATTTTCTTGATTGAAGGTGTAGAGAGATTTGGACTTCCTCTTATTGGGATTTGTTGGCACAGCTTCCTATTCTAAGCAATGTGATGGTCTTTGAAGCTCCTGTGATGTTTACTTGATTGAAGGTTGTAGAGAGATTTGGACTTCTTCTTTGGTTGTCTCTGGTCATTTTTCTTCCGATCTTTTTATGTGCATTCACTTTATCTTTTGATCCATAATCCTTGTGCAGCGTGCAGTGGTGAAGTGAGTGGCTTGCTCTCTTCTAACTGTACTATAACCATAGGAGGAATTGAAAGAATTCAAGTGACAGTGCAGTGACAATAGTTTTATTGGTTTCCTTTGGGACCCACTTCTTTGTGATTATTGGTTGTCTCGTTGATGATGCTTGTTTGAGAACACATACTTATCCCTGCTTTGTTTGTGTTTAAAGAGACTTCTTTGGGGATCCACCTTGTCTTTGTGTGAGTCAGCAACGGTCTTTGCTTCAGTTTTTGTATGCTTGGTTGGGAAAGGGCTTCAGACTTTGGGAGTTGGTACTTTAACGTTTTTGGAATCCAAATAAACTCCTGACCGCTTTGTGCTTGAATCAACTTCTTTGGAACCCAAATCTAAGTTGCGAAAGCTTGTCAATTTGTGATTTTCTTAGTCATTCTTCCACACTTTGATTGTTTTCGTTTTGGTGTTGGATCTTATGATTTTTCATCAAAGATTTTCATCTTCTTGATCCATACATGCTTTTGGCCAAGCTAGCTCTTTGGTAATCAGATTTGTTGAGCTTTTGGCTCTGACTCATTGTTCTTTGCTTTTGGCCTTCGGTGGTTGTTACAGAAATTTCTAGTGAGGGTGATGACCTAAGTTCCTGGTAGGAGATGTCATAAGAATCATCACTGTTGCTACTATCCTTAGCAAGGTTGATATTTAGAGCTTTCACGTGGTGATTTGGTTGGTTATGGAAAGCTAATGTTTGTTTACTCTTGGATTGAAATTTTTGGAATGACTTTTATAGCCCATTGATTAGCGCATTGTTAGAGCTCGTTACCATGGCCTTCTTCTTGGTTGAGTCTTTTCTTCGTGTACATGAGACACATATGAGGATTCTTGTTGTAGTTGCGTCACCATTGGAAATTTTGGAATCCACTTCTAATGCACTTTAGTCTTGTACAGTGACATTAGTTCCTGGGTCTTTGATCTGGACAATCATAAAATCGTGCATTAGTTAAAGTGTTGTTTATGTCACCTGTTGGGTTGTTTGGATTTCCATTGTCGGCATCTTCTTGAAGCTCCAAGTGTCCTACGGAGTCATATAACTCGTCTTCTTCTTCGTCTTTTGATTTGTGACATTCCTTTGTTTGCTCTTCATATCAGGAGCTTGGTGATGCTTGTTCTCTTTGTTTTCCTAGATCACACTCACTGTAAAATAAGGAACAAAATCAAAGCCATCTTTATCACAAAATTTTGTCGTAGGAACATCAGCCATGATGCACACATCTAGAGTAGCCAAGTTGTGTTCCCATTCTAGTGGCTCTAATGTATATTCAAGAAATGGTTATGGGATATAATCCTTGTCTTCAATCATGCTCACTAAGATACATTCCTCTCGCTTTAAGCTTTTGCATTGTGAAGCTCCACACATCCACAGTTCTTTAGGCTTACACAACCATGCTGGAAGTTTTGATCCTGCTATCATAGCGAAATCAAACTCCTCAATTGGTGTGCTCATCACATCCTTGTAGCTATGGTATTTCACGTTATCCTAGTCGTGGTTTCCCTGTGTCTAAGGTAGACATGGTTATATCCCCAATCTTGGACCATTTTAAGTTTCCACATGAATGGTCTTCCCAATATTATATTGCAATTGTTCTTTTTGCCAAAATCAACAATAGCAAAGGTATACTTATACCCAATGCCGCAAGACATGACAACTACTTTTTCTAGCAGTCCTATGGGCTTTTCCATGTGTTGAAACTCCTACTGGACCTGGCGCATTCTCCTTAACGTATCTAGGTGGAGTAGGTGCTATTGGAACACGTTGTACATACCTCTCCCTAGCATATTCCATGCTATAGTAACACTCTTCCCTCGTATGGTTTTTCAATTTCCCTCAATTTTGCACCACTTAGGCTCCCCCGGATCAGCCTCTACAAGAGGAGTTAACCTCTTGACTATGTCGTTGATAAACTTCTCTTGATCAATAGGTGCTAGTGGTTTTGCAATGGTTTCAATCATCTATGAATAGTTAACTGTGCTAAGAGGATGTGTCGTCCTCTTGACTCTCACAATCCTTTTCTTTATATTCCTCATAGTTATCCACCACATAAAGAGATTTTCGTTTATTGTCAGGCCCCTTATCCTATGCAGATCCTTCTGAAGACCCACATGTCTCATTCCTTGGATAAAGATCAACGTCAATCGTGCCTTCATAGCTAGTTTTGTTCTAGGACAGAACTTGACATATCTCTTGAGCCGTAATGCTGCTTTGTGTATTGATTCACCCTCCTTTTTTTTGAATTTGTGGATTTGCAAGACCATATTGTGAGTTATGCCTTTTTGCAAGAATTGTTCGATGAATTCTTCTGATAACTCATCTAGAGTCTCAAAATCTTGTCTTTCCATTGATTCAAACCATGTAGCTATGTCATCTTTCAGAGTCAGTCCAAATCCCGCAAACTGTGTCGCAAAATTCAAAACTTCCTCTGCTTTAATTACTCTTCTAAAAGCCGCTACGTGGTCTCTTAGATCTTTATCTCCGAAGTATTTCTTGTTTATCCATTTCTGGACTTGGGAAGTTCTAACTCGCCGATTGTCTACAAGTCTAACCATAGACTCTCCCAATCCTTCTCTATTTATCGTTGTAGGAGGGAATTCAGGTGGCTCCTCTTTTTGGAATTTTCGTGTTTGATGGGGGTATCTGTGGTCTTTCATTGACCAAATATCCACCTATTTCTAATGTAGTCTGTGCATTTGGGATTTCTACAACTTTGTATTCTTGTCCATACTTGTCAACAACTATAGATTTACATTGACAATCGACTCCGTATGTATAGACATATAAGAGCTTGTGATCCCTCAACTCTTCTGGGTATGGCTCTGAGCACCTATAAAGGTTGACCTCGCTACCATGTCAATGTATCTATATAGTCCTTTACTCTCATGATCCGTCATCCAAACTCTCTCAACAAAATTGTTCTTTATCAATTGCAAATTTGGAAGATCGGTTATGGAAAGATGCTCCTCTATCGCTGGGATCCCAAAGCTTGTGTAAGCTGAGTTTGAATCTAAAGTAGACATGATTTCTAGGCTTAACAGCTCTAGCTTGATGTAAAATGACTTATTCTAGTGTGTTCAAGTATTTTGGTTAGAAAAAAGTCAAAACTATGTACAAAATTGTGATCGTTTCCTCACAATTCTCTCAAATTGTCACTTTTAGACACCCTTAACTTTCAGATGCATTTTGAGGCCTTAAACGACTCTTTTTTGATCGCCGATCAACAATGAATGATCCAAAGGGTCTTTGATTGTTGTTCAGGGGTTACGCTAAATGTTGTAGAGCTAGTCTTGATGAAAAAAAGCTTCTTAACCCAATATCAGGAGCTCAAGTTATGGTCAAAACAGTCTTCTATCGCATTCAATCTTCTTGCACATCAACTCTAGCGATTTTAGAGTGTCAAAATTGGATACATGCTTTGGTACACTTATAGGTATCCAAATTTGGTTTTGGAATGATATTTGGGATTCTAAAGTCAAGAGAAAGTCCTTTGACTAGTCAAAGTTCTTGTCTGGTCTCAACTTGTGCTTGGAGACTTCATATGCGTATGATGTCTCGTGACTTAGATTTATTCCAAACTTTTAAGTATAGACTCTCCTTGATGTACTCTAACCACTCCAAGTCTCAGTTTGTGATTATGACACTTTTAGTCAGGTCTATCACTCCTTTTTCTGTTTGGTTGCTTGCAACTTCCTTGGGAGGTTAGCTAAGCCAAAAGTGATGCAAATTTGATGAAACTTGGTCTTTAGGCCTATTTTGTGATGGGAAACACTTATGTAATCTCAGATGTAATTTTAGACCTTTAATTTGGAGCTTGAGACACCATACGCGTATGATGTCTTTTGTGTCAAAATGAAGTGACTTTTATCCCAAAGACTCTTTATCACTCAAGCAACTTTGAGCAACTTTCATAATTCAATTTCAACACTTTCTGTGCAAGTTATGGTCAATACAAGCATGAACCTTGCCCAATTTCCATCTTTTGACACATTTTAGCTCAAATATGCTTCAAATGCAATGAAATTTTGGCTAGGAACTTCTTTTAAGCTTTAGGACACTAGGATATACTCAAATGTCTGATTTGACACAAATATGGCCTAGAAGTCTTCATATGTGTATGATGTCTTTTGGCTCAGATTTTAATTTTTGTTTCCCAAGGTGCTTCTTGATGAGTAAAACAAGAATATGTGCTTACAAAAAAAAAGGATGTCAAAAATGCACAAAATCACCAGTTTTTCACCTTTACCTTCTTGGATTTGCAAAAATCTTTGTAACTTCAAAGATATGTGTCCAAATGAGGTGAAATTTTCCAAACAGGCTTAAATCATCATTTCCAAACCTCTTATGTGGTCAAAAGTGCAATTGGACCTTCAGATCTTGACTTGAGACATCATACGCATATGATGTCTAAGTGTTCCAAATGTAATGAAATTTGGTCTCTAAGCTTGTTTTTTGGTGCTAAACATCCTGGTAAGCTCTAATCAGCTTTGGTCCCTTAAAATTACCCTTTATAATGTCTATTTGGTCAAATTGAAGTGAAACTCACTCCAGAGGTCTCCCACCTCACAAGCAACTCACAACAGCTTTCAGAATTCAATTGCAACACTTTTTGTGCTAGATATAATCAATTTAAGCATTCACTTTTCCTAGATCCGTCCTCGAGGGGTTCACTATGTGTAAACCTACCATATCACGTGCGTTCAAAACATGTTTGTAAAACCCCTTATCTGTGAATTTTGTTAAGAATATAATGTACCCTTTTCTTTTAAAATCTGTAAGTTTTTTTTAATTTTGAAAAAATAATGCCCTTCTGTATATATATTTCTGTAAGTTTCAAAAACTTTAAATGCCCTTTTGTTGAACTCACGTGATAGGTTACATTTTTATTAGGTGACCTGCCCGGGGATCCGTCTTATGGCCTTTACAAGCCCAAAAAAGCTTCAAATTCAATGGAATTTTGCCTATTTTCTTCCTAAATGCTCTAGATCACAAGGGTGTACTCATATGTATCTTTTGACCTCAAAATATGGCCTCTAGGACATCATATGCATATGATGCCTATCTGGTCATAATGGAACTATGTTTCTACCCAAGGTGCTCCTTGATATGTACAACATGCACATGTACTCACATTGTGAGTGGGGTGACTTGATAGATGGCCTTCCTTTATTCTCCTTTTCCGTTGACGACACCCTACTCCGTTTCCACAAAGTAGAGATACGAGCAACAAAAGAGAGGAAGTCCTCTATCCATCATTTACGTGGCTATAAGGGTCATACGCCACAAGCCAGGTCGATAAATCTAGGATTCTAATGAAAGTTGTTTCCTAACATAAAGATGAAATCCCATTGACATATTTAGAATCTTTCCATCCATAAACCATAAATATGATATGAGACTTAGTTTAAACTAACTCAACTAATCGGGTCCATAGCTTTCAGGAGCACTTAGATTTGTGACATCTCGACTCTTGGCACAATGAGTCTCTAATTTCACTTCTCTTAATAAGAGGGAGTGGAGAGTTTCTCAACTAATCAAGACCACTCATCCTTGACTAGCAACCTGAGCTAGCCCCCACGTTCCACCCCACACTCACACTTTTTAGCTTGTTTCTAATTACTACCACACTATTTTACATATACAAAGAGTGTTCCTTAATTAATTCCAAACACATATTCTTTTATACAGCCCTTCAAACAAGACCTAATGAAGACATCCCTATAATTCAATAACTTTTCCAATTTCTCATGAGTTGCCGCTACCCGCGGACTTCCTTTGTCTAACCAACAGAGCCTTTGCAAAGGATTTATTCGGTAATCGCAAATTACGCAACCTTCCCATCTCGCTAACCGCGAGGAATCTTGCTAACCGCTAGGCATCCCGCTACCCGCGAGGCATCTTGCTAACCGCGAGGAACAAAAGAGAGCGGATAACCTCAACTTAATCTCCGTGACCGCGGTATCACCTCGCCACCCTCGAGAAATAAGAGATTTATTTCAACAATTCTTCTTTTCAAATGATTCTTCAACATGATCAACCAACTCTATATATCAACCAGTATCAACTTTCAAACAATAACAATTCCACAAATAGTGACAATTTATCAAACAGTTCTTTCACTAATCTATGAAAACATATGCTTGTTTCTTGTGATAGAATCACGTTCCTCATACGGTTTAAGGGAATCCCTATGCTTAACTTCCCAAGTCAACATGAATAGCAATGCAGAATTATAAATTTGTCTTACCGGATTAGCGACATGTTCGATTGCCTCCCGTGTTTGAGGCTGGACAACTTCGAGTCCTTCCACAACCAATACCTCCGCTTTAACAACGTTTGGAGTAGTTGATGCCTTCCTTTGCACCTTCCTTAGAGGTGGAGCGACATGAGCATCCTTCGAGCTTCGAGTCACTCGCTTTGGGGCCATCGTATTGATATAGAGAAGAGGGAAAGAGAGAAAGAGAACTCAAGAATTTCAAGGGCAACACGACGATGGTAAAGAAAGACTTGGAGATGGAGATGGTTTGAAGGTAAGAGCTCGAGGGAGAGAGATTGAGTGAGAGAAGGTAACTCCAACGTCAAAGCTTCCGCTTCTGAGAGTGTGTGTCTATGTCTTGAAAGTGAGGGGAGAGGGGTCTTTATATAGGCTCTCAAGGCCAGCTAAGAATAGAGAGAAGGAAGGAGAGATAAGCTCGTGCACGTTCGCGGCTGTTTTATTTTTTGCGGACACGGATTCTGATGCGCGATTTCGGTTCTCTGAAGTTAACTCCCTCCTCTTTCTTTCCTAAAAATACTCCTCCTTTCCTAAAATCGCTCTCTCTTTCTTAAAAGGTCAACTCTTATCTTTAGATACAGTCTTGAGGCTTAAGTTTCCCACCAACCTTTAGTTTTGAAGAGAATAAGGGTCATAAGTAGTAGTTCTAGCGTCCGATTTTCAATCCGATCGTTTTGTTTGAACGCATTATTCCTTAACAAAATGTGAACCTTAAATATTTGCAAAGTGAATAAAATACTTTTATTGAAAAATGTTGGGTACATTACACACATCAAATTTTGGAAATCAAAATTGCACAAAATCACCACTTTTTGACAAGGATTTCCCTCAAAAGAGTAAAATCCTCTCAATGCTCAATCTATATGCCCAAATGAAATGAAATTCTGTGTATGTGTTCAACACAACATGTAGAATATGGATGTAAAGTCAAAAAGTCAATTTTATTGGTTGCCAGAATTACCCTTCAGACATCATACATGCATGATGTTTGCTGATGGATTTTTGGCAAGAATTTAACCACAAGCATCCCAAGTCGCCAGCATTGGTTTTCAAGCACTTTTACCACTTTTCATGCAAAAAATTTGCTTAGGATAACAAGTGAATCTTTTTTCGTTTCCGACACTCCTTTTGTCTTTTGAGTACCAAGGGTTGGTAAAACAGCCCTTTTGAACACTCTGGTGTAGTCAAATTTGGACTTCAAATGCCTCTTGAGACATCATATGCATATGATGTCCAAGTTTGCAAATTTTCAATTTTTCTTCATAGAACTCTTGCAAAAATGCCCTCTATGCACAACATCAATCAATCATGAAAAAATGTCAACAGAAACTTGTTTATTGCATTTTCACCCTCAAAATCAACTTTTCAGAGATTTTGAATGCAAACAACCACTTTGAATGCAAACAACCACTTTAGAAAATAAATAAGTGATGCACAGCTCTAGATCAAAATTAGATCACTTACTTAAAGCTACTCCTACACATCATATGGGGTTTTGCATTTATGAGTAGAAGAACGGTTCACTGCCACACACGGACTAGCAAATGCTTTTAGCACCTTACAAATCACTCGACCACCAACAACTACTCTAATCTACAACTAATATTCCTGGCTATCCACTTGATCTCGAAATATCCTCTTTCGGATCCACAAGAAAATTGCTCTCTTTAGTTGAAACCAAAGCAAGCAACCATCACACGAGTGTTAGTATGATTACCTACTCAAGTCCTTGTGTCCTCGACAATGGCGCCGATGTTGCGGGAGAGAATCACACCACCTATAAAGTACATGCAACACTACCTAGATCAACATAATGTCAATCGAAGACACATATGACATGATAGGCACACGACGGAAATCTCTGTAGCTTGTTAGGCTAAGATCATCCCACACATCCCCCACACATACAGCACTCTGGAAGGATAACTATACCAAAATCAAGAATCTTACTACTCTCAACTGCACCACCCAACCCACATACACACAAATGGAAGGAAGCTCACCAAATCGTACAAAACTTAAGGAACACCATCCCCTCACTAGGATATACCTGTCCCAAGTCTCTACACTCAAAATCCTCACTCCAAACCCATCTGCAAAAAACACGAAGATAGAGCAAAATTTGAAAGTGTCTAAAACTGAAATCTATGAGTACCTATATGTAGCTTATGTCACCACAATTCTAATGACTATGTGCACGCAAAAAATAGACATTGTTTGATACACTTATGACCACAAATAGCTCGTAGATGTGTTAGCGTGCATGCTTCGTTTTGTGTGGAATGCTTGGCGTTGTTGTGTAGCTCTCTTTGAGTCTATTGCAATGATGCATTTGAATCTCCAATGCGATGAATCTCCAATGCGTCTGAAACTGAAATCTATGAGTACCTATATGTAGCTTATGTCACCACAATCCTAATGACTATGCGCACGCAAAAAATAGACATTGTTTGATACACTTATGACCACAAATAGCTCGTAGATGTGTTAGCGTGCATGCTTCTTTTTGTGTGGAATGCTTGGCATTGTTGTGTAGCTCTCTTTGAGTCTATTGCAATGGTGCATTTGAATCTCCAATGCGATGAGACAGCCGGGAGTAGCATCAGGATGCAGCTCACGCTCTCTCTCTTTCTCTTTCACACACAGTCGACAACATCTCAAAACGTTGATTATGATAAATTTCTCTTTACAAAATGACCTAGGTACCTTACATACTAAGTCTACCATAGGTTAAACCCAAAGTAGAGTTCAATGGGTCAAATGGCTTTGTATTTACAACTTGGAAGTGCCATCACACTTCGAATAACTATTCATTACAAATAAAGTTTTTAACCATAATCCATATCATTTCATAACTCTCAAAAAATAAGTCTTTGATACAAAAATTGAGTTATGCCGTGTTGTTGACCCATAGATCAATAGGGGATAAGAATGTCTTTTTGCTCTAAATAGCCAAGATATGTTAATAACGCTATCCCGCCAACCTGAAAGAGATTATATATACCAAGGTAAGCATTCAGAAACAATGAAGTCAAGTTCAGTATATGGTGGTTGTCCGACCAAGGACAACTTGGGAAACAAAGAGAGAGTTTATATTTGAAATTCCTCCATTTAAGAACCATACATTGACACTTGACACAAGACAACTAACATAAATAGACAAAAGACAACTTTTTTATTATTGAAATTATTCGTGGTACTTTTGTTTCTAGTAGGAGATTGAACGAGCTCCAAAAACCATGAAACAATAGGCCTATACTTGCTACCATCCAACAAAAAAGCAATAACTTAGAACTTGGGCTACTTTGATGGGAAGACATGTATCCAAACAATCCATTTTGCTTGTTATCATTATGCCATAGCCCTAGACCCCCTCACTCTCCTTGTATATATTAGGGGGTAGGATTTTTGCCTTCCTATCACGCATAATCCGTTTCTTTATGATTTTTCTTTCTACCATGGCATGTTCTAGTTTGATGGGTACTTTCAGTTTGCTAACCTAGTCGACATCCTTATGAGAAGTCTCTTATGGAAGATGGACGAGGCTTTCCATTGGGTAATTATGCCCTCTTATGAGGTTTTGGATCAACATAATTAAGAGAGAGTCTTTTCTCTGGGATTGTAGTATGGGAATCAATCTTCACACAACACTCTGAATCAAATCCAAGGGAAAAAATAAAATTAAAGAGAGAAAAAGAAAAGGTGAAAGGGAATAATCAGGCCCCATCCCGTCCTATCAACAAGGAAGCCACTCATGACTTATATTATCTTAAGAGTATTAAATATTCATAATTTGTTACCAATCTTTTGTCAATAGTATTCCGTTGTTGTTTATTAATCTATTATGAGACCTTTTCCGGGACACCTAAGATTAAAACCAACCTCTATTTATGCATAAATGCTCCTCATTCTATACAAGTATTTCAAAGAATTTACAATGTCCCCAGATTTGGAAAATTTTGCCAAAGTTTCTCTTGTTTTTTGATGAGTTTTTTAAAAAAACCATATGTCAATTCGCCCACGGCAACCTCACAACGAGAATTTTTCTTTCAAAAAAATCCATAAAATCTCATAATGGACAATTTTGCTGCTATCAGAGCATTAAAAATGTTGTTTGTTTAAACATTTTCTGTAGTTTTCGCACAACTAGCTCATCCATGTATCAATTTAAACTCATCTTTTAGGGAGCATCTACGCCTAAAGCCATCTTTATTTTAAGACACTCTTTCTTTTATTGGATGTCTAATTGTACATTTTACTTCTAAACCATGTTTATACTATTACAAAGAATTTCCTAAATCCTTAGTTTTGTGGAAATTTTGATAGAGTTTTTCCTGTTTTTGATCACTATATCCAAAAAAACCATGATAAATCACCCATGGCGACCTCACATCGAGGATTTTCATAAACCGTTTCTTTCAAAAAACCATTTATTCACTTAATTTAACGTGGTCCAAATTGTTAACATGTAGTAGTGTTCTCGAATATGTTTCCTATTAGCAGACCATAGCCCAATTTTGCAATGTAAACAATTTTTTAGTGTGTTTTTTTGAACGTCAAGCTCCGTTAAACCATCTATGATCAGATATACATTACATACTCCAGTCATCAATACAAAAGAAGATTAAGAAATACACAAAGTTTTTCTCAATAGACCTCAAGGGAGTTCTACCTGTTTTGCGATGCCCCAGTCATGAATATAGTTGTGATGCTGCTTCCCAATGGTGGTTGTACCTTGGTCGAATTTTGTAATAGGGGAGCTTGTCATAAAATGTAATATCTAACCAACACAAATGATTTTCTCAAATTAAACTAATCATTTAATAAAGGAGAATAAACGGGAACAAGGGTTAGAATATAGACATGTGCTTACAAATTTCTCAACACGGGGCCAATGGTAAAGGGGTCCAAATGAGAGATGGTCTGTCAAAGAGAAAGGATATCCAATGGAGCTTAAATACCTTGGGGTTAGCTTAATTTAAGACCTCCAAAGGTTAGTATTAAAAGTACTTTGACCTTAGGTAAGCTAGGGTTGTGCTTGAGGTGGGAACCCAGCCCAAGCTTGGCCCAAGCTTGAGGTGCTTGTCGTGCTTGCTGACTAAGATGCTTGAGGTGCTTGTCGTGCTTGTCGACTAGGGAGCTTGAGGTGCTTGTGGGAACACTACCCAAGCTTGAGGTGCTTTGTCATGCTTGCTGACTAAGGTGCTTGTGTCTCATAAGTCAAAGGCATCCCTACAAAGGAGGGGGTGAGCCCCAAAGCTAGGGGGATGAAAGAGAACACACACACACACACACACACACACACACACACACACACACACACACACACACACACACACACACACACACACACACACACACACACACACACACACACACACAAGGTAAGCCTAAGCCTCAAGAGGTAGCAAGGACACATGTCAAGCCCCTACCCATGTTTCCCTCATGGTGTGCCTAAAGCCTATCGGTTGGCCTCCCAAGAGGTCCAATGATAAATTAGTTAATTTAACTACTTATTTTTTCATGTATCAAGTCCTCTCTCATAAAGATTAAAGGGGGACACTTGTCCTAAGCCTACTCTTGTTGCTTGTTGATATGCCTCCTCTTGCATGTGATTGGCTAGGCTTGGAGGGGTCCAATGAGCTTCAAGCATGAGCTACAAGGGGGGTCGATCAAAGAAAGAAAGGCGGTTTCTTGGGGAGTGAACTATTTCTTTCTCCTACGAATGTTTCTTCTTCCTCTTTCCTACCCTCATTCCCCGCTAGCTCTCTCCACCTTCAAAGGTGTTCGAGGCCTTGGGATTGAGGCTTGGGATAGTTAATGCTTTTACAAAGTCTACGTTATGCTTGTGATGAATGAATCTTTCCATATTCATTGCATCACCTAGGTCACAAGGAACACAAAGATTGTATTGTACCAAGTCTCTATTGATGGAAGAATATACAATACAAATGCCTATTGGAGGGGGGACCGCCTCCACATAAATCCAGTCCTCAACTGTTGTCATGTTCTCTAAACTCTCTCTCTTGCAAAAGTATTGTTCATGCCAAGTTAACTAAGTACTATGATTATGTTGCTACCGTCAATTAAGTTCACCCTCTATGCTCTCAAATTAGCCTCACAAAAATGTTCTCTCTATTCTCTTTATTCCGCTATTCTTAAAGTTCATAGGCCATTTCCATTACATTGGTATCAGAGGATTTGGTCTCTCTTTTCTTGCTTAAGAAGAGAGGTCCTTAAGTTCACCCTCTATGCTCTCAAATTAGCCTCACAAAAATGTTCTCTCTATTCTCTTTATTCCCCTATTCTTAAAGTTCATAGGCCATTTCCATTACATTGGTATCAGAGGATTTGGTCTCTCTTTTCTTGCTTAAGAAGAGAGGTCCTTAAGTATCCTATTAATGGTTGATTTTGTTAATTATATTAGGGTAAGTGGATTGGGATTTATTATCGGTTTTGTTGAGTCCACTATGTGGGATATGGTGCACACCTCGAGAGCTTTGGTCTTAATAATGGAGTCTTTTTAGACTTTCCCAGGGCTTTACTATTATTGAGCCATAAGGAGCTATCCCTTGGCAATTCTACAATATTAGACCCACTCCACTACTCTCTATAATTAACCAATTCGAGCCGTGGGTGTAGATGCTTAAATGCTAAGTTTCAACGGCTAAGAGGAGTAGCAACTAAGGTTTTGAGTTGCCAAAGAATACACTAAGTAAACACACAAAGTAATTCTCTACATAAGTATAATTAGCATGGCTGAAAATAACCAAGAGAGTAGAAGGAACATTGATAACTTTGATTTTGCACAAATAATGATGCCCCCATGTTTGTCAATTATCTTGTTACTAGGTTGCAGCAAGCTATGGGCAACCCTGCTTTGCAAGCTGAAGTTACTCAACAACTTCACGCTTATGGGATTTACCTTCCTCTCCAAGAGGAGAGAAAGCTTAGGAGGCCTCTTGAAGAGACCCCAAAATACGACTCTCTCCCATACGAGAGGACGAATCCAAAGAGTGAGAAAGTAATGAATCCCTAAGTTTCTTTGAAGATGTGGCTCCACGAAGATGGTGGTTTAGATGGTTGCCAACTCCTCCCAAGAGGAAACAATCAACCCATAGTCGTTCTTTTCGTCACTCCGAAAGGGAGAAGAGGAAACAAAGGAAGACAAGGGCAAGAAAGAGGTCACCCTCTTCTCCTTCTTCTTCACCTTCCTCCTCTTTCGACAAAAGCTATGGCTATTCTCCTAGAGAATACAAGAGGGGAGGACATTTCAAATCTTACCCTGCATATGGCGAAGGTCACAAAAGCTCAAAAAGTTCAAAGAGGGAGGAAAGTATCTCTTTTCTCACCTATGATGGCACCTTTGGTGCTATGGACAAAGTATTGGCCTTCATTCAACTATTTGATGCGGCCTTTGGAGTTGAGGGCTTCACAGAGTCCTCCAAACTACGTCGTGTAGCCGTGCACTTCCAAAAATCGTCTCGTCAATGGTGGGCTAGCCTTTGTGGGAATGGTAAAGCCCCAAAGACATGGAAAACTCTAAGAGTTTCCATCATGAAGCAATTCCTTGCAAGCGACGCAAAGGACAAAGTGCTTACCGAATGCTGCAATTTGAAGCTTCTCTCCCATGAGTCTATCCACAAATATGTAGAAAAGTTTTGGAATTTACATCTCAAGGCTACTGCCTTTCAAAAAATAGACTTCGCCAAGAAAAACCAACAATTCTGTCCGACATTACTTGAAGAGATGGCCAAATACGTCAACTCTCAACAGTCTAGTTCTATCACACGGAAGGAATCCACCACACTATGGTTGCTTTATGCATCAAATTCCAACAAGGGGCTAGAGGGAATGTCAAGCCCGTGGAGAAAAAAGACAAGAGTGATGCAAAGGGGAAAACCAATGTCCAAAATTATTCCCGAGGCAATTCCAACAACAACAACAACAATCTGTCCAAGGAGAACAGAGTTTACAAAGGTAAAAAAAAACTCTCTCCTGAACAAATTGAAGCTTTTTGCAAGGATTATAAATGTTTTGAGTGTGAGGAGCAAGGACATGGCTATCATTATTGTCCCAAGAGAAATGCTTGCAATGGGACTCCTAGAGGTTCCACCATCAAAGTTTGTTTGACCCTGGCTCTACTCACAACATATCAACAGAGTTGGCCACCAAGTTGGCCATTCAAGCTTTTGAGATGGAAGAAATTGTTACTACGGATACAGCTTTCAAGGGACAGGAAGCCTCTATTTGATTGGGAAGTTGAGGCTTCATGTCCAAAGCTATGTCAACAAAGAAGACTTTTTCATCCCTCCTCTCCAACACGAGGATTCTATTCTAGGGGCACCATGGTTCAATCGCATGGCTGCCAACATGAAGTTCCCTAAAAGGAGAATCTACTTCACCTACAAGGAAAATAACATGTAGATAGATGGTAGTGACTCTGGGCGTACTATACCACTTGTAAATCCTTCTGCTTTTGATAAATTAATGAAGAGCTCAGTTTTTGCATACATTATTTATGTCAAAGAGTCCCTAGAAGGTCCTAATGTTTCATCAAATGTAAATGCTAGGCATCAAGAAGAGTTAGAATTGTCTAATTTTCTAAAAGAATTCCAAGATGTGTTCATTGATGATATTGTCATGGACTTACCTCCAAAACGAGGGGATGATGACCATCGAATTGAGATCCTACCTTGAATCTCATCGCGCAACAAGCCTCCTGATCGAGTTTTCCAAGCTCAACAAGAGGAGATCATGAAGCAATTACAAGAATTGGTCGACAAAGGGATGGTGAGGCCTAGCTCCTCTCCCTTTTGTTCTTCAGTCCTTTTAGTGCAAAAGAAAGATGGTACATACCATATGTGTGTGGACTATCGAGCACTAAACCATATCACTATCAAAAGAAGATTTCCCATGCCTCGGGTAGAAGATATGTTTGATAATCTACAAGGTTCTACCTACTTCATTAGGATTGACCTTAAAAGTAGCTATCATCAAATAAAGATAGTGGATGAAGATATCCTAAAGACCGCGTTTCATACAGCACGTTTGGTCTTTATGAATATCTAGTCATGCCTTTTGGCTTGACCAATGCACCAGCCACGTTAAATCGTCTAATGGAGAAAAAAATTAGACCCTATTGCAAATTCATTGGAGTGTTCTTTGATGATAGCATCATCTACTCCAAGTCATTGGAGGAACAGAAGCAACATATCCAAGTGAATCTTCAAGCATTGAGGGAAAACAAGCTTTTTTCTCAACCAAAAGAAAAGTGACTTTTTCCTTCAAGAGATTCAATACTTAGGTCATATTATCTCTCAAGATGGTATCCATATGGATCCATCAAAGTTAGAGGTAATAAAAACATGGCCTAATCCAAGGAATCTACATGAGCTAAGAAGCATTATTGGTATGTGTGCATACTATAGACACTTCAGAGCAAATTTTTCTGAAATATCAGAATCATTACATGACTTAACAAAGAAGAACGTTAAGTATTCATGGACTGCTAAGGAGAAAAATTCTTTTGACAAGCTCAAAGCGAAGCTTACCTCCCAACCAGTCCTCATGCTTCCGGATCTCTCAAAGCCATTTGAGGTCCAATGTGATGCTTGTGGTGATTACCTTGGAGCACTCTTGCTTCAAGAAGGGCATGCCATAGCATATTAGAGCCGAAGGCTCAATACAAATGAACGGGTCTTAGGTATTTATGAGAAAGAGCTTTTAGCTGTCCTACATTCCCTAGACACATGGAAGCACTATCTATTGGGGACTCCATTTATTTTACGAACAGACCATTAAAGTCTCAAATACTTCATGGCACAAACCAGCTTTCCAAACCAAACAAATGAGGTGGGCAAACTTTCTTTCACAATTTTATTTTCATATTGCTCACATGCTAGTAAGCACAATCAAGTGGCCGATGCACTTTCCCAACAACCAAAAGTTAGTGCGGTGTCTATAGAAACTCACAATGATCTATCTTCTATGTTACATGAGTATGCTATTGACCCCGACTTTAAAGACATAATGTCAGCCTTGCTTTGGGGAAGAAAGAGGAACCATTCACCTTGTAGGACGTTTATCTTCTCCATGGCAATAGGCTATGTGTTACCCACTCCCTTCGTGAGAAAGTCATGTATGAATCCCACGATCCTCCCTATGCGGGGCATAGAGGCATTCAACCTATTCTCCGAGGAGTAGAGACGTATTTCTATTGGCCTACCATGAAAGTGGACATACAAGAGTATGTTTCAAAATGTGTAGTATGCCAAAAAACTAAGTAGGAAAGCAACCTGGATTACTCCAGCCATTGCCTATCCCGAATTCATCATGGGAGATTGTATCCATGGATTTTATCTTTGGATTACCCAAGTCTGTCCATGGGAATACGGGAATATGGAAAATAGTCGACAGGTTTAACAAGCAAGCACACATTATTCTTATAAAAAAGACTACTAAGGCATACCAAATGGCAACTCTCTTCATATCTTAGATTTTCAAACACCATGGATTGCCAAAATCCATCGTGTCAGATAGAGATCCTAGAATGACCAATACTTTCTGGAAAGGTCTCTTTGAAAATCTAGGAACAAGATTGAATTTCACTTCGGCCCAAAATTATCCTTTTGAAGATGCTAAATGGATGCAAGGAATACAGCTTAAGGATAGTACGAACCTTGTCACCAAGCCTATGCAATAGATGGCGTCCAATGCTACTATAGCATGAGAAATCATATAGCACATGTAGCATTAAATAGTATTTTGGTTATCTAAAGTCGGTATGTGGCGATTTAAAGCTTCTCATGTGCGTTAGCTAGCTCAGTACGCCCAAAAGAGGTTGAGACAGCAGTGTTCACACACACACACACACACACACACACACACACACACACACACACACACACACACACACACACACACACACACACACACACACACACACACACACACACACACACACACAGAAGGAGAGAGAGAGAGAGAGAGAGAGAGAGAGAGAGAGAGAGAGAGAGAGAGAGAGAGAGAGAGAGAGAGAGAGAGAAGAGGGGATGTTTGTGCCGAGCTAGATCCCATAGGCGGGAGTTTTTTTAATCTTTATCAGGCATTTGGATGCCAATTTTTGCTAATAAACGATCTTGTATTTTCATGGTTGGCTATTGTCAGTTCGAGGTGAGGCTTGTCATGTGTGTGTCATAGGTCAAGCATAGTGAAGGAGTACGAGCGGAAGTGTGACGCAAGAGAGAGTGCAAGAAGAAGAGCACGACGATATGGTGAACTCGCTCTACTGTAATGTGTAGAGCATAGTGAGTTCTTATTAGGTTTTAAAAAAGAATATGTGTACATACCTGGCGGCCTGCCCACTTACCTGGGTGACCACATTGGGCTTTATACCCCAACAACCTCCCACTTAAAGTCCAATGTGGTACTTTAAGTGTGAGAGAAGCTACTATACAAGCTAATATACAAGAGATGTAGAGAAGTGATGTACTACCCTACACCTAACTGCTTGCAAAAATGCGCAAAGCTCTCTGAGGGAAGTCCTTTTGTAAGTAGATCAGCAGGATTTTCTATGGTGTGAACTTTAACAAGCTGAAGTTGCTTATCCTCAAGAATTTCCCTGATGAAATGATACTTCACATCCACATGCTTTGTCTTTGAGTGATAAACTGGATTGCGAGCGTTTTGTATAGCACTTTGACTATCACAATATAACACAGGCATCTCTTCTTTGATTCCCAAATCTGTTACTAGTCGATTGAGCCAAATTGATTCTTTGCATGTCTCTGATGCTGCAACATATTTAGCCTCTGTAGTAGACCGAGTAACACAATCTTGTCATCTAGAACGCCATGATACTGCTCCACCAGCCAATGTAAAGACATACCCTGACGTAGACCTTCGGTTGTCTGAGTCACCTGCATAATCTGAGTCTGTAAAACCCTTTACACTTAGCTCCTGACTCCCATAGCATATACGCATACTCTTTGTAGCTTTCAGGTATCTCAATATTCCTTTCACTGCCTCCCAATGTTTCTTGCCTGGGTTTGACATGTATCGACTTACGACTCCCACTGCAAATGCAATGTCTCGGAGAGTAGCAATCATTGCATACATTAAACTACCCACTGCAGACGCATATGGAATCTTATCCATTTCAGCTTGTTCTTCCTCAGACACAGGACAATCTTGTTTGCTAAGTTTCACATATGGTGGCAATGGAACAATCAATGCCTTTCCCTTCTCCATATTGAAACGTTGCAAAACCTTGTCAATATACTCTGTTTGAGATAACCAAATCAACTTCTTTGATCTGTCTCTCTCAATGCGCATACCAAGTATATGACTTGCCTCACCCATGTCTTTCATGTCAAATGATTTTGCCATCTTTGACTTCAAAGCTGAAATTTCTTCCAAGTGCTTGCGAGCAATCAACATGTCATCCACATACAAAATAAGGATCAGCCAACTGCCATCCTTAGCCGTCTTTGTATATAGACAGTGATCGAACTCACTACGTTTGTAGCCTTGAGAAAGCATAAACTTGTGAAACTTATGGTACCATGCCCTCGGTGATTGTTTTAAGCCATAAAGACTCTTTAACAACTCGCATACCAAATCTTCCTTGCCTTTCTCAACAAACCCTTCTGGCTGCTGCATGTAAATTTCCACATCTAAATCACCATGCAAGAACGCTGTCTTGACATCCATTTGGTGCAACACCAAATCTAATATGGCAACCAATGCAAGAAAGCATCTCAATGTAGTCATCTTGACCACTGGAGAGAAGACTTCATCAAAGTCAATGCCTTGTTCTTGCTTAAAGCCCTTGGCAACAAGCCTTGCTTTGTACTTTGGCTGACTATCATGAGCGGTGATCTTATACCTGTAAACCCATTTACAAGGTAGAGCCTTTTTTCCCTGTGGTAATTTAACTAGCTTCCATGTCTGGTTTTTATGCAGAGCTGTCATCTCTGACTGCATGGCCAATTGCCAATTCCCGGAGTCCTTCATTTGCACTGCTTCCTTGTAACATGAAGGCTCATTGCAATCAGTCAACATGACATAGTTCATAGATGGAACAAACCTATCAGGAGGTCGCGTGATACGTCTAGATCTACGCACAATAGGTGGCTCAGGCTCAGCCACAACCTGTGGTTCCACTCTATCCTGTCCTTGCTCCTCTTGAGCCCTGACATTTTGTCTTGCATGTGCAGGTCCATCTTCTTGGAAGACAAATCTTCTAATCTCCTCAACCCTCTCTGGTTTAGAATGATATTTGGATTTATTAAAGTGAACATCCTTGCTGCGGACAACCTTTCTGGATTTGGGATCCCAAAGTCTGTACCCCATCTCACCAGAATTACTATAGCCTAGAAAGATGCACTTTCTACTCTTTGGCTCAAGTTTGTTCCTAAATTCATTTGGAACGTGAGTATATGCCTCACAGCCAAAGACTCTGAGATGCTTGTATGAGGGAATTTCGCCTGACCATACCATCTCTGGCACTGAATCCTTCTGCAAAACCTTGCTAGGAGATTTATTTACAAGATGAACAGCTGTTGATATAGCTTCAGCCCAAAACCCATTTGGCAGCTGTGCATTAGACAACATACTTCTCACCTTCTCTTGTATGGTCCGATTCATCCTCTCAGCAACACCATTTTGAGGAGGATTGTAAGGACCAGTAAGTTCACGTTTTATACCTTTTGACTCACAAAAGTCCTGAAAGGCCTTTGAAACATACTCTCCACCATTGTCAGTGCGTATGCATTTAAGCTTCTTGCCACTCTGATTCTCCACAAGTGTCAAAAACGTTTTGAAAACACTAAACGCTCCATCCTTGTGCTTGAGAAAGTAAACCCATACTTTCCTCGAGTAATCATCTATAAATGTCATAAAGTAAGAAGCTCCCCCTAGAGATAGGTTAGGCATAGGTCCACACAGATCACTATGAACAAGTGCCAACTGTGTATCTCTTCTACTGCTTCTATGCTTATGTGGCTGCTGTGTTTGCTTACCATACAGACAATGTTCACAGAATTCAAAATCATTAAATGAAAAGCCAAGCAAATAACCAGAACGAGACAAGATTTCCATTCCCTTCTTGGACATATGTCCTAACCGGCTATGCCACAAAGAAACGTTGGGCTGCTCGATTACATTGATTACATTTTTAGAGACATTTGATACATAAATCATGTAAAGTCCTCCAGACTTTACTCCATGTGCTACTGTCATAGAACCCTTGGATATCTTCCACATGTTCTGTCCAAAAGTGGTGACGTAGCCAGCATCATCAAGTAAACCTGTGCTGATCAAGCTCTTTGTAATTGCGGGAACATGTCTCACATTCTTCAGCGTGAAAGAAGAGCCATTCTGAAACTTCAATTGAACATCTCCAACACCTAAGATCTCACATGTCTGCCCATTGCCTAGCCGAACATGATCTTTAGTGGTCACATAAGAGGTAAACCACTCCTTGTTTGGAGACACATGAAGTGATGCCCCTGAGTCTATAATCCAGTCACTCAGTGCATTTCCATCAGATGCTGTAAGAAGAGCTGAGTCCAGTGTATTCTTCAAGAAGTAGATGTCTCCTGACACTAGACTGTCATCCTCTGCAACAGTGTTTGTCACATTTATTTCTTGAATCTTCACTGAGGACTTGTTCTTCTCACCATGGTCTTCAGATTTCTCTTTGCCTTTTTCTGCTTTCCATTCTCTACAGTCTCTTTTCATGTGACACTTCTTGCCACAATGGTAGCATTCTATGTCACTCTTGCCTTTAGCACTGCGGGACTTGCTACGAGACTGATTCCTCTTTCCACCTTTGTACTTTTCTTTGGTCCTTCCCCTGACAACTAAGGCTGTTCCTTTGCCTTTTTCCATTGTCTTTCTATTGGTTTCTTCAGTAAGCAGACTTCCTTCTACACCTGCTATGTTCAAACCATCTGGAGGTGCAGAATTACTCAAAGCTGTGCGAAAAGTGTCCCAACTTTCCAGCAATGTGATCAATAGGAACATAGCTCTAACAGGTTCATCAAACTTGACACCTTGAGCTAACAACTGACTGTAGATGGTGTTGAATTCATTCAGATGATTGGACATAGCTGTCCCTTCTTTCATCTTCAAGTCAACAAGCTTCTTAAGCTAGTATACCTATGAAGCTGCACTCTGCTTCTCATAAAGATCACTCATCTTTAACCATGCTTGATAAGCCGACATCTCGTCTGCTACATTGAAGTAAACGCTTTCTGCCAAAGTCAGCATAATGGTAGAAAGTGCCAATTCATCCATTTCGCTCCATTCATCTTCGTCCATATCTTCTGGTTTTATCCCCTTGAGCTTTATAGGTTTTATCTGCTTCTTTTGTACCAACACATGCCAAATCTGCTTCTTCCACAATGGGAAATTGGTTCCATCTAGCTTCTTGATATTGTAAAGAGCAGTGCCCTGTGATCGAGCCACAGCTACGCTTCACAGTAGTTTACTTTCCTGGGAAAAATTCGGCAGAGCTTCCCCTGTAAACTGACCTCTGAACTAATATCAACCTGTCAAATGAACCAAGAAAGCTTCAGATTCTGCATAAGTTTCAGCAGAGTCTCCTTTGTAAAATGGCTTTGGTGTACTCAAAAACAGACCAAAAAACAGCTCAAACAAACACTATCTCTCTAACATTATAAGCTGTGGGTAAACCTGTCCTACACCTGTACTATCTCACTGTCCTGTCACTGTCCTGTAAGCATAGACTGCGACAATGCCTGAACGGCAGTAAAGCAAATATGCAATCCGAACTATCTAAATCACAGTCAATACATCCTAGCTACCTATCTAAGGGTGCTCGAGGGATCGCCCCAAGACCTGTATCACCGAAAGGATCTCAACATTCAAGAATCCCCCAACTCATAAAACCTCACTCGACCCTCAACAAAGGCTGCAGTAAATCTGACAGTACATAGACTTTCCACAAAGTCATACATCCACAAATTTCCCACTATATGTTGTAACCACACGGCGGTTGTTTGCTGCGTGACTCACAACCAACAAACCCTCAACAGACATACATCATCTCTGACAATACATCCCATGTGGAAGTACCTGCAATGTCCAGATGAAATCTGGAATATCAAGCAGCAAACACAAGCTACCTGATGAGCTAGTGAATGTCGCCTACAGTCTGTGTGTAGATGCGCCCGTGTCATATGTGACACGCCTCCAAGAACTGTGAGCCGTCCTTTGATGTGTAGACAGCCACAAATCAACACTCTGGGAGTGCCGATATCTTCAGCACCTGCAGTCGTAGGCCGAAACCCCAAATTTGCAGAGTCGGATCTGCACCCGCTGAGACCACGTAGTCAAAAATGGCCTGCGCAGAACTTTGTTGAAGCCGAACAGTGGCTGAGATGACCTCAGAATGAAATTCTGAGAACACGAAGCCTTTGGGGCTCTCCCACAAGATTTGGGGCCGTGTCTTCGCTTGTCGAATCTCACTCCAATATGAGCAGGTGACTCTGGCTACCTGCAAATGCTGCCCCGAGCCTCGATCTGAGCTCTGATACTAGTTGAAGGAGTACGAGCGGAAGTGTGATGCGAGAGAGAGTGCGAGAAGAAGAGCACGACGATATGGTGAACTCGCTCTACTGTAATGTGTAGAGCATAGTGAGTTCTTATTAGGTTTTACAAAAGAATATGTGTACATACCTGGCGGCCCGCCCACTTACCTGGGCGGCCACATTGGGCTTTATACCCCAACACATAGACCTTAAGTTCAACTTTGTTCTCGCCCTTTAAATCAATTTGATGTACCCATAATACCCTCGTGTATGCTCACTTGATTAGGAGAGTATATGAAACTAAGTCGAGCTTGACGCTACCTTGCTTTTGTTATCATACAACACTTACTGCTAACAAATTCTCACCATATTATATAAATAAGTAACCAAATTCAAGGCAATCAACACTCAAAGAAACCACTCTTTGTCCCTGGTTATAGAGTGGTAAACCAAAGTTATAGGGTCACTCGAAGCGAGAAAGAGAGAGACACACACACACACACACACACACATAGAGAGAGAGAGAGAGAGAGAGAGAGAGAGAGAGAGATGGCACATGAACCGAATGGGGTGTTGGGGTATAAAGCCCAATGTGGTCACCCAGGTAAGTGGGCGGGCCGCCAGGTATGTACACATATTATTTTGTAAAAACCTAATAAGAACTCACTATGCTCTACACATTACAGTAGAGCGAGTTCACCATATCGTCATTCTCTTCTTCTCGCACTCTCTCTCGCGTCGCACTTTTGCTCGTACTCCTTCAACTGGTATCAGAGCTCAGATCGAGGCTCGGGGCAGCACTGCAGGAGGCTAGAGTCACCAACTCAGATTGGAGTGAAATTCGACAGGCAAAGACACGGCCCCAAATCTCGTGGGTGGGCCCAAAGGGCTAGGTGTTGTCAGAATTTCATTCTGAGGTCATCTCGGCCACCGTTCGGCTTCGACAAAAGTCTACGTAGGCCATTTTCGACTACGTGGTCTCGACGGGTGCAGATCCGACTCTGCAAATTTGGGGTTTTCGGCCTACGACTGCAGGTGCTGAGGATATCGACACTCCCAGAGTGTTGATTTGTGGCTGTCTACACATCGAAGGACGGCTCATAATTCTTGAAGGCGTGTCACATATGACACGGGCGCATCTACACACAGACTGTAGGCGACATCCACTAGTTCATCAGGTAGCTTGTGTTTGCTGCTTGATATTCCAGATTTCATCCTGACATTGCAGGTACTTCCACATGGGATGTATTGTCAGAGATGATGTATGTCTGTTGAGGGTTTGCTGGCTGTGAGTCACGCAGCAAACAACCGCCACATCGGTTACAGCATACAGTGGGAAATTTGTGGATGTAGGACTTTGTGGGAAGTCTATGTACTGTCAGATTTACTACAGCCTTTGTTGAGGGTCGAGTGAGGTTTTAATGAGCTGGGGGATTCTCGAATGTTGAGATCCTTTCGGTGATACAGGTCTTGGAGCGATCCCTCGAGCACCCTTAGATAGGCAGCTAGGATGTATTGACTGTGAGTTAGACAATTGGGATTGCATCTTTGCTTTACTGTCGTTGAGGCATTGTCGCAGTCTATGCTTACAGGACAGTGACAGGACAGTCAGAGACAGTACAGGTGCAGGACAGGTTTACCCACAACTTACAGTGTTAGAGAGACAATGGTTTTTTGAGCTGTTTTTTGGTCTGTTTTTAGTAGACCAGAGTCATTTTACAAAGGAGAATCTGCCAAAATTTCTGCAGAATCTGAAGCTTTCTTGGTTCATTTGACAGGTTGATATTGGTTCAGAGGTTAGTTTATAGGGGAAACTCTGCCGAATTTTTCCCAAGAAAGTAAACTACTGTGAAGCGTAGCTATGGCTAGATCACAGGACACTGCTCTTTACAATATCAAGAAGCTGGATGGAACCAATTTCCCATTGTGGAAGAAGCAGATTTGGCACGTGTTGGTACAAAAGAAGCAGATAAAACCTATAAAGCTCAAGGGGATAAAACCAGAAGATATGGACGAAGATGAATGGAGCGAAATGGATGAATTGGCACTTTCTACCATTATGCTTACTTTGGCAGAAAGCGTTTACTTCAATGTAGCAGAAGAGATGTCGGCTTATCAAGCATGGTTAAAGATGAGTGATCTTTATGAGAAGCAGAGTGCATCTTCACAGGTATACTGGCTTAAGAAGCTTGTTGACTTGAAGATGAAAGAAGGGACACCTATGTCCAATCATCTGAATGAATTCAACACCATCTACAGTCAGTTGTCAGCTCAAGGTGTCAAGTTTGATGAACCTGTTAGAGCTATGTTCCTGTTGATCACATTGCCGGAAAGTTGGGACACTTTTCGCACAGCTTTGAGTAATTCTGCACCTCCAGATGGTTTGAACATAGCAGGTGTAGAAGGAAGTCTTCTTACTAAAGAAACCAATAGAAAGACAATGGACAAAGGCAAAGGAACAGCCTTAGTTGTCAGGGGAAGGACCAAAGAAAAGTACAAAGGTGGAAAGAGGAATTAGTCTCGTAGCAAGTCCCGCAGTGCTAAAGGCAAGAGTGACATAGAATGCTACCATTGTGGCAAGAAGGGTCACATGAAAAGAGACTGTAGAGAATGGAAAGCAGAAAAAGGCAAAGAGAAATCTGAAGACCATGGTGAGAAGAACAAGTCCTCAGTGAAGATTCAAGAAATAAATGTGACAAACACTATTGCAGAGGATGACAGTCTAGTGTCAGGAGACATTTACTTCTTGAAGAATACAATGGACTCAGCTCTTCTTACAGCATCTGATGGAAATGCACTGAGTGACTGGATTATAGACTCAGGGGCATCACTTCATGCATGTGTCTGCAAACAAGGAGTGGTTTACCTCTTATGTGACCACTAAAGATCATGTTCGGCTAGGCAATGGGCAGACATGTGAGATCTTACGTGTTGGAGATGTTCAATTGAAGTTTCAGAATGGCTCTTCTTTCACGCTGAAGAATGTGAGACATGTTCCGGCAATTACAAAGAGCTTGATCAGCACAGGTTTACTTGATGATGCTGGCTACGTCACCACTTTTGGACAGAACATGTGGAAGATATCCAAGGGTTCTATGATAGTAGCACATGGAGTAAAGTCTGGAGGACTTTACATGATTTATGTATCAAATGTCTCTAAAAATGTAATCAATGTAGCCGAGTAGCCCAACGTTTCTTTGTGGCATAGCCGGTTAGGACACATGTCCAAGAAGGGAATGGAAATCTTGTCTCGTTCTGGTTATTTGCCTGGCTTTTCATTTAATGATTTTGAATTCTGTGAACATTGTCTGTATGGTAAGCAAACACAGCAGCCACATAAGCATAGAAGCAGTAGAAGAGATACACAGTTGGCACTTGTTCATAGTGATTTGTGTGGATCTATGCCTAACCTATCTCTAGGGGGAGCTTCTTACTTTATGACATTTATAGATGATTACTCGAGGAAAGTATGGGTTTACTTTCTCAAGCACAAGGATGAAGCGTTTAGTGTTTTCAAAACGTTTGTGACACTTGTGGAGAATCAGAGTGGCAAGAAGCTTAAATGCATACGCACTGACAATGGTGGAGAGTATGTTTCAAAGGCCTTTCAAGACTTTTGTGAGTCAAAAGGTATAAAACGTGAAGTTACTGGTCCTTACAATCCTCCTCAAAATGGCGTTGCTGAGAGGATGAATAGGACCATACAAGAGAAGGTCAGAAGTATGTTGTCTAATGCACAGCTGCCAAATGGGTTTTGGGCTGAAGCTGTATCAACAGGTGTTCATCTTGTAAATAGATCTCCTAGCAAGGTTTTGCAGAAGGATTCAGTGCCAAAGATGGTATGGTCAGGCAAAATGCCCTCATACAAGCATCTCAGAGTCTTTGGCTGTGAGGCATATACTCACGTTGCAAAGGAATTTAGGAACAAACTTGAGCCAAAGAGTAGAAAGTGCATCTTTCTAGGCTATGGTAATTCTGGTGAGATGGGGTACAGACTTTGGGATCCCGAATCCAGAAAGGTTGTCCGCAGCAATGATGTTCACTTTAATGAATCCAAATATCATTCTAAATCAGAGAGGGTTGAGGAGATTAGAAGAGTTGTCTTCCAAGAAGATGGACCTGCACGTGCAAGACAAAATGTCAGGGCTCAAGAGGAGCAAGGACAGGATAGAGTGGAACCACAGGTTGTGGCTGAGCCTGAGCCACCTATTGTGCGTAGACCTGGACGTGTCACGCGACCTTTTGATAGGTTTGTTCCATCTATGAATTATGTCATGTTGACTGATTGCAATGAGCCTTCATGTTACAAGGAAGCAGTGCAAATGAAGGACTCCAGGAATTGGCAATTGGCCATGCAGTCAGAGATGACAACTCTGCATAAAAACCAGATATGGAAGCTAATTAAATTACCACAGGGCAAAAAGGCTCTACCCTGTAAATGGGTTTACAGGTATAAGATCACTGCTCATGATAGTCAGCCGAAGTACAAAGCAAGGCTTGTTGCCAAGGGCTTTAAGCAAGAACAAGGCATTGACTTTGATGAAGTCTTCTCTCCGGTGGTCAATATGACTACATTGAGATGCTTTCTTGCATTGGTTGCCATATTAGATTTGGTGTTGCACCAAATGGATGTCAAGACAGCGTTCTTGCATGGTGATTTAGATGTGGAAATTTACATGCAGCAGCCAGAAGGGTTTGTTGAGAAAGGCAAGGAAGATTGGGTATGCTAGTTGTTAAAGAGTCTTTATGGCTTAAAACAATCACCGAGGGCATGGTACCATAAATTCCACAAGTTTATGCTTTCTCAAGGCTACAAACGTAGTGAGTTCGATCACTGTCTATATACAAAGAAGGCTAAGGATGGCAGTTGGCTGATCCTTATTGTGTATGTGGATGACATGTTGATTGCTGGCAAGCACTTGGAAGAAATTTCAGCTTTGAAGTCAAAGATGGCAAAATCGTTTGACATGAAAGACATGGGTGAGGCAAGTCATATACTTGGTATGCGCATTGAGAGAGACAGATCAAAGAAGTTGATTTGGTTATCTCAAACAGAGTATATTGACAAGGTTTTGCAACGTTTCAATATGGAGAAGGGAAAGGCATTGAGTGTTCCATTGCCACCATATGTGAAACTTAGCAAACAAGATTGTCCTGTGTCTGAGGAAGAACAAGCTGAAATGGATAAGATTCCATATGCGTCTGCAGTGGGTAGTTTGATGTATGCAATGATTGCTACTCGCCCAGACATTGCATTTGCAGTGGGAGTAGTAAGTCGATACATGTCAAACCCAGGCAAGAAACATTGGGAGGCAGTGAAAGGAATATTGAGATACCTGAAAGCTACAAAGAGTATGCGTATATGCTATGGGAGTCAAGAGCTAAGTGTAAAGGGTTTTACAGACTTAGATTATGCAGGTGACTCAGACAACCGAAGGTCTACGTCAGGGTATCTCTTTACATTGGCTGGTGGAGCAGTATCATGGCATTCTAGATTACAAGATTGTGTTACTCAATCTACTATAGAGGCTGAATATGTTGCAGCACCCTCCACGTCTGCTGAAATCGCCACGCTGTCAATACTTTTTCTTTTTTTATTATTTGATTAACCTGCAAACCTTCAAAACAAAAGCTTTTTAGTGTTGCTTCCGCCGGCGTCTGATGTTCACAACAGGCGGCAGATGAAAATTAGCGAGCTCGGTACTTCCACTTCTGTGTGAACAGATGGGCGGAGGAAGAAGGCATTCGAAAGCTATTCTGGCTGGAAAATTCATCTTTGAGGTGTGATTGCCGCCACGCAAGTGTGAACCCAGCCGAAGAAGTGAAAGAACCACGGTTGTCCACTTTAACCCTCGTGTCCAATTGTGCCTATATTTGTGTGTAGTATTTCTATGAAGAAGCAGGTGTAGGTGCCAAATAGAGGGAGTTGGTCTCTGTTGGATATATCATCCTCTACTTCCGGGAGACAATGTCCCCTGCTACTTTGTTGAGAGGAGGTGTCAATCGCTTCCCCATTGAAGTGCCCTTTAAAACTGCTACTATAATTTGGCGTGCAAGAAGGCACACTAAAGTCTTGGGGAGTCTTATGGGCGGACCTTGATGTGAGAGAAAATTGGACTAAATTTCTCCACAAGTTTAGGTTTTTTAACAGCTAAAATTGCACTGGAAGGGTGAAACTGAAAGCGAAGGACAAATTAATGACTCTCGTCCCTATAATCTATGCACATTGCACCTTCACATTTTCTCTGGTGGCACGTCTCTCTCTTCTTCCTCGTCTCTCTCTTCCCGCCGCCCCCTCTCTCTCTCTCTCTCTCTCTCTCTCTCTCTCACTCACACACACACACACACACACACACACACACAGACGCACAAGTTATTATTATATTAAGGCCCAATTTGATGGCATTTCTATGCAACTGCTCAAACTCTCCCTCTCTGTCTAATGTGATTAGGTACTTGCCTGCATTTTGAAAAGATAAAAAATGGCTGCCTCCCCTAATTCTTGCAACAGCCCGCTCGGATCACTGCAGGCCATTCAGCTCCTGCAGCGAGGAGCCCCTTCTACCTTACATTCCCCCCCTCTCAAATCACTGCATGGCCCGCACGATCTCATCACCGGAACGGCCACGTCTGGTGGCGACGTTGTCTCAAATAAGGATCGGGCTTGCAGGTAGGTAATCATCAATTTATCAATTAGCTGTTGATCAGAGCATGTGGGTGCGTCCTTGCGCGCGCAATTGTGCTTCGATGTGTGTGCACGATGAAGATTCTTCTTCTCTGCACTTGAGTCTTGAGTTGTTATCTCATCATCTTGCAGTACTCTAATTAGAGTACTGTGCTTTTTCTTTTGCATGTTACATGTTGGTATATCACGGAAATGGTATATTACTCGCTTATCCTTTTGATTTGATCAGTTTAATGATTTAATACACAGTCTTGCCAGCTTTGCAGTAGCAGCTACGGCCTTGGTGGGACTGTCCATGTGGCCAGTAGAGGCGCTGGCAATGGCAAATATGGTGTACGGGACTGCTGATCGTCCGACCATGGGCACGCCGGTCGCAAGGTCATATGTCGCTGGTGATTTCGTCGACAATGCAAGCATAGACAATATGCCAGGAATGGAGACACTACTGGTAGGAAATGTGCCATCAATAGAGCCACCCAATGAGGGGTTGAACTCTCCATGGGTACCAAGGATCGATAGCTTGAAGAAGAACAATGAGAGCATCAGAAGGAGGATGATCAAGTGTCCGGCATGGACCATAAGCGAGCTAGAAATGGTTTTGCCGGATCTTCAAGGCAAGCCCAAGCCAATTCCGCACTTGCAAGGCCAAGTCTACCCCTTTTGGCCTGCTAATACCATAGCTGATGGCGAAGATAGGGAGGACGACAACATCGACGGTGACAAGGAAGAACTTTTCCTTGCCAAAGCCACATTGACCTCTACACTGATCGATGGCATACACGACATAGACGGTCCCAAGAACACCGCTCCTCCTCCTCGTCGTCCACAAGATCAAATGCCCATGAAGAAAGCCAGAAGTTGTTTCACCATGTAGCTAGAACATCTGTCCTATTACTGTGGGAAAATTTATGTAATATAGCAACCTCATTCATGAATTTTTGTTACTCCTGATCTTTTTGTTGGTAAATTAACCTACTGGCAGTTTCTCTCTCTCTCTTTCATCAAATAATCTCTGGTGATCTAACTAGACAATTAAGCGATGATCCGATCCGATGGCCCAATAGAAAACGATGGCTGCGTGTTGAGGAGCACATTAATATCGGTCTTGTATGATCCTTCCATGAATGAAATTCATATAACCGAAGCAAAATTTCGTTGTAGGCGTCAAATTTCAACACACATGTATGATGCTAAAACATGCTTGCATTATACAGAAGCCAATGAATATGACAAGAGCAAAGAAATAAGACGTTGTGTCAATGATTTTCGAATGTGGGATTGATTATTGTGTCCGAGCGCATTAAGGTTGAGATAGTAAAAGTCTTGATTCATTCATTGTTGGTGCACAATGCAAAGTTCAAACTGTAGGCGGTGTTTGTGTAGTACAAGTACTACCCGCCCTTTCTCTAGTTAGTACACCCTTTCTCTAGTAGTTGTACTAGCGCATAATTCCTCAACACGTTTCCAACACAAATCTACCTCTCTCTTTCTCTCTCTCTCTCTCTCTCTCTCTCTCTCTCTCTCTATAGACTCAACCACAGAAAAAGAGGGCATTCTAGTTTTTAAAATTTTAAGCATTTGCCAGTATGTTATGTATTACGGCGGCTTCACAAACGTCCGCCCATTCTCAACAGACAAAACGAATGACCGGTCATACATGGGCGCCTCATTTTGGTTCACACACAAAATGAATGGGCGCGAGCTGGCATCCCCGTCATGCCTGTCCTCAAACTTTTTATGGGCCTCCCCCACCCCAAAAGCATGGGCGTGTTGAGCTGGCAGCTTTTCAACAAAAAATTCCGAGCGGGGGACTTGATCTCAATACCACATGCTCACATGCTCAGAGTCATAACCAATTGAGCCAATAGTTTCTCGAACTTCCATTCCACGAAAAAGTGATGGTGTCCGTTGTTTGTGAATGCTCCAATCCCCATCAGTCCAGCCTGGTACTTTTCAGGCCGCCCATTAGCATGAAGTGTTGGAATAATTTGTGCCCGTTTGTGAAGACACCCTTAGGCTGGGTTCACAAGAGGCGGGGCAAGGCAAAAGCAAGTGTGCCTCGAACCAATAACCCTATGCCATGTCACCTACGATGTTCACATAGCGCGGAGGAAATGATCGAAAAGGTTTCCAACTCACGGAAGAGTTTCCAAGGTTTTCTACCAGGGACCCCCCCCCCCCCCCCCCCCCCCCCCCCCCCCCCCCCCAAAAAAAAAAAAAAAAAAAAACACTTCCCCCCTTCATGTGTGTTGATAGTTCCTTGCCGACAAACCTTTTTATTTTTATTTTTATTTCAATAACTTTTGAACCATTTAAAGAAAAGCAAAGGGACCTTTTTGGCCTGCTGAAGAAAAGGCCTTAGTGTTGGGCTGGGTTGGGCGTCCTTTGACGGATGGCGTCCACGTGGACGGCCAGTAGGTTTTTAGCTTTGTGTGAAGGCGAGGGCTACAGGACGACATGACTGTGGAGAAGGCGTGCGAGTTTACGTTGCTGTCACTTGACGCGTCCGCCAGCTCGCGTGTGGTTGCGGCCAATTTCTAACAGGAAGCCCTCTTCTCGGCATTGCCTAGCTCTGCCTGCCACCACAGTGCAAGCTCTCTCTTCGCTACACACACACACCCGCGCGCATATCCTACATTCTTGCTGAGTTATCAAATCGCAAGGCCCTTATCAGCGATTCCTTCGAAGATCTGCTTCTCTGGTTTTGGAAGGATTCCCAATGTCGGCTGAGAGGTGAACCCAAATTCCAATTTTGGTAGCTCATTTGTACTCTACTGGTAGAACATTGATTTTGCTGAGGAAAGCCCTATGATCTCTACTTTTCTATCGGCAAACTGTAGACAAGCTTGCTTTTTGGTTGTATATAATGCAAGACTATTTGAGCTAAATTATTCGTTGTCAGAGAAACTGTTTGTTTAGAATTTGGCTTGGAAGAGTGGAGGTAAGCGCTACTGTTTCTGCGTGAAATTAAATGAGTAATCTTTTCACGCTTAAGACTCCCTCTCTATCCAAAACTTGTACCTTATTTGTATGTCTTTGAGCTGCTCAGCTTAGCTCAATCTTCTTGTTGATCCTTGTAGACCAAGATCATCATCATCATACAAAGCCAATTCTGTATTGTGCACTTTCCAATTCAGCTGTATGACAAATTATGGATCCTTAATTTCAACTCAAACCAATTGAAACATAAATTCGGCCACGGGGGGCTTCTTGGGGCTTAATCAATGCTAATTTGAACATTGTGGAGAGATATATTGGGAGCTCTTGTTAAGAAGGGTACTTGATTTAAAGATGATGGAGATGGACATAGAGATGGAGATGGAGGAGGTGCGATCAGAGGAAAGAGCTATGTATGGGCAAGGAGGTGGTGCAAGTGAGGAAGGGGTGATGTGCTCAGGGGGTGCGAGCGACGAGGGCTTTGATGACGAGCTGTCTATGCTGTCGCGCCACACCAAGGTCATCGTGATAGGCAATAATCGAACAAAATTTGTTCTAGTTGGCCTGCAAGGAGTTGTGAAGAAGGCAGTTGGCCTTGGAGGCTGGCATTGGCTGTTACAATGCCATGACATTATATCTCATTGCATTATCTTGGGAAGGTCTGCTTCTCCTTATCTTGGGAATGTATGCTTTGCTGTGTTGCATTGTCTTGACAGAAAAACAAACATCCCCCATACCACCTCTGTTAATCTTTGAAGGCCTCTCTCTCGCACCTGAATTCCACATTTTAATTTTCATGTTTAGGGTTAGATTTTATTCTGCCTTTGAAGTAAGCATTCTCTCAGCTGCATTGAGAGGGATCTATTAATCTTTAAACAAAGAATTACTAATCATCTCTGCAGGCCATCGTGACTCCTCACCTTGTTCTTGTTGCTTCCGCCGGTCCCAAGTGTTCACAAAGGGCGATAGATGAAAATTATTGAACTTTTTATTCCACCCCTGTGTGAATGGATGGGCGGTGGAAGAGTGCATTTCTTCAAGCCAACCTTGAGCCTTGTACACTAGTTGATATTTCTTTTATAAAAAATAGGAAAAGTGGAAATTTGTATTAAAAGAAAGGAAAGAAATTACAAAAGCGCCACAAGAAGGGAGAGGGGCAATCCTAGAACATGCAAAAAGATTACAAGAGCAAATTCTTCTTCATGATGAGACAAATAGGAGAAAGGCATCCAAGCCTGCCATCTGGTTGCTTTTTGTACTAGAGACTAAGGTAGGGGAAAAACATCATTCATGAGGGACAACAGGCTACAAAGGTAAATCAATAACTAGAGGGCTTCGTTAGCCGCATCTACTAACATAATATGGTGGAAGGGGAAGCCTTTTACACGTGTCGCAATCTGCGACCTAAAGGCTAAAGTCCAAAACAAAAACAAGCCCCTTTGCACGCGATAAAGAGGGAGAGAGGGGGAGAGAGAGAGGTCTCCAAAGGCGGCCGGCCGTACTAGTTTGAATGAAATAACACGTGTGAGGTAGAGGTAAAGGGAGATAGTGAAAATGTGAGATGTAAGAGCAATCACATGTAGAAGCCAAGACAGAGAAAGGAAAATAGTATCATGCATCTTTTTTTTTCCAAAACTCACTCCAACAGGAGTGAGTGACTATTATATTAAAAACCCAAAAGAAATTGATACAAGAGTAGCCATGCTCACCACTAGTCATGTCATCAAGGAGATCATATCCTACATCATCCTTCAAACCCAACACTTACAAATGGCACCATCTCAGTCCACCATACAGTTGATTGGGGCTTTACAGGGAGCCCATACCCATACAAAATAGGGAATACACCTATAGTCGAAGTAGGGCGAAGAAAAACAGCTCCATCACCTCGAAAAGAAAACGCCCACCACACAGACTCAGAAAGACCCAAATACCTAGCTATTATGGTGAGCCTTGCACCAAGATACGACAGGGACCCTGATCCAAGGGATGCCACGAAATGAACCACCTCTGTCACTGTCGAGCCACCTTTCCCTTGAAGCTAGTGTCCCAACCAACAACATCAACCTACATCCACACTCCTCGAATCTAGAAGAAGAGCCAAAAACCCCCGGAGCTGACGAACATGCAGCCCATAAACATACCATCAAAATCACCACAGAGTCCGCTATCCGGAGCCACCAAGGACCAAGTCCCCGCCACTAAGATGCCCTTTGCAGAATAGCAGCCCAATCATACAATATGAACTTTATAATGCAAGAAGTCATGTCCATTGTACTTCATTAGCTGCATTGAAATTGATTTAAGTATAGAAGAATAAGTCTAACGTTTTGCCTCATCACATTTTGCTTCAGATTCCTAGTGTATTTGTTTTGTATTTGGAGACAATTCTCTGTTTAGATTTTCTCTCATCGAATGCAGATCCTTATATTACTGCAATCTTGCATCATGGAAAAGCTCAAGGTCTATCTTGCACTCAATGAATTGCTAGACCATATCTTGAGCATAACAAATTGTTTCATTGTCAAAAAGACACTACAATGTGCATACCACATTATGCATACGTATTGACTGAAAAAACTTTTTGTATTTCAACAATATCAGACGAACAAACTCATTAATGATTTGTTTGCCCATGATGGATATTTCTAAGAACCCCTAGGTAGAGTGCTTAATTAGCTATTTGTGTTGCATTGATGTCAAGCCAAATGATTTCCTAAAGAGCATGTCTAAATTTGCTTTCAAATAGTAATATCTCTTTAACTCAATCTTCTCTATTGTGTGCATTCTTGTCAATTGTTTAAGAATGTGCTGAGTAATTTATGGTGGTCCCATTTCAACAATAACCATGGATATACATCCCATAATAAGCAGCTTGACCCGATCTCTCTCTATTCTTTGCGTTCTTGTCATTTGTATAAGAATGGGTTTACTAAGTTTTGGTTGTCACTTGAAGATTCACCAAGAGTATGCCTCCCTGAAGAAGAAAATGAAAAGAGAGAGAGAGAGAGAGAGAGAGAGAGAGAGAGAGAGAGAGAGAGAGAGAGAGAGAGAGAGAGAGCTAGTTACCTTCATCAAAGAATATTTATGTTGTTTCTTAGTTGGTACCATCTCTAGAGGCCTTCAAGGTGCAAGCATAGGAGACTACATTTAGAGGGAGGCCTTCCCTCCGCATATGGTGAAAACAATCCAGACTCCTTGCCACAATGCTCATGTTGGGCATGTCTTGCACCTTTGTGAAGTAACCCACAACACACGTTTCTAGTCCGGATGAAAGGAATGAAAAACTCATTGCTATTGAACACTCATCATGCTCTTTTTATCTATGCTTGACTTGTGTAGTGAATATTTCTTCTTCCCTAGATAATGCCACAACCATGTTGCACAAGCATGTGGATTAGCCGCCATGTGGACCCAAAGCAACGACTCTTACAAGATATTCGTCACCCACAAATATTGACATGTCTCGAGTTTCTTGCATGCGGTGTTGTTGCATCAAGTGTGCTTGAGTTTTTGGCTCCCGTGTTATTTATGTGCTCTGTGCTGCTTTGCTTTGGAGTTTGGATCTAGAGAGGATGTCATCATGAAATTTATGTGCTTTCATGAGGACACCACACTTGGCATACATATCAATCAAAGTACTATCAAACACAACATCTTTCTCTAATAGCCCCTGACTTGTAGTCTCCTTGTGAATTCTCTTGACCATGTCAACATGTTGCATAAGGCCATAAGCCTTCAGGGTGTAGTCATAGCATCCAGTAAAAGCAACACACTACTTCCCTAACCCATAATGGGAATCTCGCAATCAAATCACTCCAAGAGATGACATCCTAGAAAGTCTTCCCATCAAGAACATTTTCATAGTCCTTCAAGGTGCAAGCACAGGTGATTGCATCTAGAGAGTGGACTTTTTCTCAAATCCGTTGAACCATAGCATAGAGCTTCCTTGTCTTGCGGAAGGGCACATGCCTTTAATGTGCAAGCATAGGTGGTGTCCCAGAAAGGTTTCCCATCAAGAGCATTTGTCATAGGCCTTCAAGGTGCAAGCATAGGTGATTGCATCTAGAGAGAGGACTTTCTCTCAAGTCCGTTGAACCATAGCATAGAGCTTCCTTGTCTTGCAGAAGGGCATATGCCTTTAAGGTACAAGAATATGTGGTGTCCTTAACTATAAATCTCATAGTGAATTCTCTCACTTACGTGAAGGTCTACATAAGGCCAGTGTGGGTGATTTCATCTAGAGACTTCTCTTTGCATCTACAAACCAAAACTGGCATACATATTGATGAAAGCATCACCAAGCACTTCTCCAATAGCCCTTGACAAGCAATCTGATCATTGTAAATTCTTTGCCCAACAAAAGGTCACCATTGTGCGTTTGAAATATGAATCTTTTTGAAATAACCCATTGTTGGGGAATTGAATGTGTATCCTACTGACTTGGTACAAATCCTTTTTGACACAATACATTTGAATCCTATCAAAAGCAAAGCTCGTTGTTTTTTAGGCCTCACCATGCGAATTGATTGCACTATTGAAGTAGCTATTTTTGAATTGCTTGAAAACGTAGCCAATGATTGACTGCCAAGTGAAACAAAGAGAGAGCGATAATTTATGCTGACAAATTAATAGGGCCGTGAGTCTCTAACACATATGATTTTTGGAGCACCAGATGTGCTAGACAAGGAGAGTTCTCCAAACATTCCAAAGAGCAACATATAGATACTTAGTGGGAACCCAATAGGAGATCCGCTACTGAGAGATATTGTAGATGTAGGGGTTGAATGATCTAATGGCAAAGGTTAAACAACCTTGAGTTGCTTGGAAAATCGAGGCACTCCAAGGTCTCAACATCCCTCTTGGATCTTTGGAATATTCCATCCTTTTTTAGAATCCTTCGGGCTTTGCAACTAGTCCATAATCCTTAATGCAGTATGAGCCACTCCAAGTAGCTATGCTTGATAGTTATGGGAAGTCCCATATGCATTTAAATATGGGACTTCCTTGATGTAGTATGATCCACTCCAAGTAGCTATGCTTGATAGTTATGGGAAGTCCCTTGAGTTGCTTGGAAAATCGAGGCACTCAAAGGTCTCAATATCCCTCTTGGATCTTTGGAATATTCCATCATTTTTTAGAATCCTTCGGGCTTTGCAACTAGTCTATGAGCCACTCCAAGTAGCTATGCTTGATAGTTATGGGAATTCCCATATTCACATTAATATGTAGCTCCATTGGTTACAACTCCACTTTAGGGACCATCTCGTATTGAACTACTTCTTTAGAGAGTCTATTAATTGTTGTCTTTTGCTGAAGCTCTAGTACATATTGGAGGCAATGTTAAAAAGAGATTTAGCTTTGAGGCTTCCCTTGGGATTGACATAAATGGCCTACAATCTTGCAAGTAATCAACTAAGAACAAGCATGGAAAGGTTTTAAAAATTACTTAGAGTATTATGGGTAGTCAGATCCATCCTTAAAAACATCTTTTCAAATTTTAATCCATTTTTTGAAGCATGTGTGAGTCTTGTGTCTAGTTGAAACTTCATCCTGACTGCATGTTGGCCAATCCGCATGGAATCCTACATAACACAACTATAATCATACTTAATGTCCTTGGGATATTATCCTTTCAGATTTGAGAGGGAGATCCATTCCTTCCTTATCCTACAAACTAGTTGTGAGCCATAAGGCTTAAAGTCCCTTGAAGAGGTGACTATTTCTCTCAGGGAGAAACCTTTCCAACATTGTATGTCTGTAATGAAAACAAGTATACATTTCTTTTGATTAAACAAGCCTAAAGACCTAAAGATCCACTTGGCATCCATTTTGACCATCCTTTCCAGATTCAGTATCCCCAACCCTCCATTCTCCTTAGATAAGCAACGGTGTCCCACTTTATTTTAGGCAGTGTATTATGAGTGACATCACCTCCCTAAAGGGATATTTTAGCTTTTTCATTCGTTACTATGATGGCCTTTAAAAAGACAAGAAGTAGAGTAAGGATGACATGATGTAATTGTTAAGAACGAACAACTTGATGGGAAGAGATGGATGCATTGATTGCCAAGAAAAGATATTTCTTCTGGACCTATCTAGCACTAGTTGAATCTTTGAGCAAAGGATATTTTAAAGAGGACTATCTACGACTCTATAAATTTGTCCATCCTTGAGTTCTTAACAACTTGTCTATAAAATAACGGGGTTTGTTGAGCCTATAGGGACTTTGAAACAAGTTCTAGAGTGATTTATAATCAAACCACTAGCTTCACAAAAGACTGTAAGGCACTCCTAGAATTTCAACACTGAAAGATCATTATTTTTGACAAAACTATTGGTGCCATTAGCAAATTGTTTGTAAAAAATGCTTAGAGAATGTCCCTAGAATGGTAATCTCTTTGATGAACCTTGAATATCAATTCAATTCTATAGTAGAAGCCACTCTAGCTAAGATTCTGCAACTTTGGTCTAGCAAGTACACCAAACCCTGATCTTTTGTTGAACATGGCTCCCAACTTCCAAGCCAAAGAAAAAGTATGTTTTTAAATCTTCTCTAGCTTTCCCATGCCCGAGGGGTCCACCTTTAATGAAATACCTAGAGCATCTGTGTTTAAGATGTATTTATACTTGTATTAATAAAACCCCTCTATACACACCCTTCACCAAGATTTAAAGACCCCTTCTCTTCCAAACCTGTAACTTTCTAAAGTTTTTGATTTTTATGGCCCTCTTGTACATGTAATTTGATAGTTTTTTTTGAAATATAAACCCCCCTCCAAGTAAACTCATGTGCTACACTTATATATTTTGAAGTGGACCACTTGGTTTCCTATGGTGATTATTCAATTCTAACTAGAACAAGTGCCTTTTAAATTTCAACAATTGTACTTTTTTTGGCTATTTATCACTTTTTGGCCTACATAGAGGCTTAGTAGGCTCTCTTGGGAAAATCCTTGGACCATTGGATCAAACCTGCTGAGCAATGATGACCATTGGATTAGCTAAGTAGTGTTACAAGACAAACTCCATGTTATTCCAATTTTTATGGAGTGCTCAAGAGGGGCATGAACTAGGGGGCCTCACACACTTTCTCCACATATTATTTCCAATCCAAGAGGGAGGATGCGGGCTCAATTAAAGATATATCTCTAGCTCAAGAACAAGCGATTGTTGAAACAAAGACACTTGAAGTAGAAGCCAACAATATCAAACCACACACCATCAGGGTGGATATACTTCAAGTTGCATTGCACGTTATACAATGTATGTATAATACATCTTAAACGGGCATATTATATGACACCCTTCGTTATCCAACCATATCATACGATGCCACATCAGCAAAACGAGTGTTTCATATAGTTTCTTGGAATTTTGATCGAGTTAATATCTTAATTGAAATATATTTTGATCAACCTGATAGCTATTAACTAGAACCCATAGACTTTGTGCTCATTCTAGGTGGGCCCTCCTTGAAGCAGTGCCTTGAGCTCACCTAAAAAAGTGTGCTCTAAAGTACCAAAAAAAAGAACTTCTCTTAATTTATTAATGAGAAAGTAAATAGATATATAAAAAGCTAAATTAGTTAAATATAGTAATTTGAATTTATCTTAGTTAAATTCCAAGTTAGTGAAATTTAGAATTTTTCTTTGTGTAGAGTTTATCTCACACTTAGAAGTAAATTATTTAGTGATTGCTTGCCTTGTGTAGAGGAAACTCACAATTGGAAGTGATTTAGGGTGGCTAAAATTAGTAGTTACTTGCCTTCTGTTGAGCTATTCTCACATCCAAAAGTAACTTAGGCTAGATTTATTAAGTGATTGTCTGCCATGTCTAGAGTAATACTCACACTGGAGGCAATCTAGTACTCTGTTGCCTTGTGTAGGTCTGTCCTCACACCTAGAAGAGTTTTAGGTAGGATAAGTAGTGATTAGTTTCCATATGAAGAGTTTGACCCACATTAGGAGGTCATCTAAGTAGGAAAACTTGCCATACAATATAGTTTACTCACATTTGGAGGTCATCTACATAGATTAGGTGTTTCTCATCGCGCGCGCGCGCACGCGTGTGTGTGTGTGTGTGTGTGTGTGTGTGTGTGTGTGTGTGTGTGTGTGTGTGTGTGTGTGTGAGTGAGTGAGAGAGAGAGAGAGAATAATCGTACTACTATAGTAGGCATCGATAAAAGATGGCTGACAGAGAAGGTTCATTCTCTAGGGGAAAACCAAGAAGAGCCTCCTCGTAAAAAAGTATATACATATCTTTGTGAGGAGATGAAAGTCCTTGAGCAACTCGCAACTCAAGGAGTGGACCTAGCAAGCCAAGGAGAGACCCGACTATCTATATGCTCGTAGAAGGGAGCTAGAAAGGAAGTTGGCATGATACGTGGCAAAGTATGGTACTACAAGCAAAGAAGAGATAGGCAATGCTGGTCCAAGCGGATCATTGGGCACATATGAGTTTCACTTATTGATTTTATGACAGGTTCAACCCATGACCTAATTTAAACAAACATCCATTAGCCCTTTTTTGAAACTTAAATCTCTTTTTGTGAGAACAAATTAATGTGACTTATGTTGTTGCAATTTACTCCTCTCTCTCTCTCTCAATGAGATGAAATTATATATTACCATCTTCAAAAGGCCAAAATGATCTATGAGACCAATCTGTTACAAATTGGTGAATCTGATACCATGTCTAAGTACAAGAAAACAGAGACTGAATTGAATCTAGAAGCCTTACTAGATGAAACTGTGTTGGGTATGTATGATCATTGATACAATGGGTTCCCAATTCAAGAGAGAGATTAAATGGGCGATGAATCGATCCTCCTCTAAACTTTGGATGCCGGGATATTATGGCTCAAATTATCTGTTGGTCTTCGTCGATGCTATGAAGATCCTCTCCTTAGCCGTGGGAGCCTCAATCTCCCTAGCTCCAATGCTTGATTAATGAGAGTACCGCAGGTGAGAGTATGAATTGAGCTTTGGAGTTGCTCCTCTATATGTCCACTATCTAGTGTGAAGAAATCAATAATTAGTCTTTGGGATTTTCCTCAGTAAAATATCTATGTGTCAGTGTAACTCATGTAGATACAATCCAAGACATCTCTGGTCTTGATAGCTCATGACTCTAGAGAAGGGTCCGAAGCCTTCTCTAAATACACAGTGGAAGCGACCCCGTATGTTGATCGCTAAACAGAGAAGAAGCCTTTCCCAACTTTTTTGTATCACTTAATTTTTAGAAACAACATGACATTTTGTAATGGATTAAGCGGCCAATATTCTTTGTGAGAACGAGTCTCTAAGGAGGAGCTGTATATAAGCCAATTTTTGTAACCCTAAGGAAGACTTTTGAATTAATCTAATCTTGTGTTTACTGTGCACAGAGAGAGAGAGAGAGAGAGAGAGAGAGAGAGAGAGAGAGAGAGAGAGAGAGAGAGAGAGAGAGAGAGAGAGAGAGAGAGAGAGAGAGAGAGAATGGGAGAGTGAGGCTTCTTCTCTTCCCTACGCACTCTATGGACCCTCCATTGTGAAAGAAACACCACCAATGCTTTAGCAAAAACAGGGGCTTCAATCCCATGCCAAGCTTGCACAATTCCGGTGTCATCGTGAAGCGAGCTCCTACAAGATTTTGGGTGTTTTTTCTTACAAATTACCTGTGTCTTCATGACAAGTAGAGCTACATATTAGGATCATACAAATCGAAAATTGGGGACCTGCATTTTGCTGCCTGTCTTCATACGTGATTGTCGCATGGGGTGGTTCTAGGTAGGGTACCGACATAGGGTAATGACCTCTCGATGAGAAGAGTATTTACTATGAGTATCATGACTTTTCATGTGTGTTTGGTCTAGTTTCGAATAGCAAGAGCATTGTAGGTTGATTTACATTCACAAGTGCATAGGACATTTAAGATTTGGTTTTCTTGAGTAGAGATTGTCTTAGAAGGTTGAGTAGGTGATTGACATCCATCTCCTTGTTTCCATGCGCCTATGGGTTGAGATTCATCCTTGCCTAACATAGAGTTGTTGGTCTTGTTCTCGCTATGCTAGCGTCCACTCGTGGAGTACTTGCCAACATTGGCACCCTTTCCGGGGATAAGAGCCCTAGGTAGGTGACCTTAGACCAATCCTACGAGGTAAAGTCTCTCTAGTTTGCCAAAATTTTACTACTTTACTTTAGGTAAAATCCAACGGTAGGACTTTTGAGATCTTAGGGAGGTGTGAGTGGGCATACGGCTTGCCTAGGTGATTGGCGTTTGACATTTTTGTTGTAGTTAGTGTAGTTAGAGAGTGAATGATTTGTGAGGTGTTAAAAGTGTAAACTATTTTGTGTGTGGCAGTACATCATTTTTCTACTCATGAAAACAAAAAAACCCCCATAAGTTGTGTAGGAGTAGGGTAAGTAGAACTTGTGATTGAGATCTAGAGCTGATCATCATAATTTTTTTTTGCTTCTTTGCTTGTTTGAATTTGCAATCTTAGGAAGTGAATTTTAGGAAGAAAAATGCAATAAACAAGCATCATTGGCTGATTGAACATGGTTGGGAGTTGTTGGGCATAAAGGAATATATCTACAAGAGATCTGGGTGAGAAAACTATAATTTTTCACTAGAAAAAATCATATGTGTATAATGTCTTAGGGCATAACAAGAGACCAAATCTGGCAAAATAGACTACACCAGTGTTGTAGAGGGGTGTTTGGGTTTTTTTACCCTAAGTGCAACTTGAGACTAAGGCATTGACCAACCCTCGATACCCAAAAGGCAAAAGCCAAGAAGTCAAACGGAAAACTAGGGAACTGGTGATTTTGAGCACATTTGTTTGCATAAAAATTGGTAAAAGTGTTTAAAAATTATTGCTAAGAACTTGTGGAATCCTATAAGTAAAATATGTGCAAAAACCCATCAGTAGACATTATACGCGTATAATGTCTCAAAGAGTGATCTAGAAATCAAATTGAACCTTTGACTGCATACTCACATTCTGCATGTTCTGTGGAGCACATTCACCAAGTTTCATCTCAATTGGGCAAATAAGTTAAGAATTGAGTGCATATCACTCTTTTCGAAAAGTTCCTGGGTAAAAAGTAGTGAAATTATACAACTCTGATATCCAAATTTGGATGTGAGCACTTATGCATGCTGCACATGTCAAGGGGTAGTTGTGGTGGAAACATAAACCCATTCAGGACAAATAGACATCATATGCATATAATGTCTTAGAGGTCAGAACTGAGTCAAATTGTGCATATGAGCATACCCTTATGATCTATAGCAGGTAATGAGCACATAGAACCAATTTCATCAAGTGGGAAGCACTATTGGAGCTAAAAAGTGCCAAAAGATGGTTTGAGGAAAGACTACTTTGTTCATATCTAGCACAAAAAGTGTTGAAACTGAGTTTTGAAAGCTTTTGAGAGTTGCTTGCTACATGGTAGAGAACCTCTAGAGTGGAAGTCTTCTCATTTTGGCTAGATAGACATCATATGTGTATGATGTCTCAAGGGCATATTTAGAGACCAGAGCTGACTTTAAGGTTGACCAAGGGGTCTAGCACCTCAAGTCAAACTTAAGGACCCAGTTTCACCTAATTTGATTCATATTTTGGTTTAAAAACCTCTTAGGGAATTGAGAATTATTTAGACAATTTCAGGAGGATTCATCCAGATTCAAGGTGTTAAGACCACAGAAGGAGATTGAATTGAGGCTTAATACATCAAGGAGAACCTAAGATTTGAATTTTAACTGATATGGCAAAAAGACATCATATGCATATAATGTCTAAGGGCCAGATTTAGGACTTATGTGGTTGAATTAAGTCTGCCAGAGTTTTCCAACTAACTCTAGCACCCCCTTTGTCAATTCAGATTAGTGTAAAGAACATATATAGGAAGCCAATCCTATAAAAATAATTTTTGGATGGGAATTTCCCTCAAGGTCATCCTAATCAACACTGAATAGTACTAAAATGAGAATCATTGTTTGACAAAGATTTGCAGAGTGTAAAGTTTTGTACAGATAGACATCAACAAGTTCCAACAAGTCGAGACCAATCTGAAGTACAAACAGTCAACAAATTGGAGAGCATTAAAGACTAGCATGAACAAAGAACGACTATGAGCAAACCTTTGAGGTTAAAAATTTGGATTGATAGTTGTGTGTTGAACATAATTGATGTATTTGAGATCAGGTAGAAATCTCCAAAGAGACATGACATCACTAGGAGACCATGTCAGCTTAGTGTCTACTGAGGAGAGTGTGACCCAAGCAAGAATAGATCCACTAGCACCAATTATAGAGGATTGATAGAGTGACTGCCACCTCTTCAAAGCAGTCTATATACCTCATGGTTGACCAAAACATCACTGTTCACCAAAGGAGAGAAAAGGATCAACGATGATGCCGACCACAATAGGATTTCCCTATATGGAAAGAATCAAAACAAAAAGAATATTTGCAGCGGAACCAGTTGTTGATAGAACCTATAGAGGATACGGGTTGGAAGAAGCATTTGACGCCATATCTAGACATGAAGGAGGACATGTAAGAGGACAGGATGAGGAGATTCTCTAGTAAGGTTGTAGACCACAGACATGTTAAACCCTCTCAAATTTAGAAATGGGTTAACAAGAAATATTAAGGGGAAAGAGTCCCTAGAGCCCACCCTGTAGCATTCTTGAGAGTGATTCGAGTTGAAGAGGCCAGGGACTTTATACACAGTTTGCCTGCTTTGGACTCACCTTAGAGGAAGACATTGCCACCTGGTTTGATTCTGTTGAAAGACAAGATTTTGAGACCATCTAAGAAGTATTTGATGAATTTGTGGAGGAATTCTCTCAAAGAGGGATAGCCCACAATACGGTCTCACAAATCCATAAGTTCAAGCAGAAAGAGGGAGAATCTGTCAAAAAAGCAGCCTTACAATTGAAACGATCATATGTAAAATTCTACCCGATCAAATAATTACCTACTCAATCCAGGCTCATGTTAATATTTATCTAGGGACTGAGAAATGCATTCAAAAGGATTTGCACATGAAGAAAAGCCCCACCTTGAATGAGTTAACCAAGGAGGCTTTATTCCTGGTAGACAATTGTGCGATCTACAAGGATGGAGATGAAAAAGATAGCGATGATCATTCATCATCACAACAAAGTGGAACTAAGTCCAAAAAATTAGCACAAAAGAGTGAGCCAGCGGCAAATCAAGAGAAACTCATAGCTGAATAGGATTAGCCCGTTTTCTAAGCCGCCGACTAAGCAACCAAACTGGTGCGCCATCGAGCAGAGTGGATGAATCATACAACTAAAGAGTGCTACTACAATAAGGGTTATGTGTGAGAGCAACAATATGCTCCACAAGCACAAGTTGCACCTCCTCAAGTACCAATGCCTAGATATACGACATGGAATTTTCCAAGATCAGTAGGGGTTGAAAGACCACATCCAGTTTTGGGGCAACAACCACCACTCACTGGAGAAATACCCATAGGTGTGAGGTATACACCCACTGTGGAAGAATCGAAGGAACAAGCATTAGTGCTTGTACTTGTATATTATGAAGATCCAAGTGGACATATGGCTTGTCCTACATATTACCCACCTGAAGAGCTGAGAGCACTAGAACCATGGAGCATGATTGGCCATGTTGGACCACCAACAACGACACATGCTGCAGGAGAAGGTAGATATAGTTTGGACGAGAGAACATTGTTGCTCATAGCCAATGGACGCTTAGGTGAACCAAGGCCTACTTACCACAGAAGGGAGCTCTAGGAGTGCCACTACAACCATTAGGACCATGCTACAAGTGTGGAGGTGACTAGCTCATGAAAGACTGTCCTCATACGGAGATTGTCTGAGTGAATGCTTATTGTCCAGATTGTGGCATCAATCATTTGATCACCAATTGTCCAAAAAATCCAAACCAAGTGGTTGAAACACTTTGAGAATCTTGGAGGCAATCTCTTTAAGTAGTGGTTTGGAAAATGGAACGGTGATACCTATACAGATTATCACACGAGCACAAGCTGAAAAAGAGATAGAGGAACCCATAATGAAAGAACTAAGAATGAAATCATCCAACATTGAATGGAAGAGCCATCAACACACATGGAAGGCTAGGGAAGCACGGGTGGAAGCTAAGAAAGAGCGAGAAAAGAGATCCCTAGAGAAAGAATTAAAACAAACCAAAGACAGACTGGAAAGGCTTGAGAGTCAAACAATTCAGAAACTAGAAACTCCAGAAGTCATAGATCTTGAGAGGAAAAGGGAACCAAAAGGTGAGGGATCAGGAGGATTTGTATTAGTTGAGAAAGTAAACAAACCTCTAGATGCTCTCTTGAAGGCCTATGAAGCAAGGCTTAAAATCAACCAAATACAAGAACAATGGTGGATGACATACCTCTATGCAAAGCTAGAAAAACAAAAACTAGAAATGTGTCAAAAGATGATCCAAACAGCTCAAGCCTTGCTAGACCCAATGGCAAGAAAGCCAGAGGAGTGGGTAGAGCTTCCAATATCAATACCAAAAACCTCTCCAACACATGAATCTAAAAATATAGCAGTTAGTCCAAAAATTGAATTGGAACCGGAGAAATCGATCTTAAGACCTGGGATAGTGATGAACACTACAGATCAGGAGTCTGAAGGTTTTCAACCTATCATACCGAAAATGTATAGAGGCGATGATGGCTTGAATGAGCTTTGGAAGAAGATAAGAGAAGCCAATGAGGCGAATTAATTGAGCCAAATGGTTAACAAAACCAGTATGGGAAGATATGTCCTTCTTTATCCTATTGAAGAATTTGAGGCGGGACCTCAAGCAAACTTGGTGATGCACTCGTATTAGGGGGGCAAGGGATCTGTGAGATCTTTGGATAGTCAACCTATATCTCTGAGAACTTTATCCTCTTATATGGGAGAGTATGAAGCAAAGTCAGATGTGAAAGCGGTACCATCATAGAGACTCTCCACAAGGAAGGTGATGGACTCCCAAGGGTTGATAACCATTTTGTCTACTTCAGTGGCTTGTACCATTACTCTTGCCGTTCGCTGAATAAGACCTCACATGTGGACTATAGTAGGAAACTGCTTAGAAAAATTTGGGGTAAAGGATCTGACTTCACGAATGCAGGAAGGGCTCAGAGAATTAGAGATTCCTCAACTAAACATGCAACCAGTACCCTTAAACAAGGTAAGAGATTACTGTGAAGGAGAAGATGGCAATACCACGTTTCTAGTTGACTTCAAAGGTGTCAAAACCATGGAAATTCCTCACAGCGGAGCTAATGTAGCCATTGGGACCAAGGATGTATGGAAGAAATGGGAAAAACCCGCTTTAAGAGCCACCAAAATGAATTTGCAACTTGCATATGGTTATATGGAGAGACCCATAGGGCTCCTAGAAAAGGTAGTTGTTACCTCTTGCGGCATTGAGTACGAGCATACCTTTGTAATAGTGGATTTTGGCAAGAAGAATAACTATGACATAATACTTGGACGACCATTCATGCAACCATTAAAGATGGTCCAGGACTGGGGTTATAATCATATATACCTTAGGCACATGGAAACCACTATGGGAATAAACCTTAAATACCATAGTTATAAAGATGTGAACTGAACCCCGGTAGAGGAATTTGATTCTACTACATTAGTAGGATCTGAGCTTCCAGCCTGGCTAGACAAACCTAAGAAACTATGAATGTGTGGGGCATCCCATTGTGCAAGCTTAAAGCGGGAAGAGTGTATTCTAGAAAGAGTTATCGAGGATAAGAATTACATTCCGATACCCTTCCCAAGGGAGGCCCTAGAACCCTTAGAATGGCATATTGTAGCAACACTAAATGTGTGTGCTATTATGGAGGAACCGACGAGACGAAGTTTTGTGACAAGGACGGTTATGATGTGGTTCCATACTATATGGTTGATGCAATAGAGAACGATGATGGTGAACGAATCCTAGGACAACCAGGAAAAATTAAACACACAAAAGAGGTGGAAGGGGAGTTGTTTTACGACTCTCCAAAACATCTTGAACAAGACGACGATGCAGATAATGAGTGCTTTGACAACCCCAGTGAGCAAGAGGAAATGATAGTGGAGGTGCGGTAACCTAGACATCAAGCACCCTAAAAGAAAAACAAGGCGGCACACAAAGCAAGAAATAACCCAATGCCTAAGATGAGGAACAAAACATAATTTTTATCTCTAGTGAAAGCCAAAGACTGCTTTAAAAACAAAATTTCAAGCCAATTCTCTCGTGGTCGAGACTCTAGGACTCAAGACACAGAAAGAGACATGAGAAAACAAACTCAGAAGTTAAAAAAAAAACCAAACCCAAGAAAGCAAAAACAAAATTGAATGAAATAGGAGAACCAAAATGGACCAAAGTTGAGCATAGAAAGAAGTATCAAGAGCTTAAGAAAACTCTAAGGGAAGTATGAACAAATGAATTGGAAAGTGGAGGAGATGGAAAAGATAAGAGTGAAAAAATATGAGTGTACCCTCCCACCACTACAGGAAATTCACTATTCAAGATCGAAAGATATTATTGACATAGACCAGACGGGAATGACGTGATAAGGAGTCATATGACGGACCAGAGGATGCAAAGAAGGACCAGACGGGAACAACGTGATAAGGAGTCATATGAAGGACCAGAGGATGCAAAGAAGATAGACTTAGCAAGACTTGGAGAGGAACCGAAACCAGTCTATATAGAAATTGACCTAAGTCACAAAGAGGAAGAGGAGCTCATAAGCCTTCTCCGAGAATACAAGGACGTGTTTGCATGGTCATATAAGGACTTAAAGAGAGTGGATCTTATGATATGCCAGCATACTATCCCCTTAAAACCTGATGCAAAGCCTAACAAACAAAGGCCATATACATACAATGATACCTTTGCTAAGCGCATCAAGGAAGAAATCGATAAGCTAAAAGAAGCAGAGTTCATCTATGAGATAGAACACACTGACTGGGTATCTCCAATCGTTGTGGTGCCCAAAAAGAATGGAAAACTTGGAGTGTGTGTCAATCTCAAGAAGGTTAATGTAGCCACGATAATGGATAATTATCCCCTATCGATCACTGATATGTCCTTGAACGAGTCGTGGGTAAGCGTGCATAATCCTTCTTGGATGGATTCTCTGGCTACAACCAAGTTGAAATTGCACCTGAGGACCAATATAAAATGGCATTTGCCATAGAGTGGGGCATATTTGCATATCAAATCATGCCATTTGGTTTGACAAATGTACCTGCAACATTCCAAATATTGTTGACACATGCTTTCAAAGAGTACTTAAGGATCCTTCCTGGAAATCTATATGGATGACCTATGTGTACACTTTCTCTTGAGAGAGGAACATACAGAACACCTCAAAAAAGTATTTGGAAAGTGCAGGATGTATAGGATTTGTCTTAACCCAGAAAAGTGTGTTTAATTGGTCAGACAAGCATAAATCTTAGGAAATATTGTCTCAAAAATGGCATATCCACGAATTTGGATAAGATAAAAGTGATTATTAAAATGCCTAAACTCATCAATGCAAAGCAAGTACAGTGCTTTATGGGACATTGTGGTTATTATAAGAGGTTCATACACATATATGAAATCATTGTCCAACCTCTGTATAGACTTATAGTGATCTTTGAATGGACAGATGAGTGTGAGGAATCATTTAAGAAATTAAAAGATGCTCTCATATGTGCTCCAGTGTTAAAAGCACGGGATTGGGAAAAAGTCTTTCATGTTCATATTGATGTATTTTCATTTTCTATAGGATGTATTTTGGCTTAACCAAGAGACAAAACTATGGATTTCCCAGTCTGCTACGCCAGTCGATAACTTAATTACTACAAAAAGAACTACACCACCATCAAAAGAGAGGGGCTTGGAATTGTTTATGTTGTTAAGAAATTTTGGCATTATCTCCTCACAAATAAGTTTGTGTTTTTCACGGACCATCAAGCCCTCTTATACCTTGTAAACAAACCATGTAATATATGATGGATTGTAAGATGGTTCATCATATTACTACTTTACTGTAGTGGTTAGAAAGGGAAAGACCCATCTGTGAGAAAATCCCCTTTCTAGATTTCCAGATGGAGAAGCTCCAGAGGGAGTAGATGATGATATCCTTGATGCATATCTCTCCAATGTAGAAATGGTACCTAAGTGGTCCCAAGAGATAGTAAGCCTACTATCACATGGTGGAGAATTTGATAAGACTGACCAAGTCCATAAACCATGAATGGTTCAGTAAGCTAAGAACTTTTAGTTGATTGGTGGATGTTTATATCATTTAGGCTCTGACGATATCCTATGAGTGTGCAAGTTCGGAGGAATACGATGCCTACTTGTTCGAAGCACATAATCAGGACTTAACATTTCATTGCTCATCCACAAAAACTTATCAACACTTGAGACAATTAGGAGTGTATTGGCCAACTATGCATGTTGATGTTCATGATTATATAACTAATTGTGCCAAATGCAGATCAAACCCACTAGTAGAACATGCGATATTGTTTCAAATAAGAGTTACACCGGAATGGAGTCAATACATATTTGACTTCTCAAAAACCCAAACATTTTTTGCAAATACCACTAGAGCACGTCTAAGAGCGATAGGAGTTGAAGCTCGTGACTTCACTTTAAATGAAAATCATCTTTATAAACAAGGAAAGGATAACCAGCTTAGGCTATGCGCAACAAAAAGCATGTACCTTCCAATCCTTGAGCAAGCATATGAAGGAATAAGTGGAGGCCATTTCTCAAGGGGAAAGATAGCAAAAATTGTCATGACCATTGGAATATAGTGGCTAACATTACGTATGGACGTGGACAAATATACAAGACGATGTCACTCTTGTGAATGCACCAAAGTGTCAATAAAACAAGATGAGATGTTCTTACGACCAATTATGGGAGCTAGAGCTTTTTCTAAGTGGGGAATAGACTTTGTGGGACCAATTTCACCCTCGCTCACAGAATATATGCCCGATATATCATTGTAGCCACAGATTATCTCACTAAATGGGTCAAAGCTAAAGCTACCCAAAAAGCTGATGCCAAAACTACTGCACAATTTCTATATGAAAATGTCTTTGTTAGATATGGTCTACGCATAGAAATTGTCAGTGATCGGGGCACACATTTTATAAATGAGTTGATTGAAAATCTTCTTGAGAGTTCATGATAGTTCATCAAAAGTCTGCTTCGTACCGCCCACAGGCTAATGGGCAGGTAGAAGCTACAAATAAGACTCTTTGTATAGTCTTAACAAAAATAGTCTCAGAGTCAAGGACGGATTGGGATCAAAAGTTACATTCAACACTATGGGCTTATAGGATTGGTTATAAAACCTCAATTAGAACAACACCGTATTGGTCTTAACGCTATCTTGCCTATGGAATTCCTAATCCCAACACTAAGAGTAGCCAAACAACTTCAGTGGACATGCCATGGAATGTCTTCACGAATAGATGACCTTGGAAGCCTAGACGAGCTTCGCTTAAAAGCAGTAGCTTCCATCTACGCGTAAAAACAGAGGCAAAAAGAGTTTTTTGATAAGCATGTACGCTCAAAAAATTTCAAAACAAGCAATTATGTCGTGATTTACTCTTTAAAACAACATGCTAAAAAGCTAAAGAAGTGAGGAATGGGACCATTTGTGATCAAAGACTTATCACCAAGTGGCGCCATTAAACTTGCTATATTAGACGGTGACAAAATGCCCAACTGGATTAGTGGATGTCGGCTTTAAAAAAATCATCTACCACTAACCCATGATATGCTTATGAAAATCCAGAAGGAAAAGAACCGGACCTAGGAAAAATAGCAGATTGTTGCCGAAGCACAAGCAACTACATCATGGGTCTCCCCTGAAGATTACTACCATTAATTAAAGTAACAGACTCTGAAGCCGAGGACATGCAAGATCTCGCAATTACTATCAAACTAGGATGCAATCAAGTGGAAGCGACGATAGTGCTTGATTCAGGTGCTCAAGGTAATCTTATCTCCTACAACCTTTACAAGCAACTCCAGATAGATAATCAGTTATAGTCAACACAACAAGACCTTCACAGTTATTTAGAGCACTCAATCAAGGTAATGGGTTGGATAGTGCTCCTGGTACATATTAACGAATATGTTTATTCACACAAGTATTATGTGGTAGAATCTAAGCCTGCACATCATCCTTTATTGCTAGGGCAACCGTGGCGGAGAAGGTATAATGTACAACTTGATTGGAGCTCCAATACACTCAACATCCAATCTGCTTCAGAAAAACAACAAGTTCCTTTTTCTACTTTAGCTGCAGACAAACCATCAGTGATGCACTCGAAGGATAAAGACAAGAAACCCTTACAAACAACCATTGTCCAACAATGGATTCCAAAGAGACCAACCAAGCAAGCAAAGAAAGTCATTATAGAAACTACTCTTCCCAAGGACAAGAGTTCAAGATGTAAGAAACAATCAATGGAAAATCACAAACAGAGTACCACGACAACCCCCACCTACTCTGCTTGCCAAAGCTACCAAGTAGATATGGATCAAAGAGGATCAAGCTGCAAGGTTTCAACAAAGTTGAATCAAAGACATCTCTCCATTGAATTCCAGTACAACTGCAAGCTAAAACCACAGTTTATCCTTAAGCAAATATGGGTACTAAAGCAATTACTCATGGCCTCAAAGTAAGCTTGCCCAAATCTGGATTCAAAATAACAACCCAAGGAACTCCTTTTAGTACAAGTAGACAACCATAAGCATCTCCCAGTCTGACCATATGCAAAATTAAGCAAATTTGGGTTCCTAAGCGTGTTTGAAAAACCCTAATTTGGATACCTAAACGAAGGCCAACCACAACTATAGAAGTGACACATAGTCGAATGGTTCCACGAGCTCCGATATCTATCAAAGAGAGAGCAGCCAAACTGGAGATCTTATTGTTTCACCGCTCTCACAACAGTCATACTTTCAGAGGAAACCTCAACATCAAATGCCAATAAGCATCATGCTTATACCTTCCTCATGCACAACATCACTTTTTCCATGCATTTCCTGAGTATGCATATAGGGATGCATTACATGGCCATCATTAGCACAATGTTGGTTTCTATGCACAACACATACCCTAGGGTGATACATCATCGTCCAGGAGGACTCCAACTAGGAAGGGGGAGGCATTCTCAATGCGGACCCAAAAGGCTTACAAGTGTAAAAAGGGGCACTATTTTCCATTATTTTGGGGATTTTTGTTTTTGATTGAGAGAATTTTGGTAAACTTGAGTATATATGCTCTTAATTAATGTGGCGCAACAGGAAACAGAGGACAAACACCAAAGATGACCCTCTAGGTGTGCGTACATATGTAAAAATCATAGTTTTTATGCTAAAAACGTGAGAGAGAATCCAGCCAAAAATACTACAAATGGATATATATAGTGCTTTATTTTGCTATTTATAATTATTTTGACTTATGGGTATTTTTTGGGTTAAGTTAGCTATTTTTTTGTTAATTTTCTAGAGAAAAGAAGAAAAAGCAGGTGAAATGGAGACATAGTGACAAAATAAAAACATGGGGAGTGATCAACAAGTCAATGAAAGCTTATGGTGAAGACGGGGTGCAATTATGAGAAAGTTGCAAAAAGCCCAATTTGGCTAGTTTTGACGAAATGACTAATTTTCCAGAAACAGATCAAATCCAAATGAAGAAATTTTTGAGCCTAAAGTGCATTTCGTGACAAGATAGGAGCACATGTCAAGTTTGGTAAACAAGTGGTCCGAGAAATCCCGATATAAGATAATCTGGTCCACTTATTAGCTCATTTTCACTAGTCACAAGTGAGAGAGAGCTCGAGAGACCTAGAGCACGTGGACTTTCTACGATTTCATATGATGCACACAACACACCGACTGGCACCAGACATGAGGGGTAGAATTGTTACCATGTGCTCTTCTTGTTCTATACACATTTTGTTGTGAAATACTCCAAAAAACGGCAATGTGGCATCACGGGAAAGAAATCAAAACGGGCCCGTAGCACGTCAACCACTACTAACCTGATAGAGACTTGGTAAGGAGTTAACCCTAACCTAGGAGAACACCTCTAGGACCTCCGATGTGGGTTTAGGTCAATCGGAAAAAATCTAACCTATCCGGGCACTACAGAAGTTGATTGGAAACGGATCGCCAAAACGGCACAAAACTTCATGAGGAGTTATGTCTCAAGTATGTCTACGAGCCCATGTAACCTCCTCATTGATCTATCATCAAAAAGCGGACCAAAACATCGAGTTAGTCTTCGGACACGCAAAACGTCATTTGGCCCTCACAGCCAAGCGATGCATCCGTCTGTCACCAAACTTCATAGGAATCATCGACAACCAAAACTTATGGTCAAACCTCAAAGGAAATCTTTTCCGACCTTCTCCTCACAAAAATACACAAATTGAGCGACAAATTGCCAAAAAATGGCATCCAAAAAGCCAAAGGTTACATCGGAGCCATGGGGAGATGCTCTACTGCAACTACAAGCTTGGTAGAATGATCTCAAGAAGAATCACCCCGGAAAGAAAGTCATCTCCAAAGATAGAAATCCATTTCGGAGACTAAAATTGTGAGATCCCCAACCCGTCAATACCAAGATCGGGATGGGATCCTTGATAGGTCTCTAGGTATGATAAAAAATCAGAGTCTCTAAACAAGAAAAGTCCAAGGAATAGACCTTTACCATTGACAATGGCTTGGGTCTATAGCCTTAGAAGAAGACCTAGTCCTGTCTCGCAGTGGAAATGGGACAACGTATTAAAAGTCCAAAAAAACTATTTCGGCCCTATAACTGCCACAAATTGGGCTAAGGTATCCTCAACCAACGCTTTTCCCCCCCTAACATATGTGAGGGCACAGCCACTGGTAGACTTCTCTTCCCAGTGAAGATGTTTTTGAAACGTTTTTAGTGCGCGGGGATGGATAGTTACGTGACTAATCAGGTCCACCCGTCCATGATTGACAACCTTAGTCAATCCCCACTTACCACCCCTCACTCACACGTGATTCTTTTGTTTTTTATTTACTATCACATTGTTTTAACGCTTAAAATAATGGTTTCTTTTAACTTTCTGTCACAATAATTCCTTCAATCAAGTATTAAAGACAACATTGTAAAGCATTCCTTTAGCAAACAAACATCTTTAAACTTAAGATAGGGTACTGTCAATGAAAAACATTGTCCATAATAACCATGACCAGTACCCTTCTTGTCTCAAGACCATCTAAGCATGAAAAATCGACACCCATTCCTTATTCACAACCCGGAGTGGGTAAATCCCCACTTGAAGGTTCCAGGTGCCCATACACCAAACCAGTTGGCCATACAACCGGGCGGCTCCCCTAGGATAAAAACGGTATCTTAACTTATGTAGAAACATCAAGACATGACACGGAGTATAAACTCATCGTTCATGGGGGTAACCGACTTATTCGTGGCTGGAAAGCCATCATTATCATCTATTTATACCAAGGAGTCGGAGGTGTCTTGAGACAAGCTATCTTAAGGATGATCAATCATATCTTTCCTAATTCAACCAGTTTTAACCCAAACAATTTTTTCCTACTTTATAAACAATTGCACGTTGGTTTCTTGGAAGATACCTTCTATTTTTAAGCCAGTTTCACCTTTCCTAATTTCTTACTCCTTTTTTTCGTATGCAATGTTGATACTTAAGAAAAACTTGAATTATTTAAACTTAATTATAACGGAGACCCACATGGGACTGATCTGGCATTTGTTGTAGCACCGGGGCCTGTACACTCTCATCAGTAGGCCTATTACTAGGCCCGACTTCTTCTTCGTGTGACGTTCTAGTTCTTTTTGGAGCTCCGTCCTCATCATCAGATGTAGGATTTTCTATGGTCCTTTTAGGTGCCATAACTTCTTTTATTAAAAAAACGTATAATCATTAGTTAAATTATTCAAAAGGTAGACTTAACCTTTGTATTCAACTGTAACCCATCCAAGATTAAATTTGTAGTCTTAATTGGTAAGTTCTTGACCTAGTAATTTCTTATTTGCCTATATAGATATGATAACTTTTTTCAAAGCTTCCCTAAGTGTTTTCTAAGCTATCCTATTTTTCTTATAATTTTGTATATCTTTTTTCTATTCTTTCCATCGAATTTTAAGCTTGGAATCTGCTTATTTTGAGCTTAATATTTATTCTATTTATTTTCTCTTAAAGATTTCATTTCCTCAACTTTATATCATAGGTTTACACTTACTATAATTTTCCTAAAACTTTTGACCGCAAAGTCTATTTATTTTAATTAATCTTTTGCTAAGAATAGGATTTTTTGTCAATTATAATTTTCTAAACTCACTAATTAACTATGGTATAATTATCACAAGTAGGTAAGGATATTTTTGACCTTTGGTAATTATCTTTTAATTTTTCCAACTTAATTATCTAGTTTCCATCTTTAATATTCAGATAAAATTAGTATAATCTAACTTAGATAGATATCTATACTAATTTTCTAACTTTGAAATATTTATCACAATCTCTTTATCATGTAATCTAACTCTGATAAATAGAATGTAATCATATAACATGATTTACTAATTTTCCCCTTTAGATTTTAGCTCGAATTAGTATAATTTGACTTAGATAAATATCTATACTATGTTTCTAACCTTGACATTTTTATCATGGCTTTTTCATGATGTTATATAGGTCTGAAGAATAGCATGTAGTCATCCAACATGATTTACTAATTTCCCGCTTTACTTTTTATCTAAAGTTAGTATAATTTGACTCAAATAAATTTCTATACTAATTTTCTAACCTTGACATAATTATCATGGCCTTTTCATCATGTATTCTAACTCTAATAAACAGCATGTAATCATATAACATGATTTATTAATTTCTTTCTTTAATTTATCTTCAAAAATAGGGTCTTTTAACTAAGATGATGAACTAAATTAACTTTATATGGTTAAGATAATTATCACAGGTCTCTAGTGATGTATTTTAACTTAAAAAATAATCTCAAGGCTATTTAAGCTAATTTGTTAATTTCCCCCTTCGGTTTACCCTCAAAAATAGTGTTTTTCTACTAAGATAATTAGCTAAACTAATTATCTATGATTAAGCTAATTACCACAAGTTTCTTTAAAAAAAATTCAACTCTGAAAATTATCTCAAACCTTTTTTTATCTAATTTGTTAACTTCCTCCTTTATTTTTTTCTTAAAAACAGTGTTTTTCTACTAAGATAATGAGGAAACTAAACATCTATGGTTAAGCTAATTATCACAGGTTCTTTAAGATGTATTTCACCTCTGAAAATTATTTCAAAGCTTTTTAATTTAATTTGCTAATTTACCCCTTTAATTTTTCTCTTAAAAACAGTGTTTTTTTACTAAGATAATTAACTAAACTAATTATCTATGATTAAAACACTTTCACGGGTTTTTAAAAATGTTATTACCTCTGAAAATTATCTCAAAGCTTTTTAGTTTAATTTGCTATTTTCTCCCTTTAATTTTCTCTTTAAAACAGTGTTTTTCTACTAAGATAATTAGCTAAACTAATTATCTATAGTTAAGATAATTATCACGGGTTTTACAAGATTTTTTTCACCTCTTAAAATTATCGCAAAGCTTTTTAGTCTATTTTGCTATTTTCTCCCTTTACGTTTCTCTTTAAAACAATGTTTTTCTACTAGAATAATTAGCTCTGTGGTTATGATAATTATCACGGGTTTCCTAAGATGTGTTTTATCTCTGAAGAATTATCTCAAAGCTTCTTACTCTAATTTGCTAATTTCTCTCTTTACTTTTCTCTTAAAAATAGTGTAATTTTGCTTAAATAATTACAAAAATTATTCAAAAAACTCAAAGATAATTTTTCTAGCATCTTGATAGTCTAATACAGCCCTGATAATTATCTTATATCAATCTAAGTTTAATTATTATGATTACCATTAATTTATGACTAAAATGATTAATTTCAGTTCTAATATAACATAATAATTAATTAGATTAGTATCCCTAAGCTTAATCTCAATAATCAGTAGAGAATTAAGAATTATGAGAGAAAATTAGAGTGTAAGTAATTTTATCCTCTTAATTAATTAGATTAATTAAGAAAATGTACGTAAATTAGCATAATTTTGCTAATTAAGAAGGGTTAAACTAATTACAATGGATTAATCAACTAGAGTTTTTTCTCTCTAGTGATTTTTGAGAGAGAAATGGCCAGGACTCCAAGTCTGTTCAAAATGTGAAGCAAAGGGTCTTATTTATAGGTTTATGGCTAAAAAATGACAGTTTCTTGTAGCTCAAGCAGCCCTATAGCTCAAGATGGCAAACCCTGCTGCTAATTGTGTCCCTGGCAGGTCAGTGATGACCCCTCCCATTACCTGCCAGCTTTAAAATATCAATTCTGCTATATTGTGACATATTTTACTTAATTGGTAAATATCTGGGAGGCCTTTAGTAAAGTCTATGCTTAAATGATTACTGCAACCATTCAATTTTTCTTAATAATTTAATTTACATTCAATCTTTCGGAAGGACTAGCGGGATCAGTTTTTGTCCGAATTTAAATCTGAAAATTTGTTACCATATACATGTGGTAGTGATGTGTGTGAACACACTAGGACCGCCGGGGCATTTTTTCCCTCTTTAGAAGGGTATTGTGTGCCTTGAGCTTCCTTCGTCTTCTCCAAGCTGTGTGCGTTTCTCTACAACCCTAATTCCAACAATTGGTATCAGAGCAAGTCACGTCCTCCCAGGCTTAGTCGCAAGTTGCTCCAACACACACTTGCTCACTTTCTCCAATTTCACAGAGCTTTGGCAAGCGTTCACAGGTTTTGAGAGAGCTCAGATTTTTTATTCGAGCTCATTTTGGCCTCCATTTCCACTACAGGCAGGTCTACACAGGCAATTTCGTCATTTTGTGCAGAATTTTTGTCAATGCTGTTTTTTGCATAACAGGTGCCTTACATTCTTCTACGCTTTGTGCTATATAGCACGTGTTGTTCTCGCTCCGTTTCTCCTATTTTTGGACAGTTTTCACATCAGGTGCAACATTTACCATGTCTGACAACAACAACACAGATGTGTTCAAGATGTTTGCTGCTGAGGACAGAGGTTGGATGGGGAAAACTACCCTATGTGGGCTTATATGATGCAACATGTTCTTGTGTCAAAGGACATCTGGAAAATTGTGCAGGGCATTGATGTACGTCCTAGTTCTGAGGATGTAGGCGATGTTGCAGGTCTTGCTGCAAGGACTGCAGCTGTTAGAGTTGTTTTGCCTAGGGCAGAACAAGCTCGTTGGGATGGTAAGGATGCGCAGGCTCATGCATTGATTGCGTTGTCTGTGAAGCGCATCATTGTTCCTCACATCCGTTCAGCAAAATCTGCAAAACAGGCTTGGGATATTCTAGCAGGTCTTTATGCAAGCCACAATGAGGCTAAAATTGCTTTGCTGCGTAAAGAGCTGGAGTCGAAGATTATGCATGAGGAAGATGATATGGACACTTTCCTTGCTAGTGTCAAGGATATCAATGAGCAACTTATTTCTATAGGTGAAGTCATTTCAGACAGTTCCCTTGTGCAGACTGTTGCAAGAGCCACTTTCTAGAAAAAACAAGACTAGACAGCGTGCAGTTGAATAGGCTTTTATTGCTTCTCAAAGAAAAGGTGGTAACAGCAATGCAGCCACTTCTTATGGTTCTGCTGCGAGTGGCAAAACTTCTGTTCCTAATGCTTTTGCTGGCACCACTTCGTCTGGCAATTTAGGTGATAAGGGCAAAAAGAAGATGCATTGCCATTATTGTAATTCTAATGATCACTTGATCAAGTCATGTCCTAAGTTGAAGGCCAAAGAGGCTAAGAAGAAAGAGGGTGGTTCCATTGCAAATATTGGTTCCACTACAAATGCAGCCATTGTTGAGTCTTTTGTGAAAGGAGACTGTGATGCTGATGTTGATGCAAAATGGGCTTTTAGCGCAGAGTGTACTTACAATCTTGCTGTCCATGATGCATGCTTGTCAGTTTCTACAGATTCACATGTGTGGTATTTCGACAGTGGTGCTACAAAGCACATTACCTCACATCGTGAATTGTTCACCTCTCTTGAGTCTGTCCCTCATGGGAATTCATTCACTTGTGCCAACAATGCCTCTTATCCGGTTCAGGGAGTTGGAAAGATTGTGCTTACTGCTGCAAATGGCAGTTCCTTCACACTTGTTGATGCACTTTATGTACCTGGGATCAAGAAGAATCTCTTGTCTGTATCCGCACTTGCCAGACTTGGACTTGTAGTCAAATTTGTGGATGACAGATGTACAGTTCATGATCTCAGTTTTGGTGATGAAATTGTTGCATCTGGCCTTTTGTGCCGTGGGTTGTATAAGCTCACTTTGTATGACAAGTGTGGACAAAATTTTGCAAATACTATTGTAGATTCAAGGGCTATTTCAGATGTAAAACTTTGGCATGCACCTTTTGGTCTCATCTGAATATTGCCAATTTGCTGCGTTTGCAGAAATTTGATACGGTTGCTTCTTTGCTGCCTCTTGAAGCACCTGTCAAACATGTTTGTGAAGGATGTATTTTGGGTAAGATGCAACGTTCTAAGTTTCCAAAGGATGGTTCAGTTAGGGCCACATGCAGGTTGCAGCTTGTGCATAGCGATGTTTGTGGGCCCATGCAAACTCCATCCTTGGGCAATTAGCTGTACTTCATGAATTTCATTGATGAGTACTCCAGGCATGCATGGGTAGTTCCGCTTAAAGAGAAGTTCGAAGTTTTTATGTGCTTCAAACAATTTCTAGCTATGGTTGAAAATGTCTCGAAATGTACTATGGGCACCCTCCGTTCCGATCGAGGGGGAGAGTATATGTCTCATGAATTTAATGCATTTCTGGCTAGTCGTGGGATAAAACACCAATGTACACTGTCTTATACACCTTAGCAAAATGGTGCTGCTCAGAGGAAAAACATGTCACTGATGGAAATGGCACGATGTATGGTCAAAAGTCAAGCTTTGCCGCATTATTTTTGGCTTGAGGCCATCATGTGTGCCACTTATGTACTTAGCAGGTGTCCTACGAAAGCTTTGCAGTCTATTACTCCATATGAAGCATGGCATGATAGAAAGCCTTCTATTGAGCACATGCGTGTTTTTGGCTGTCTGGCATATGCTTTGGTGCCGCAAACACAGCACATAAAATTGGATGACAAGGCTGTCAAATGTATTTTTGTTGGTTATAGTGCTGAAAGAAAAGGTTACAGGTTGTATCATCCACAAAAAAAACGTATTCTGGTTTCACGGGATGTAGAGTTTGTGGAAGATTCTGTTCAGCGCTTACTCTCATGTATTAGAGACAATAATGTAAGCTCACAGGACATTTATGACTTTTTGTTGCCTCTTTTCAGTGGTGGAAATACAAATGTAAGTTCCAATGAGGAAAATGTACAGCCTATGGGGGTTTCTAAAAATGTTACAGATCAGCCTATTACTGATGCAGATGTACATGACGTACTTGATGAGGAAAGGACTGAAAATGAGCAGGCTAGAGGTATGCCAAAATGGCTGGTGCACACTTTGCGTGACAGTAAATTGGATGCACCTTTGTCTAGTCGTACTCGTTCAGGCTCTCGCCATGCATCTTATGCATTAGATTGTTATGCTTTGGCTGTGTCTAGCTTACATGATGTTTAGGAGCCTCTGTCTTTTGATGAAGCACAGAATTCAGAAAATTGGATGGCTGCCATGCAATCAGAAATATGATGCACTTATAGAAAATGACACATGGACTTTATGTGATTTTCCTCCTGGCAAAAAGGCCATTGGTACGAAGTGGGTTTACAAGTTGAAACGCAAGCTGGATGGTGAGATCGATCGCCATAAGGCTTGACTTGTTGCAAAGGGTTATGCATAGCAAAAAGGCATAGATTATGAAGAGACTTTTTCTCCCACTTGTCGTATGACTACTACGTTTTCTATGTGCATTGGCAGCTCATTTTGGTTGGGATGTACATCAATCAGACATTGTTATTGCTTTCTTGAATGGTGACATATTTGAGGAAGTTAATGCAAAACAACCTTGCGGTTTTGTCATAAAAGGACAAGAGGACAAAGTGTGCAGATGTAAGAAGGCTTTGTATGGGTTGAAGCAATCTCCTCGTGCTTGGTATGAGAAAACTGACACTCATTTCGTAACAATCCAACAGAAAGCACATTGTATGTAAAGCGTGAGGGTGATGTTCTTCTCATTGTGGTTCTCTATGTCGATGATTTGTTGATCACTGGACCAAATGAGAGACATATTGCTGAATTTAAGGCTGAATTGAATGCCACTTTCAAGATGAAAGATTTGTGGTTGTTGCATCATTACTTGGGTATACAGTTTAAGCAGTGTGATGGTGGTATTGCCTTGTGTCAAAAAAGTTACATAGAGACATTGCTATGTAAGTTTGGACTTGAGGATTTCAAACCTATTGCCACTCCCATGGAAACAGGTTTGATGTTGAGTCTACATGATGCTGGAGATCCTACTGATGACACTCTTTATCAAACTGATGTTGGCTGCCTCATTTATGTATGCAACACGAGGCCAGATATTCAGTTTGCAGTCTCACAGGTCATCAAATTTATGCATAGCCCACGGTCTAAGCATTGGCAGGCTGTCAAGAATATTTTCCACTACCTTAGAGGCACTTTACATCTTGGCTTGTTTTATCCCAAGGGGGGATCATTGCCGCCAGACTTACATGCTTTTTCAGACTCAGATTGGGCTCGTTGTTTTGACACGCGAGTGTCCATAAGTGGTTTTTGTTTCATGCTTGGCAGTTCATGTATATCATGGTTGAGCAAGAAGCAACCTATTGTGGCCACTTCGAGTTGTGAGGATGAGTACAGGGCAGTCTTCACAGCTACGATTGAGTGTGTATGGCTCAGACGCCTTATGGCTGATTTGTGTGTTGGACAGGACACTTCTAACACTATCTACACTGACAGTCAGAGCGCATTGACATTTGCGAGGAACCCAGTTTTTCATGCTTGCACAAAGCACATTGAGGTGCATTACCACTATGTCAGGGAGAGGCTCTCAGCAGGAGAGATCGGCTTGGCTTATGTGCCAACACAGGACAACCTTGCAGATCTTTTCACAAAGGCATTGTCTCGTGAGAAGCTTGAAGCTTTCTGCAAAGCTTTGGGCTTACTCCCCTTTGTGGACTGATCATGTCCTTAGGGCAGGGCACTTCCCTTTACTCATGTGCCAGCTCTCGTTCACCACATCAGTCCAAGGGGGATTTGTTACCATATACATGTGGTAGTGATGTGTGTGAACACACTAGGACTGCCAGGGCATTTTTTCCCTCTTTAGGAGGTTTTTTCCCCCGTGCATTGTATATACGTCCATCACTCTAGGGCTATCTATCTTTCCATTGCACACTAAGTAACACTTTCTCTATTGTGTGCCTTGAGCTTCCTTCGTCTTCTCCAAGCTGTGTGCATTTCTCTGCAACCCTAATTCTAACAAAATTTCTAGCCCAGGTTTTGTTGTGCTTAAGATTCCAAAAATACCATTTTTCGTTGCTTTTGAGATAGTGTTTTTACCAGATTGCCTGATCAATGCTTTCTCCTAAAGCTTGAGTTAATTCTCGAAATCTAGAAAGATGGAGACCTTACAGAAATGCTAAACATGGATCATTTATGCTAAACACATGTGTTTTAGGGTTAAACGAGATCTAGATAGGCTTGTTGCACCAGCACACATCCTCCTAAGCCATCCAATTGTGATTTTTGCATTCTAGACATCATACACGTATGATGTCTGGTAGCCACATTTACACATGTTTAGCACCACTTGACCATACCAGCTCTTCCCAAATGCTCATTACATCTTATACACCAAGTTGCATGCAATTTGGATCATTTGAAGCCACCAGATGAAGCAAAAACGCACAATTAGAGTCTCCTGGCAAGATTTTGCCTCTCCTATAGGAAATGGACTACAAACCCAGAGAAAACTCACATATGGAATGTCCAAGGCATCTATTCATACTACCCAAATTCTTAAAAGCCCATTTTCTCATTTTAAACATCATACACGTATAATGTCTAACCCACCCAATTAAGGCCAAAAAGTCACAGTAGACATCATGCACGTATGATGTGTACTCTTCTTAAATTGACTTACTGCTGTGAATTTAGAGTAACCAGCACCATGATCACATCATCATAAGCCTTCCCACCAATTTTCATCCCATTTGAACTCATTTGACCTATTTTTACCCAAGTACAAAAAAAAGACACACAAAACCCTTTCTTGGCCTCTAACACCCACATTCAATTTCAATTTCAATTCAAAATCCATGAACAACTTGTATATGTTATAGACATCATTCTCATGAATTTGGAGTCATTTTTTGATAAAAGACATCATACATGTATGATGCCTCCAGTGCCAAATTGGTCACCAACAGATGTTTTGACCAAACCCATGTTTTGACTATGTACCAATGAGTCCAATTACTAAGTGCCAAACCATTTGAATCTCATATCATCAATTTCAAAACCTCTATAGAGCCTGTAAGCCAAAATTTAGCTGAACCCTGATTCAAATCCCAAACCAAGCATAAATATGTGATGTACAAAGCTATGGGCCATGCAAAGGGCAAGTTTTACCTCATTCTAAGCTCAAAGACATCATACACATGTCTCACAGTATGAAATGAACACCAAATTACAATTCTGTTCCTGTGGAAATCAAGTGGATGTCCTAATTAGCTTGTGGTTCAACTTTGAAATCATTTGGGTAGCTAGAAGCTAAGTAAAAGTCAAAATTTGAGAAAGACGCTAACTTTGAACTTGGAGTGCACTCAGGATAAATGGATACCAGCAAATCTCCAACAAAGAAGAAGAGGCATGCCCTTAAGGACATCATAGCTACAACAAACCCATTCACCATCCCACCAAAAACCTTAAAGCCCACTAAGGCTTGGATGGATGATGCCACCCTGGAAACAGATGGTATCATATTATATCACGGCAGTTTCATAGATCCTCAAGGCAATATTGTTGATGTGCCCATGATCTTTAGAGAAATTAATGAATACGCTAGCAAGGAGGACATGCTCAACCACCTAGAAAGAGGTGATCTATAAAACTTATTCATGGCTCCTCCAGCAGGGGTGATCCTCAAAGAGTATATGAAATAGCCACTTCTATTCAGAAAGATGGCAAAGCTGTGATTACAAGCTATGATTACAGCACTTGATGGACAGAAGATAGAGGTGGCAATTACCCCTCAAATCATTGGCAATGCTCTAGGGCTACAAAATGAAGGTATCTTAGTCAAATAAAGAAGAGACAAAGTCAAGGTTTATTCTCAAAAGAAGATTAATCAGACTTTTGAGGACTTAGCTGACCCAAGAGCAACCACGATCTGCAGGTTCTACAATCAATACTTTCATGTATGCAATAAGCGGCCTCAAAAGTACACCACACAACCACATGCAGTAGCCACCACCATCACATGGGCATTGAAGAGTAATGTATCCAAAGAAGTGAACTACGCTCAGTATCTGCATGAGTAAGTGGTTGGCATGAGGACCGACAACCCGAAGTACATTGGAGGTGGAGAAATTTTTACAAAGATTGCATATGAAGCCATTGGTGCATGCGGAAGGTGGCCAGAACCACCATCTCAAAATGAATAGTTAATATTGAAAGAAGATGCAGAAGAGAAGCTCTCTATGACTGCAGCCCCTGCAATTATAACTTGACTAAGACAAAATCTCTAGACAGTTCCAGAAGACACTGAACAAGAGCCACCAAAGAAGAAAGGTAAAGCAAAGATGACAAAGGAAGAAAAGCCAAAGGAAACCAACAGTCAAAAAGTGGCTTGCATCAAAAGACTGATCGAGAAATTCAAGGTTGAGCAAGCGCTAAAAGGCGACTTCAAAGAATACTGGGTGCTAGATCTTGCCAAGAGGGGGAAAGCTCCTCAATACCAGTTGAGGACCAATTCGATCACTATATCCTGGATTACAAAGAATCCAAAAAGTTAATTGAACAACAAAGTCTAGAACCCTTCACTACTGAAGAAATACAAAATATCATAAAATCTAATATCTAACCAACCCAAATTATTTTTTCATATTAAAATGATCATTTAATGTGGGAGAATAAACGGGAACAAGGGTTAGAATATAGGCATGTGCTTACGGATCTATCTCAACACGGGGCCAATGGTAAAGGGGTCCAAATGAGATATGGTATGTCAAAGAGCAAGGCTAGCTAATGGAGCTTAAATACCTTGGGGGTAGCTTCATTAAAGACCTCCAAAGGTTAGTGTTAAAAGTCCTTTGACCTTAGGCAAGCTAGGATTGTGCTTGAGGTGGGAACCTGGCCCAAGCTTGAGGTGCTTGTCGTGCTTGGTGACTAAGGTGCTTGACGTGCTTGTCATGCTTGATGAAAAAGGTGCTTGAGGTGCTTGTTGTGCTTGTTGACTAAGGTTCTTGAGGTGCTTGTTGTGCTTTCTCACTAAGGTGCTTGAGGTGCTTAATGACTAAGGTGATAAGGTGCTAAGGTGCTTGAGGGGTAAGGTGTTCAAAAAGACAAAGCACATCCCTACTCATGTGATGGCGAGCCCTCTTTGTATGAGCTAGAGAGATAACACACACACCCTCACACAAGGGAAGCTTGGTATAAAGAAAGCAACTAGGACACTTGTCAAGCTCCTCTTCATGTTGCCCTCATAGTGTGCCTAAAGCTTATTGGTTGGCCTCCCAAGGGGTCCAATGATAATTTAGTTAATTTAATTAATTGTTTATACGTTTATCCAGTCCTCTCTCTCAAAGGGGAAAGGGAGAAACTTGTCCCAAGGCTAGCATGCTTGCTTGATATGCAATGTAACATTTAATGGCCTAATAACTTGTGTGTAGCGGAAAATAGCATGAACATAGTGAGCATTTCATTAGAATAGCTTCCTAATGAGAATAACAAGAGTGCTTGGGTGGAGAGAGAAACAAAAGGCTAACACCTAGTTAGATGGCATGAACAATACTTCAAAAGATAGAGAAATTAATCAATTGACAACAGTTGAGGACCGGATTTGCATGGAGCCGGTCCTCCCTCCAAAAGGCTTTGTATTATGGTTTTCCCATCAAGAGAGACATTTTACAATACAATTCTTTGTGTTCCTTTAATACTAGATAGTGCAATGAAGATGGAAACTTCATGCACTAAGAAAAACACTTATCAAACACAACATCGATTCCCTCACGGTCTCAGATCCAAGACCTCACACAACTTCAAAGATAGTTAGAGCTAGCGGGGTATGAGAGTAGATTGAGAGGAAGAAGGAGTATTCTTACGAGAAAGATGTACATCTCCTCACATAATCACTCATATTAGCATAGCTTAGCTTAGTAATTAGCATGGTAGAGGATATGAGCATGCATTGAAGCTTGGATCTTGGTTGGATTTGCATCACAAAGCCAAGAGTTGTTGGTATAGGCCTCCCTTCTCACAAGCTTGGAGTAGGTGGTAAGCTTTCCATTAAAGCTTAAGAAGGAGAGAGAGTCTTCTTTGCTTCACACATGAGATTGTGTGTGTGTGTGTGTTTGTGTGTGTGTGTGTGATAATGACTTGCAAAAACCATCCCCCTCTCTCTCTTGGTCGACCCCCCTTCCAATTTGCTCTTGCTATAGTCTTATTGGACCTCCGCAGGCCTAGCCAATGGGAATTAAGCAGTATAAGTGATAGCCTTCTGATATGTGTCCTCCTTTCCCCTTTTGTGAGAGCTTTAGGTAATTATTTAGTTCAACTAAACTCTCATTGGACCCCTTTGCCTCCTGGCTTGCCTCCTGGCCAATAGGAATCAGGCAAGCCATTAGGCTGCTGAATGCTCATTGGTCCCCTTGGGAGATTGTCCAATAGTCTTTTAGAGAGCTTAATTATTATTGGTTTTTTTATTAAGTGTTAAGTTAAATTAATTAAACTAGATTTACTCTAGCTTAATTCTCATTGGTCCACCTCAAGGCCATCCAATTGGAATTGGGTACACCTTGTGGGCATCTGGGCTAGGGAGCTGACATGTGTCCCTCATTCCCTTTGTGTAAAGGGATCTTGTGTGTGTGTGTGTGTGTGTGTGTGTGTGTGTGTGAGTTTCTCTCTCATCCCCTACTTGCAAGGCTCGCCCCCTTCTATGTAGGGATTGATAAAGACGTTTTGTGACACACACTAAACATCCAATTTCCCTAGTGTTTGGCCTTTGGACACAACCTTTGAATTTTTGGAACCTTAGCATTTTGGAATTTTTAATGGGCTGAACCTTAGGGTCTTTTAAGCCCATTGTTGCACATTGCTCTTTTGCAGATGGCCCCCCCTTTGGATCCCTATTTTCCCTCCTTTGGATCCCTACTGTGGCTGATCTGCTAGCTTAACCAATATTATAGCTTTTTCTTCCCTTGCACTTCCCCATATTAAATGATCAGTTTAACATGAGAAAATCATTTAGGAGAATTAGAGATTGATTATTATGACATTACCTCTCTCTTGAAATCATAATTGTCCTCGACTATGGGGTAGAGAAGATAAAGAATATTCATTAGTCCTTTTCCTATCGGGTAGAGGATCCCTATGTTAACCTACGATTATCGTTCCAGAATGGATGACTAGTCCATTTGGTGCTTGAGAGCCTAAGCTGCTGTAAGCATGTCTGCACATTAGTCCTATCAGTCTTCCATAGTAGAGTGACAAGCTTTACTTGGTGTCTGGGAGACGTCGTCTCCGCAAACTTGATCTAAGCATGCATACTACTTCATTTTTGTGCATAATAAAGAAAAAAAGAGTCTTATAAGACAAAAACTTTGTTCATTTTAAAAAATTTCACATTTGCTTACTCTAGGGAAACATTGTAAGCATTGACAAGGTTTAGGTTATACTTTAATTGTATGCCTTGCATCCATCTAGCATCTTCAAAAGGATAATTCTTAAACTTAATAAGATATCGTCGGATAGTCTTACCGCCTCTTAGTACCTTGTCTTCATGTCAGAGAATGGACTCGGGCTGCAGCACGTCTTCTTGGTCCTTGATCTCCGGTGGGTCTTCAATAGTTGGTTCTTGAGGTGGCTCTCCTTTGTAAGGCTTTAGTAGGCTCACATGGAAAGCATTGTGTATGAGCCAATGGTTGGGCAACTGGAGTTGATAGGCCGTCTCATTGATTGGCCGAAGAATCTGGAAGGGACCATAGTACCTTTTTGCTAACTTAGCATAGTACTTTTGATGTCCCGTAGGATTCTTACCAGTCGTGTGCCTTAATCGAGCCTTGGGAAATTTGAGTAAGACCCAATCATTTTCTTTAAAGGCTTGGGCTCTTCTGTGCTTGTCCGTAGCAGCCGTTGGCCTTTGCTGTGAGATAGAGATAACATCCTTAATCTTTTGGAAAGATTCTTGTAGGTCTCGGCTATACTCATCTGCAGGAGAAGATCTTCCCGTGTACCTTAAGTAGCAAGGGACTTTTTGATCTTCCCTCAATCACCTCAAAAGGTGCTTCTCCCGTGGAAGTATGTACGTTGTTATTGTAGGCATACTCCACTAAGGGTAAGTACTTCTCCCATTGGGATCTTTGATCTACTTCCGTTACATAGGCTTTTAGTAGACCGAGAATTTTTAGGTTAGCTATTTCACTTTGGCCATCCGTTTGCGGGTGATAGGTCGAAGAGAAGTTTAGCCTTGTTCCTAAATTCTCAAAGAGACCCTTCCAGAAATTACTGGTAATTCTAGGATCTCTATCCGACACTATGGACATTGGTAAGCCATGGTACTTGAAGATTTGTGAAATGAAGAGGGTTGCCATTTGATGGGCTTTGATAGTTTTTTTGATAGGTATAAAATGAGCTTACTGACCTCTTCCACGCTGTCAAGAAATTTGCGGTCTTGCCAGGAAAGCACCGGGCTTATGGCTGTGAGAGTTTGTGAGAGAACTCAACAAAAACTATATGAAGGAGTTAAACCCTAGATGCCATGAAGACTAGGGTTTGGAAAGAAGTGCAATCAAAGAAGACTCACTCTTTCTCTCTTGCACTCACACACACAAAGAAAGAACACAAAAGAGAATGTCAAAACAATATGAAAATGAAAACATCAAGGCTATGGTTATATCGTATCATGGGTAATATGAAAGGGTTAATAGATGAGTTAATGGCATTCAATCTTGGCTGACCAAATAGGCTAGGAATTGTTCTTTGAAATTGTAGTTTTGTGCTTACCATAATATATATATTTTGTCTCGTGATTGGGATTAATTGTGTGTACAAATCCTCTTCGTTCATAGCAAGATAACTACGCTTACGTCAAAAGAAAAGTTATAGTCTATGAGAGGTAGTATGATGGGATCCGGTGATAGAAGTATTTCATTAAGCCTTTCTGGGCCAAAGAGAAACACTATACGTTGTTGAGAGTGTATTTTTTGGCTAATCCATACGTTAATTCTAATAGATCGTACAGAGTGAAAGCGATAGAAATGATCATCATGTGGGTTATTCATCTAGGATAGTATGTGAGAAATGTAGATATGAGAGAAGTGAAGAGATGAGAAGTTTCCCTCCCAAGCCCTATTCTTGCCCGTAGGCAATAAGGATACTGCGGGGAGAGATGTACATGTAGCAAAGAGAACCTAGAGAGGATGAATTACTAAGAATGAGAGAGATAGGTTTGGTTAAGGAGATGAGATTAGATACATATATATATGTTGGATTAGAGATAAAAATGAAAACAACAAGAAATCAAGAAAACATCAATGTAGAACACATCTTACTTGAAACCCTTCGGCACCATTATTGATGGGAGAGAGAAGAAGAGGGGAGAATTCAACGTTGATTGATACGCCAAGTACAACACCTTCTTTGATTAGAGTTGATCTTCCAAGGATAGCGTACAAGAATGGCTAGTCTTCCTCTAGGATAAAGTGTAGGCTTGGGCTTATGTTAATGGGGCTAAGTACAATTAGGCATTACTACTCACTCCCTCAAGAATTCCTCTCATCAATGGCTTGAATGCTTGACTTCCTTTTCAAGGAATAAGAGGTCCCCTTTTATAGGTGAAGGGAACCCCCAAGGGTTTACACAAGAAGAGAGAGCCAGTGTGAATAGGAATTGGAAAAGTTGGAAATGAGCTGTCCCTGCATGATGTGGGCAGACTGGGGTCTAGTATTTTGATCATATCTCCTCAACCGTGGCTCCAAATAAAACAGTAAAAATATGGACAGAAACTTCAGCTCATTAGCTACGATTTTCATTTTAAAATCATTTTCCAATTTGGATTGGAACCTTGTGTAAAAAATTCATCAAAATAGGGTCCATTTCTTGCAGCAAAAGTCTTCCTGTGGTCCCCTTAGCCTAGACTTTCATTTAAATCCAAAGGACACCTCATGCCATATGAAAGCATGACATTGCTCCTTGACAAAGTTTTGTAATCATGCTTGCAATAATGCATTAAAATAAGTGTATCTTTGAAATCATGCCACCTAGTGTCCCACTAGGATTTGATTCCCTCCTAGTAGCTATTTAAAAAGAAATATAAGAAAAGTATAAAAAATACATAGAATATATATATATTGGAGTTTACCCTAGATATAGGATCTAGCTAGGGTGTGAGATGATAATGAGATAGTAGAAATAAAGAATCAATGCTTTTTGCCCCAAGTTAAAGAGGCGGAGCTATTGAGCTTTTCCCATAGTATTTTCTGATGGTAAAGTAAGGATAGGTTACCCTTGAGAAAAATAATAGGATGAGATAGAAGGCTTATTATTATACTTAAATATGCATATGTACATTATAGGAAACATAATTATGTATCTAAAAAGTTACAAGATAGATCTTGTAGCATGCGTTCCCACTATGTACGTGTCACAACACGACATTCACCCCCTCTAAACCTTCACATCCTCCGGTATGTGGCACATTATTTCTTTGTCAGATCAGCCCTCTTGTACATCTTCCTTGCTTTCTTCTTCACTGGATGATTCCAAATCTTCATCTTCACTTTGATCTTTACCTGTGGTTTTCTCTTCTTCCTCATCAACATCTTCTGGATCATTGTCTCCTCTTCTCTTAAACATTTTGATCCTTTTTCCTGCAATGGGAATCTTTACTTTTGTACCATCTAGTTCAGACAAGCTGTAAGTAGCATTTTCATGCACATGCTCTACAACATACGGTCCAAACCATCTTTTTGAAAACTTACGCATGACTGTGTGCTGGTTATCAAGGCTACTATCATACACCAAAACCCAGTCACCTTTGTCAATTGCTTTGCTCCTGAGTGGATGTCGCTTATCAAAGTATTCCTTGTTTTTCAACCTTGCATTTTTGAGTCGTTCTTTTGCAGCTTCAATGTCTCCAGGTCTTCTCTCTAGCTGCCTTATACGCAGTGCAAGGAGATCTTCCCTGCTAAGCCCCTCTTGCCAAGGTAGTATATTCCATGTGGGAATTGTATCTTCAATCGGCATCACTGGCTTTTGACCATACATTAGCTCCGCAGGCATGTAGCTAGTTACTGAGCTATGTGTTCGATCAGCCCATAAAGCATATGGTAACAGTTTTGGCCACTCACCAACTCTTCCTTCGCAAGCCTTGGCCAAAGCTTTGATGATAGGAGGATGCCCTCTTTCACTCTTTCCATTGCCTTCAGGGTTGTAAGTTGTAGTAAGAGAAAGCTTGATTCCTAATCTAGAAAAGAACTCCCTTACTTCTTCGGCATCCAGTTCACCTCTATCTGCAGTGATTTTTCCCACACAACCATAACGGAAAATCACCTCATCAAGAAGGAATTTGCACACAGCTTTTATGGTTTTAGCTCTTAATGCTCTTCCTTCAACCTGGTTAGTTAGGTCCTCTCGTGCAAGAACCAAGTATCTCATCTGCCAGAGTCCTAGAGGCATTGTGACTAGATCCACAACCCATTTATAGTGCATGGCTAACGGATATGTAGGGTGCAATCCATCACGATGTCGAACATTTGAATACACTTGACAAGTTACACATGTCTCTACAAACTGAGATACATCTTTATACATACCCTTCCACCAGTATTTTTCTTTCAACTTGGAGAAGGTTTCCCATACACCCCTGTGTCCAGTCCATAGAATCTCATGAAGCTCTTGCATGAGCTTTACTTGAGTCTCTTTTTTACATATAACCCTTTGTGGTGTAGCACCCTTTTGTTTAGGATGCTTCCACAAGTAACCATCCCTCAAAAAGTACCCATATGCTTTCCTGCGTATCCTCTTGAATTCTTGTACAGACCAATCATCCTGTTTTGTTAGAGTACTCAAGTAGCTTCCAATAAGAAGCCAATCACCTTCATAAAGCTCTTTCAAGAATGATTCAAGTAGATTAGTCATGCAGACATTGTTACCTTTGACATGAGAGATAGAATAGAACTTTGTGCCTACATCATCTCCCTCGTCAATCATTTGTGACTCATCTTCATACCTTGCCCTTGATAGCATATTTGCCACTGTATTGTCTTTACCTGCAATGTGCTTAAACTCAGGATTTAAGGACTTAATGTAGGCAATCCACCGCAACATAGCAATGTCTGGAGTTGAGCAGCTTGTAATCATCCCAAGAAGTGGTAGACAATCTGTTTCTACAACCACACATGCACCAATTAGGTACTCTTTCCCACTTTTCAAGGTTGTAACCATACCCTATAACTCTCTCTTTATCTGTGGATAGTTTCTTTGGCGAGCACTTAGCACCTTTGCTCCAAATCTTACCACATACCTGTGTCCTTCTTTGTCATCTTGCCCTATTGCCCATCCAATCCCTGTAGGACTGGTGTCTACTGTCACAATTACTGGCCTTTGACACTCATAGTCTACCTTTCTCAAAGTTGTTGCTGACTGGAGCAACTCCTTTAGCTTTTTCATGGATTTTACATGTGCTTCTGTCCATTTAAACTTCTGATGATTTCTAAGCAGCTGATAAAGAGGATCAGCTACATGTGCATAATGTGGAATCCAAATAACATAGAAGACACATGCTCCCGGAAACCTTCTAACCTCAGTGATGCTAGTGCACGTTTCTTTCATTCTTTGGATGGCATCTACCTTTGTTGGACAAGGTTTCCTACCATATGGCCCGCACATGTGCCCCACAATAAGCACTTCATTGACACCAAACATAGACTTTTTCCTGACAATGTAAGATTCACTTCTTCCAACCTAGACAAAATTTTATCACAATCATTTATGTGATTTACCACAAACCTGCGACATCCCTTGAGATCCAAAGCTTCATCTTTGTCACTTTCTTCACATCCTTTGATAGGCAAATCATCAATGAAATTCATTGTGATTTGAGGAATAAAGTCACGTAAGACCTTATTCATCCCATTCATCATATGTGCAACCGAGTTGGTTGCTCCCTGTGGCAAGGTACACATCCTTACCAAACCCAAAGGTGTCCTCATGGTTGTCAAGTCTCTACTTTCGATTGCAAGCTGAAATTGATCATACCCTGAGTAGAGATCCCCCATTGAGTAGATTGCCCTCCCTGCAAATGCCTCTGCAAACTCATCCACAATTGGACCTGTACCTACATTTCTAATTGTCACCTTGTTCACTGGTTGCATATCTTGGATGAAGCGTAGAGAACCATTCGTCTTCGGAACTGTGAACCACCTATTTGAGTATGGAGCACAAGAAGGCTCCAAGATTCCCATTTTGATTTTCTCATTCAGTAGCTCTATTAACTTTGGCAAACGAGCCTTTGGAACCAGAATAGGCCGCAGATTCCAAGGCACATGAGGTATTGTGAAAATTACCATAGGAGCTACAATAGAAGGATCAACACATCCTATCTCATGTGGCTCAAATGTAAAAGCCTTACTATGATTTGAAAGCATTTCTTTGAAGCACTTTTTCTCCTCCTGTGTTAGAAACTCCTCGCGACCAATCTGCAAGTCTTGGAAAGACTTCTTTGTGAAGGTATGCCCAATCTTTTTAGGATTCCTCAAACTTGGTTGTAAAGAAGCCTGCTCAATATTTTCCCTGTTGCTGGGTGGTAAGGGTGAAGCTACTGGTTTCACCTTCTTTGCTACACTCTTGTATTTAGTTTCAACATGGACTTCTGGGCCAACTGTTTGGCTTTCTTTAAAGGCTTCTATTACTTGATACATTTCCATAGAGCAAACTTCCACAACTTCATTTTCAAGATGCAAATTAGACCCCATTATAGCATCAAGCTCACCCATAGTATCTACAAAAGAAACTTGTTCACACAAACCCAAAAAAATTTCAGTAGGCTCTAGCAACCCATTCTTTTTCATGCATATTTGTACATTATGCACATATTGCCTCTCACATCTCTTCAAATCTTCAAGTTTTGTAAAACATACTAATCCATTCTTTGTTACCAAGGAGCTCGTTGAAAACGCTTCACCTATTTTTGGATCAGGCGAGACCCTTTTTCTTTCTGTACCACTGCAATCCCGCTTTACAATGGTACTTGACCAAAACCCATCATTTCTCTATGATCATGAAACTCTTTGCTCACCTTTGGTAGAGGATGTTCTCTGAGGTTTTCACGATTTCTTTCATGGTTCACACAAACTATGAGAAATTGGACAACTCGTTTACCATCGTTGCTACGTATCCTAGCATATGCTGAACCATCATCCATTACCTTTGTTTCCATTGGAACTCCCACAATGTAGAGCTGTCCAAGAATGAGATGATATGAAGATGTATCATGTACAAAGAAGTTTTGGTTAATCTTTACATCACCTATTGTTACCTTCACACCTGGACATGCTGCATACAATTCACCGGATGAATTGTTTGCCACTTTTACCATCCAGCCATGATCTGTGTCCATCGGCCATTTGCACTTGTTGTAGAGACTCTTTGACATTATGTTTATTTCTGAACCATGTTCAATCAAGGCAAAAAATGGCTCTTCAAGATCACCTACCTTGACCAGAGTTTCTGTAGTAGCCCTTGCCCAATGAATTCGTGAATAGTAACTCCTAGGAATATCTTCAACTTCTTCATCATCATTTGAGAAATACACTTGCTTCACTCTTCCACTAGATTGGTAGCATCCTACCATAGCTCCATCATTCTCCTTATTTTGCAGTTGCATCCCTTGTGTCTTTGAGATTTCCCCTTCAACCTGTGGACGAGAAACTTCAGCAAGGGTTTGCCTCTTCCTCTTGATGATGTCAATGATCTCCTCATGGAATTCACGCTTTGCAATGCCAAGAACTTCTCCCAGAGTAAACTCAATCTTGCTATTCAAGATCCTTTCCTCCAAGACTTTCTTTAAATCTGTAACAACCTCAATATCAGATTGTAGTTTATAAGTTGGGCCTTTTGTCTTACCTTTCGTTGGCTCTTTCTTCTTTCCTGTTGTAGACTCCTCCATGAGTACTTCAGGTGGAGATGCTCCTTGTGTTGAGGGTGTTTGAGAAGGCATTGAGTCACTTCTTCCCCTACTTCTAGAAGCTCTTTTTGATGGTCCTTCATCAACATTCTCACGTCTGCGCTTCTCTTCTACAATTGCCTCATTTTGTTGGCATTTTGTAATGTAGGCATGCACTGACAATGAGTCCACTGGATCATTCCATCCTGTTTCTAGACGTATGCAATCACCTGCTTCATGTAGAATCTCTTTTTTAAGCTTTCCCTTTTTAGCTAATTGCATGACATTTGGCCAAATTTGACCATGATGGTTACTCACCTCTTCATCACAAAAATGTTCAATTTTTACTCCAAAAGTAGCTGCCTCAACTGAAGAGGTGGCATGCTTAGTTGCCATATCTTCAACTAAGGTTTGCATTCCCCCCTTCCCAAAGTTAGTTCTCAAGGGTACACTTGTCTCTCTTAAGTGGATTTTACCATCCTTAAAAAAGACAACATCTTTTGACAAAGCATCACTAAAATCATCACAATCCCTTCTTACATGGTCTGTACTATCACACCAAATACATCTACTAACAAACCCTTCTTTGGGCTGTTGTCTTTGCCTAGAAAGTGGCTCTGATGGTTGGCCTTTTTCTTCAAGCTTTGCAAACTTCACCTTCAAGTGACGCATTCCCTTCACAAGCTCATCTAGCATGGACTCATCAAACTTAGGAGCGATAAAAGTAGGCCTTACCATTTTGTCAAAAGTTGAGGTGGAAGGACTTGTAGTGTTTACTACCATCTTGTCCCTTCTTCTTTGTCATTTGGCAAGCAGTGAAACAGCACCTTCAACCTCATTCCAGTCGGTCTTTAGTCCTTGCTCAGCATCTTTATCTTCAAGAAGAAGCTCCAAATTTTCTTGAAACTCTTTACCTGCAGCTTGTAAGAAAAGATCTGTCTTCTCTGCATCTAGTGTGGCCCTTTCTGTCCTGGTGAGTTGTGCATAGCGCCACTCAAATCCCCTAAGTAACTCTGTTATTGATAGTCCTTGCTTTGGCTTGACTACCCATTCTAAGAATGTCCTTTTGGTCACTCTCTCGGAGTCCTCCATAAAATATTCCCCCTTTAAAGCTACTTTGAGTTCTTCCCAATTTCTCCCATGCCCATCTTTAATTACCCTAACATGCTCTCTAATTTCTGGAGCAACAACTAGCTCAAAGCTTTGAATCATCTCACCTTCTGACACACGATGCAGCTCCATCTCCTTCACATACTCGCGTAAGTACTTGGTTACATCTTTGCCATTGAACTGATCCATTCTATTGACGACTGCTTGTATGGCCTTCGTTGCTGAAATCTCCCTTCTTTCAGTGGCATGTTGTTGTTGCATGAACATTGCAAATGCTTGAAACATTTGCATTGTTGCTGGGTCAAAATGTATACCCTGTTGCTCAACATGATCACCCATGGTTACCCACAAAATCTCACCCTGACAGTTTCGCGTCAGGTTCACCAAAAATATGTCGAGAAATTTGCGGTCTTGCCAGGAAAGCACCGGGCTTATGGCTGTGAGAGTTTGTGAGAGAACTCAACAAAAACTATATGAAGGAGTTAAACCCTAGATGCCATGAAGACTAGGGTTTGGAAAGAAGTGCAATCAAAGAAGACTCACTCTTTCTCTCTTGCACTCACACACACAAAGAAAGAACACAAAAGAGAATGTCAAAACAATACGAAAATGAAAACATCAAGGCTATGGTCATATCGTATCATGGGTAATATGAAAGGGTTAATAGATGAGTTAATGGCATTCAATCTTGGCTGACCAAATAGGCTAGGAATTGTTCTTTGAAATTGTAGTTTTGTGCTTACCATAATATATATATTTTGTCTAGTGATTGGGATTAATTGTGTGTACAAATCCTCTTCGTTCATAGCAAGATAACTACGCTTACGTCAAAAGAAAAGTTATAGTCTATGAGAGGTAGTATGATGGGATCCGGTGATAGAAGTATTTCATTAAGCCTTTCTGGGCCAAAGAGAAACACTATACGTTGTTGAGAGTGTATTTTTTGGCTAATCCATACGTTAATTCTAATAGATCGTACAGAGTGAAAGCGATAGAAATGATCATCATGTGGGTTATTCATCTAGGATAGTATGTGAGAAATGTAGATATGAGAGAAGTGAAGAGATGAGAAGTTTCCCTCCCAAGCCCTATTCTTGCCCGTAGGCAATAAGGATACTGCGGGGAGAGATGTACATGTAGCAAAGAGAACCTAGAGAGGATGAATTACTAAGAATGAGAGAGATAGGTTTGGTTAAGGAGATGAGATTAGATACATATATATATGTTGGATTAGAGATAAAAATGAAAACAACAAGAAATCAAGAAAACATCAATGTAGAACACATCTTACTTGAAACCCTTCGGCACCATTATTGATGGGAGAGAGAAGAAGAGGGGAGAATTCAACGTTGATTGATACGCCAAGTACAACACCTTCTTTGATTAGAGTTGATCTTCCAAGGATAGCGTACAAGAATGGCTAGTCTTCCTCTAGGATAAAGTGTAGGCTTGGGCTTATGTTAATGGGGCTAAGTACAATTAGGCATTACTACTCACTCCCTCAAGAATTCCTCTCATCAATGGCTTGAATGCTTGACTTCCTTTTCAAGGAAGAAGAGGTCCCCTTTTATAGGTGAAGGGAACCCCCAAGGGTTTACACAAGAAGAGAGAGCCAGTGTGAATAGGAATTGGAAAAGTTGGAAATGAGCTGTCCCTGCATGATGTGGGCAGACTGGGGTCTAGTATTTTGATCATATCTCCTCAACCGTGGCTCCAAATAAAACAGTAAAAATATGGACAGAAACTTCAGCTCATTAGCTATGATTTTCATTTTAAAATCATTTTCCAATTTGGATTGGAACCTTGTGTAAAAAATTCATCAAAATAGGGTCCATTTCTGGCAGCAAAAGTCTTCCTGTGGTCCCCTTAGCCTAGACTTTCATTTAAATCCAAAGGACACCTCATGCCATATGAAAGCATGACATTGCTCCTTGACAAAGTTTTGTAATCATGCTTGCAATAATGCATTAAAATAAGTGTATCTTTGAAATCATGCCACCTAGTGTCCCACTAGGATTTGATTCCCTCCTAGTAGCTATTTAAAAAGAAATATAAGAAAAGTATAAAAAATACATAGAATATATATATATTGGAGTTTACCCTAGATATAGGATCTAGCTAGGGTGTGAGATGATAATGAGATAGTAGAAATAAAGAATCAATGCTTTTTGCCCCAAGTTAAAGAGGCGGAGCTATTGAGCTTTTCCCATAGTATTTTCTGATGGTAAAGTAAGGATAGGTTACCCTTGAGAAAAATAATAGGATGAGATAGAAGGCTTATTATTATACTTAAATATGCATATGTACATTATAGGAAACATAATTATGTATCTAAAAAGTTACAAGATAGATCTTGTAGCATGCGTTCCCACTATGTACGTGTCACAACACGACATTCACCCCCTCTAAACCTACACATCCTCCGGTATGTGGCACATTATTTCTTTGTCAGATCAGCCCTCTTGTACATCTTCCTTGCTTTCTTCTTCACTGGATGATTCCAAATCTTCATCTTCACTTTGATCTTTACCTGTGGTTTTCTCTTCTTCCTCATCAACATCTTCTGGATCATTGTCTCCTCTTCTCTTAAACATTTTGATCCTTTTTCCTGCAATGGGAATCTTTACTTTTGTACCATCTAGTTCAGACAAGCTGTAAGTAGCATTTTCATGCACATGCTCTACAACATAAGGTCCAAACCATCTTTTTGAAAACTTACGCATGACTGTGTGCTGGTTATCAAGGCTACTATCATACACCAAAACCCAGTCACCTTTGTCAATTGCTTTGCTCCTGAGTGGATGTCGCTTATCAAAGTATTCCTTGTTTTTCAACCTTGCATTTTTGAGTCGTTCTTTTGCAGCTTCAATGTCTCCAGGTCTTCTCTCTAGCTGCCTTATACGCAGTGCAAGGAGATCTTCCCTGCTAAGCCCCTCTTGCCAAGGTAGTATATTCCATGTGGGAATTGTATCTTCAATCGGCATCACTGGCTTTTGACCATACATTAGCTCCGTAGGCATGTAGCCAGTTACTGAGCTATGTGTTGTACGATCAGCCCATAAAGCATATGGTAACAGTTTTGGCCACTCACCAACTCTTCCTTCGCAAGCCTTGGCCAAAGCTTTGATGATAGGAGGATGTCCTCTTTCACTCTTTCCATTGCCTTCAGGGTTGTAAGTTGTAGTAAGAGAAAGCTTGATTCCTAATCTAGAAAAGAACTCCCTTGCTTCTTCGGCATCCAGTTTACCTCTATCTGCAGTGATTTTTCCCACACAACCATAACGGAAAATCACCTCATCAAGAAGGAATTTGCACACAGATTTTATGGTTTTAGCTCTTAATGCTCTTCCTTCAACCTGGTTAGTTAGGTCCTCTCGTGCAAGAACCAAGTATCTCATCTGCCAGAGTCCTAGAGGCATTGTGACTAGATCCACAACCCATTTATAGTGCATGGCTAACGGATATGTAGGGTGCAATCCATCACGATGTCGAACATTTGAATACACTTGACAAGTTACACATGTCTCTACAAACTGAGATACATCTTTATACATACCCTTCCACCAGTATTTTTCTTTCAACTTGGAGAAGGTTGCCCATACACCCTTGTGTCCAGCCCATAGAATCTCATGAAGCTCTTGCATGAGCTTTACTTGAGTCTCTTTTTTACATATAACCCTTTGTGGTGTAGCACCCTTTTGTTTAGGATGCTTCCACAAGTAACCATCCCTCAAAAAGTACCCATATGCTTTCCTGCGTATCCTCTTGAATTCTTGTACAGACCAATCATCCTGTTTTGTTAGAGTACTCAAGTAGCTTCCAATAAGAAGCCAATCACCTTCATAAAGCTCTTTCAAGAATGATTCAAGTAGATTAGTCATGCAGACATTGTTACCTTTGACATGAGAGATAGAATAGAACTTTGTGCCTACATCATCTCCCTCGTCAATCATTTGTGACTCATCTTCATACCTTGCCCTTGATAGCATATCTGCCACTGTATTGTCTTTACCTGAAATGTGCTTAAACTCAGGCTTTAAGGACTTAATGTAGGCAATCCACCGCAACATAGCAATGTCTGGAGTTGAGCAGCTTGTAATCATCCCAAGAAGTGGTAGACAATCTGTTTCTACAACCACACATGCACCAATTAGGTACTCTTTCCCACTTTTCAAGGCTATAACCATACCCCATAACTCTCTCTTTATCTGTGGATAGTTTCTTTGGCGAGCACTTAGCACCTTTGCTCCAAATCTTACCACATACCTGTGTCCTTCTTTGTCATCTTGCCCTATTGCCCATCCAATCCCTGTAGGACTGGTGTCTACTGTCACAATTACTGGCCTTTGACACTCATAGTCTACCTTTCTCAAAGTTGTTGCTGACTGGAGCAACTCCTTTAGCTTTTTCATGGATTTTACATGTGCTTCTGTCCATTTAAACTTCTGATGCTTTCTAAGCAGCTGATAAAGAGGATCAGCTACATGTGCATAATGTGGAATCCAAATAACATAGAAGACACATGCTCCCAGAAACCTTCTAACCTCAGTGATGCTAGTGCACGTTTCTTTCATTCTTTGGATGGCATCTACCTTTGTTGGACAAGGTTTCCTACCATATGGCCCGCACATGTGTCCCACAATAAGCAGTTCATTGACACCAAACATAGACTTTTTCCTGACAATGTAAGATTCACTTCTTCCAACCTAGACAAAATTTTATCACAATCATTTATGTGATTTACCACAAACCTGCGACATCCCTTGAGATCCAAAGCTTCATCTTTGTCACTTTCTTCACATCCTTTGATAGGCAAATCATCAATGAAAGGCATTGTGATTTGAGGAATAAAGTCACGTATGACCTTATTCATCCCATTCATCATATGTGCAATCGAGTTGGTTGCTCCGTGTGGCAAGGTACACATCCTTACCAAACCCAAAGGTGTCCTCATGGTTGTCAAGTCTCTACTTTCGATTCCTAATGAGAATAACAAGAGTACTTGGGTGGAGAGAGCAAGAAAAAGCATAACACCTAGTTAGATAGCATAAACAATACTTCAAAAGAGAGAGGAATCAAGCAATTGACAACAGTTGAGGACCGGATTTGCATGGAACCGGTCCCCCGTCCAAAAGGCTTTGTATTATGGGTTCTCCCATCAAGAGAAACATTTTACAATACAATTCTTTGTGTTCCTTTATTACTAGCTAGTGCAATGAAGATGGAAACTTCATGTTCTAAGCAAAATACTTATCAAACTCAACATCAATTCCCTCACGGTCTCAGACCCAAGACCGCACACACCTTTGAAGATGGTGAGAGCTAGCGGGATATGAGAGTAGATTGAGAGGAAGAAGGAGTATTCTTACGAAAAAGATGTACATCTCCTCACATAATCACTCATATTAGCATAGATTAGCTTAGTAATTAGCATGGTAGAGGAGATGATCATGCATTGAAGCTTGACTCTTGGTTTGATTTGCATCACAAAGCCAAGAGTTGTTGGTGTAGGCCTCCCTTCTCACAAGCTTAGAGTAGGTGGTAAGCTTTCCATTAAAGCTTGAGAAGGAGAGAGAGTCCTCTTTGCTTCACACATGAGATTGTGTGAGTGTGTGTGTGATAATGGCTTGCAAAAATCAGCCCCCTCTCTCTCTTGGTCGACCCCCCTTCCAATTTTCTCTTGCTACAGTCCTATTGGACCTCCCCAGGCCTAGCCAATGGGAATTAAGCAGTATAAGTGATAGCCTTCTGACATTTGTCCCCCTTTTCCCTTTTGTGAGAGCTTTAGGTAATTATTTAATTCAGCTAAACTCTCATTGGACCCCTTTGCCTCCTGGCCAATAGGAATCAGGCAAGCCATTGGGCTGTTGAATGCTCATTGGTCCCCTTGGGAGACTGTCCAATAGTCTTCTAGAGAGCTTAATTCTTATTGGTTCTTTTATTAAGTGTTTTTAAATTAATTAAACTAGATTTTCTCTAGCCTAATTCTCATTGGTCCACCTCCAAGGCCATCCAATAGGAATTGGATACACCTTTGGACATCTAGGCTAGGGAGCTGACATGTGTCCCTCATTCCCTTTGTGTAAAGGGAGCTTGTGTGTGTGTGTGTGTGTGTGTGTGTGTGTGAGAGAGAGTTTCTCTCTCATCCCCTACTTGCAAGGCTCGCCCCATCCTATGTAGGGATTGATAAAGACTTTTTGTGACACACACTAAGCATCCAATTTCCCTAGTGTTTGGCCTTTGGACACAACCCTTGATTTTTTGGAACCTTAGCATTTTGGAAGTCTTAATGGGCTGAACCTTAGGGTCTTATAAGCCCATTGTTGCACATTTCTCTTTTGCATATGGCCCCCTCTTTGGATTCCTATTTTCCCTCCTTTGCATCCCTACTATGGCCGATATGCTAGCTTAACCAATATTCTAGCTTTTTCTCCCCTATCACTTCCCCATATTAAATGATTAGTTTAACATGAGAAAATCATTTAAGAGAATTAGATATTGATTATTATGACATGCAATAAGCATGTGATTGGCCATGCTTGAGGAGGTCCAATTAGGTGCACGCTAGTGATAAAAGAGGGGGTCCACAAAAGCAAGGAGGGGGCTAGCTTGGGGGGTATACTCCCCCCCCTCCCTCTCTCTCTCTCTCATTGTGTGAGGTGCAAATAGCAAGAGCTCCATCTCCTTCTCCAAGCTTGTAGAAAAGTTGAGAGCCTATACCAACACTCTTGGATATGGAATGAAAATCCAACCAAGATCCATGCTCTAATGCTTAAGATTTCCATCTTCTCCAGCTTCATCATTATGCTATTATGTATGCTAACCAGAAGAGTGATGATAAGTGATGAACTATTTCTTTGTCCTATGAATGTTTCTTCTTCCTTTCCCTATCCTCATTCCCCGCTAGCTCTCCACCTTTGAAGATGTTTGAGGCCTAGGGACTGAGGCTGGGGATGGTGAATGCTTTTGACAAAGTCTATGTTATGCTCATGATGCATGAAGATTTCCATCTTCTTTGCATCACCTAGGTCACAAGGAGCACAAAGATTGTATTGTACCAAGTCTCTCTTGATGGGAGAATCTATAATACAAAAGCCTATTGGAGGGGGAACCGGCTCCACATAAATCTGCTCCTCAATTGTTGTCAAGTTCTCTAAACTCTCTCTCTTGCAAAGGTATTTATTGTTCATGCCAAGTTGATTAAGTATTATGATTGTGTTGTTGTCAATAATTAAGTTCACCCTCTATGTTCTCAAAGTAGTCTCACAAAAATGCTCACTCTAACTCTCCTAATTTCGCTATTCTTAAAGTTCATAGGCCATTTCCATTACATTGGTATCAAAGTTATTGGTTTCTCTTTTTATGCTTAAGAAGAGAGGTCCTTAAGTTGTCCATGAAAGGTTGGTCCTGTTCATTGCAATAGGGTAATTGGGACAAGGATCTATTATCTTGGTTGAGAAGGACTTAGTTTGAGGTACACCATTGGGAGCTATAGTCTTAATTATGGGGCCTCTTGGGGCTTTCCTTTGGCTTAACCATTATTGAGCTACAAGCAAGCTCAACTCAGCCGATTAATGTTAGACCCTCTCCACTAGTATTTGCAATCAACAGTGTCTAAACCACGGGTGTGGCTACTTGAGAACTGATTTTTAAAGGTAAAGAAGAGTAGCGAGTAAGGTGTTTGAGGGTACCAAAGCATAAAGTAATCTATACATAAGTTTAATTGGCATGGCTAACAATAACCAAGAGAGTAGAATGAACATTGATAACTTTGATTTTGCACATGAAGGTGCTAATGATGATGCCCCCATGTTTGTCAATTCTCTTGTTACTAGGTTGCTGCAAGCTATGGGCAACCTTGCTTTGCAAGCCGAATTTACTCAACAAATTCGTGCTTATGGGATTTCCCTTCATCTCCAAGAGGAGAGAGAGCTTAGGAGACCTCTTAATGAGACCCCCAAAACAAGACTCTCTCCCATAAGAGAGAAGGAATCCCTAAGTTTCTCTGAAAATGTGTCTCCACCACGAAGGTGGTCTAGACGATTGCCAACTCCTCCCAAGAGGAAACGGTCAACCCACAGTCCTTCTCCTTGTCACTTTAAAAGGGAAGATAGAAAAGAAAGGAAGAAAAGGGTAAGAAAGAGGTCACCCTCTTCTCCTACTTCTTCACTTTCCTCCTCTTTCAACGAAAGCAATAGCTATTCTCCTAGAGAATACAAGAGGGGAGGACATTGCAAATATCCCAAAAGCTCAAGAAGTTCAAAGTGGGAGGAAAGAGTATCTCTTTTCTCACCTATGATGGCACCTTTGGTGCTACCAACAAAGTATTGGCCTTCATCCAGCAATTTGATGCGGCCTTTGGAGACTAGGGCTATGTAGCTATGCACTTGCATAAATATGCTCGTCACATGGTGGGGCAGCCTTCGTGGAAATGGCGAAGCTCCTAAGACATGGAAAACTCTACGAGTTTCCATCATGAAGAAATTACTTGCAAGTGATGCAAAGAACAAAGTGCTTACTGTATGGAGGAGTTTGAAGCTTCTCTCCCATGAGTCTATCCACAAATATGTGGATTTTTTTAAAGATTTACAAAAGATAGACTTTGTTGAGCAAAAGCAACAATTTTGTGCGGGATTACCTTAAGAGATGGCCAAGTATGTCAACTCCCAAGGGTCTGGTTTTATCATTGAAGTAATTCACCACACTAACGGTTGCTTCGCGCATCAATTTTCAACAAGGGGCTAGAAGGAATATCAAGACCATGGAAAGCAAAGATAAAAATGATGCAAAGGGAAAAGCCAATGTCCAAACTTCTTCCCAAGGCAATTCCAACAACAACAACCAGTCCAAGGAGAAGGGAGTTTACAAAGGTAAAAATAAACTCTCTCCTGAAGAGATTGAAGCTTTTTGCAAGGACCACAAATGTTTTAAGTGTGGGGAGCAAGGACATGGCTATTGTTCTTACCGCAAGAAAAATGCCTGCAATGAGACTCCTAGAGCTTCCACTATCGAAACTCCAAAAGAGGATGCTCATTGCAAAGGATCACCTCTCTTCTATGCTTGGGGAAAGGTAAAGGAGAATGATTCTTTCATCTTGTTTGACCCTGGCTCTACTCACTACTTCATATCAATGGAGTTGACCACTAGGTTGGGCATACAAGCTTTTGAGATGGGAGATAATGTAACTGCCAATGGAGATTTCAAGGGACAACAAGCCTCTGTTACTCCCTTGATGGGGAAGTTGAGGCCTCATGTCCAAAGCTACGTCAACAAAGAAGACTTTTTCATCTCTCCTCTCCAACATGAGGATGTTATCCTAGGGGCACCATGGTTCAACCGCATGGCTTCTAACATAAAGTTCCCTGAAAGGAGAGTTTAGTTCACCTATAGGGAAAAGAGGGCATGCAATAACATATGAGAGCCGAAGGCTCAATGCTGATGAACGAGTTTTGGACATATATAAAAAAGAGCTTTTAGCTGTTCTACATGCCCTAGAGACATGGAAGCACTATCTATTGGGGACTCCATTTATTTTACAAACAGACCACCAAAGTCTCAAGTACTTCATGATGCAAACCAAGTTTTTCAACAAACAATTGAGGTGGGAAAATTTCTTTCACAATTTTATCTTCATATTGCTAGTAAGCACAATCAAGTAGCCGATGCACTTTCATGACGACCAAGAGTTAATGTGGTGTCTATAGCAACTCACAATGATCTATCTTCTAGATAGATGAGTATGCTACTGACCCTAAATTTAAAGACATAATGTCAGCCCTGGGTTTGGGAAAGAAAGAGGAACTATTCACCTTGGAGAATGGTTATCTTCTCCATGGCAATAGGCCATGTGTTACCCACTCCCTTCGTGAGAAATTTATGTATGAATCCCATGCTCCTCGCTATTTGGGGCACTGAGGCATTCAACCTACTCTTCGAGGAGTAGAGACATACTTCTATGGCCCACCATGAAAGTAGACATACAAGAGTATGTTTCAAAATGTGTGGTAAGCCAAAAGACTAAGTATGATAGAGGAAAGCAACCTGGATTACTCCAGGCATTGCTAATCCCTAACCCCGGGGAGGTCACCTAATAAAAATGTAACCTATTATGTGAGTTCAACAGAAGGGTATTTAAAGTTCTTGAAACTTACAGAAATATAGATACAGAAGGGCATTATTTTTTCAAATTTTAAAAAAACTTACAGATTTTAAAAGAAAAGGATACATTATAATCTTAACAAAATTCACAGATAAGGGGTTTTACAAACATGTCTTGGATGCACGTGATATGGTAGTTTTACACATAGTGAACCCCCCGGGTCCCTAATTCACCATGGGAGAGTATATCAATGGATCTTACCTTTAGATTACCCAAGTCTATCCATGGGAATACAAGAATATAGGCAATAGTCGACAGGTCTAGCAAGCAAGCACACTTTATTCATGCCAAAAAGACTATTAAGGCACACCAAATGGCAACTCTCTTTATATCTCATATTTTTAAACACCATGGATTTCCAACATCCATCGTGTCAGATAGAGATACTAGAATGACCAATATTTTTTTGGAAAGGTCTCTTTGAAAATCTAGGTATAAGATTGAATTTCTCTTAGGCATATCACCCACAAACGGACAACCAAAGTGAGATTGACAATCTTACAATACTCGATCTACTAAAGGCTTATGTTAAAAAAGTAGATCAACACTCACAATGGGAGAAGTACTTACCCCTTGTAGAATATGCATACAATAATACTGTCCATACTTTTATGGGAAAATAACCTTCTCAAATCATTGAGGTAAGACCTAAAAGTCCCTTGCTACTTAAAGTACATGGGAAGATCTTTGATGTGGATGACTATACCTATGACCTAAAAGAATCTTTCCAAAAGATTAAGGAGGCTATATCCATCTCTCAACAAAGGCAAAAAGCTGCTACTACTGACAAGCACAGAAGGGCCTTAACATTTAAAGAAAATGATTGGGTCTTACTTGAGTTTTCCAAGGCTCGATTGAGGCAAACAACGAGCAAAAATCCTATGTGCCATCAAAAGGTATTATGCTAAACTAGCAAAAAGATACTATGGTCCTTTTCAAATCTTGAAGCCAATCAATGAGATGGATTATCAACTCAAATTACCCAACCATTGGATCATACATAATGATTTTCATGTGAGCCTACTTAAGCCTTACAAAGGAGAGCTACCAAGTGAACCAATTATTGAAGACCCTCCCAAAATCGAAGACCAAGAGGAGGTGCTACAATCCAAAGCTATCCTTCGGCATGAAAACAAGGTACTACAACATGGTAATATTATCTTACGGTATCTTATTAAGTTCAAAAAATATCCTTTTGAAGATGCTAGATGGATGCAAGGAATACAATTTAATAATAGTATGAATCTTGTCAATGCTTACAATGCTACATTAGAGTAACCAAACATACATGTTTCTTTTTAGTGATCAATTTTTTGTCTTAGAAGACTAATTCTCTTTTAATTGTGCACAAATTTAATTAGTTTGCATGCTTAGAATCATGTTTGTGATGACGACGTCTCTCAAACACCAAGTAGAATTTGTCACTCTACTTGGGAGAATGTAATGAACTAAAGAGCAGACATGCTTGCGGAAGCTACATCTCCCAAGAACCAAATGGATCAGTCATCCATATTTGAATGATATTGTAGGGTAAAAAGGGATCCTCTACCCACTAAAAAACATTGACTAATGACTAAGGATTTATTTCTTCTACCTCAGTTAGTCATTGACTAATGACTAAGGCTATATCTCTTCTACCTCATAGTTGAGGACGACTATAATTTCAAGAGAGAGATAATATCATAAAATCTAATTTCTAACCAATCCAAATGATTTTGTCATGTTAAAATCTAATAATTTAATGTGGGAGAATAAATGAGAACAAGGGTTAGAATATAGACATGTGCTTACGGATCTATCTCTACACGGAGCCAATGGTAAAGGGGTCCAAATGAGAGATGGTCTATCAAAGAGCAAGACTAGCTAATGGAGTTTAAAGACCTTAGGGTAAGGTTAATTAAAGACCTCCAAAAGTTAGTGTTAAAAGTCCTTTGAGCTTAGGCAAGCTAGGGCTGTGCTTTTGGGAACCCGACCCAAGCTTGAGGTGCTTGAGGTGCTCCATGACTAAGGTGCTAAGGTGCTCCATGACTAAGGCTCTTGAGGGGTTAAGGTGCTCAAAAATTCAAAGCACATCTCTACTCATGAGGGGGCGATCCCTCTTTGTAGGAGCTAGAGAGAGAGCACACACACACCCTCACACAAGGCAAGCTTGGTATAAAGAAAATAACTCGGGCACTTGTCTAGCTCCTCTCCATGTTGTCCTCATAGTGTTCCTAAAGCCTATGGTTGGCCTCCCAAGGGGTCCAATGATAATTTAGCTAATTTAATTAATTATTTATGCATTTATCAAGTCCTCTCTCTTAAAGGGGACACTTGTCCCAAGGCTATCATGCTTGATTGATATGCACTAAGCATGTGATTGGCAAGGCTTGAGGAGGTCCAATCAGGTGCAGGCTAGTGCTAGAAGAGGGGGTCAACCAAAGCAAGGAGGGGGACTAGCTTGGGGGGTATACTCCCCCCCCCCTCCCAAGACACACACACACACTCTCTCATTGTGTGAGGTGCAAAGTGCAAGAGCTCCATCTCCTTCTCCAATCTTGTAGAGAAGTTGAGAGCCTACATCAACACTCTTGGATATGGAATGTAAATCCAACCAAGAGGCATGCTCGAATGCTTAAGCTTTCCATCTTCTCCATCTTCATTACTATGCTATTATGTATGCTAAGAAATAAGAGTGATGATAAAGTGAGGAACTTTTTCTTTCTCCTATGAATGTTTCTTTTTCCTCTTTCCTATCCTCATTCCCTGCTATCTCTCTCCACCTTTGAAGGTGTTTGAGGACTTGGGACTGAGGCTGAGGATGGTTAATTATTTTTGAAAAGTCTATGTTATGCTTGTGATTTATGAATCTTTCCATCTTCATTGCATCACCTAGGTCACAAGGAACACAAAGATTGTGTTGTACCAAGTCTCTCTTGATAGGAGAATCTATAATACAAAAGCCTACTGGAGGGGGGACCGGCATTGTTCATGCCAATTTAATTAAGTATTATGGTTATGTTTCTACCACTAATTAGGTTCACCCTCTATGTTCTCAAAGTAGTCTCACAAAAATGCTCACTCTAATTCTCCTAATTTGATATTCTCAAAGTTCATAGGCCATTTACATTACACAAAACATCAAGAAGAAACTAAAATAATTGCCAAAAGTTCAAGAAAATTAGAAAGAGAAAGAGGAAGAGGAGAAGACGGAGGAAACTAAAACATAAGAAAAGACAGAAGGCCACCATTATCTCCTCCTACCACCACAAAAGCTATACAACGCCCCCACCCCTCTACATTTCAACCCAAAAAGTCATCTGAATGTGTGCCATTGATGAAAGAGGGAAGAAAAAATATCTACAAGGATCTTCTTGAAGCGGGCTACACCCCTATAGAATACTCCCAAGCAACATATGGCACAACAATCCCATCAGGAACAAGGAAAGAAGAAGAAAAGAAAGAAGAAACAACGGATGAGAGATTTCAGGCCGGAGTTGCCCTTACTAGGATACATGAATCGGACTGTCGCCGCCAGGAGTACATGAATGGAGGCCGGCTCTACCCGTATCTCAAGGGAGATGATTTGAAAGGCTATGGAAACCATTGCCAGCAGGTGTCTTGTTGAGCATGGGCTACCCAATCCCTTTGGTCGGACCTCTGCAAAAGTCCACAACAAGGAGCATAATGGCAAAAAATGAAGATGATGTGTGAGCAGCACACCCACTCCTTGACAGAGTTCGAATCAAACTCTCACTGTAGTAGAAGAAAATAGTATGCTCCACACAAGAGAAACAAATTTAACCAGAGAGCATGACACCCGTACAAAGCGAGCTACAAAGATATATGCACAAAGTTGAAGCTGCCGAGAAGGAACAAGAAAGTCAACGGAAAGCGTTGCAAGAAGTTGAGGCAGAGAGAGACAACCTTACTCTACAGATAGCTAAGATCTCTAAAGAGATAGAGACTCTAAAAGTAGGCAAGGAGAAAATTGAATAAGATCTAGAGTCGGCTTGTGACGAGATAATGGAAGTCAAAGATAAATTAGCACTAGAGCTTACCATACAGAGATTGCAAGGAACTCCAAGATCGGCCAGAGCAAGCACAGGAAAGGAAAGCCAAGCTAAACAAGCCTTGGAAGATCAAATGGAAACACTTCAATGGGAGTTGAGGCTGGAGCAGAGATAGAGATTGCATATGGCCGAAGGCTTCCTAGCAGCAGAGGAAAGATTGAGTGAACAATAGTAGATGCTACAAAAAGAGAATGAGGAATTGACCAAGCAACTAGAAGTACTACAAGAGCTTTTGCTAAGCAATGCTAAAGAAGCAACACAAAGAGAGAACAATGTACAAAGGCAGTTTGAAAGCCTCAAACAATAAGTGGAGTATATAGGGGTCCGACTAATAGATCCGGCTCCGAGTGACACTGGAGTCAATGCCCAACAAGAGCCATTCAAAATCCCAGAAGGAGCCGAAGATCCAATGCTATTGGATGTTCCCCCACAGCCTCAAAAAGCAGATCCTGCTCTCACAGTTGAAGAAGAGGATAGATTAAGACTCTTACTAGAAAAGACAACTGGAGACAGTGCCCGGTCATCCATCGAGTGGGAAAAGAGGATGCTCCATTCTATAGGAACCCTAAAAATTGACACAAATGTGATCAGGGAGGAATGGATGCAACCTCACTGCCATACCCAGTTCTGCGGTTTGAAGTGTTAGCTATAAAGAAAAGGATACAATCAGAGGAGACAATGCCACTCTTCGATGGCAATATCAAAGATGAATCACTTTCTAAAAAGATAGTCGACTCACAACCAAGGTGGAGAAAAGGATGGTTAACAAAGTTCCCAGCATACCTTGTATGTCTCATTGAAGCACCAAAGACTATCAGAGATGACGTCTCTTTTTGCCCAGTACCTAGAATGAGAAGATGGTCAGGACATGCCAGGTTAATACAGAAACATCTTACGTGGCTAAATTACCCTCAACTTCTAGCACCTCAGGCAGGAGAGAGTATAAGTGGCACTTATATGGTGAAAACCCTAACGGGTGCCTTTAAGATTTTCACTGACTCTCTTGACTTGACATTTGTGATGCTGAGAAAATTTTGCAAGAGCTTATTAGCTTGCATCTAAGTGTTTGCGTCTTATAAATCCCTATACTCCAGTATGCGATCAATGGGCGACACTATCACCAAGCTCTCTTATGATATATCCACTCAACCAGCACCACAAGTGCTACATCATTTCTACGAAAAAGTGATGTTTTTGCCAATCTATCACATGCAAGCTTTTAAGGAAGCTTTCTACACCGGTTTTTTTAAACCTATGACAACAAATTTTTTTGGCCCAACAATCAACATCGGCAATATTAGGTATGAATCATACTTAAAGATGATCATGCCACCCAGTTTCCACTAGAGACGGATCAACCAGACAGCCTACGAGAAGAAGAACCGTCGTGTGAGGGACGGCATGGAAACGGAGGGGGGGAGTGTTGACGATTGAACATAGAAGAAGCCTTTCCCAACTTTTTTGTATCACTTATTTTTTAGAAACAACATGAAATTTTATAATGGTTAAGCGGCCAATATTCTTTGTGAGAACGAACCTCTCTAAGGAGGAATTGTATATAAGCCAATTTTGTAACCCTAAGAAAGACTTTTGAATTAATATAACCTCATGTTTAATGTGCAATGTGTCTAAGAGAGAGAGAGAGTGAGAGAGTGAGGCTTCTTCTTTGCCCTATGCACTCTATGGAGCTTCCATTGCAAAAACGACACCATCAATGCACAACGGGGGCTTCAATCCAATGCCAAGATTGCACGATTTTGGTGTTGTCGAAGCAAGCTCCTACAAGCTTTCGGGTGAGTTTTCTTGCAAACCATGTGTCCGATTGGTGACTTGCATTTTGCTGCATGTCTTCACTTCATACGCGATTGTTGCACGGGGTGGCTCTAGGTAGGGTATCAAGACAGAGTCCATAGGGTAATTACCTCTCAATGAGAAGAGTATTTCCTATGAGTTTTGTGAATTTTCAAGTGTGCTTGGTCTAGTTTTGGATACATAAGCATTGTAGGTTGAGTTGCATTCACAAGCGCATAGGACATTTAGATTTGGTTTCCTTGAGTAGAGATTGTCTTAGAAGGTTGAGTAGGTGATTGACATCCATCTCCTTGTTTCCATACACCTACAGGTTGAGCTTCATCCTTAGTTGATATAGAGTGGTCTTGTTCTTGCTATACTAGCGTCCGCTTGCGACGTACCTAGCAACACCGTATCTAGTAATACAATGTACACTAATATATATAATGCATCTCACCTATAGGTTGAGCTTCATCCATGGCTAACTTTGGTCTTATTCTCGCTATGCTATTGTTCGCTCCCGACATAACTGCCAACACCGTATCTAGTAATATAGTGTGCACTGACATATATAATGCATCTCTGTCTCTAGATCTGTATGGCATATGCGGCCTATCTTGTTAGCTATTGGTATCCCTCTAAATCTACTAGTCTCAATCTCAAGTTGGTTTGAAGATGTCCATAATTTACCAACGGCATGGGCCGTAAGCCATGTGATAGATGTGTATCCATATAGCTTGGTAGAATCACAAACCCATCCCTTGTAAAAGGCCTCTGTATCTCTCGGCCCAGACTTTTTTAGGTTATGCGGGAGGAGTGATGAGGGAGTCATTGAACATCTCATGGCTTGGACCTGGATGGTTAGTTGTGGAGGGGAGTGTTCATTAGTGACTTTATGTTTTTAAGTCTTGTAACATGCATATGTGAGCATTTTTGTTGCATTGTGATGTGCCAACCACTAAATAATCCTTATTGGATGAGATTTTTCTAGGAAGCCAACGACCCAAGATATCAAGAGCTCCAATTGGAATGATACTCCTTATTGAATGATATTTTTTTCTAGGAAGCCAATGACCCAGGATATCAAGAGATCCAATCAAGAATGAGAAAACTGATTGTCCCTCAGATTGTCCCTTGGAATGGCCCTCAATTTTTTTTGAACTAGATTTGTTTTGTAGATATGTTGTAATCGCAGACGATTACTTTCTATATACTCCACCATCTCTTGGCCATATGCAAAAGTGGGTCCCGACCTCCTAACCACTGTGGTGTGGTGTTAAACACCATAAACTAGGTTTCTCCTAGATTAACAGATAGTCCACTATTGTGGGAAGATGTTACAAATAATCAACACAATATCATCAGCATATGTCCTTGCCAACTGTTCTCCTCTATCATTGAACCTTTCAATGTAGTTAGAAACCTCATCCACATACATGCCAAATAGTGTAGGAGATAGCAGGCAACACTATTTTACCCCAATAGTGGAGTGAACCAAATCTAAAGTTCCCTTTGGAGTGCGTACATTCCCCACCATTGACTTGTATAGAGCCATGATTCCCCAAATCGACTCTTCGGGTACCTCCATCTCTTGTAGTCTACGCATCTCTAGCTCTAGGCACCCTCATTAGGGAGTTCTTCTTGATCAAGCCATCCAGCTTGGCCGCTCATAATGCCCAAGGATGCGACGATCTTCACACCATGATCTAGTGGCTTCTGCATATGATTCCCGGATGATAAGGTATGGCAAGTTGAAGTCGAGGGTAGGTGCAAGAGAAATGATGTCTTGTGTTTTATTCTGGTTTGTGGTGGCTTCAGTTGGCAGTCTTGAAACCTAGTGGGGTTTGCATGATTTTAAGACAGCTTGGTGTGGTTCCAACAAGATTTTACAACTTGGTCATCAGGATACCAGAGCAAGGAATTACAAGAACTTGAAGGTGGAACAATTAAAAAAAAAATTAGGGTCAAATGGGGAGTTTCAAGAGGTCTAATGGGCAATTCATGAGCGTCCACCATGTGGTGATGACATGAGCCCACATGCATTGACAAGATCTGCAACCTTGGAGTATAAGGGCCACACCATGGCCTTACCATGGGCATGAGTTGAGTGAGGGCACTCTCTTGGAGCTCATGGATATGGCGCATATGGTGGTGCCCCTTTGGGCGATGTTCGCGTGCAGTAGGTGGGGGCACTTTGGGCGTTGTTTGCTTGTAGTAGGTGGTGGCACTAGCCTGTTTTGTGCATGCTGTGGTGGTTTCGGTGTTGGACGGAAGCATCCCTTGTGTTTTCCAATGGCTCAGCTCAGCTACCAATGTGGCAGCTTGTAGAGCTTTGTCCCGTGCCCGCCATGGGCCAAGCTTTTGAAGTATAATGGGGAACCCCCACTAGCGACCTCGCTAGTGCTTGGGGGGCCATCTCGTGGCATCCCAAATACAAAGAGAGAAGGAGGGAGAGCTCAAGGCCAGCTAGGGGAAACTTTACATGCAAAGAGAAGGTGGCAAGTGGCCAAGTTTTAATCCATGTGAAGGTTACTAAAGTGAGCATGCCATGTGTAAGCAATGCAAAAAAAGGCTATAAACTTGAATTCATGAGCATATAAAAAACCCATTTTTATTTGTTTTTGGCTTAGCCACTCTTATAAAAGGAGATGCACACAATTTTGAGAGGGCTTCCTTGGCCAATTGAGGGTTCTTTGGCTGAGGCGGCCATTGGAGCCAGCAGATGTTTCCGAGGATCGTTCCAACTTGGAATATGATTGTAAAGGGTTGTGATGATGGTAGTAAAGCCATCATTACTCTCTTTTGGTATCGATTCCCCCTTCGCTTCTCTGCTTGTGTGTGTGTGTGTCTTGGGGTGTGTGTTAGTGTGTGTGCCCCCCAAGGTCTTTTATGCAAAGAGAGATAGAGAGAGACTTTGGATGTGTGCAAGATTAGGAGTTGAGTAGAGCAGAATGATCGGGTTTGTTTGGTGCATTTCAAAGCATGTGTGTGTATGGTCATGTGAAAGAAGTGGTTTTTTTGTGGATAGTGTTGAGTTTTGAAGATGAACTCTAGTGGATTGGGTCATTGTGTATAACTTGGGATATAGTGAGGGATTGTGTTGTGTTTTGGGTGTGTTCTCCTTTCCCCCGCTCCATCTTTTGGTACCCCCATGGAGGAGCTATCCAATGCTCCTTTTGGAAGTTTGAAGTGGTGTTTAAAAGTTGACAAGCGGTTGGTGGATGGTCGAAGTGTTTGATGGCAGAGTTTGAAGCTGATAGAGATGGTTAATCCAAGTTTTAGCCCCATATTTATGGGTGTTGAAGATCCCAAGGATTGGTTAGTAGATTTTGAGCTATGGATGGTGTCAATGCATATGTTGATGGATGCAAACAAGCTGCAGACCTTGATGTTGCTGATGTGCAAACGTGTTAAGATTTGGTTCGATGGTTTAAAGAGGAGTGATTGTGGATCATGGCAGGAGTTGCAGAGTCTATTTTTGGAGCGGTTTTGAGAAGTGATTACTCCGAAAGAAGCTGGTGCAAAGATGAAGGCGATACCCCAAGATGTAAGTAAATGTTTTTCTATTTTTCTTGAGAAAATTGAAGCCTGTTGGAGGAAGTTGGAGATTGTTGCTGGGGTAAAAGGCAACCACTATTTGAAGCTATCAAAATTGTTAGAATTCTTGCATCCGAGGATTGTAGAAAAGGTAGAGTACGGTGCGGATACATATGAGGACATGGTCTATCTGGACAAGATGAAGAGCCAAAAGGTAAAGCAGAATATGGAGTTGGGCTTGTTGAAGCCTGCAGATTATGTACTTGTGGTAGCAGTAGAGGAGTGTTCTTTGGTCTGACCAAAGGCAATACCGGTTGTTCAAAGTGCAGAGCCTATGGAGGTAAGGCCTATGGTTGGTTATGCTCCTTGGAGGTTTCCGATTTGTGATGTGCCTATGCCGATGGTGGACGAGCTTGTCAACAACAAGGAGAAGCCCCATGTTGAATTGAATCAAGGTGCAAAAGTAATAGCGAATGTTGAGGTTCTAGAGCTGATTAAAGAGGTAAAGTCTGTTATTGTGGAAAGCTTGTATGAAAAGGTAGAAAAGTGCAATCAGGTTGCAGATGGGTGAAAAGCATGAAAAGGTGATCAGGTTTTGGGGCAAAATTGGTGGATCACTTTGGTACTTTCATATTGTGTGAGGGTCTAGTCTAAGTTGATTACGGGGGTACCAAGATTTGAAAAGATCACTTCAAGATTTCATCATTTTTTAAAATGCAAGCATGCAAAAGGTAATCTGCTCAGTGCTGCCATGCACCAAGGTTGCTTTGCATGGATTGCTTCTGCTTGCAACTCTTTTGGAGTTCAATTTTTGTTGTGTTGTGCCACTAGTGCCACGAGAGTGCTGACAACTAGTTCTTCCTCAAGGTAGTGAGAGCTCTCTCTCTCTCTCTCTCTCTCTCTCTCTCTCTCTCTCTCTCTCTCTCTCTCTCTCTCTCTCTCTCTCTCTCTCTCTCTCTCTCTCTCCCCCCCCTACTGATGCTTGCTCATCTCTGTTGGTTCAAAATTCCTTGCATAGCTAGACTGTTGAAATGTTGGATTTTCTTTTCTCTCTCTCTCTCTCTCTCTCTCTCTCTCTCTCTCTCTCTCTCTCTCTCTCTCTCTCTAACTCTCGATGTTGAGGGTGTTGCATTCATTGTTGGATGAGATTTGATGGTTTTTCTAGTGGGACACCAGAAAAGAAGATGCCACCACAAAGTGCACCTTACCAAACAAATTACCGTTTGAGGTGTCATCCACCAACTTGCATTCCAGCAGTAGAAAACGGCCCAAGAGTGGTGTAAGTTTGTCATCAAAGGATACCTTTCTTGCCTCTGATAAGAGCAATGGTAATCACCCATTTCCTTCTCATGAATGTATGAATCTGTTAAATTAGTATTTTTTGGTTAAAGAATTAGATGTTAAAGGTTTGCCACGGTTCTTCCCATGTCCACATTTCATTAGTTTTATTACATTGAATGCATAGTTTTACTTGGTGTTGGAAGTGTTTTTAAAACTAAACCTTGCATTTAGGTTTCTGAGTGCAATGTAAGTACCATATGAACTTTCTAAGTGGTTCATAGAGTTTTGGGATATTACATGACAAGTACAACTCTCAGATTTAACACATGACTCTGATTATGTTTTGCAGGGTACTTTCGACAAGTCCCAATGGAGTCTTTTTGGTACTTAACAAGGCACAAGTAAATAGAACTACACAAACTCCACCATCTAACAAGGATATAATATGTCATGGTACTTTATATAAGTACTAATGGAGCTATATGGGTGCTTCACAAAGCCTAGGGATGATAGATCATGGTACTTTTTGTAAGTACCAATGCTAATTTATTGACCAACGGTTCACAAATCTTAGTGATGGTGGTGAAAATCACAAAGTCCTCCATTAGACTAGGATTAAAGGTACTTTGTGAAGCTAGTAATATGGTAGTTCAAATTCAAGGTACAACCAAGAGTACCCACGTAGGCACTTTGTGCATATTGTTGTTTTACTTGGTAGAGTTTATAGTACCTATCATAGGTACATTGACTAAATATATGCCTTTATCTTTCAAAGTACCTTTCATAGGTCGATACTTTGAAAGTACATATGCCCTATTTCCAAAGTACCAAGCATGTGTTTTTACATTGTGAAAGTGCATGCCTTTTTTCTGCTAAGTACCATGCATGTGTGTTTGTACCATGGGAAGTACATATGCCTTTGTGTTGCAAAGTGCCTTTCATATGTGCTTGGTAAGTTCTTGTGATTGGTACTCTGAGCTTGTCCTTGGTACTCTCATAGGTACTTAGAGTGTATCCTTGGTACTTTTTTGACATGGACTGATATTTACTTGTCAAGTGTGGTGCAAAAAGAACTAATTGAGTTGCCAGCATCAGAAGCTGCATATGTGCTGCTCAAGTCACATTTTGTGAGATCTTGCAGGATCAAGTGAAGAGAGGTAACTCAATATTGCTACATTCGACAACTGGCGAGCATGGGAGTCACCAACAGGCCACTGTTCCAGGATCAGTGGTTTAGGTTTTGTGGCTTCCAAAGTAGTGTGTGTGTGTACACTAGTGTATGGTGATGCATACCATGCTTTGTGTTTTGATAAATGGGTTGGGTTAGAGAAAGAATGTGCCAACCCTTCCTATAAGCAAAGTATTATGGAATCAGCAAAGTAGATGCATGTGCATAGTGGTTGGTTTTCTATTATCCATGTTTATCGAGATTAGTAGAGTTTGTTAAGGATGTAAGAGTTCTTTTTTTATTACACAAGCTACAACTTTTATGGTGTAGTTGCAAGTTCTAGTCATATGCCATATGTGGAAACATTACCAGCTGAGGTGCCAAACTTGAATGTTGACAGACATGCAATTTGATGATCAATCAACTCCAGGTGGTAGGGAAGGCTCATCCTTGGCAACTGATGAAACTCTGGATTGTGAGGAAGGCTCGCATGTGGAAATTGACAAAACCCCAGCTATTGAGGTGGAGCCCTTCTCAACAGATAGTAGGTGAACCAGAACCAAAGGAAATTGAACCAATCAAAGATGATGATGTTAAGATGACACATTTTGTAGTGAAAGAGGGGGTGAAAGCGGTGCAACACATGGTTCCTGGTGATGCAGATCCAAATTCCCCTGTCTTCCTTAGTGATATGGTGAAGAAGTCAAGGAAGCAAAAGAAACATGCTGATGGTAAGTTTTTTTGGCTATCTAGGACTTGTCTCCGTTCATGCATTGAATGATTTTTATTGATGTGTCTCTTTATGGTGCAGTTGGATAGTCCAAAAATATGCGAGCATTAGAGATGAAGCGCTCAAAGCAGCAAAGTAACAAGGCTGAGGAAGAGAATGATGGTGAGACCTCTTTTACTCATGACTTGTTTAGGAAAAGTATCTCAACACATAGAAGAAGTTTGTAGGGTCAGCCCCATTGATAATTTTATTTATATAGCTCATGTTCATGCCATCAACTTGTAAGTCGCTTGGGTTTTGGTTTTAGGTGGAGATCGGAAAGCGATGAGCAAGGAAGTTTATTTCCCACCCCTCAAAGCCTTGTGTTTGCAAGACATTGAAGACACTTCGTGTCTGCAATCTCTTGTAATGACATGAGGATTTTATATTGGCCTACAATTCTCTGTCTCTCAATTATTGCAATTGTCACTCTTGTTTTGGTTAAAAAGTGCTTACTCTATTCCTTGAAGTATGTAGAACCCATGTCTTTTACAGAGATACCAAAAGAAAAGGGGACTCTCAAATTGCTTGTTGATGAAATAATAATTATAAGAGATCCACCCCCTATATTCCAAAAACCATCACATCCCTGCTCCCATTTGATATCCCCTCACGAACAGCATTAGTGTTTTGATCTTAACGGTGTCCTCTGTACTTCATGGATTGAAGATCTTGATAACCCGGATGCTCGTACACCTGATCTTGAAACTGCTGGATTCGACCTCATCAACAAAAACAATGATAGGTTTGATTGAGGCTTTGAAGTAATTTTTGCTATATGTATGATTTGTGCATGCCCACAGATCGGGAATTGTTGTTCTTAAGGTACCTCTACATTCGCAAGGATGCAAAACAATTCTTAGCTCGTGCTGTGGATTGGGCAAATATTTACATTTGGAGTTTAGCAATGCTGAACAGAGTGAACGAAATAATCAAGGCGTCTTTTTGGGGGCTTTATGACTACTTCAACGGATGGGCTGGACAATAGTTGTATGATGTAGCCACATTCAAAATGTTAGGTGGAAAACCAGTCTTTTCAAGAATCTGTAAAATTTTCTAAATCTGGTTTCACAATCTGGTACGAGAAATGTGTTATTGATTGACAATAGTCTTTATAAACTGCAATATAATTTTGCTAGTGCGTACATCATTGTACCTAGCCTAGAGGATCGGAGTAGTGAATTCTTGTCTAGGGATTTGCAAGAGGTTCTTGCCAAGTGGCGTGATGCTATGGATTGGGGTCAGCCAATGCTTTCACCTTCAATATGAAGCCTACATCAGAGGACAACTATGTTAAAGCTACACTCAAGCAAGGTGGAAAGATGATCAGTTATGGAGAATACTTGATGGGGCCACATTTGATGCCAATGGTCTTTTAGCCCTAGTATCTCATCCTTCAAAATCCCATGTAAGTTTAGGAAGCCAAGCTTTGTAGAAAACCCTTGTACTACCATGTTTTTTCATTACAGCTTAACTCTCTCTACTAACTATGTATATGCCTAGAGTCTCGTGAGGGATGTTTTGTCATTACAACTTAACGCTCTCTACTAACTATGTATATGCCTACTTCTCGTGAGGGATGATTTTTTGGATAACATTTTGAATGCCTCTATACTGAGTGGTTAACATGTAACTTATTGGCAGCATGGAAGTTGAATTTATAGTTATTCCATTATGTCAGTTTAACATGGTTTGGACTCTAGTTTTTGTGCTTTGGCTCAATTTATGTTGTGGGTTGTGTGTGTTTGGTTGTGGCTGTTGGATGGTGCCACACACGTAAGTTAAGTGTTTTTGAGGCCATGTTGTGTAGTCATTAGAGGTCTCTTGTCATTATAATCATGTTGTGTTTTAGCATTCTAGCACTAGAAAGTAACAATACAGGTACCAACCAAGGTACTTGGTGTACTTGATGTGCAGGTAGATATTCTAAAAGGGAACTTTCAAAACACCCACAATGGTAGTTTAGGGTACCCTATCTGCAAACAGATACATGTGAAGAATGTTGGCACAATAAAAAAATTGGTACTTAAAGTAACTAATTTATAGATATGTTCCATGCATGTTACTTTAAGTACCTAATCTACATACTTCTACATTGTAGAACATGCACTAAAAACATGTCATTGGTACTTTGAGACTACCTGGATACCCCCTTTACATACTTGAACAAGTAGTCAGATGCTTGAAATCTGAACTATAGTTAGTTTAAATTTACTTTGAAGTACAAATGTTGTACAATAAATGGAAGATAGATAGTTTGTTGCCTACACTCTGATATCATGTGAGAAGTGGTGGTGGGAGAGAGAGAGAGAGAGAGAAACACCACACATGGACTGTAGAAAGAGAAAACAGAACTAGGAGGCTACATTTGTAATTAGGTGTTTTGGGAGGACTCAAGTACAACAAACAATAGTTGCAGCGAGTGAAACAACTGTTTATTAGGCTCAAAGATACATAGACCTACAACACCGTTGGCATGCTGTTGTACAAATTTTGGTAAACCTCTGGATATAATCTCAACTTATGTGTCTCTCCATGCAAGGGTTCCAAAGGTATCTTGATGGATCTAACCAAGTGAGATGCCAACAATACTTTTGGTTGGTCATGAGGTATGTAATAAACATCCTTGGTACCAATGACTAGCTCATATTAGTAGCCCTCAACCAAATAGGAATTCAGAAAAATGCAGTTGTCCCAATAATCTCTTAGAGCTCGTGTTGTTTTGTATTTCTCCTTTGAGCACTTCAAGAGGTAGAAGTATGCTCTGTCTTCGTTTGTATTTGTGGCAAAGTTGTCACCTACACGCAGAGAATCACTAATGGCATCATGATGTTCACCATACATAGGAAAATCAGATCCTTCATTGTCACTTGACTGATCACTTTGTTTGTCACTATTGTCCAAGGGTTCGATGGCAATATACTCTCAGTTTTTGACGTGTATTTTTAAGGCATCGCCTCCAAAGTTGTGACATACAAAACTGACAAAAATATGAGAGAGCTTTGTAGCAAAGCGCACACTTGTCAGTCCTAGAGTGTCCATTCACACAATGAAAAGAGCGTGACCCTTCCACTCGCTTGCAATTCCAGTTCCTCTCCCTCTTCAGATCAACACCTTTACGTCCCAAAAAAATTTGAGTCACCTCTGACTGGGTGTTTTCATCATGAAATTTATGTTTCAAGAAACTAACCACATCCTTGGCACACTTCCTGTGCCACGCATCAGGTTTTAATTTGCTCATGTGTTAGAGTCTTCTTGACAATTGCACCGGACCCATCATGCTCTCCTTTGCCATGGCCGGATGATGCAAATAAACTCCATAACATCTCAATGCCAGTCAAAGAGTAGTACCTAGATCAATGACACGTCTCAAAGACTAGGAGAAAACAAGAATCTAGATATCATGCTCAAGAGATTAGAGAAGCTAGAATACCTTGACACGAAGAAAAATGGCCTAGATTCCTTGAATTGAGTAGCACACCCGTCTGACCAGACCCAATGCCACTTCAAGGAGTTGAATCCTTGATCTTGTAGCCACACACTATGCAACTGCATGCAATGCTGCACAAACAATGTTTCATGCTCTTTGTCATCAGAGATGTAAAACTGTATATACTTCAACACCATGTTAGCCACGTCTTGAACATAGGTGATGTGCACCAAGCTTGTGACTTGTGAAGAGTACCAATGAATTGATTGGATTTCATTTTGGTCCTTGAAAGAGTAATTCTCAGAAAAGTCTATAACAGAGACTACCATGTCTCTAGGAAACCTTTGAATGTAGCCTTTGAATTCCTGAGATTGCCACCTGGCAAAATTGTGTCTGATGTAGGTGGTTAGATGCTTTTTAAGGAAGGATGTAAAATCTGTACATCCCATTTTCTTGACCAGTAGATCCTTGCGCTTCTTGCCCTCTTGATGGGTTGATGCAATATCTTCAAACACCTTTACTAAAATCTGGAATGCATTTTCAGATTCTTCTTTTGAACAGATCACTAACCGCTGCGATCCACATTGATCACAGTCTCCCTTCAAGCAAGAGAGCTTATGAAATGTAGACTCATCCGGCTTTGGACTTTTATCTCAACCAATTTGTTTGATGCTATTGTGGTGCGTGTATGCAGTAGCTCCACACTTTCCTAGATCCTCTTCTATGAAGCATACTTGACACTTGCAGCCACACCCTTCATTGTGCACTTCTGTCTTGCTTTGTCTAATTTGGTTGAATGCATCCTTGAGGTATATCATTTATATGTGAGCAATGCAACAACAACTGTACCTATCCTTCAACTTGCAAAGAAACCAAGGTTTCAATCCCTCAAAACATCTGAGAGAGATCTTGATGTGTGAATATTGCATTTGGAATCTCCTATAAAATTCCACCTGTCAGTGAAAAGAAAATCTTATCAAAACTTTGAGGACGTGAAGAGAAGGTTAAATTCATTGCAACTTGAACATGCTACCTAACATGGTACTTTTTAAACCTTTTGTTAGGTACTAAAGTACCTAAGCCACTGTAAATGGTACTTCATGAAGCAATAGTTTTTGCAAAGTACCTAAGTCCTTGAAAATGATAATTTAATAAGTACCTCAGAGAGTACATTTAAAGTACCTATATACCTAGAGTTTGTATTTTGAAAGTACATGCTGGTGGTCGCATGCTAGCTTCTACCTAATCTCAAGGTACTTTTGAAGCTTCCAAGTAGCCCAAGAGAGCCTATTGGTATGTACTGTCATAGTTGTAAAGGACCTATGAGTTTACAATGGTGGTTTTAAACTACCATTAAATGTACATTCGTTGTCTAGGAGGACCCTAATAGAACTTATGAGTTTACATTGGTGCTTTTGACCACCAAATCCTTTGAAATGGTAGTATTACTAGCATTTACATGTAGGTACTCTAGGTAATCTTCAAAGTAATATATTTTTACAAGGTACATGTAGCAAAATTGGTAGTGTTGAAGTACCTACCTAGTCTATGCACTTTGGCCCAATGCACTTTTTTTTGCCTTTATGTATACTTGAGGTACTTTTTTGACCTCATGCTAGCTTCTACCCAGGATGAAGGTATTCTTCATGGTTCTAAGTATTTTAGGAGATCCATGTGTATATATTGGTGGTTGAAGAGTTTGTATATACTATATCTATGGTGCTTGCTATGGTGATAGTAAAATATATTTGAGTTTATATTGGTGCTCCAAGAGTACCAAAAGATTGCGTTTGGAGCGTACACACCTCTGGGGCTTCACAAACAACATTATACATGATGTAATACTACCTAAATGCAGTTACTACCTATACACATGGTACCTATACTAGAGCATGCAAGAGAACAAAATAATTCAAGCACTTTTCAAGCATACTTGGGACTCATCAAGAAAATGTATTAGATGCTTTATGTAAGATTTTTTGTTGGAACTAGGGTTGCAAGGAAACGCACACAGCTTGGAGAAGACGAAGGAAGCTTGGCACACAATAGAGAGTGTGTGACTTAGTGTGCAATGGAAAGATATATAGCCCTAGAGTGATGGGCGTATATATAATGCATGGGGGGAAAAAACCTCCTAAAGAGGGAAAAAATGCCCCAGCAGTCCTAGTGTGTTTACACAAATCACTACCACATGTATATGGTAACAAATCCCCCTGGAGTGATGCGGTGAACGAGAGCTAGCACATGAGTAAAGGGAAGTGCCATGCCCTGAGGACATGATCAGTCCAAAAAGGGGAGTAAGCCCAAAGCTTTGTGGAAAGGTTCAAGCTTCTCACAAGACAAAGCCTTTGTGAGAAGATATGCAAGGTTGTCCTGTGTTGGCACATAAGCCAAGCTAATCTCTCCTGCTGAGAGCCTCTCCTTGAAATAGTGGTAATGCACCTCAACGTGCTTTGTACCAGCATGAAAAACTGGGTTCCTTGCAACTGCCAATGCGCTCTGATTGTCAGTGTAGATAGTGTTGGCAGTGTCCTGTCCAACACCCAAATCAACCATAAGGCGTCTGAGCCATACACACTCAACCGTAGATGTGAAGACTTCCCTGTACTCAGCCTCACTACTAGAAGTGGCCATAGTAGGTTGCTTCTTGCTCAACCATGATATACATGAACTGCCAAGCATGAAACAAAAACCAATTGTGAACACTCTTGTGTCAAAAAAACCAGCCCAATCTGAGTCCGAAAAAGCATGTAAGTCTGGCAGCAATGATCCCCAAATGGGATAAAAAAATCCAAGGTGTAAAGTGCCACTAAGGTAGCAAAAAATCCTCTTGACAGCCTACCAATGCTTAGACCCTGGGCTATGCATATATCTGCTGACCTATGAGACTGCAAACTGAATACCCGGCCTTGTGTTGTATACTTAAATGAGGCAGCCAACAGCAGTTTGGTAAAGAGTGACATCAACAGGATCACCAGCATCATGTAGACTCAACTTCAAACCTGTTTCCATGGGAGTGGCAATAGACTTGCAATCCTCAAGTCCAAACTTACATAGTAATGTCTCTATGTAACTTTTCTGACATAGGAAATACCACCATCACACTGCTTAAACTGTAAACCCAAGTAATGATGCAACAGCCCCAAATATTTCATCTTGAAAGTAGCATTCAAATCAGTCTTAAATTCAACAATATGTCTCTCATTTTCTCCAGTGATCAGCGAATCATCGACATAAAGAACCACAATGAGAAGTACATCACCCTCACACTTTACATACAATGTGCTTTCCGTTGGACTGTTACAAAAGCCTTGTTTGACCAAATGAGTGTTAGCTTTCTCATACCAAGCAAAAGAAAAGTCTTCTTACATCTGCACACTTTGTCCTCTTGTCCTTTCTTGACAAAACCACGAGACTACGTCACATAAGCTTCCTCAAATATGTCACCATTCAAGAAATCAGTAACAATGTCTATTTGATGTACATCCCAACCAAAATGAGGTGCCAATGCACATAGAAAATGCACAGTAGTCATACAACAAGTGGGAGCAAAAGTCTTTTCATAATCTATGCCTTTTTGCGGTGCATAACCCTTTGCAACAAGTTGAGCCTTATGGCGATTGATCTCACCATCCGGCTTGCGTTTCAACTTATAAACCCACTTCATACCAATGGCCTTTATGCCAGGAGGAAAATCACATAAATTCATGTGTCATTTTCTATAGTGCATCATATTATGATTGCATGGCAACCATCCAATTTTTGAATTTTGTGCTTCATCAAAAGATAGAGGTTCCTCAACATCATGTAAGCTAGACACAACCAAAGCATAACAATCTGATGCATAAGATGCATGGCAAGAGCGTGAACGAGTATGACTAGACAAAGGTGCATCCAATCTACTGTCACGCAATGTATGCACCAGCCATTTTGGCATACCTCTAGCCTGCTCATTTTCAACCCTTTCCTCATCAAGTACATCATGTACATCTGCATCAGTAATAGGTTGATCTATAATATTTTCGGAAATCCCCATAGGCTTTACATTTACCTCATTGGAATTTACATTTGTATTTCCACCACTGGAAAGAGGAAACAAAGTGCCGTACATGATAGCAAGGGCTGAACAAAATCTTCAACAAACACTACATCCCGTGAAACTAGAATACACTTTGTTTGTGGATGATACAACCTATAACCTTTTCTTTCAGCACTATAACCAACAATTTCTGCGCTGTGATTGTGGCACCAAAGCATATGCCAAACAACCAAAAACATGCATGTGCTCAATAGAAGGCTTTCTATCATGCCATGCTTCATATGGAGTAATAGACTGCAAAGCTTTTGTAGGACATCTGTTTAGTACATAAGTGGCACAGATGATGGCCTCAAGCCAAAAAGAATGCGGCAAAGCTTGACTTTTGACCATACGTCGTGCCATTTCTGTAAGTAATTTGTTTTTCCTCTCAATAACACCATTTTGTTGAGGTGTATAAGGCACTGTACATTGGTGTTTTATCCCACGACTAGCCAGAAATGCATTAAATTCATGAGACGTATACTCCCCTCCTCAATCGGAACAAAGGGTGTCCATAGTACATTTCGATACATTTTCATCCATAGCCAAAAATTGTTTGAAGCACATAAAAACTTCGGACTTCTCTGTGAGCGGAAATACCCATGTATGCTTAGAGTAATCATCAATGAAAGTCTCAAAGTAAAGGTAATTGCCCAAGGACGGAGTTTGCATGGGTCCACAAACATCACTATGCACAAGCTACAACCTGCATGTGGCCCTAACTGAACCATCCTTTGGAAACTTTGAACGTTGCATCTAACCCAAAAATACAGCCTTCACAAACATGTTTGACAGGTGCTTCAAGAGGCAACAAAGAAGCAACCATATCAGATTTCTGCAAACACAGCGAACTGGCAAAATTAAATGACCAAACGTGCATGCCAAAGTTTTTTTATATGAAATAGCCCTTGAATTTGCAACTACATTTGCAAAATTTTGTCCACACTTGTCATTTAAGTGAGCTTATACAGCCCACGGCACAAAAATCCAGATGCAACAATTTATCACCAAAATTGAGATCATGAACTATACATCTATCATCCACAAATTTGACTACAAGTCCAAGTCTAGCAAGTGCAGATACAGACAACAGATTCTTCTTGATCCCAGGTACATAAAGTGCATCAACAAGTGTGAAAGAATTGCCATTTGCAGCAGTAAGCACAATCTTTCGAGCTCCCTGAACCGGATAAGAGGCATTGTTGGCACAAGTGACGGAATTCCCATGGGGGACAGACTCGAGAGAGGTGAACAATTCACAATGTGAGGTAATGTGCTTTGTAGCATCACTGTCAAAATATCACACATGTGAAAACAACAACTAACATGCATGCATCATGGACAGCAGGATTGTAAGTGCACTTTGCACTAAAAGCCATTTTGCATCAACATCAGCATCACAGTCTCCTTTCACAGAAGACTCAACAATGGCTGCATTTGTAGTGGAACCAGCATTTGCAGTGGAACCAACCTCTTTCTTTGGCCTTCAATTTAGGACACTGCTTGATCAAGTGATCATTAGCTTTACAATAATGGCAACGCATCTTCTTTTTTCTCTTATCACCAAAATTTCCAGACTATTTGCTACCAGCAGAAGCATTAGGAACAAAATTTTTGCCACTCGTAGCAGAACCATAAGAAGTGGCTGCATTGCTATTACCAGCCTTTCTTTGAGAAGCAATAAAAGCCTGTTCAACTGCACGCTATCTAGTCCTTTTTTTTTTGGAAAGTGACTCTCAACAGAAATGTGCATAATGCATCAACTTGACAACTTCAGGATTTCCTTGGGTCATAAGTCTCCAAGTACTAGCAAAAGTTTGGTAAGAATCTGGTAAGGCATCAAGAACAGTCCGCACAAGGAAACTGTCTAAAATGACTTCACCTGCAAAAATAAGCTACTCATTGATATCCTTGACACTACCAAGGAAAGTGTCCATCTCATCTTTCTCATGCATAATCTTTGACTCTAGCTCTTTATGCAGCAAAGCAATTTTAGCCTCATTGCGAGTTGATAAAGACCAGCCAAAATATCCCAAACCTGTTTTGCAGATTTTGCTGAAAGAATGTGAGGAACAATGGTGCGCTTCACAGACAATGCAATCAATGCATGAGCCTGTGCATCCTTTACATCCCAAAGAGATTGTTCTGCCGTAGGCAAAACAACTCTAATAGCAGCAATTCTTGCAGCAAGACCTGCAACATCCTCAACATCGCCTGCATCCTTAGAACCAGGAGTAAATCAATCCCTTCGTAATATTCCAGACGCCCTTTGACACAAGAACATGTTGCATCATGTAAGCCCACATAGGGTAATTGTCCCCATCCAATCTGTCCTCAGCACAGCAAACATCTTGAACACATTTGTGTTGTTGTCAGCCATGGTAAATGTTGTACATGAAGTGAAAATTGCCCAAAAAGAGGAGAAACAAAGCGGGAACAACACGTGCTATATAGCACAAACTGTAGAAGACTATAAGGCGTGTGGTGGAGCTACTGGTGACTGAGCCCGAGAGGACGCAACCTGCTCTGATACTAATTGTTGCAGTTAGGGTTGCAAAGAAACGCACACAGCTTGGAGAAGACAAAGGAAGCTCAAGGAACACAATAGAGAGTGTGTTACTTAGTGTGCAATGGAAAGATAGATAGCCCTAGAGTGATGGGCGTATATACAATGCACGGGGGAAAAAACCTCCTAAAGAGGAAAAAAATGCCCCGGTGGTCCTAGTGTGTTCACACACATCACTACCACATGTATATGGTAACATTTTTGTCCCATACGCTTTCAACGTCCTTTTTGTTTAGGGACATTCGCATCTCTGTTTGCCAAAAAGAAAACACAATGTCTCTTATCTCCTGCGTGATGCAATGACTTTGAGGCTGTTGACATTGGCATAATTGCAATGGAAATGCTCCTGCTTCAGTCTGCTGTAATTGTGAATTAGCTGCTGTAAAATTTTCTCAATGCAACCACCCTTTGAGCCTTGCCATCTCCAAATTTCTTATAGACCTTAATGGATCCCCTTTGATATTCACCAACATCATGCATAAAGCTCCTCTTAGCTTCAGCTCCTCCTTAGACAAGGAAGCTTTGACTTTGGTGATTGTGCCTTGTATGTTGGAGAGTATAGACTTCTCTAATCCACAATGCAGTCGTCAAAAATCTAGCTTCTCTAGAAGCATCAAGAGGTGGATTTCTTAGCTTTGCAATTTATGCCTTTTGTAGCTTCTTGCCAGCAAAGCACCATTGTTTTGAAAATTGTACTCATATCTTTAGTTGTTGACAAGCATGATGCATTCCGTTCTCTTTTTGTTTGATGACTCTCTTGTTTCATCATGGCCCAATACAGTCGCATCCTATGTGTGGCTTCTTGGCAAATCGTGGTGGTTGAGTAATTAGTGCGGCCATGAGGGGAGATCCCATCATTTCTTGGATTGTCCTCGACATGATCCTGAGATGAGTGAGACCACTCCATTCAATTTGAAGCTTGATAATGGTAACCAAAACCATTGTCTGCAATTATTGGCTACCCGATAATGTGGCAATTATTTGGAGGATGTTATCGGTGTCCAATTGCTGCTTCCATGGACGTGGGCTGCAATCCAAGTTGAAGAATCTTCCAATGCTACCGGTGCAACACAACCCCCTCTTCCAAGGTACTCTCACCCACACAAAACCATTGCTTTTCCTCTCCCAACCTGCTAATGCTTCCATCCACGGGTAGCCATCCACCTTTAGTGTAGTGAGAAGGTTGCTATTGTTAAATTTCCAACTGCCATATTTGAGCCACACTAACGTGGGGCAAAGTAGACAAGAGCCTTGCCCTTTTGAAGGTTGGAGCATGTTGGTTTCAATTTTTGAGTGCATTCACATCAAGCCAAGACGTAGACGTCATTGAGGCAGATGGATGTGCAAGCCATGCTAGCTTGCTTCAAGAGAAGGATAGATGAGGGTAGATTGTTGAACATCATGCAAGTAGAGAGAGAGAGGGAGAGAGAGAGAGAGAGAGAGAGAGAGAGAGAGAGAGAGACTCAGCTATAGCAGCACGCATGAAAGGTAGACGGACATACATTTTAAGAAATCATTAAAGTGGTTGGATCCGACGTTTCAAAAAAATAAACATAAAGCATAGTCTCACAAGAATATCTTCAAAAGTGTGCTAAATCACCATCCATAAATGCCTCACAAAGAAGTGTTAAGGACACTACTTTTTGCACCATCTTTTCATGTTATCACCACCCAGATATCAAGGGTTCAAAAGTGGATGAATAAAGTGAGCAAATCCTAGATGAAGGTCAAGTATTTGTGGAGCAGCAAGCAGGTGAAGATGTAGATATAGAGTCGATATATGATGTCGGTGATGAAGAAGACACAAGCTCGAGTTGCTGGGAGACAAGCAAGGAGGATAGAGAAGATGAGTCCACATACTATAGCAAAGAAACAGAGTCCGATGAACCTGAGCTGGTAAAGGTAAAGCTGCCTTATTATGTGTTTGATGATATGGTGATAGCCAATGATCAAGAAGAGCAGAGAACAAAGCAAGCCATTGTGCTTAATGGAGACCAAGTGGAGGAGTCTATGCCCACCAATGGAGGTATGCAGATAGAGACAGTATGGATTCCTGTCGCAAGGAATGAAGTGGCCTTACCTATGGATGATGACCATGAGGATGCAGTGTGGGGAAAATTTATCTCTACCTTGGCAGAGCATGATGCAGCGGTAGAAGGAGAGATTGAGGTGTGAGCAATTGAAAATGATGACCAAGTACGTTTCTTGACCTTGAAGAGCAGCTAGTTGTAGCAAAAGGTCTTGGTGATTCAAGAATTGAGTGCGGTACCAAGGAGGACGCGTTCGTGCTGCCAAAGGTGATGGAGGTTACAATGTATTAGGCATGTCCAATGGTGGATAAAGGATAATCCCAGGCAGTAGATGTGTTTTGTAATGGGAATGGCTTATGAATTTTGAGAATAGAGGAATTAAGAGAATTAGAGTGAGCATTTTTGTGAGATCACTTTGAGAACATAGAGGGTGAACTTAATGAATGGTAGTAACATAAACATAGTACTTAATTAACTTGGCATTACAATAGTTTTACAAGAGAGAGAGTATTAGCGAACATGACAATAGTTGAGGACCGGATTTACTTGGAGCCCCCCTCCAAAAGCCATTTGTATTATAGATTCTCCCATCAAGAGAGACTTGGTACAATACAATCTTTGTGTTCCTTGTGACCTTGGTGATGCTATGAAGATGGAAAGCTTCATGCATCATGAACATAACATAAACTTTGCAAAAAGCATTAACTATCCCAAGCCTCAGTCCCAAGGCCTCAAACACTTTGAAGGTGGAGACAGAGCTAGCGGGAGGGTAGGGAAGAGGAAAAAGAATCATCCATAGGAGAAAGAAATAGTTCCTCACTTATCATCACTCTTCTTGATTAGCATAGCATAATAGCATAGTAATGAAGATGAAGAAGATGGCAAGCTTAAGCATTGAAGCATGGATCTTGGTTGGATTTGCATTCCATAGTCAAGATTGTTGGCGCAGGCTCTCAACTTCTCAACAAGCTTGGAGAAAGAGATGGAGCTTGCACTTTGCACTTCACATAATGAGAGAGAGAGAGAGAGAGAGAGAGAGAGAGAGAGTGGGAGAGTGTGTGTGTGTGTGTGTGTGTGTGGGAGAGTGTACCCCCCCCCCCCCCCCCCCCCTATCAAGCTTTGGCCACCTCTCTCTCTCTCTCTCTCTCTCTCTCTCTCTCTCTTTGAGAGAAAGAACTAAATTATTTATTTTTAGGCATCTAATTTTTCATTGGACCCCTTTAAAGTCTATCCAATAGGATACAAGTACATCATGAGGGCCACATGTGGAGGATTTTTACATGTATCTTTTATGCTTCTCAAGTCATTTTGTTTGAATTGAACACTTCAAGCACTTAGTCAATTAAGCATGGAAAACCATTTATGGCTCTTGAGAGTTTATCCTTAAATTGAACACTTCAAAAACCTTAGTCATTTAAGCATGAGAATCACCTCAAGCTTGATCAAGGTTCCCACAAACACTTTAAGCACTTTAGTTAGCAAGCCAAGAAGCACCTCATGTTTGGGTAGGATTCCCACCTCAAGGTTAGCCCTAGCTTGCCTAAGGTCAAAGGACTTTTTAACACTAACTTTTGGAGGTCTTTAATGAAGGTAACCCTAAGGTCTTTTAAGCTCCATTAGATGCACGTTGCTCTTTGATATACTACCTGATTTTGGACCCCTATTGAGATGTAACCATCTCTCCTCTTGGTCCTTGCTGAGGTAAATCTAGAAGCACTTATTGCACATTGCTCTTTGGTAGACTGTCTCCTTTTGGACCCCTATTGAGATGCAACCATTTCTCCTTTTGGTCCCTTATGTTGTGATAGGTATAGAAGCAAACATCTATATCCTAACTCTTTTTCCCCTTCTTCTCATATTAAATAATGAGTTTAATATGAGAAAATCATTTGGTAAATTTAGATATTATATTTTATGACATTACCTCTCTCTTGAAATCATAGTTGTCCTCGACTTTGAGGTAGAGAAGATAAATCTTAGTCATTAGTCCATGTTTCTTAGTGGGTATAGTATCCTCTTTTACCCTACGACATCATTACAAAATTGATGACTAATCCATTTGGTGCTCAGGAGACTTAGTTGCCGCAAGCATGTCTACTCTTTAGTCCATATCATACTTCCAAAGTAGAGTGACAAGTTCTACTTGGTGTTTGGGAGACATCGTCACCACAAACATGATCCTAAGCATGCATACTTCTTAAATTTTGTGCAAAATAAAAGAAAAAGAATGACTTTCATATGACAAAAACATTGTTCATTTAAAAAGAATTTTCATTTGCTTACTCTAGTATAGCATTGTAAGCATTGACAAGGTTCATATTATCCTTAAGCTAGGTTCCTTACATCCATCTCGCATCTTTAAAAGGATAATTCTTAAACTTAACAAGATATCATTGGATAACGTTATCGTTTCTTAGTAACTTGTCTTTGTGTCGAAGAATGGATTTGGGATGCAAAACTCTTCTTGATCTTTGATTTCTAGCGAGTCCTCCATTATTGGTTCTTTTTGTGGCTCTTCTTTTAAGGCTTGAGTAGGATCACATGGTTAGCATTGTGAATGATCCAATGGTTGGGAAACTTTAACTAATAAGCCATCTCACTGATTGGCTTAATAATTTTTAAAAGAAATGACCATAGTATCTTTTTGCTAGTTTAGCATAATACTCTTTGTGACTCGTGGTATTCTTGCCCGTAGTATGCTTTAGATGAGCCTTGAGAAACTTTAGCAAGACCCAATCATTTTTCTTAAAGGCTAAGACTCTTTTGTGCTTATTAGCAACATCCATTTTTTGCCTTTCTTTGAGATGGGTATAACCTCTTTAATATTTGGAAAAGATACTTGCGAGTCTCAGCTACATTATCACATCAGCAGCAACGAAGGTCTTCCCATGTACTTTAAGATCTTCCCTCTTTAACCTCGAAAGGTGCTTTCCCCATAGAAGTATGTACAATGTCATTGTACGCATACTCTATAAGAGTATAGACTTGTCTCATTGAGAACATTGATCTACTTCCATGACATATGCTTTTAGTAGATTCAAGAATCATTAGATTAGTTATTTCACTTTGGTCATCCGTTTGTGGATGATAGGCCAAAAGAGAAATTTAATCTACTTCCTAGATTCTCAAAAAGACCCTTCTAAAAATTACTGGTCATTCTAGGATCTTTGTCCGACACTATGGATGTTGGCAAGCCATGATATTTGAAAATTTGAGATCTAAAGAGGGTTGCCGTTTGATGTGCCTTAATAGTCTTTTTGACAGGCATAGAGTGTTTTCTTGCTAAGCCTGTCGACTGAAAGAATACAAGTTGCTTCCCTCGATTAAATTTCAATTTTTGGTATACCATGCAGTTTGAAATATATTCTTGTATGTTTACTTTTCATGGTAGACCGATAGAAATACATTTCTACTCCTTGAAGAGTAGATAAGGGTCTTTCAATGTGTCCATTGGCCAATTGCAATTTCATTCGAGTTTGTCCAATTGCTGGATGTCCGCAGGATTCTATACTGCTTTTGTGGCTATGGCTATGCTTGCCCCACTATCTAGTATTGCCATGGTTTCTATGTCATTATATTTCACTGGAAGGGTGGTGTTTCCTTCTTCCCCTTCGTAGTATTCTCCGGTTTTGTTCATTGGAATATATCTAATCTCTTTGTTATCCATTTTGTGTTTCGGTTTTCCCAAATTTTTTGCGATTAGACTCATTATTCCCACCGTCTCTAGAGTTTTCTATAGATCATTCCATAAATATGGTCTAAATTTTAACAATTCTCCCAGAGTAAGAGTGCATTGAATGGGTGTAGACATGATTGAATGAATGTTGTTTACTTCTAGGGTTTGTTTCGCTCTTTTTACTTGAGTGGTCTTACACACTATGGATTCATCTTTGTTATCTCCCAAGTAAGAGGGTAATGTATTCAAGGTCAATGGTTTAGACATTCCTGAAGCTTCAAATCTGCAATCCCCATACAAGGATTGTATATCCAAGTCCATATCAGGGGGTAGGTTGTCTAACCATAATTCCTCTATAGGAGCTGACTTTAGAGTTAGGCTCCCATCATTGATCTCTTTAACTTTTTTCCATAAGTGTCTTGGCCAGTCTTCCTCTACGAATGGAATTGCGTCTAAGACAGCTTCGCTGTCTAGCACTATTAGTTTTGGCTCTTTTGTTTCAAGGTGGGGTTCTACCATGTGGCACTTCGGATTTTTCTTGATTGTCTCTTCCGACAAGCTTCTCAGGTTTTGCCATACTTTCAAGCTTGGGTTTTTGTTTTTCCAGCATTTCCTGTGTGATTCTTACCAAATTTTGATAAGTTTCAAGCTTAGTTGCTTCCATGTCTGGAGAAGGATAGTTTTTCCATTTGTTTTCCATGTTTTGTCTTGCTTTAAATTCTGCTTGGTAGGCTTCCAAGGCTGCATAAATAAACTCAAAATTTTATCAACCAAAATTGATCCTCCATATTTCACGGTTGTTTCCTTGATTTTGCTTCCAGTTTCTTTCACCTTTTCCTGGAGTATTTGTTTTGCTTTTTGCTTGATTTTAGACCGTTGTTTCTGTGTTCTCATCTCATACCTTTTGCTCCTACTTCTTTTAGTGTTTTGAGAGGCAATTTTTGTATTCTCTGAGTCGTCAGAGGAGTTATGTTTCTTTTTCTTAGCCTGGGCTCTAGTGATTACCTTGATTGGAACAATCGGTTCACTCTCAGATGAGCTACTAGGTATCACTTGGACTACGTTTACTATTGTTTTACCCTTGTTTAAAGGATTTTTAGGACAATCTTTCGAGAAGTGTCCTCTCTTTTTGCAACATTATATGCAATAAGCTTCAATTGTCTTGAGATTCTTGTCAGGCTCTGGGCATTCATTTTTCCAATGATCATCTACACCACAGTTATGACAATTTCTCGTCCTTGGTTTAATTATGGGTCTTACCATAGGAGGCCTAAAACCTTGATTAGCCACATAATACATTGGTGCAAGCTCTAGTGGAGCATAAATCACAGGTTCTTCCATTGGTGGTGGATGTGAATTATACCAATTTCCTTCTACCATTACTATAGTTGGACTAGGCTCAGCATAGGGTGTAACAGGCACTAGTGCTTATTCATCTATGACTCCTTCTGAATGCATGTACTTTACAAGAACTGCATTATGTCCTGGATACGGAGGTTGTTGACCCAACACGGGTTGAGGTCTTTCCATACCCATCGATGGTCTTTGAGTTGGTGCCATGTTAGGTTGATATCTGTACATGGGTTGTCCTTGTGGCCTCATGGGCACGTACTGAACATTCCCATTATACTTTGGTCGGTAGTAGCACTCATTGGTCTCATGGTTAGTCCATTCCCCCTCGATTACACACCATTTATGCGCTCTAATTGGTTGTCCTTGTTGAGGTATCCCTTGCCCTGGTCCCCTCATAGGTGCTTTTTGTATGTTATTCATCATGTCATTCATCCTTTTGAGCATGTCTTCTATGGCTGAAAGTGGTGCTACAGTAGCCGTTCCCACTTGAGCTGGTTTGGTGGATACTGTTTTCTCACTTTGGTTATCCTAGTGATATCTTTTCATTGAAAATATCACAATTGTTGTTATCATATACATGTGGTAGTGATATGTGTGAACACACTAGGACCGTCGGGGCATTTTTTCCCTCTTTAGGAGGTTTTTCCCCCCGTGCATTGTATATACGCCCATCACTCTAGGGCTATCTATCTTTCCATTGCACACTAAGTACCACACTCTCTATTGTGTGCCTTGAGCTTCCTTTGTCTTCTCCAAGCTGTGTGTGTTTCTCTGCAACCCTAATTCAAACAATTGGTATCAGAGCAGGTTGCGTCCTCCTACGCTTAGTTGGCAACTGCGCCAACACACGCCTATTCACTCTCTTCGGTTTTGGAGAGGTTTGGCGAGCGTTCGTAGGTCGAAAAATATTTCGGGTGAGCTCGCAGAGCTCAATCTGCTCAGATTTTTTATTTGGGCTCATTTCGGCCTACGTTTCCACTACAAGCAGGTCTGCACAGGCAATTTTGTCATTTTGTGCAAAATTTTTGTCAGTGCCATTTTCTGCATAACAGGTGCCTTATAGTCTTCTACGGTTTGCGCTATATAGCACGTGTTGTTCCCACTCTGTTTCTCCTCTTTTGGGGTAGTTTTCACATCAGTTGCAACATTTATCATGGCTGACAACAACACAGATGTGTTCAAGATGTTTGTTTTGCTGAGAGCAGATTGGATGGGGACAATCACCCTATGTGGGCTTATATGATGCAACACATTATTGTATCAAAGGACGTTTGGAATATTGTGCAGGGCATTGATGTACGTCCTGGTTCTGAGGATGTAGGCGATGTTGAGAATGTTGCAGGTCTTGCTGCAAGGATTGCTGCTATTAGAGTTGTTTTGCCTACGGCAAAACAAGCTCGTTGGGATGTAAAGGATGTGCAGGCTCATGCATTGATTGTGTTGTCTATGAAGCGCACCATTGTTCCTCACATTCGTTCAACAAAATCTGCAAAACAAGCTTGGGATATTCTAGTAGGTCTTTTTGCAAGCCACAATGAGGCTAAAATTTCTTTGCTGTGTAAAGAGTTGGAGTGGAAGATTATGCATGAGGAAGATGATATGGACACTTTTCTTGCTGGTGTCAAGGATATCAATGAGCAACTTATTTTTGCAGGTGAAGTCATTTGAGGCAGTTCCCTTGTGCAGACTGTTCTTGATGCGTTACCAGACTTTTGCTAGTATTTGGAGACTTATGACCCAAGGAAATCAAAAAAGTTGTCAAGTTTGATGCATTATGCACATTGTTGTTGCAAGAGTCACTTTCCAGAAAAAACAGGACTAGACAGCGTGCAATTGAACAGGATTTTATTGCTTCTTAAAGAAAGGGTGGTAACAGCAATGCTGCCACTTCTATGGTTCTGCTGCGAGTGGCAAAACTTTTGTTCCCAATGCTTCTACTGGCAGCACTTTGGTTGTCATTTTTGGTGATAAGGGCGAAAAGAGATGCGTTGTCATTATTGTAAAGCTAATGATCACTTGATCAAGAAGTGTCCTAAGTTGAAGGCAAAAGAGGCTAAGAAGAAAGAGGGTGGTTCCACTACAAATGCAGCCAATGTTGAGTCTTCTGTGAAAGGAGATTGTAATGCTGATGTTGATGCAGAATGGGCTTTTAGTGCAGAGTACACTTACAATCCTATTGTCCATGATGCATGCATGTCAGTTGCTATAGATTCACATGAGTTGTATTTCGATAGAGGTGCTACAAAGCACATTACCTCACATCGTGAATTGTTCACCTCTCTCGAGTCTGTCCCTCATGGGAATTCAGTCACTTGTGCAACAATGCCTCTTATCCAGTTCAGGAAGTTGGAAAGATTGTGCTTATTGCTGCAAATGGCAATTCCTTCACACTTGTTGATGCACTGTATGTACCTGGGATCAAGAAGAATCTCTTGTCTGTATCTGCACTTGCTAGACTTGGACTTGTAGTCAAATTTGTGGATGACAGATGTACAGTTCATGATCTCAGTTTTGGTGATGAAATTGTTGCATCTGGCCTTTTGTGCCGTGGGTTGTATAAGCTCACTTTGTATGACAAGTGTGGACAAAATTTTGCAAATGCAGTTGCAAATTCAAGGGATATTTCAGATGCAAAACTTTGGCATGCACGTTTTGGTCATCTGAATTTTGTCAGTTTGCTGAGTTTGGAAAAATATGATATGGTTGCTTATTTTCTACCTCTTGAGCACCTGTGAAACATGTTTGTGAAGGCTGTATTCTGGGTAAAATGCAGCGTTCTAAGTTTCCAAAGGATGGTTCAGTTAGGGCCACATGTAGGTTGCAGTTTGTGGGCCCAAGCAAACTACGTCCTTGGGCAATTACCTTTACTTTGTGACTTTCATTGATGATTACTCCTAGCATGCATGGGTATTTCCGCTTAAAGTGAAGTCCAAAGTTTTTATGTGCTTCAAATAATTTTTGGCTATGGCTGAAAAAGTCTCGAAATGTACTATGGACACCCTCCATTCCGATCGAGGGGGGGAGTATATGTCTCATGAATTTAATGCATTTCTGGCTACTCGTGGGATAAAACACCAATGTACAGTGCCTTATACACCTTAGCAAAATGGTGTTGCTCAGAGAAAAAACAGGTCACTTACGGAAATGGCACGATGTAAGGTCAAAAGTCAAGCTTTGGCGCGTTCTTTTTGGCTTGAGGCCATCATGTGTGCCACTTATGTACTAAACAGGTGTCCTAAAAAATCTTTGTAGTCTATTACTCCATATGAAGCATGGCATGATAGAAAGTCTTTTATTGAGCACGTGCGTGTTTTTGGCTGTTTGGCATATGCTTTGGTGCCACAAACAGAACGCAAAAAATTGGATGATAAGGCTATCAAATGTATGTTTGTTGGTTATAGTGCTGAAAGCAAAGGTTACAAATTGTATCATCTGCAAACAAAGTGTATTCTGGTTTCACGAGATGTAGTGTTTGTTGAAGATTCTGTTCAGCGCTTGCTGTCATGTACTAGAGACAGTAATGTAAACTCATAAGACATTTATGACACTTTGTTGCCTATGGGGGTTTGTGATGTTAGAGATCAGCCTATTACTGATGCAGATGTACATGATGTACTTGATGAGGAAAGGGCTGAAAATGAGCAGGCTAGAGGTATGCCAAAATGGCTGGTGCATACATTGCGTGACAGTAAATTGGATGCACCTTTGTCTAGTCGTTCTCGTTCAGGCTCTCGCCATGCATCTTATCCATCAGATTGTTATGATTTGGTTGTGTCTAGCTTACATGATGTTGAGGAGCCTCTGTCTTTTAATGAAGCACAGGATTCAAAAAATCGCGGTTTTGTCAAGAAAGGACAAGAGGACAAAGTGTGCAAATGTAACAAGGCTTTGAATGGATTGAAGCAATCTCCTCGTGCTTGGTATGATAAAGCTGACACTCATTTGGTCAAACAAGGCTTTCGTAACAGTCCAACAGAAAGCACATTGTATGTAAAGCGTGAGGGAGATGTACTTCTCATTGTGGTTCTTTATGTATATGATTTGCTGATCACTGGACCAAATGAGAGACATATTGTTGAATTTAAGGCTGATTTGAATGCTACTTTCAAGATGAAAGATTTGGGGCTGTTCCATCATTACTTGGGTGTACAGTTTAAGCAGTGTGATGGTGGTATTGCCTTGTGTCAGAAAAGTTACATAAAGACATTGCTATGTAAGTTTGGACTTGACGATTGCAAACCTATTGCCACTCCCGTGGAAACAGGTTTGAAATTGAGTCTTCATGACGCTGGTGATCCAACTGATGCCACTCTTTACCAACTGTTGTTGGGTGCCTCATTTATGTATGCAACACAAGGCCGGATATTCAGTTTGCAGTCCTACAGGTCAGCAGATTTATGCATAGCCCAAGGTCTAAGCATCAGTAGGCTGTCAAGAGGATTTTCCGCTACCTTAGTGGCACTTTACATCTTGGCTTGTTTTATCCCAAGGGGGGATATTTGCCGCCATACTTACATGCTTTTTTGGACTCAGATTGGGCTGGTTGTTTTGACAAGAGAGTTTCCACAAGTAGTTTTTGTTTCATAGTTGGCAGTTCATGTATATCATGGTTGAGCAAGAAGAAACCTATTGTGGCCACTTTGAGTTGTGAGGTTGAGTACAGGGCAGTCTTCACAGCTACGGTTAAGTGTGTATGGCTCACATTCCTTATGGCTGATTTGGGTGTTGGACAACACATTGCCAACACTATCTACACTCACAGTCAGAGTGCATTGGCAATTGCAAGAAACCCAGTTTTTCATGCTCACACAAAGCACATTGAGGTGCATTACCACTATGTCAGGGAGAGGCTCTCAATAGGAGAGATCAGCTTATGTGCCAACACAGGACAACCTTGCAGATCTTTTCACAAAGGCATTGTCTCGTGAGAAGCTCGAAGCTTTCTGCAAAGCTTTGGGCTTACTCCCCTTTGTGGACTGATCATGTCCTCAGGGCATGGCACTTCCCTTTACTCATGTGCCAGCTCTCGTTCACCGCATCACTCCAGGGGGGATTTGTTACCATATACATGTGGTAGTGATGTGTGTGAACACACTAGGACCGTCAGGGCATTTTTTCCCTCTTTAGGAGGTTTTTTCCCCGTGCATTGTATATACGTCCATCACTCTAGGGCTATCTATCTTTCCATTGCACACTAAGTAACACACTCTCTATTGTGTGTCTTGAGCTTCCTTTGTCTTCTCCAAGATGTGTGTGTTTCTCTGCAACCCTAATTCCAACTATTGTCTCCTAAGTCAATAGCAGCTGACACACACTCTTCTAGGGTGGTATGCTTCTTTCTATACAGTATAGCATGAAGTTCTTTGTTTAGCAGTCCCTCTAGAAACAATGAAACTAGTTGTTCTTCTATAGGTATCTCTAGCTCTTGGCATCTGGCAATGTATTGTTTCATTCGAGTTGCACAATCCCTAACAGACTCACATTGTTTTTGTTTAAGGCTGTAGATTTGAGTCACCGTATTGTGTTTGATCCCCATTTTGGAAGAAGAAGCTACAAAACCTTGAGCTAATGTATTCAAGTCCATGATTGACCTTGGTGGAATATTTTGGAACCATGTTAATGCTTTTCCTTCTAATGTCATTCCAAACCCCTCAAATATGCGTTCTGCTCTTAGAACTTGCTTAAAGCTGCCACGCGGTCGTATGGATACACTGATCCATTGTATTTTCTGACCCATTTTTAAAAATCAGCTGGTCTGACACATCTATTTGGTTCAACTCCCGGTCTCCTGACAGTTGGACCTGTTCTAAATCCTTCAAACCAGTCTGTTGAAAATAATGACTCATGTAGCCCTGGACGGGCCTTAGTGTCACCTAGTTTTCTTCGTGATGAGGTGGTTTTTGGTTTCTTAACATTACTCTCAAAAGATCTCTCACGGTGTTCATCTCTTGGAATAGTTTCTGGTCCTTGGACCAATATCCAATCCCATTATTGAATACCCTTGATATTTGGTTTGTTCTACCTCCTCAGGAGTCATCATAACGAAGTTGTTGTTATAACAATCCCTAAACAGGTAGGTTGGTAGATTTGCTGATCCCTTATCTTTGATCTTGAAGATATAGATGATCTTCATGGTTGCTAGTTGTCCTGATTTGGCATACGAAGTTCACAGAAGATCTTTTACATTTCTATCCTCCTAACAATAGACTCCGATCCTAGGATTATCTATACTAAGCTGTTTCAAAGGCTTCAAATCAACTTGATCGTATCTCTTGAATTCTAAAGTTGGTGATCCTTCTTTTGCGGCCATATCTGGAATTTTGGTATTTACTTCTAACCCCCATTTGTCTATCATGTTAGGGTTTTCGACTTGTAAATATTGAGTTTCGTTTCTATCCATGTACGTTTTTCCTTGTTTTTTTGTCCTGATCTCCTCTTCGAACTCAATACCATGGTCAATGCGAATAGCATACTCTTCGTTGGGGTTCAGGTAAACCTGAGCTCCATGGCGATTAGTCTTATAAAATGAGAGTATATGCTTATAGCGCATTGTCGTTCCGGTTTCTGAGTGAGTCGAATAGGAAGACATTTTAGATGTTGAATCTAAGAAGGTGTATGAGACTTCTTCAAGGATAGTGTGCAAGGAATTGCATTGATTCACGCTTTCTTCGGTGGATACTCTACTGGTGGTTTCTCCAAATATGCCTTGATTTCTTAGTACACGACCAGATCTAAGGTTCTTAAAGACTTGTGATGCCCTGGATAGAGTACTTACCTTTGGATAGACTTGTTGTCAATTTCTTCCAAAAAACTTGACTTGATTGCAACTTCTGTCAACCTGACAATTCCTCATCTGAAACTTGATTCCTCTATCAATTCTAATCAAGTTAGCTATTCTTTTACAAAGACTGTAATTTTTGCTAACTATTGTGATTGTTCTATGTGTATTACTGCCAATCGAGCTAACTTAGTCAGCAGTGAGATTTTCAGACTCGACTTTGGCAGAAATCAAAAGATTAATCTGCAATGTGAAAACTGAGTGAACATGTACCAATTTGGATCCAATCAAACCCAAAATTTCCTGGTGGCCTTGTATTATGCTGGTCTAACACTGTACAAGTTCAAAAGTCAAAAAAATGGTATCTCTTTGTAGCAATAGTAAATAATTGCGATTATTTACTTTTGTCATTTTTTTGCACTTTTTGGCTTGGTTTGCCAAGTATACAACCAGTTAAGATCCTTGGACAAGTTTGGACAAAATCTGTTCAACTGTTTTGTGTCCGTAGACTCTGATTTCAAGAATCTGGCTTAAGTCTCACTTTTTTGTTCCAAATTTCACCAAAATTGATTTGTGTGGTCTACTAATTATTTACTCTAGCTAATTTTTTGCAAGTTTTTGTCCCAATCTTGACACAGATCTGTTAAGCATCTCAATTTAAGGTCTCTAGCCAAGTTTCATCAAGTTTGGACAATTTTCGGTCAAATGGTCATCAGTTTTGTGTCCGTAGACTGACTTTGCAAATTTGGTCACAATTTTCAATCCAATGATCCAAATCTTACCAAATTTGGTTTGTGAGCTTATTACAACATGGTAAAACTAGTGGTATGCTAACTTGGTTAAAAAAGTTGAAAAATGAGACAGATGTAAATAATTATGATTATTTACTTATGGTAAATTTTTACATCTTTTCGGTCAACTGAGCATGTACACATGTCTATCACATTAATATAAGCCTGTGAATCAAATTTCATCAAGTTTGGATAATTTTTTTCCCAATTTACACTCAAGTTCTTGAAAGTGAGTACAAACTTTAGTTTTACCCAGCTTTTTGCAAGTTTGGTAATCCAAATCCAATGTGCCTTTACAAAAGTTGTTAGTACACATGCAATGAGTTACTGGTATAAACCTTGGTCAATTTTGAGCTCAGAGTAAATAATTGCGATTATTTACTTCAGGCTTAAAATGAAATTTTTTTTGCACTTTTCAATGGACATTCTTTTCATGAGTTATTTTAAGCCTATAAATCAAGTCAAAACTTAATTTGGCTTAAAATATCAAGAAAAAGTAAATAATCTGAGTTTTTGCAAACTCTTGAAATTTTTACCTCAATGTGTCTTTGAGCTTACCCACTGGTTCATACAACTTTTGAGCATACTCTCCAGTCGGATTGAGTGGTTTGAAGTCTTTTCGTGCTATTTTTAGGCGTAGACCTGAAATTCTACAACTTCAAATAACAACTCACAATGATTCTGTTGGAGAGAGCAATGTTTTGAAATCCACATCGGATCCTACTTACCCTACTCCTAGGTTCTCATGCAATGGGTTGTGAAAAGTGTCCACAAACACTCATTTTTCTTGTTTTTTACGGTTTTGTGAGCATTGATCTTAAGACTTGTCTCGTCTATCAATCATTCCCAAAATCTTAATCTAATTATACAATCCTACAATCCTAAAGGCATTCGACAAGTACGATTTACCTCCAAACTACCTCTACACAGCAAAAGACGACAATCTTAGGCTATGCGATTTCTAAAAAGAAAGTTTTTACTCTAAGAGATCCTAGAGGAAGTTAAAGGATAACTTCACAAGACGCTCATGTTTTTTCTCTAGTTTAGGTCTCTTCGATCCCCGGCAACGGCGTCAGATGTGGGACGGGTGTCTAACCTCACTCCTATCTTATTGCATATTTAGCAAGAATCACGATTAGATTGTCAATCCATGGGACGAAGCTGACTCGACTAGTGCATAGAGGCTACAAAAGGTTGTCAATCTCTCGAAAAACAACAAACAACTCGCATCTAACTCGAGCTACACTTAAGTGACTGAAATCACCAAAAGCGAATTGCTCATCGGCAAACAAATCACATCCATTACAGCATCAAATAGCATCCAAACGTAATGAAACTTCTAAGACATGTTTATAAGACCTAATCACACATGCTTATGGTCTCAAATCCCACTTTAGGTCAAGTGTCAAAATCGCGATTATTAACAGCAATGGATTTTTGACCTAGTTGTTTTCGACTCAGAATGCACATAAATGCTTAGCAATGATGCCCCAATACCCCACCTATGCTTAGTTTTTTATTTGTATGCTCCGCGATTTGCATGCATGCGAACTTCATCTTGCAAGAATTTGAGCACTTCACTTGTCGTTCGTTGTAAGAACACCTTTGATGATTCTTCACAAAAACTCGTCGTTTTTGTGAAGGCTTTAAAACTTTGAAGCTACCTCCTTGAGGAAAACAAAATTTTTGGAGGAAAACTTGCCTTCCTCCAAGAAGTGAAAAGGAAGGATGAAGCTACTTTCTTGAAGTTTGAAGCTTTTCCTTTCCTTCTAGTTTTCCTTTCAACACAAGTAGACTGTCTTTCCTAGCTATACACAACAAGGACCAATAGCTTGATGGTAAAGTGTTGGCCTCTTATCCTCATGGCGTGGGTTCAACCCTCCTTCATACAAGGGTTAAGTGGACCTTCTTGCACGTGCAGCCAACGGCGCCAACGAAAGCCTTCGGAGCCTCGATGCCGTTGAGTTGTCGGTCGAGTTTGCCTTGGCCACCCACCTTGGTCGTGCGCTGTGGAGGACGTAGATGGGACGGCCGCAGTCAGTTGCCGCTGTCTGTCCACGTGCTGCTCGCACAGGAAACTGTGTCTACCTTCTTTTTGCTGCACAACGGAGACGTTGCTGTCTATGGAACGTGGGAGACAAGTAGAGCGTCGCACACACATGCAAGCCGCTTTTAGCCTCCTCCCAAAAATAGCTCGGATACCAGTGAAAGGGCGATGGTAATGCATGTGCTAGTCTCCACCCAACCGTGCTATCTTATAGCCTCTCCCTACTAGCGTACACACTGTCCGACCGTGCCAATGGCCTTGCCCATAGGACCCATGTTCTTACATTTGGTAGAAAAGTTAATAATCGAGATTATTAGCTTTTTGGCCAAAATGGGGGAAAATTGCAACTTTGTTATCGTGGGACCAAAGTACATGATGCCTTACAACCAAAGTACATGATGCCAATGGCCTTGCCCATAGGACCCATGTCCTAACATTCGGTAGAAAAGTTAATAATCGCGATTATTTGCTTTTTGGCTAAAATAGGGGAAAATTGCAACTTTGCCATCATGGGACCAAAAATTACTTAGCTGTAAATAATCCCGATTATTTACTTTTGTTGCAAATTTTTGTATTGACTTTATGAATTTGATCTTTACATGTTTTTATGCATCTATGCATTCTCAAAAATTGATTTGAAGCAAATTGGACCAAATTTGTCAGCATTTCAGACTAAAGGACATTTTTTAAAAAATCTGTCAAATTTGCTAACCTTGACACTCTATTCACTCAACAGGAGCTATGCAAGCCGCAGAGAGGGCCAAGAAGAAGCTCTCGCAAAAAAAGGAAAAGCTCCAAAACCTACCGCCATACCAACTGGATTCCGATTCAGTCAAGAATGCCAAAGCAACCTACCTATTAAAGGAACATCTTGAAGAGCATAACACAACAGTGTTCACAGGAAGATTCAAGAGCGAGGAAGGACATCAGGTATAACTGCAACTTCTACCCAACGAAGTGTATGATGTCGCCAGAAAGCCCGAGACAAAGAAGCCAACCGAAGGCTGGGACTCAGAGATTTCTACGAACAAGAGCCGTGTGGAGTGGACTTCCAAAAAGCTTATGAGCTTTGGTCCACAATAAAAGAAAATGGAATTGTTCAAATTTCTGACCAGCAAGGAACAAAGTTAAAGTGGTGATTATCAAAGAGATATTGGCAGAAGCACTCAAAACTGCCGACCATGAGGGCACAAGATAGAAAGACGGTAGGAACTTTCACCAACGAAACCATTGCTGCTATATTTGTCGACCTCATTCAAAAACAGGTGGAAGAGCTCGCAAGGTTGTACGACCCGCACTTTCATTTCCTCACCAAGAGACCGCCAAGGTATACAACACCAAATCATGCAGTTGCCACAACCTTTACACAAGTTCTCAAATAAGCAACCAGGCAACCAATTGACCATGCACTATATGTTTTGTCCACATTGAAAGGGACAAAGAAAGAGGAAAAAATTACATACCTGGGAGCACCAGAGGTTTTGACCAGAATCGCCTACCATGCTATCGACATGGCCGACAACTTGCCGCCTGTCCCACATTAGAACACTTGGATAGTGTCAGCACATCCTTCCTCTCGAGCTACAAGATCTGCCAAGAGAACATACAAGTCAGATGAAGAGTTTGTTGAGAGCTCACCAGAGAGGCATAGTAGTGAAAGCTCAGATAACGAGGAGAAACGAGCACGAAGGGAAGACATAAAAAGAAAAGTCATGGCAGCACACCAGGAGGAACCTGTACAAAAACAAGCCCGATTTGAAAGAGGAAAACACTCTTACGAACGCATCCACCAAGCACAAGGAAAGGACCCGGCAAAGTGAATACCCATTGAGCTTAAGGGTGCAAGAACAAAGCATCATACCAAGAAACAAGTCGAAGATCCAACTGAATTATTGGAAAAGATGTATCAAGAAGCAGAAGCTTTAAAGCTGAAAGAAGCCCAAGAAATGGAACAGAAAGCTAAAGAGGCGGCGGAACAGCAATAGCAAGCAGAGGAAGCAACGGAACAAGGAGAAGCATAGCATGATCAAGGTGATGTGTCTCCCCAAATTTCTTCACCTGTTTCAGAACAGCATAATCACCCCAGGCCAATCCCACCACCTTCACCAGTGGATAAAGCCAAGGAGACATAGCCTGAGCCCACCAAGGAGACAGAGCCTGAATAAAGAAAAGCAGTTGGCTCTGCACAACAGGCAGCTGAATCTACATAAGAGCAGCAAAAAGAGCAAGACATAGAGCCAGAAAGGGTAGCGAGTCCTGCACCAGAGGACACTACAAAGTTCGAGCAAACAAGAGAACAGGAGTCTGAGGAAACACCTTCCACCTCAACACAGCAAGATAGCAAGATAAAGTCGAGGCATCCACGAAGCCTCAGGATAACACGACAAAAGACGATCAGCCACAGCCTCAAGAACAACAACAACCAACCACCATGATGTAGCCAAAAGATACACAAGAGACTGTAGAAACATCAAGGCATGTCACCAGAAACAAGGATTGGCAATAAAACAATGAAGTGATCCTGCAAGTCAACGAGTATGCCAAGCAAATGTAGGACATGACAGAAAGACTCCGTTGTGCAGCCTTAGCTGCAGCACAAAGGCCAAAGAACTAGAGATGGTGATTGACGCACTCCAAGGGGAGCTAAACAATATATTAAACGTCATCACCAATCTACAAAGGCAAGTGCAGGAGTTGAAAGCGGAAGCTGAACAACATCAGCTAGCACAAGATAAACAGTAGAAAGAAATGGAGGAGCTCGATGACTTGCTTACGAAGATGCATGCAAAGCAAAAGATGAACAGCTGACAGACGTTACAAATGAAATTCTAACTACAACCCTGTCAGTTCAGAAGATTCAGGTACAATTAGATGTAGCAAATGCTTCCCTACAGTACTCAGAGCAAAGAATAAATGATCAGGCAATTTTCTTGCGGTAAATACGAGAGAATCCAGCCGCAGCCTCCATCAAAGTAACAAACAAGGTCTACAAAGCATCAAAGAAGAAGAATAAACACCCCAAGCTAAAGTTAAAATTGGAGCAGTCTTAGCACAAAGACCTGGCTTTAATGTGGGTGCAAAGGGAAGACGAACTGCTGAAAGAAACAGCTGAACTTAAAAGAGTCAACCAACTGTTGCAAGAGGGACGGCCAGAAACACAAGAAGAGGTAGGCAATTCCGATCAACCACAAATAGAGATCCCCTCAGTTAGTTTTACTAAGATGGAGACACAACCAGCAGAAGAGCTAAGTGGCGAGGAGGAATTTCAAGTACACATAATTGAAACGGATACAGTGTCAATGGTCCAACTCTCAAAAGCTGAGGAAGATGCACTGAAAGAGAAGATTACACAAGATGTAGATGAGCAGTGGAAGGCAACAATGGATTGGAAGCTCCGTCAATGTTACACAACTCACTCCCAATCAAATCAAATCAATGCGCAATGGCACCAGCTCACTCCCAATCAAATCAATGCGCAATGGCACCAACAATCCCTGCCCTATCGTTTGATAAAGGTGGAATTGCTCCAAGTAAAAGAGAGACTGTACAAAGACATGCAGGTAGACGGTGCAGATCAAGACCACCCAAAGTGGAGGCTCAGCTGGTTGAACAAGAATCCAAGGTATTTGATTCTTTTCACAAGAGCACCTGCGGCCTTACAAAAGGATCCTACTTTCTGTCCAGTACCAAGAGTAAGTAAGTACCTGGATAGCACATGAGGCACTAACACAGAAGCAGCCAACTTGGCTAAATTATGCCAGATTGTTTGCTCTGGGAAAGGGACCACCGACAGAAGAGTACATGGTGAAAACCCTAACGGGCGTCATGTCCTTCTTCAAAAGTCTAACAGATTTATCATGTGCAATGCTATATAAAATCTGCCGAATGCTGCTCACCTGCATCAAAGTATTCCATGAGCCAGAGCAAGCAGGTGCCCCTTGGATGTCATTCCTCGAGGATAAAAAAGGATTATGCTACGACCTTAGTGGTCAACCATCGAAGAATTCCTCTATGGCTTCTACGCTAGATGCATGTTTTTACCTTCTCACAATATGATGGCGTTTGAGGAAGCATTCTACACAGGGTTCTTCATTTGGCGAACAAAGATATTAGGGCCAGTGATCATCAACTTGACATCAAGGTTTGTAGGCTACTCAACGATGGAGCTAAAAAACAGAGTCACTATGTAGTTCTTGCAAGTGCCAGATAAAGAGAGGAAGATCAGATACTAAAAGGCACTAAATGCGCTTAAAGACCACCTCGCCAACTGTCAATTCGAAGACTACTTCATGCCATAAAGCTGTGTCAAGGGACGACACAGGCAAGGAAGGGGGGAATGTTAGCAGCAAGCTAAAACAGATACCATTTTTTGGAGCTCCCATGTAAAAACACTTACTATTTTTTATAAATCGAAAATATTGTAACTTCTAATTTTTTGGGTAAACCTTGTAATAGTTGAGCCGGGGCTACAAGCTTCCAGATTGTATCAACTGTCAAATGTTACCTATCTTTAGTTAGAGCTTCCACATTATTAGTTTTGACCACCAAAAACCTTGGCTAAGGTATAAAAGCCAATTTTTGTAAGTTATTTGTAAGTTTTGGATATTGAAATACATAGCGTGAGCTAACGGCGCTCACTTCTCTCCTTCTTGCGCTTCCTACTCCCTCCCTGATTGTCACATTGCAGTCGCGTTTGTTGCATTGCAACCGCAGGTAAGAGCTCTACGCATTGACATAAACACATCACAGTATTTTGTTGCTTTTGGCGTCGTCGACCCGCGGTCTAATTTCATCATAAGTAGGAATTTACACCTCAAAATAAAAAACTAAGCATAGGCGGGGTATTGGGGCATCATTGCTAAGCATTTAGGTGCATTCTGGGTGGAAAATGACTAGGTCAATCCACTGCTGTTAATAATCGTGATTTTGGCACTTGACCTAGAGTGGGTTTTGAGACCATAAGCATGTGTGCTTAGGTTTTATAAACATGTCCTCGAAGTTTCGTTATGTTTGGATGTCATTTGATGCTGTAACGGATGTGATTTGTTTACCGATGAGCGATTGGCTTTTGGTGATTTCAGTCACTTGAGTGCAGCTTGAGTTAGATGCGAGTTATTAGTTGTTTTCCAAGATTGACAACCTCTTGTAGCCTCTATGCACTAGTGCAGTCAGTTTCGTCCCATGGATTGACAATTAATCGTGGTTCTCGCTAAAACTGCAATAAGATAGGATAGTGAGGTTAGAAGCCCATCCCATAGTAATACACATCAACTCACACGTCGTAATATTTCAGTGGGTTAAAAAATGAGTGGAGAAAACGGTACACACGAGGAAGCTCGAGGTAGCCCCAAGATCTTTTTTCTTGAAGGTCGATTGAGTGTGATTTTTGATAACAACTCGATTGGCAGGGATAACTAATGTCACTTTGTTATAAAGCCAGCGATTATGGATCGTGACTCCATCAGAGCCATGACGGTCAACGGTGCTTCATAAAACTAAAAGTGTCAAACCAGCTTCAAGTCTTCAGTCCACTTGATTCGGTGTAGGTCAATTTCCAAGTGTTCAATATGGCATGCTCGAGTAGCAAAGGTTGATCCATGAGACCATAATTATAACCTTAACCATAACCATAACCAAATTCTCAAACCATAACCATAACCTTAAGCGGACACTACAAGAAATGGCTTCATCAACGACGCCAAATTATCGACGTCGTTGACGAGTGTCGGTATATGCATTGCTACACGTGGAGGGAGATCCAATTTTCACAAGAATTAAATTTTGCATTATCGATGCCTATACCAATGTATATATTGACGCGCATACCAATGCATATATCAACACATATATTGGCGGGCATACCGACACCAGCACCGATGCCACCTGCAAAAACAGAACCGCGGGTTCACTTCTCATGTTTCGTCCTATTTTTTCAAAAAGTCTCTTGCTCTCCTCTTCTCCCTTGCTTCAGATCTTTTGTAAAGGGACTTACGGGGTTCAAATTTGCACTCATACACTTGTCGACAACAAGAAGGTGATATTATTTTGTACATTTATAGTAGGTTTTTTGGTTTTTGTGTATGTGTGTGACATAGTGTGTGTGTTTTTACAGATTTGGCACGCACGACATCTTCTCTAGCGTTTTGTGCTCACTCAGGCCAGTTATGAGGTGCACTATCCCTTTCTTTTTTCTCACATACACATTCACACATAATTTAACACATAAGTAAATAAAGATGCACATAAATTTACACATAATTCAATACAATACACACACATAATTTTTTTAAAAAATATTAAATAAAAACAAAGTAAAAATTTAGAAAAAATATATTAAATTTGTTAATTTTTTATTTTTTCTAAAAAATATTATCATTCAAAATAAAAAATAATTAAATTTGATAATAAGAATACGTTTAAAAAGAATCATTCATGAGTTATTTTGATTCGATTTAAATCATCTTTTACTTAAACAAAAACATTTGCTACTTTGTTATGTTTAAACTAAAACTTAGTTTGTTTAATAATACATTTGACCATTTAATTCGTTTAAACCCAAACACTTAGATTAAAGTGTTCGGGTTTGTCCACTTTAATTAGTTAGGACTTTTTGCTTAGAATGGCTAGCTGCATGTTTTAGTTAGCTTAAACTTAGCATTTGGCCATTTCAATCCGTTTTCGGGCCATTTCACTGTACTTAGAACTAGCTGCTTAGAGTTAGTGGATTTTGGTCCTATGGTCGTCTTTGGATGGTTAAGGTAGGTTTTGTAAAATCGCTTAGGGTTTGACCACTAATAGATGGCCCTGTTCAGACGGTTAGGGTAGGCTGCGTAAAGCCACTTAGGTTAGGCCGTTATAAATCGGATTAAGGCAACATTTGGCCATTTCAATCCACTTAGGGCTAGCCGCTTGGGGTTAGCGGCTGCTGGTTTGGCCGCTAATAGATGGCCGTGTTTGGACGGTTAGGGTAGGTCGTGTAAATTCACGTAGGTTTGGCCGTTCCAAATTGAGCCAGGGTAGCGATTGACCATTTCAGTCTGCTTAGGGTTGGGCTAGCCGCTTAGGGTTAGCATCTTAGTGTTTGGCCGCTAATAGATTACGGCGTTTAGACAACTAAGGTAGGTTGTGCAAAGCCAATTAGGTTAGGTCGCTCTAGATTGGATTAGAGTAGTGTTTGACCATTTCAATTCGATTAGAACTAGATGCTTAGGGTTAACAGCTTAGGGCTCGCAACTTTTGGTTTGGCTACTAATAGATGGTCCTATTTGGAGTGTTAGGGTAGCACGTGTAAGGCCGCTTAGGTTTGACGGTTCCAAATCAGATTAGTGTAGTGTTTGGCTATTCTAGTCTCCTTAGGGCTAGCTTCTTATAATTAGCGCTTTTGGTTTGGTCGTTAATAGATGGGTGCTATGTTTGGACAATTAGGGTACGCTATGTATAGCTGCTTAGGTTAAGCTTCTCTAAATCAGATTAGCAAAGTATTTGGTCATTTCAATTTGCTTAGGACTAGCCACTAAGGATTAGCGGCTTAAGGTTAGCGGCTTTTGGTTTGGCCGCTAATAAATGATCGTATTTTGAGTGTTAGGGTACTTGTGTAGAGCCGCTTAGGTTTGGCCGCTCTAAATTGGATCAATGTAGTGTTCGGCCATTTCACTCTGCTTAGGGCTAGCTGCTTACGGTTAGCCGCTTAGGGTTAGCGGCTTTTGTTTTGGCCACTAATAGATAGTGCATTGTGTTCGAATGCTTAGGGTACGTTGTGTAAAGCCACTCTAAATCAGATTAGAGCAGTTCTTGGCCATTTCAATCTGCTTAGGGCTAGCCGCTAAGGATTTTTGTCTTAGAGCTAGCGGCTTAGGATTAGCGGCTTAGGGTTAGCGGCTTTTAGTTCAGCAGCTAATAGATCAATCGTCTATTTGAAGCATTAGGTTAGGCCATGTAAATTGCTTAGTTTTGGTCGGTCCAAATCGGATTAGTGTAGCATTTGGCCATTTACATGGCTTAGGGCTAGGCGCTAAGGGTTAGCTACTTTTGGTTTGTCCACTAATAGATTGACATATTTGGAGCATTAGGGTAGGCCGTGTAAAACCGCTTAGGTTTGACCGCTTCAAATTGGATTAGTGTAGTGTTTGTCTATTTCAGTCTCCTTAGGACTAGCCGCTTAGGGTTAGCGGCTTTTGGTTTGTCCGCTAATAGATGGTCGTGTTTGGATGGTTTGATTGATAAGAGTTTTAGGATAGATTGTTATGTATTAGGGTTTGTCCTTGATCTACATGCATTGTCATTGTTACGAGACTTGCACCCTCCTGTTGTATGTGGTTAACTGCAATTGGGATAGTTGGCTTAATGGTTAATTATGTGTTGTCTATTTGATTTTACTAATAATGAGTGCATGATGATTTGTAGATTGGAATTTTGGGAGTTGAGAAGGAGGCATCAACAAATAATGATCCTCTTTGTCATTTTATCCATGCACAATATTTTAGACTTTTTATTCAATAAGCCACTATGGCTAATGTAAATATCTCAAATGAGAACTCACCCTTAGGGAACATGCAATAAGTGATATGCTCCGCTCAAGTACTAAAGTGGACTAGTTGTAAAAGAGGGGCCTCCAATTTTGACACCCAAAACTCAAATAAAAAATCAAATACCAAACCCCAAGAACGGGTGCCGTGGAGTTTTGGGTTATGATTTTAGGACTTTCTTGTGTAGATGCCCTAAATTTTCCCTTCCCTCTCTCTTATGCTATGTTATGTTATGCTATGTACTCCTTAATCAAGTCTACGTCTTTTCTTTTACTCTCTTACACTGCTTCCTTATCAAGCTTGTGTGTGTGTGTGTGTGTGTGTGTGTGTGTGTGTGTGTGTGCTCAAATTTGGGAGAGAAGGTGACATGTTGGTGATGAAGTCTACGAGGAATTGTTGATTTGTCTAACCAACCGCTCTCTCCTTTCTCCCAATAGTGGTATCAGAGCTTGAGGTTCAAGAAAATCGGTAATCAAATTCAAAACTTCAGGGAGTAAATTGTGAATCGGCATTATCAAATTCGCAAGTTGAAGCTAATTGGCGATTGATCGACAAATCAATAAATTAAATTTGATCATTGACATCAAGATTTGGAATGGTCAATTTACATTTCAACTTATGGCTAACTTTTGTTGATTGTGAAGGCGAGAGAGAGTCGAAGAAATAAGAGAAGTACGAATTGAGAAACAGGCATCAGAGTGCCATGAAGAAAAATTTGAAGGTCAAGATCCACCGACGTAGACAATTGTGGCTTGTTGAAGGAAAATAAGTAAAGATCAAAGAGAACAAGAACCAACAACTCATGGCCGAGACTCGAGCTCAAGAGCTCATGTTTAAGGGAAGTTGGAAGACCAATTTATCTCAAATCAGGTGTAAGTGACTAAGACTCAAAGTGAAGGGCACGTCGAGAATTTCCATGGGAAACACCTCCTGCAAGTAGGGCGACATTGCTGTCGACCACGGTGAAAACTTGCAGAACCTCCATCAAAGCGGGCTCCCTGAGCAGCTAAAACTTTTCTTCTTCTTCCTCGCTGTCCAAGAAACTCCGTAGCAGTTTCCTTCGTCCTCTTTATCCATTGTGCAATCAATGTCGACCTGCTCGCTGCATACAAAGCCATTTTCACACCTTTTGGTTTAAAAGGTGAGGCCTCTATTATTCTCGGGTCAGCCACCCATGTTAAATTCCAAAAGCCACTCATAAGCAGCCATTCACCCCCTCAGTCGAACCCTTGGTCAACCATGGACACAAGCCGTGAAAAAGAATGAACCATGGATCTCTTTGGCCGCACAACATCAACTCCCTTTTGTAGCTCCAAGGCAAAATTGACCGCCCACCATCAAAGTCTTGCAATCCAACCTTGAAAAAAAACAACCCCTCGGCTACCCACTCTTTGCCTACTCGATGACCTCCACCATAGTTTCAAGGGTAATGCATTAGCCAGAGTTAAGCAAACCGTACGAATTGAATTCCACAATGAAGAGTAAATTATCTTACCGATTGTTATTGCCATCATTTTTGGGGACACGAGAGATTGGACACCAGCAAAGGTTCAATTGTTCCGCAGACTAACCGCTCAATTTTTCATCATTCTCAATCGAACTTGGTGCACCATATTTTTGGACTGGACACCACCACCGACCCTCAAGCTATGTACCCATTAACTTTTGCTTATGCCTTTATTTTTATTTCTTAGCACTATCTCGCATATCATCATATACATATACATCACAACCCTTTATTTAAAAAAAATGTAAAAACTTTTTAAAAGAAGAGATTTTTTTTTAAAAAAAAGGAAAGAAAAAGCACGCAATCATGGTACATCTTCCACAACCACCCACAATAGTTGAGCAGCTCACTAGTCTGCAACAATCTGTCACTTTATGAACGCATGCAAAGGCAAGAGCTTGAAGATAAATTATTGCATTTTGCATGCATAGAATTGACATCGGCACTAAAGCAAAACAAAATGAGTAGAAAAGCCTTCACTTTCAAAGATTTTTAATGGTACTAAAGATTCTAGCACGGTTCTAGCTTGGGTTAGTCAGCTAGATGACTATTGAAGACTTTCCCGAACGTGAAATGGTAAAGTGTGCATCACATTATCTCACTAGTAGCGTTGCATTGTAGTGAAACGCCACCAAACAGCATGGTAAAGGACCACGTACTTGGCATGCATTCAAAAAGGTATTTTTACCTCAATTTTTGCCCACACAGTATAAAGCTAAAGCATGACACCTGTGGGATTTAATTTGACAGGGTCAAAATGAAGACGTACAAGGCTACACTGATAGTTTTTGGAAATGTTTAATTCAATTGCAAGCTATTGAGCATGTCAGTCGTCGCAGGAAATTAAAGCGTAAGTATATATCTGGCTTAGCACTATAAATTGGTGTTGAGGTAGATATGTTTGAACCGGATTCAATGTTCAAGGCTATTAATTTGGCTCTTAATGCGGGGAAGAAGAAAGGTGGATAATCTTCTCACACCGAACAAACTGCTAATACTAACTATCACAAGAGAGCTTCTTTCTCTCCTAACTTTGACAGGAACAAACATAAAAGCCGTACCTTTTTCAAGAGACAAAAATTTGACAACTTTGCAACAACTTCTCAACCTTATGGCAACAGCAACAGCAACACCCAGCAGCGAGACAACCAAAATTCTTCCAACCAACGTCATGCTCAAAATTATAATGGTAACAAAAAGGTGAAGTGTTTCAAATGTTTCCAGTATGATCACTACACAAATAAGTGCCCAAAAGGTCCTGTTAAGAGCAATGGCAAATCCAATGGAGTCACCCGGAATCCAAATCAAAGACCTTTCAACAACAATCGTCCCAATGGTGCTACTGTTAACCTCATCGAAGATGCTAATCCCAACGACAATGAAGTGGAAGCCAACTTACAGTGAGGGATATGATCATGATGATAACCCATCTTCAGGTACTCCTATATCTCCTCACACTTTGTTTAAAATGCAAGGCACAGTCAAGGGTGAAAGTGTCACCATTATTTCAGATGATGGCATTAGACATGATTTTATTTCTACACGATTGACACAACAAAACTCTCTTTGAAATTTCTTCACCTCATAAAGTCAAAATTATTTTTAATAATCAACGTTTTAATTGCAAAACCCAAGTCACTGTTGAAGTTTGCATGGGCAAATTTACACAAGCACGTACATTTCTGGTAGGAGTCTTACCATGCACCGAGCGATTTTTTCCGAGCAAGGATAAACCCGAGCAAGTGTTTGTACATGATATAGTAAATTTTATCATCAACACAATATTTATCATTTATTATATATTCATGCACCATTATTACACCAATCGTCTTTTCCATGTCGTCTTGTCCTATCTATACTACAAGGCTGTGATCCTCATACAAACACACCCTTCTTACATGACACGTCGTCATCGACAAACACCATTAAAATTTGAAAGAATTCTTTTGTTACAATAAAATCATATTTTTTCTCTATTGACCAATATAGGATTTTTTTAATCAATTTCAAAAACAACAACCAAAACTTATACAGTTCTATGCCTAAATTTTTAATAAAAGCATCGTCATAACTGGAAAAAAGTTAGTTGTAAATATAAGTTAAATAATTAGGATCTTTTTATCATACAATGTGACAACCTCAAAGCTTAGGGGCGTGATCCTCATATAAAGATCTTTTTTCACAAAAGATTGAAGATGCTACCCCTTTCTATTTTGAATCATTATTTGAAAAAGTATGGCATATGTCAAATATCAAGAAGGCCATAACATCCACCACTCAATGGACAAGCACATTATAATTGGAATATGCTTTACATGCTTTCTCATGTGGAATATTCATGTCACCACCAATTATAAGAGTCAAATTCTACTCCAATCTATGAAGATCAAAGCCATGCCCTACTCTAAAAGGTAATATTGGAGCCTTCTTCGTAATGACAACACATTGTTTTGCAATTGATTATGTCTGTCCACTAGAAAGAACAACGCTAAGTGAGAGAAGATGCTTAGATATCTCTCTCTCTCTCTCTAAAAAAATGAGAAACAATATCACTATCAGAGGCATATTAATTATCGATCGATTTTCAACAAAAAACGCCATAGAATACCGGTCTTTAGTGTATTTTCAAAGCACAAAAAATGAAAAATCTCGATTAGTTTTGAGGGTTACCTTGAAGGAAACCGGCTAGATTTGGCAAATTAAAGTGTTAAACCCTCAAAAAATCCTAAATTTTATGTGGAAATTCTCAATGCTCTCCTTTTTTCCATTGATTCCTAGGTGTTTGGGAAAAATGTGTCTCTGCTTAATATCGTGCCTTTTTCAATTTCAAAAATGCTAGTATGTCCCAACAACTTTTGAAAAAAAAGGTACGACACAAATCCGAAGAGATGCATGTTGCAAAGACAAAGGATGGGACTGCCAAAAGGAAGGGCATGGAGTCATCTACTATAGCACGTTGGCACGAGCAATAGCGTGGGGCCAAGCAAGTTTTGGGGAGGCTTGGTTATATTTTTTTATTAATGTGCTGCTCTATGCTGTGCAGCGTATGCAGTCTCCTACGTGGTTAGCTCAATTGACTTGAAGATGCGTGTGTAGAGTAGTGAGAGTTCAAGTCCACCTTGCTGAGTTTTTGGTTGGACAACTTGCAAAGGTCTAATGCTGCACCCGTTGGAATCTCGACAAGATTGCAGCAATATAGTAATGAACCTATCAGTATGTTGAACCGAGTAGTAGGCTAGTTGAGGGTAAGCAAAAAATGAGAAATTTTGCCTCAGTATAGAGAAAATAGTGTAAAGCCCCAAAAATTAAGCTTAATTTTCTTAAACTTTCTCCTCGTAAATTCAAGAAAAGGAATTTGTATGTTTGGAAAAATGGTATTTCCTGAAAAGTGGTCCCTACAAACGCTCTTGGTGAACACTGCCTCACAAAATGTAATTTCTCTTTGTCGAAAAAAGAATGATGGAGACTGACTTAGATTTCTCTCTCTCTCTCTCTCTCTCTCTCTCTCTCTCTCTCTCTCTCTCTCTTACTTAGATAAAGATAAAACTAGTCCATTACTCTAATTCAAGACAAACATCACAAAATAAGATGTCTCATGTCTTGGTGGGTATTTAGTATTAACAGACCAGATACCAATCTTTGCTTACACAGAAGGAAAAAAGTAGTTAAACCTTGATAAAAGGTGGTCCTCCAAACAAGAAACCCATAGCACGCGCGCGCACACATACACACACATACACACGTGTTATCTTACAACTTCCTCTTGAATCACCGACCATGGTCGATGTTGCGACGGCTTTGATAGAATTATGATACACGACGATTACATGCATTACTTATTTGTCAAACCAGATTTCTTTTTTGCCAGCAGTCAATTTAGAAGTCAGCAGCTGCTTGTCAGTTTGAAAGGGCCACATATTGAAACCTCACCATCAACCCTATTGCTCGCACAAGACACCCGATCAGCGCAATTATGACGAGGGCTAGCATACCTCACAAATATCGGATCAACACAATTATGACTAGTATCACAATCAAAAGAACCATCAAGATGAGGCACATCACTTAACACCCATTGCTTGCCTTCTTCCCCAGTACGCCTAGCCTCCTCTGCATAGCCTTCTGTCGTGTATTTGTCGTCATCTAAATTATCCAAAAGCTTTGTGTGCAAATCTAGCTCTTCGTTTATAGCCAAGGCAATGTGTTTTGTGCTTGTCACGTCTCTTCAAGCTTCAAAAGGTCATCATCTTGATCCCGCATGATATGTCGTTGAAGCCCAAAAATTCCCTAGGCCTATTGCTCTATTGTTCTCCTTAGGTTCCCCTCTCCCATCCTGACTGAATAGATTACTCCTGTTATAAGCTTGGGAGGAATTTAGGCTGTTTGACATCTGATTCATCCTGGAATGAAGACTCAGAACCATGTCTGGTCGTTTGCTCAATTCCTTTTCATTCAAAGATTTGGTGTGTAAGGCAAAGTTTAATTTTTTTAAAAACTTTTGCTGCTCTCTCCCGAAAGCATGCGAGCCTTGGTCCACTGTTTGCTCCGTTTATTGGCCCTGTTCACGATTCTCCATTATGCCCCAAATTTGCTAGCACTAAATGGCTTGATTTGTTTCAATTCAAGCTCATCTACTGCCCGACCCTACCATCTCAATGTCAAATGGTTTTTCTACCCGCTTCTGGTTCCTACACTGTCAATTTCTGCTCTGCTTTGTTTCCTTCCAAGGCTTTCCCTTCTTGCTAGCAATTCTGAACTCGCCTTTGGTTTGTTGGCCCCCCCCCACTCTTCCCCTGATTTAGCTCTTCTGTCCAAGCTAGAGTCCAACACTCTTTTCAACAGAAAGTGAATGAACCTAGGGCAATTTGCAATCAACGCCGAAAGGTATCTATTTTCTCGATGATAGAAGGAAATAAGACAGTCATATGAATATCTGACGCACAATGAAGAAAACATGCAAATGCTTGTTATTGTTACCCAGCAGCTCAGCAAGTTAACGATCGTATTTCTGACAAGGTAACTAGGGGGAGATCCAAAGATTCATTATAAGGGTTAGTGATGGCGATGCGAGTGGGCGAGTAGGGTAAAGTGGGTGTGTGCACAAGTACGTGGGGCAAGGAAGCTTTTGGCCATAAGCGGCGTGTTTTGCTTACGGTGCTTGGCTTACTGCATCAAGCAACAGGGTCGGGCACTGTGTTTTTGGAGCTTGGTTGTTCTTCATATTGTGTCGCGGAGCTTGGTTTCCCTCCATTTGTAGCCCTTGGGTGGTGCTTGGCCAAGTGCAGCGGGGGTAATCCACGGATCATGATCCATCATGAGCTTCTGCAACTAATTTCTGACAAGGTAAACTTGTGAATTCGAGATGCTACAAGGCGTTCTGAGCTTCCTGCCGTACCGACAAGCCTTCACTTCACCTCATCAAGGACCCCACGCCCAGGTCACTCCCTCGACGAATCTGCGTTGAAACTCCAATGTTCTCAGGCAACTCTCTCTCTCTCTCTCTCTCTCTCTCTCATACGGGCAGCCCAGATTTGCCATAGCTGCAACCTACAAGCGTTCACGCTAGCATGCACGTAGCTGCGATTTAAAAAAAAACTCTCTGAAAGAGCGCGCGCTGGCGCACGCTCTTTCACAGAGTTTTTTTTAAAACGGGAAATTACCAAAATACCACTCTAATTTGAGGAAATTTCCAAAATACCCCTCAAATTTCAAAAATTCCCAAAATACTCTTGTATTTACTTTGGTTGGATTGTTCAAGATTTTCTAAATCGTCAATTCGTTTTTAACAATTGAGATCCATTTTTGAGTGCTTAGCATGTAAATTTGTCAGCAGTTACCATTGCAAAAAGGCAATTATGTCTAAAAATAATGAAGCAATTCATCTCCAAAGCCTACATAACCAACTCAAATTGTAGTTTTAGCATCTTGTACGATAGAAAATCACTCTTCTAGAAAATCAAATTATTTTTGGAGAAATTTACTCTCACAAGCAGGGGTATTTTGGAAAATTTGAAGGGCATTTTGGAAATTTATGAAAAAATATGGAGGTTATTTTGGGAATTTTTGAAATTTGAGGGGTACTATGGGAATTTCCTCAATTTAGAGCGGTATTTTGGTAATTTTCCCTTTTTTTAAACTCTGTGTGTGTGTGTGTGTGTGTGTGTGTGTGTGTGTGTGTGTGAGAGAGAGAGAGAGAGAGAGAGAGAGAGAGAGAGAGAGAATAGTTGCCTGTCTTGTGCACTCGTTGATAATCTCTAGTCCAGTAATGGTGAGCTCTGTGGCTTCTTTGGCAGTTGTTGCTCCCTTGTTGTCGCCCCGACAGAGAGCCTTTCCAAGAGCTTCTCCGGTGCCTTAGTCCCACTACCCTCGGTGCCCCCAAGAGTGCCAACCCGCTCGCCATCTCCAACGGCAGCCCCCAGTGAGCACCATGCTTGTGTGGAAGCTGTACTCGCTCTTTTTTTTTTCCAGAAATGTCTACATGATTAGAATGATTGGCGGCACGATGAAGAATACAGCACAAGGTCTCCTTGAGAGAAAAAAGGGTTGCGAACGCATTGTCATTGTCTCCAAGGATAAATCATTGATTTCTAGACAGATTAGGGCTTCTGGACAAGGAAGCCGGAGACCTGCACCTGCCTCTTGGCGTCAAAGCCCAGCACGCGGATGAAGGCTTCGGGGTGGGGCACACTCTGCAATTTTACGCAGCACCACGAAGGCATCTTGGTAGTCGAACATGGGCAGCTTCCACATCACTCAATATCACCCATCCTAGTAGCCGCTGCCATGGAAGTGCTCTCGGTACACGCTCCTGATTTTGTCGAGCTTAATGTAGGGGGTCCAGTCATTCGGCACCATAAAGTCCACCTGCTTCGCTCTCTCTGCCAATCCCCACTAGCAACTATGGACTCTCGACTCCAAGGAATGCCTGCTCTCTCTTCCTTGCCTTGCTTGGTCCAACATGTTCTTGTTTCTTCACACTTGTTGGTAATGACGATGGCAATGTTGCTGATAGTCCATTTGTCACCTATTGTGCTGCCTCCCAACGCTTTTCATTCAAGTACTACCCTGATCCCTTTCGCCCCACATCCTCAACCTACCGCTTTCTCATCGTAATGTTGTGCCTCGATCCATGCGAGTAAGGGTCTTTTGTGTTGTATCTTCACTTTTGTTAAGGTGCACTAGTGTATCCACCTGTCCTTCGAATATAGAACATGGAGGGCTACTCTATCAAACAGCCCATGGAGATGGTGTTGGCAACCCAATACATTCTAGTAGGTAAAAGTTTCCGACCTCCAGCACGTGACCCTAGAGCAGCTCTCCTTATTTTTCTTACCCATGTTGATGTTCTTGACATTTGGCAATGCAAACTGTGCTCATGAGGTCATCAATATCAGACTTGCATGTAAATAATCATCAGGACTAAGACTCTGAGCCTTTGGGTGGTCAGCTTCATCTTCTTCAAGATATCTTTTTTGCCTTCAACAAGGGCGTCACCCTGTTGTCTGTGCCTCGATTGGCCGGTGTCAATGATGGGCTCTTGCTAAGGGCCATTAATTGACTCGGCCACTTGGTGGACATGGCCACGTTGGCTCGCCTGGAGCTACAATTGCAATGGCTGTAGCATGCCATGCTTCACCTTCTCCATGACTCCCTTTTCTTTTGGTCCAAAGAGAATGGGCGTCCCTCCATGTGGAAATACAGCCGCCTCCTGCACATGGCCCATTGGTGTGCTCATCATGAGGTTCTTCCTCTTCTTGTTGAGGCCGGCTATGATATTGTCCATGTGCAAAGGATTATGTGCGTAATTCTTCCATGGCGGACGTACATCAGTATAGTGCATGATGCGTTAGGGAATTCTGACAACTTGGACCCCTGGTCCAATGTGATTTTCATAGAGAAGCAGCTGCAGCGGGAGTAAAAGGTAGATATGCAGCTAGATGGTGAGAAAGAGAATCGCAATAAGGAGTTTACAATGATTTTGGTCAGCCGCATGTCTGCATGGTTGGAGAGGTATGCATGCAACGTGCTGTTCAAGGATATGCGCACAAAATTTTTTAAGGGTGTGACGTTGGCGCCGCTCACGCACGTGTCCGCACCCAGCTTTGTGCGAGGCAGTTGTGACCCATCTTAAGAGGGAGATGTTGGACGTCTTTTGACTGGGGCACGATGAGACAGTAAGCAAACGGCAGTTTTTAACGGAGAGAGAGAGAGAGAGAGAGAGAGAGAGAGAGAGAGAGAGAGAGAGAGAGAGAGAGAGAGAGAGAGAGTGATGCCTATCAATTGTCGCATAGCACAGATATGGAGGTCCATGGGGTGGATTGAGGAGGCGGGTGTCAATCTCATCGAGCTGAGCAGCCTCAGATCAAAGTCGACGTTTGGTATCTCTAAACTCTCTTGAAGAAAATTGAGAGAATCATAGACATGGACCCACTTTCTGCTGCCATGTGGCAGTTTTGAGAGACGCCTCTCTCCATGATGGACAAGTCAACAGACTAGCAATTCCAAGCAGTCTATGAACTTTCCGCAGTGCTCATATAAACATGGAAAATTTAAGAGAATGTTTTTTCACTGAATTTCTCTAAAATTTGTAGGTTTTCTCACCTTCTACTTTGAATTTTGAAGATAAATCTCAAAATTTATGGATGGAAATATACTAAACCTAGGTTTCTTTTGTTTATCAACATGGTTGGGTGAAAGAGAACTTGCATGGGGAGAATTTGTCCTAAGAAAAGTGTTCATAACTTTATCCAACTTGCATACTTTTTATCAAAGCACTCGTTATAAATCCCTTGCATACTCTTTTATCAAAGCACTCGTTATAAATCCCCACCATTACCATCTCTCTTGACACCTTTGTCACCACCATCTTTGGAAACACCACTAACTTTCCCACCCCCTCGATGGTATGGTTCATATGATGGTTTGAACCAGCCTTCAATATATACCATGATATGAAGTTCTCAAAAGAATGACCTCATTTCAATAATCAAATTATTTTCAAGTTCCCACAGTTTTCTCTAGAGTAACTTAAAAATGCATAGTATGATATCGTACATCAACCCATAATAACTTGAGGTAGAGTGAGAGAGAGGAGAAGAAGAAGAAGTGAAGAGCTCCCAAAATCTCCTTATTCATGAGATTTGTTTGAGTGGCAACAACCTTAGCTTTTTAGTGTAAAGCTTGTGGTTTAACCCTTCGATTGGGGGGCTAAAATTGGCAAATAGTTTTTCATCACCCTTTTTATAGAAGCAATGGAACTATGACATATTGAAACCATGGTATACATACACAAATGTGTCATATGTGATGCTTAATGTATAATAAACACCCAAATTGTTAACAAGCTCTATGAGGTCCTGCGTGTAAGGAGGTACGAATATGAGATTTATATCCAACAAGGATCAATTGTAGTAGCAAATTGGAATGAGCTTCCAATACTTGAGGGCAACGATTTCCAAGGAGAGGAATATTAACATGCCATTGTAATGGTTTCTAGTGATCTAGCCCATCAAAGGAAATATTCTACCCAGAACTGGTTCAAACGGTTTTCTCGGTCAAAAAATTGTGGTTGATTTATCATTAAAAATAGGTGCAATGTTGAATTAATATTTTTGTTGTTGTGCTTGAAGTCACCTAAGAAATCATGTTTGGTTTTTATTTTGTATATGTGCCTTGCCCTATCTCGCTCGTTTTCGGGATTGCTCGGAAAATCTCGCTCGAGATTTGAGATTCCTCTTCTGGTAGCACCCTTGCATGGTCTTGATCTGATTTTGAGAATGTCATTTCGTCATGAATTTGATCCGTTGATTAATTATAAAACACATACCATGTCTCTCACTCATAATAATCAAAATTTCTCCATCCAAGCAACACTAGAACATACCAAAATTCCACTTCTCTCGCACACTCAAGCCAAAAGAGCAATTCAAAAACAAGGAAAAACATATTTGGTGTTGGTAAATCAAATCTCCACTGAAACTGAAGCCTCACATAACTCCTCACATGATGATTTTCTTTCTCAATTTAAGCGTTGTTTTCATGCATGATCTGCCACCTGGAATTCCATCTTCACATCCAGAAGACCACAAAATAGATATTATACCGGGTAGTGAACCTCCTTGAAGAGCACCTTATTGTGTAAATCCGACTGCACGCAAGGAGATAGAAAATCAAGTCATTGACTTGCTTGATTGAGGACTTATAAAACCTAGGAGTTCACCATATGGAGCTTTAAGACTTCTTGTTCAAAAGAAAAATGGAACTTTTCGTGTGTGTATTGACTATAGGGCTTTAAACAAGATCGCCATCAAGAATAGGTTCCCTATTCCTAGAGTGGATGATATGTTAGACAAACTAAAAGGGGCAAACATATTTAGAAAAATTGACCTCAAATCAAGGTATCATCAAGTCAAAATGTTTGACCAAGATATCTACAAAACTGCTTTCAGAACACAAACGAGACATTATGAATTTCTTGTCATTCCATTTGGTTTAACATATACACTAGCCACATTCACACGCATGATGAACATAATTTTCATTGAACCTCAAGATTTTTTCATTGTATTCTTTGACAACATTCTTGTATTTGATCAGAATAAGAACATAAAGAGCACTTGACATGTGTCTTTGATCTGCTTGCACACAATCACTTGTATCAGAATCTTAAAAAGAATTCATTTTTCCAATCTGAAATTGAATATTTGGGACACATTGTTTCAAGTAAGAGAAAACATGGAGACCCTAAGAAAATTGAAGCCATTCAGTCATGGCCTAGACCCAAAAATTTGCATAAGCTTTGTTCTTTTATTGGTCTAAGTAGTTATTAGAGAAAGTTTGTACGTAACTTTGCTTACAACTCTCATTACCTCACTCTCTTGTTAAAGAAATATTATCCTTATGTATGGTATGAATTGTAAGAAAGTTCCTTTAATGCACTCAATCTAATGCTTTGATAAATGCACCAGTACTACAATTGCCTGATTTTGATAAACCATTCTTTGTTGTAGACAGTGATGCTAGTGGAAAAGGTATCAAAGCAGTTCTTATGCAAGATAACCATTCACTTGCATTTGAAAGTAGTAAGTTTAAAATGTCTCAAGAAAAATTTAGTACATATGACAAAGAGTTGATTGTTGTTGTACATGCCTTGGAAATTTGAAAACACTATTTAATGGGTACTGACCTAATCATCAAAACTAATCAACAAAGTATCAAGTATTTACTGTCTCGATCCTTAATAGATGATAGTTATATTAAGTGGATTGTCTTCATTCAAAGTTTTCAACTCAACATTGAATACCAACCTAGTAAGGAAAATGTTGTACCTGATAATTTGACTCAAAGACCCTCTCTTAATAATCTATCAACCACTATAATGGGTACTTCATTTCATTCAATGTTTGACACTTATGCACAAGATAATGATTTCAAAACCACATGGTTGCATATGATTGAGAATTCTATGCACATATTTTTGGAATATACTATTCAATAATACTTTCTTTATTTCAAACAGAAATTGTGTGTAACTAAACCTTTTCGTATATTGATCATTGAAGAGTTGCACAAACCACCTTATGTTGGACATAGATGATTTTTTGCTACTTTTTAAAACTTATGTCAAAATTTATATTGGCCTACTAGATGAAAACTTATGTTAAACAGTATGTTTCAACTTGTTTGTTTTGTCAAAAGATCAAAACGCCAACATGTAAGAAATTAGGACTTTTACACCCTCTCCCTATTCTTGAAAAACCTTGGGAACATATTTTAATAGATTTTTTAACTTGATTTTCATTCATTGCTCACAAGCATGATATGATTTGGATTGCAATTGATCATTTTTCTAAACAAGTATACTTTATTCCTTGTAAGAAAACACTCACAACACATCAAACTGCACTTCTATTTCTTAAAGTTGTCTTTCCACATCATGGTGTGCCCAAAGTCATAATATCTAATCGACATTCAAAATTTTGTAGTGCTTTTTGGATTATTGTTTTTAAAAATCTTGGAACTACACTTGATTTTACTTATGCATTCCATCCTGAATCTAATGGTCAAACCGAAGTCACTGATTGTAGTATCATTGACTTGTTAAAAACTTATGTTTCTTCTCAACTCAATGACAATTTGCATATAACAACACCACTCACATTGCCACAGGTAAATCTCCATTTGAAATTGTGTATGGTCATTCTCTACCTACTCTTGCTTCACGTCTTTCTACTGTTGTGCCTGCCGCCGCCCGCTGATGATTTTACTACTAATTTGTATGATGTTTATGCAAGTGTACATTCTGTCATTAAACATTCACAAGAACTTTATTACTAAGCATGCTAACAAGCACCACAAGGCACATCACTTTAAGGAAGGTGATTATGTTATGCTTCGTATTCAAAATGAAGGATAAAAAGTGTTGATACTAACGTTTTTGTTAAACTTGCTCCTCGTTTTTACGGTCAATTCAAAATTTCTGTTGTGATCAATGATGTTTCATTTCGTTTAAACTTACCTTCACATTGACACATTCACAATGCATTCCATATTATTCTTTTGAGACCTTTCAAAAGACCCCTACCTACACATCACATTTATGAGGATCCACCTTCACTTGTGGACCAAGAAGAACAACTCATCCCTGCACAAATAGTTGATCACAAGATTATCACTACACGCACTAGCATGGTTTATAACCGCTATCTTTTGACCATCAAAGGCCACCCTAGAGAGGATGCCAAATGGATGCCTGAAAAGGTTTTTCGCCTTCCGAGACCTTCTCCACACTTTCCATCACTCATGGTCCAGTTGATTCTCTATTGAGCAACTGAGGACAATTGATATCTCTGTATGTTGTTACGAGACTAGGAACCCTCATGTTGCATATGGTTAACTGCAATTGGGATCGGTGGCTTAATGGTTAATTATGTGCTCTCTATCTGATTTTACAAACAATGAGTGCATGATGATTTGTAGATTGAAATTCTGGGAGTTGAGAAAGAGGCACTGGTAAGTAATAAATTTCTTGATCATTTTACTTTTACACAGTGTTTTATATCTCTTATCAATAAGACACTATGGCTGCTTTATAAGTAGGAGAGTGAGAACTCACCCTAAGAGGATCATGCAATAAGTAATTTGTTCCACTCATAACTAAAGTGGGACTAAGTGTAAAAGAGGGGCCTCCATTTTTTGGCACCAACAAGTAATATCAAATTATAGATACCAAACTCTATAAGAGGTGCCGTGGAGTTTGACGCTAAAATCTTTAGGCCTTTCTTGTGTAGATGCCTTAAATTTTTCCTTTCCTCTTTCATATACCATCATGTGTTACTCAGTGTACTCCATGATAATGTCTACATCTCTTACAATCCCTCTTACTCTCTTTCTTTGTCAATCTATTGTCTTGTGTGTGTGTTGTCATAGTTTAGGTGTGTGTGTGTGTGTGTGTGTGTACTTGAATTTGAAAAGAGAAGGTGACATGTTGATGGTGAATTCTATGAGGAATTGTTGATTTGTCTAAGCAATCGGTCTCCCCAACTCCCAACATGGCTGATGATCGGGATGAGGAGTTTGAGCGTGAAGTTGGTGCTCTTCTTGAGACGATGCATGAACTTGAAGATAAGCAATCAGATATTGAGATAGAGAGATGGATGGAGCCGTGGAGTTTGATGACAAAAATGCAGAAGCTTACATAGAGACACGACTTTTGATTACTTTTGATGTCTACTTTTGATTAATGGACTTTAATTATTGTCCAACAATGAATTCCTAGTGATTTGTGTTGATTGAGATGTTTATTCGTGATTAAGTGAACTAACACAATGTATATATGTTTTCAAATTAGTTTTTGCAACCATGGCAAATGACGAGGAGCCATACTCAGAGAGTTTTAGTTTTTGAGTTACTCCAATGGGCATGTCACCAGAGCAGATGCAACATTTCTTCTCATACTTTTTCCTAGAGCACTGTGCCTACGCACATCAATTTTGGATAGCATGTCCTTTGATGAGCTACAGCTACTCAGACCCTCAGACTAGCGATCCAGTCACAACGGCTGGTGGCATCACACCTCAGACCAACGTTCCAGTTACACCAATTAGTTGATCTACACTGGAGACTATGCTTTCTCGTTCCTCTTCGAGACAATGCAAATCTCATCGTTCAGGTGGTGACGGTGGCTGTTGTGGTAGTGGAGCTATCGACACATCTACACCTCTGAGAGAGCATACATCCTCGGGGGGTTCACCTCTTAAACATGTATGTTACCGCATGAGTTTAAATGAATGGGTTATTAATTGTCAAAATGTCAAAATTTTAACAAGATTATATCATCAAAAAGGGGTTTTTAATTGATTTTAGAGAAAAACCTATAAGTATTTGAAGAGAAAATGGTCATTTTATTACCTTAAGCATGTAAGTAAAGAGGGTCTTTTTAAACACCCCTTGAATGCACGTTATATGGATAGTTTCTTAAAGGTGCACCCCCCAAGCGTTCACCTCTCTCTTTAGTAGATAGTACATCAACGGGTAAACCACGACTATTTATGTGAAAAGATTTCCTGAACATTGTTTGTGCAGCCCTCTCATCAACCCACCAACCTTTCCATAAAGAGGCATACCAAAAATACTATAGAATTTCCCAATTCGTAGGACTTTGCAACTACCTTCTTGTATATTTTTCTGGTTTTGCTTCCCTTTCCCAGGGTCTACAATCGACTAAGAGACATTTCACACACTACAAGGCTAGGGTGGAGGTGACACCAGCAAACTTGTCTTCTCATTGCTAAACCACAAGTATGTCCGGACGATTTCACGAAAATGGTGAATTGGGTGGAATTCAAATCAAATTCGTCCCTTTGTTATTGGGGGAGAAAACTTGAAGACTCATTGGAGATGCCCGAGTCTTTTGCTGTCTCTCTCTCTCTTGCTCACAAGTGGCTAGCATGCCACCGCAGTCTCTTCTCTCCCCCGTGTGATGCCACTGAAGCTTTAGAATCTCTCTCTCTCTCTCTCTCTCTCTCTCTCTCTCTCTCTCTCGTTTACGAACAACAGAGCAGGGTGAGCCCTCTCTCTCTCTCTCTCTCTCTCTCTCTCTCTCTCTCTCTCTCTCTCTCTCTCTTTGGGGTCGGTGACGAGGGTGCTGGGTGTTGACGCAGGCGGGGGTTTTGGGGAGGGAGGGAGCAGAGGGAGGGAGTGGTGCCTCATGATGTGTGTGCATGCATGCCAGTTTGGTGGTGGATATAGGGCGAGTTGGTGGGTTGCAGGAGTAGGGAGGACGTTAGAAGGAGCACGGGGGCGGTGTCTGTGCAGAGTCTCTCTCGCTTGGCTGATGTGGAAAAGGGGGTAAATAGGGGAGGGAATCTCGACAGGGTATCAGAGGTTATTGGGATTTCCCTTTTTAGTGAGCCAGGTAGTGGTATATGGCGGGGACCCGGCCCATCTAATCTCCATTTCCAACCGGCTCAAGGTTAAACTCTCCCGAACACTCCTCAATGCACAATGATCTAGATTCACAGTGTTACAAAAAAACCAGGGTACAATGTAGTTTAACCGGCTAAAATCATAACATCCCGGTTAGATTTTGAGCTTGCCTTGAAGAAAACCGCAAAATTCACACAGGTTATAGTGAAAATACCGGCAAAAGCTTCAAATTTTGACCAAAAAACTGGGTAGAATTTCAAGTTTGCCCTTATTTCCTTCCGTTAGAAAAAATGTATTTTTCTAGCCCTGAATTCTAGAACTTGAAACATCAGAGAGAGGAACGGCAGACGAAATTGCATGATAGGCACGTGGAGTGGAAAGATCGAGAGCAGGAATGGAAGCCCCATACTACTTCCTATTTTAACAGCAGAAGACACGATGAAAGTGGATTAAAATGACCGTCGCCCAGCATGTCAACTCTCATGGGCTCTCCCTTTCTTGCCCGCGTTGTTGCCCTCACTACCTCCTACAGCTCCCGAGCTACCATCTCCCACATTCCAGCTTCCACCCGGATCTACAGCTGTTCTCCCTCCTTCCGGCACGCCCACCTCGTCCACGCCACCGCTGCCGACAATATGCTAGGTAGTAATGAAACCCACATCGTGGATGCCATCGTCCAAGACCACACCGAGATCAAAGCTTACTATGAGGTTTCTCTACTAAGTATCTTTGTACAGTATTTTCGGTCTGCGTCATGCTCTTTATCGGCTGATCTCTTTGTGATTGCAGCAATACAAGAAGTCTGTCTCACTGGAGGACAAGCAAAAATGGAGCAACCAGTGGCGGTGGGAAGTGGCACGCCACTCGATAGGCGAGGAGCTGGTAGCATACCCGGCCCTGGAGAAGTATGTGCCTGGTGGCCTGGCCATGGCAGATAAAGACCGTGCACAGCACCACGAGGTGAAAGAAAATCTTTCCTTACTGGAGAAGAAGACAGCTGGCCATGATGCCTCAGCTTTCGACAATCTCATGGACCAAACACAGCAGACTCTTGACCAGCACATTCGGGAAGAGGAGGAACATGACTTGGTAAAGCTCCGAGAATGCTTGCCCCCAGAGGAAGGCATGCGTCTCGGCTCGAAGTTCAAGCGCACCAAGAGATTTGTGCCGACGCAGTAAGTGTACACTAATTAGCATGCTGCATGTACGTCTTGCCTTCCAATTACTATTTGTGAAACAGTGCTAAATTTGTCTTGATGTGTTTGTAGCTCGCATCCAAGTGCACCTGAAAGGCCTCCATTCGAGACGGTAGTTGGCCTCTTGGCGGCACCCATTGACAAGTTACGTGACATGTTTGAGAAGTTCCCGAGTGCAGACGAGCTGAAGGAAGTGAAACCCAACTAGCTAGCTAATACCGACGGCGCCGCCGGTGATCTGTAGCTCAGGATGATAAATATGTGGATACACCGAATAAAGGAGGTGCTGGTGCGGCCGCTTGTGCCCGCCTTTGCATTTCTGCATTTTCAAGCGCATGTAAAAAGTGTGTAGGTTTTGAAGATTAATCTAAGAGACTTATCCAGTTTGCAAGAGCAGTATCAATTTTGAGTTTTAATCACGCGTGGTGCGACAGCTTGCAAGAAATCAGGTTTTCTTAATCAGCTTGCGACCCATATTGTAGCAGGGCTTTGGAAACTCGACCCAATTAGCATTTCCCTTAGCATTTTTTAAAGTTATGTAAGGCAGGTTGCAATCCATTGCCAAATGTGCGTGCGTAGTGTAGTGTTACAGTTGTGCCTCGTGATGGGCAGGTCGAGAGCTGAAGACAAACCGTCAAGTGACGCTCTAGCCACGGCCCCGGCACACTTGTCTACCTCGCGTTGACGCTCCATTTCACCTACAAATGGAGCTACATAGCAGTCTTATGATTTCACGACCTTCAATAGCGCAGGGAATTTTTACCTGCATAGTGCAAGGAAATCCTAAACAGAAGGAAATGCTTAAAAAATGCACTCAAATGGAGTAAAAATGCACTCGGGATTCACTTCTTTGATACGGAGATAAAAAAATCGCGACCTTCCATTTTTCATTTTCATGGGGCTTATGGTTTCCTATACTTCACTTACACATTTGAAGGATTTGTATTTTTCCCCGAGATTGGGGGTGCAAAAAAAACTGCAAGTTTTTGTAAGGCTTCCAAAAATAAATTTCCTAAAGCATTGGCATGAAAGCTACAAAAAAAATTTAAGATCCGGTGCAATATTCATTTGTTTTGCTTTACACATCATATAATTTAAGTTAATTTTTTATTTGGAGAGTAGGATTTAAATTTAAAAAAATGTGGACGTAAATTGTCCTCAAGGCAGGGCTGTGCATTGGCCTAAAAGAAAAGGAAATCAGGTTATCAGGTAATTAAGAAAATAAGATTTCATTAAATAATATCATGGCACAATTGATGTAGGACCATGAGCTATCCATTTGTTCCAGTGGGTAGTCTTCTGAATCTCATGTTGAGAAAGGAGGGATGGGTGACATCACCCACACTTGCTTGTGCAATTCTCTGGAGTAGTAGACAAGAAAGGTCAGAAGGTGATCCACACAACACAGGGTTTGATTCTTGCTTCTCCGCACATACCAGATGAAACAACCTTTTAGTTGATTCTAGAGGCAAATATCCATATTATTAGTACACGTCCTTAATATTATTAAGTTCTTCCAGCTAAAGTGTCTTGGGTGTAGGGGAGCCACTCCTTCAAGGTCGGGGGTCGGGGGGCTGAAGATCACAGCCATCCAATGAGGACGTCTGCAAATCGTGGAATCTGACGAGTCGTCCGTCAGATGTCTGACAAGTCAGCACGCGGGAAGCTCTCGCCATTCCACTAATCAGGTCAGTCCAGTTCAGCAAAGGGAATGCGCTCAGCTGCCGACACATCAGCGCTCATAATCCCCAAAATCGGAAGGATGGCGCACAGTCAAGACTCAGTGGGTTCTTGAGGCAAATTTGCGCCAGATGCCAGGGCTGTACACTGCTCACTGATCAACACAGTACGTCACTGCTGGCCCCCCTTCCCCCCACGCTTGAAGGCCGGGAATGGTCGCCTACTGACCATTCCCATAATCAAGGCTCCCGGCCTCCGCCGGTCCGCCCATGATTAATGGGAATGGTCAGTAGGAGACCATTCCCTACCCCATCATATTGTAGCACCTTTGAGTAACTTTGTTCTTTGCGCAATTGTACACTTAACTCCTCTGCCTTGTGGCACCTGGGGCAAAGGTCCTTTGTCCTCCTGGTCTTGTTGGCTTTCAAGCCATTCCATAATCCATCAGAAAGAGAGTTGATTGGATTGGGAAAGGCCCATAAGCATTTGAATATGTAAGTTCCACTCCTTTCTGCTCAAGGACACCTTTCTCCATCTTTTGTTGAGTTTGACCTGCAAGTCTTATGTTAATCACCTTCCTACACAACCATTAAAATATACAGTAGCAATTAACTGGAGAGTTTTACCTTTGTGGGAACCAGTGGGTTCACTCTTATGGTTGAAAAAAAGCTTTGTAGAAACTCTTCAACCCATCTGGGTGTAGAATCTGAAAGCTAAAAAGTTACTTTGATGGATTGAAAGTCCTTCCATGGATTGTTCTTGAACAGAGGTTCCAATAATTTAGTCCTTTTTTTGAAGCACTTATGTACACTACTTGAAGGAGAGATGTCAAGACCATGAAAAAGCTGGCCAATCCATAGAGTCATGCATGATGTAGATGTACTCAGAGGATATATGTGGGTAAAACCTTATTATTTTTAATGCTTTCCCAGGCTTCCCAAAATCTGTAGACTCTATGCTGACAGAGGACAATGTCTTTGATTGAAAAACCAGTCCATGCTATGTATTTCTACAAACAAGATCTGTGAGCACGTTTGTGTATTGAGGTTAGTCCGGTAGTCCTTGCTGAAGGTAGACATGAGTATCTATTTAGCAACCACTTTGATGGGAAGTTGTTCTAAGTTTAAAATGCCCAAACCTCGAGCTTCTTTAGAGCGGCAACAAGTGCTCCATTTCACCTTAGGTATCCTTGAATTGTCCTCATCCCCACCCCCACAAAAATCTCCTTGCTAGTTGGATAATCTTATTCAGCTCGGATTTGAAGGTTTCCAGCAAGCTAGGAAATACATTAAAGAAAACTAATAATGGTTTAGCTTAAAGACCCTCACAAAGACTCTTCTAGAGAGGGAAGGTTGCATGTTGTACCAAAGGAAGACTTGACCTAAATTTATTGAACATCCATTCAAATCTCTGTGCCATTGTAACCTTGAAGCCCATTGGTATACCAAGCAATGTGAATATATTACCATCTTCCAACTGATATCCAGCTTGACAGACAGTAAATGGTGCATAGCTATTATTCGACTTGAAACTTGTTTTATCATGATTGATTTGAGAGCCACTAGCCTAAGAAAAAATATAAAATCGTTGAAGGCATAACTCTGTCTAGCCTACAACTCTGTCCATCCCATTGCAATCCCTCTAATAAGTCCTTTGATTAAGCAATCACTTACCAACCAGTCCAAGGCATTTAATTTGAGGAGATAGAAAATAGGAGAGGGCGAAGGGGCATCCCTATCTAATAGACATTAAAAGAAAGAGGATGTTGTCAGTTCTCCATTAATGCATTACCAAACAGAATATAAACATATCTGATAAATGACTTTTCAAAACCAGTGTCCAACAAGAGACAGAAAAATAAACTCCCACTCCATTCTATCATAAGCCTTGTCAAAGTCTATTTTGAAAAATATGAAATCCTGCCCTGATTCGGTGTCATACTCAAGGACCTATGTGAAGCTGCAACATGGTGTGGGAGGCGATGGTGTCATTGTCACGAGCTCTAGAGAAGTCTTATTTCCCATGTGTCAAGGTGACCACTGAGAGAGAGAGAGAGAGAGGTTTTGTTTTGGTTTTCAGATCTTGGGAAGTGAAGGCAAAATTGTTGGGTGAGGCATCCCAATGTCGAGGTATCTACAAGCAAGGTAAGGGAGAGGTTCAAGGGAAGATCTTTAAAGTGCCATCGCCATTTTTGGGGGGGAGCAATCCCTCCCCCCCGCCCCACCTCCCCACGCCATCACGGCCGATATTGCTCACTGCTTATGTTACTCCTACTTCACCACTCTCGCCATCATCAAAGCCCTCTCGACCTTTCTTCAGAGTCATGCTCGTGCTAGACCTAGCATGGTGCAACATAGAAGTAAACGTTGAAGGTGGATGACTCTCTTGGCTAAAGGTTATGCTTAATTTGTAGGCAAATCCAGGTTTCCAACAATGTCAGGAGCATGTGAGCTTCCAAAAAACTTCATTATTAATCTCTCTATGGGTTATGAACCTTCAACTTATACACATGCTTGCAATAGTGCTTTATTTTCCCCCCCAAAAAAACATGGGAAACCAACATATGATAAATTTTAGAGGTAAATTGACAATTTGAAGGTTTACTTCGTACACTAAAATCTCAAAATGGTAGGTGGGATTACACTAAACCAAGGGTTTTTTCCAGCACAGGCTTGTAAATTCCAAAAATAGATTTGGCAACCAGTAATCAATCCTATTATTTCGCTTAGATAGAATCTTGATGGATACCTTATGGGATCACTCCTTTCCTCTCCGATGAGAGTAACACTACCAATCAAAGCCAATAGTTGAACACACGATGCCTTTACCAAGGATTCATAGTTAGTTGTGGTGTTCACCTTGCCTGAGGACCCTGTGTGCCAAGTGAGTGAACCTCACCAGTTAAAAAGAAAATTCATTTCCATGCAATGCTAGTCTTCCACTCCCCCTAGCTACCACATAGTTGCTCGCATGCGCTTTCCAATGCCCTCCATGTGCGGTGGCGTTGAGCATTAGCTATTGCTTCTTGGTTTTGTTTCTTAAAAAATTCCACTGCTTCTCTCCACGCAACCACGTGCCAAACTTACTTGCCTTTTCCTCTTTGCTCCTCAAAGAATCTCGTGAGATTCGCCTTAATGAGACCTTTTGGCAAACCTACTCGACCTTTTTCTCTCCTTGTTCATTACTCGAAACAATCTGCGTCCCATTGATTTATGCAAATAATAAGAGCGAAAAGGAAGAAGAGATTAACATAAATCTGCATCAAAGTTGTGTATATATACTTGAGGCAAACTATTACACACTTTGAATTCGGATTTTTCCTTTATGTGGGCTTTAGCTACCCCTGAATTAAAAAGAAAAGTGCTCAATTGAAACAATACAATCTATATTTAATGTGTGTTCTGATTTTTATTTTAATTGATAAAGTTTCAAAGCCAAAGTTAGAAAAATGTTTCTTCATGCATCTTTCTTAAATTTCAAACCTTCATGATATCATATCTCATTGCAATCAATATATAAAGAAGCCTAAACACAACTCTGGTACATTTAAAAACATGAGATATTTGAGTGTGCGGTGAGTATGTACTACCACATTTTACTCTTGACCACTGAGAATGCAATGAAATAAGTACAGTGGAATTTGCACACTACCATGGGAATGGCATGTTCCTTCATATTACAAAAACTGGAAGGACCAAAAACTCCTCCATGCAAGGATACTTACATGTTTTCTTTTTTTCTATTAATAGAAGAATGGAAGAATACATAATAATAATAATGAAATTACTCTAAGATCCTTCAACCCTATACTATTATCTTTTAACCATTTGTACCTGCTTTTTGCAAGGCACACCTTAACAAGAATCCATCTTTTGCCTCTAGCCAATTGCAAAACCCACAACGAGTGAGACCCAGCACGAGGTACATGATTATTTGACATGCTTCCATTTGTTTGTTGCTTGCATATTACTAGCAAATGAATATCAAAACCTTCTTGCCGTAGTGCATTTAAATGTGTATAGATTGAATTTAAAATAATTCTTCAATGGATCAAGCTAAAAAATGTAAGATACACATCAATAGATTAAAAGAAAGATATCGCACTTCAGTGAAAAATAAGCTTGGAAATATCGTATAGATTGCAGATAAAATCACATTAATTGAGACTATAAAATTTAAATTATTCTAATGTGACAGCCATTCATCTTCAATCAACACAAAAATTTGTTTTACACTACTTTTTGTTCCCCTACTATGCATGCATGCAAAACCGCTAATCGACATCACCTAATGTTTCTACATCTGCACTTGCATTGTCAACATCAAATAATCTATTAATATGTATAAATTCAATGTTGTGTCTCTCTTTGCAACCCAAATTCTTGCTAATCAAATTCAAGGTCTTTCAGATTCTCTCTTACCTTGTTCCGTACTCGATTCATCAACGTTCTTTTTTCGTGCTCTCTAACTCAAATGGTTGCCAATTTGTTAGTGAATTCTACTCTTTATCCCTCCTCTTAACGAAGCTCTTTAGTTAAGGCGGGTAGAGAGGCGGAACATGTGTCACCTCCTCCCACCCTCCTCCCGTATGTGCTCTCTCTCACTAGTTAAACATGCATACATATCAGCATTTAGTAAAGTGAAATTAAAGCAATGAGGGCAATGCTCTAGTAGGTGCGCATTACAATGGGCCATTTTGGAAAGGTGAACGCTGTAGTTTCTTGGCGGTGTTACCATACACATGTGGTAGTGATGTGTGTGAACACACTAGGACCGCCGGGGCATTTTTTCCCTCTTTAGGAGGTTTTTCCCCCCGTGCATTGTATATACGCCCATCACTCTAAGGCTATCTATCTTTCCATTGCACACTAAGTAACACACTCTCTATTGTGTGCCTTGAGTTTCCTTCGTCTTCTCCAAGCTGTGTGTGTTTCTCTGCAACCCTAATTCCAACAATTGGTATCAGAGCAGGTTGCATCCTCCCAGGCTTAGTCGCTAGCTGCTCTAGTACACGCCTCCTCACTTTCTCCAATTTCAGTGAGCTTTGGCGAGCGTTCGCAGGTCGACAAATACTTTGGGAAACCTCGAAGAGCCGGGTCTGCTCAGATTTTCGATTTGGGCTCATTTCGGCCTCCGTTTCCACTACAGACAGTACTACACAGGCTATTTCGTCATTTTGTGCAGATTTTTTGTCAGTGCCGTTTTCTGCGTAACAGGTGCCTTATAGTCTTCTACAGTTTGTGCTATATAGTATGTGTTGTTCGCAATCCGTTTCTCCTATTTTTGGGTAGTTTTCACATCAGGTGCAACATTTACCATGGCTGACAACAACACAGATGTGTTCAAGATGTTTGCTGCTGAGGACAGGTTCGATGGGGACAACTACCCTATGTGGGCTTATATGATGCAACATGTTCTTGTGTCAAAGGGCGTCTGCAACATTGTGCAGGACATTGATGTACGTCCTGGTTTTGAGGATGTTGCAGGTCTTGCTGCAAGGATTGCTACTGTTAGAGTTGTTTTGCCTACGGCAGAACAAGCTCGTTGGGATGTTAAGGATATGCAGGCTCATGCATTGATTGCATTGTCTGTGAAGCGCACCATTGTTCCTCACATCCGTTCAACGAAATCTGCAAAATAGGCTTGGGATATTTTGGCTGGTCTTTATGCAAGCCACAATGAGGCTAAAATTGCTTTGCTGTGTAAAGAGCTAGAGTCGAAGATTATGCATGAGGAAGATGACATGGACACTTTCCTTGCTAGTGTCAAGGATATCAATGAGCAACTTATTTTTGCATGTGAAGTCATTTCAGATAGTTCCCTTGTGCAGACTGTTCTTGATGCCTTACCAGAATCTTACCAGACTTTTGCTAATACTTGGAGACTTATGACCCAAGGAAATCCAGAAGTTGTCAAGTTTGATGCATTATGCAGATTGCTGTTGCAAGAGTCACTTTCCAAAAAAAACAGGACTAGACAGCGTGCAATTGAACAAGCTTTTATTGCTTCTCAAAGAAAAGGGTGGTCACAACAATGCATCCACTTCTTATGGTTCTACTGTGAGTGGAAAAACTTCTATTCCTAATGCTTCTGCTGGCAGCACTTCGTCTGGCAATTCTGGTGATAAGGGCAAAAAGAAGATGCGTTGCCATTATTGCAAGGCTAATGATCACTTGATCAAGTCGTGTCCTAAGTTGAAAGCCAAAGAGGCTAAGAAGAAAGAGGGTGGTTCCACTGCAAATGCTGGTTCCACTACAAATGCAGCCATTGTTAAGTCTTCTGTGAAAGGAGACTGCGATGTTGATGTTGACGCAGAATGGGCTTTTAGCGCAAAGTGCACTTACAATCTTGCTGTCCATGATGCATGCTTGTTAGTTGCTGCAGATTCACATGTGTGGTATTTCGACAGTGGTGCTACAAAGCACATTAACTCACAATGTCATCGTGAATTGTTTACCTCTCTCAAGTCTGTCCCTCATGGGAATTCAGTCACTTGTGCCAGCAATGCCTCTTATCCTGTTCAGGGAGTTGGAAAGATTATGCTTACTGCTGCTAATGTCAGTTCTTTCACACTTGTTGATGCACTTTATGTACCTGGGATAAAAAAGAATCTCTTGTCTGTATCCGCACTTGCTAGACTTGGACTTGTAGTCAAATTTGTGGATGACAGATGCACATTTTATGATCTCAGTTTTGGTGATGAAATTGTTGCATCTGGCCTTTTGTGCCGTGGGTTGTATAAGCTCATTTTGTATGATAAGTGTGGACAAAATTTTGCAAATGCTGTTACAGATTCAAGAGCTATTTCAAATACAAAACTTTGGCATGCACGTTTTGGTCATCTGAATTTTGCTAGTTTGCTGCGTTTGCAGAAATCTGATATCGTTGCTTCTTTGCCGCCTCTTGAAGCACCTGTCAAACATGTTTGTGAAGGCTATATTTTGGGTAAGATGCAGCGTTCTAAGTTTCCAAAGGATGGTTCAGTTCGGGCCACATGCAGGTTGCAGCTTGTACATAGTGATGTTTGTGGGGCCATCAAACTCCGTCCTTGGGCAATTACCTGTAATTCGTGACTTTCATTGATGATTACTCCAGGAATGCATGGATATTTCCGCTTAAAGCGAAGTCCGAAGTTTTTATGTGCTTCAAACAATTTTTGGCTATGACTGAAAATGTCTCGAAATGTACTATGGGCACCCTTCGCTCCGATCGATGGGGGGAGTATATATCTCGTGAATTTAATGCATTTCTGACTAATCGTGGGATAAAACACCAATGTACAGTGCCTTATACACCTCAGCAAAATGGTGTTGCTAAGAGGAAAAACAGGTCACTAACGAAAATGGCACGATGTATGGTCAAAAGTCAAGCTTTGCCGCATTCTTTTTGGCTTGAGGCCATATGTGTGCCACTTATGTACTTAACAGGTGTCCTACGAAAGCTTTGTAGTCTATTACTCCATATGAAGCATGGCATGCTCAAAAGCCTTCTATTGAGCACGTGCGTGTTTTTGGCTGTTTGGCATATGCTTTGGTGCCACAAGTGCAGCGCAGAAAATTGGATGATAAGGCTATCAAATGTATGTTTGTTGGTTATAGTGCTGAAAGAAAAGGTTACAAGTTGTACCATCTGCAAACAAAACATTCTGATTTCACGAGATGTAGTGTTTGTTGAAGATTCTGTTCAGCGCTTGCTGTCATGTACTAGAGACAGTAATGTAAACTCATAAGACATTTATGACACTTTGTTGCCTCTTTTCGGTGGTGCAAATACGAATGTAAGTTCCAATGAGGCAAGTGTACAACCTATGGGGGTTTCTGAAAATGTTCTAGATCAGCCTATTACTGATGCAAATGTACATGATGTACTTGATGAGGAAAGGGCTGAAAATGAGCAGGCTAGAGATATGCCAAAATGCCTGGTGCACACTTTGCGTGACAGTAAATTGGATGCACCTTTGTCTAGTCGTACTCGTTCGGGCTCTCGCCATGCATCTTATGCATTAGATTGTTATGATTTGGCTGTGTCTAGCTTACATGATGTTGAGGAGCCTCTGTCTTTTGATGAAGCACAGAATTCAAAAAATTGGATGGCTGCCATGCAATCAGAATATGATGCACTCGTAGAAAATGACACATGGACTTTATGTGATTTGCCTCCTGGCAAAAAGGCCATTGGTACGAAGTGGGTTTACAAGTTGAAACGCAAGCTGGATGGTGAGATTGATCGCCATAAGGCTCGACTTGTTGCAAACGGTTATGCACAACAAAAAGGCATAGATTATGAAGAGACTTTTGCTCCCACTTGTCGTATGACTACTGTGCGTTTCTATATGCATTAGCAGCTCATTTTGGTTGGGATGTACATCAATCAGACATTGTTACTGCTTTCTTGAATGGTGACATATTTGAGGAAGTTTATGAATGCAACCTCGCGGTTTTGTCATAAAAGGACAAGAGGACAAAGTGTGAAAATGTAACAAGGCTTTGTATGGGTTGAAGCAATCTCCTCGTGCTTGGTATGAGAAAGATGACACTCATTTAGTCAAACAAGGCTTTCGTAACAGTCCAACAGAAAGCACATTGTATGTAAAGCGTGAGGGTGATGTACTTCTCATTGTGGTTCTTTATGTTGATGTTTTGCTGTTCACTGGACCAAATGAGAGACATTGCTGAATTTAAGGCTGATTTGAATGCTACTTTCAAGATGAAAGATTTGGGGTTGTTGCATCATTACTTGGGTATACAGTTTAAGCAGTGTATTGGTGGTATTGCCTTGTGTCAGAAAAGTTATATAGAGACATTGCTATGTAAGTTTGGACTTGAGGATTGCAAACCTATTGCCACTCCCATGGAAATAGGTTTGAAGTTGAGTCTACATGATGTTGGCGATCCTGCTGATGTCACTCTTTACCAAACTACTGTTGGCTGCTTCATTTATGTATGCAACACGAGGCCGGATATTCAATTTGCAGTCTCAGAGGTCAGCAGATTTATGCATAGCCCAGGGTCTACGCATTGGCAGGCTGTCAAGAGGATTTTCCGCTACCTTAGTGGCACTTTACATCTTGGCTTGTTTTATCCCAAGGAGGGATCATTGCCGCCAGACTTACATGCTTTTTCGGACTCAGATTGGTCTGGTTGTTTTGACATGCGAGTGTCCACAAGTGGTTTTTGTTTCATGCTTGGCAGTTCATGTATATCATGGTTGAGCAAGAAACAACCTACTGTGGCCACTTCCAGTTGTGAGGCTGAGTACAGGGCAATCTTCACAACTACGGTTGAGTGTGTATGGCTCAGACGTCTTATGGCTGATTTGGGTGTTGGACAGGACACTGCCAACACCATCTACACTGACAGTTAGAGCGCATTGGCAGTTGCGAGGAACCCAGTTTTTCATGCTTGCACAAAGCACATTGAGGTGCATTACCACTATGTCAGGGAGAGGCTCTCAGTAGGAGAGATCATTTTGGCTTATGTGCCAACACAGGACAACCTTGCAGATCTTTTCACAAAGGCATTGTCTTCTGAGAAGCTTGAAGCTTTCCGCAAAGCTTTGGGCTTACTCCCCTTTGTGGACTGACTGATCATGTCCTTAGGGCATGGCACTTCCCTTTACTCATGTGCCAGCTCTCGTTCATCGCATCACTCCAGGGGGGATTTGTTATGTGGTAGTGATGTGTGTAAACACACTAGGACCGCCGGGGCATTTTTTCCCTCTTTAGGAGGTTTTTTCCCCCGTGCATTGTATATACACCCATCACTCTAGGGCTATCTATCTTTCCATTGCACACTAAGTAACACACTCTCTATAGTGTGCCTTGAGCTTCCTTCGTCTTCTCCAAGCTGTGTGTGTTTCTCTGCAACCCTAATTCCAACAGGCGGACACTAACCATTGCAGTAACAACGATAGAGCTTGACCTACATCAACTTCATTCCACCAAGCACACAGAAAGCACTTGCTTTGTTTGGTCTATGACGCCAATTCTTTTGCTGAGCCTTGATTTTCTTACAAACCAAGAACCAAATCCTAAACTTTGACCAAGTATAGTTGTCACTTTTTAAACCTATTGATTGATAAAAAGAACTACTTGAGGATATGACACTGTCTATGTATTTGCAAGATTTATATACCCTTTACACTATGCATTTTGATTTTGATTGCTTCTACATGTTGCCTAGTGAAGGCTCTTCAACCTGATGTAAGTCTCTCTCTTTGTTTCTCAAGTTTTTCAACAAGTGCTTACGAGCTATTTTGTGTTGGAGTTCAAAATGTAAAAATCTCATTGACAAAATGTCAACTGTGTAGGACAACTCTCGTCATTCCTAAGTCGTACGATATCTTGAACGCACGTTTTACCTATTGAAATTAGGTTTAGAGACCACTCTTGTTTCCACATCAAAATACTATTTAGAGGTTTGGAGATTATATGATTGGCCATTCTAATTTTCTTAGTCATTCCTACAAGTTTGGTAGCATTTGGATTTTGTTTGATCATTGAATGACAAAGATTGATGTGAGGTTGTTGCAAATCCTAAAATAAGATTAGAACAGACTGGGTGACCATTTAATATCTAGACTTAAGTAGTGGTACAATAGTAGATGTACTGCAAGTCTAAGAAAACCAATCACACATGGCTATTGAACATAAAGGCTAACAAACCATCAATGTGATCTCTAATATATATGAAATGCTCTACCACTATACCATCATAATCTTGTGCCCTCTAGCAATTTGTCAATGACTCACCTCACCATATCTACTGTGATGAAAGTAGAAGGACAAGGCTAAGATGGATATGGAAATGGTAGTTGCTCTACTACTATATATAGAGAGGATGCATATTGTGTCCATGTCTTTGGAGAAATAATGACTAGCGAGAGTAAGTGCTCTCTAAAGAGACGCGAAGCCTCCCTAGAGCCTTGACTCGAGCATCTAATAATCTCTCAAAAGCTAAGCTAAGAAAGTTCCTTTTTGATGCCTTATAAGACAAATTTCAAAAGCTATCTTCTTTCGCGTAGTTGGGCCCTTGTCTCTTGGCCCTCATCATTGTACCTACTATGAGACAAGCTCCTAGAACGTGGTTTCCCAATAAGCGGAGGGTGACGAAAAGATGTGGCTACCATTGTGTATCATCCCTATCAAAGTGTGTGTGTGTGTGTTTGTGTGTGAGAGAGAGAGAGAGAGATGAAAATGAAAAATAATATATTAACGTCTTTAGTGGGCCAAATTGAACTATGAAACCAATCCGTTACAAACTGGTGAATCTGATACCATGTCTAGGTACCGTGTCATAGAGAGAGAGAGAGAGAGAGAGAGAGAGAGAGAGAGAGAGAGAGAGAGAGAGAGATGAAAATGAAAAATAATATATTAATGTCTTTAGAAGGCCAAATTGACCTATGAAACCAATCCGTTACAAACTGGTGAATCTGATACCATGTCTAGGTACCGTGTCATAGAGAGAGAGAGAGAGAGAGAGAGAGAGAGAGAGAGAGAGAGAGGTGTTAATTGCATAAAACCATAGTTTCCTGAGTATTTTACTGCTAGACAGGTCCCACGCACGCAACCATTTAGATGTAACCAAAACTCTTTCCTCACATGCTTGGTGCTTTTATGGCAACATGTATTTAAGGCTTTGATTGGAGGCCACCTCATAGAGGCAACAAATTCTCATTCTTAACTTGCTTGTAAGGGAAAGATGTTTCATGGTAGGCTATGGTGAGAGTTCTCCAATTGCCCGCAAGTTTGCACTATCATCATCTTTCCCTTGGCATGTGATTCTTTTGCACCACTTTCAAACAAGACAATAGACAATGCTTCATAACTTGTCCCCTGCCAAGAAGATATGGGTATTTGCTTCATTTGTTTGGTTTCATGTTGCTAGTGATTTTTTTTGTGTGCCATGAATTGGTTTTTTAAAAATTCTCTCATGCTTGTCATCCTTAGCATTTTCTTCAGTACTTCGGTTGCTCGCACAATTGGACCAAAAGGAATGCCTTTAATGATGATGGTGCAAGTGGTATGTATTCCAATTCCAATCAATGTTTGCCAAAAGAGCTTACCATTGAACTTCTTTGAAAATAAAAAATGCCCATTGAGAGGAGGAAAAAGAAAATTCCCACATAGATTTTAAGAAAACTAGTGTGAAAATAGCAAAGTTTAGCTCAATATTTCACGTCTTGAAAAAATCATGAAGGGAGATTAGGTATGGTGGCAAACAAGAATTTTCCCAAACATAGATTCCAATTGAGAGGTATCTTGTTTCTTCTCTCACGAGTGCTGGGGTCACTTCTATTGCAGATGTACAAAATTTGGAAGGATTGTCTGGGCAATGTATCATTGCTTGATTCTCTAACATGACTGCTTTGCAACCTTTGTTATGGGCTTTTCACGTACGTGTCCAATATTAGACTCGCACTACTTGCTTAATTGGTCGTTTTAGCATGCGCATTTCTCTTTGGTAATTATTGATCAATGTGTGTGTGTGTGTGTGTGAGGCCTGATGCCTTACCTGTGGATAAAGGCAAGGTCAAACTACTGCTTCCCCAAATCCTCCAGGTAAAGGAAAGTCGGTATCTTCTCCTAAAACCAAAACAAAGGGAAAAATGTGGACTCGGCAGAAGGATCTCCTTGGGTAATCCCCAAGAAGACTGTTAAGATGCGTTCACAACTTTCTTCTTGTAATTATGTACCTCTTGAAGTAAAATCTGCGGGGCAAGAACCTCTTCCTTGTAATGATAATCGTACTCTTGCGGATTCATGGAATAAAGTGGTGCACTCTTACAAGGATGCATTGGTTCATGGGACTTCTCAAGCACCTGCAAGCTTTGTTGGCCTCTGAGACAGGCATGCAGAATACTACGGTTGAATCACGGGCTACTGATGTTGATGTGCTTATGGGCACATTAACTTAGTCCCTTCCTTACTTTGACTCTGTACATATCTCTTGAATGCATAGTTGGATTAAATGCATTTCATATAATGTACGTGGGTTATGTAACCTGACAAGTGGAGATTAACATGGCACTATGTACATACATGAAAGACAAACATTGTGGTTTTGCAAGAGCATAATCAACATGAATATGCTGGGCAATGCTCGTATTTTGTGGGATACTGAATAGCATATGTTGTTTCGTTGGGCTTTTCAGATGTTGTGATTATGGTTAGGCATGAGTTGCAACCAGTAATGGCATACAATGATCCAGCGGGTCATTGGTGGTCCAATGCACGATCAATGGCCAGATTTATAAATTTGGTGGTGTTTATGCACATACAACCTTGGGACAATGATTTGTTTTGTGGCGTGAGATATCTTCTTATCCATCGCTTTCCAATGTGCTGTTTTGTGGTGATTTTAACAATGCGCCAGCTTCATTTGATAACACCACAGTACATTCGCACATGCTAAGCATAGAATTGCACGCCTGGAAAGATCTCGTTGCATATACACGGATGTTGGACTTATGGACCCTCTTGCATCCTAATGTTTCGAGGTATACATGTGTTGAAATCACTTCCACGCTCTTGCAAGAGTTGCTTGGCGGTCAAGATCCTTATGTGCATTTTATGTCCACGTAGGGTTTGGGCGGTTGGCCCATCCTTTTGGGTCATGCTGGCATTAAGAAAAAAAATCAATAATGTTCTTGATGCTAATGGATTCCAAAGGAAAAATTATAATGTGTTGGTGAGGTACCAAAGGAGTAATAAGTAAGGCACGTCGCCTGGCAGGTCACGATCGACAGAGGGATGCTAAGTTCTTTGGCGATGGCAAGGCGGCAAGCTCTTGTGGTCTCCTCTCTCTCTCTCTCTCTCTCTCTCTCTCTCTCGCAAAAGGATTTTTTCTACATATCGTGCAAAATCAGCATAGACCATTCTTTACTTTTATTTGATCATGCTCATATTGTGATGCTGTTGCGCTTTGGGCAACTACATTATGATCACCCTCTTTCTAATAAACGTCTGTTGCACATCAACAATGCATATCTTTTGCATGAAGCATTTCGTGAGATGATCTATGATGTTAATCCCCCTTTGGTTGGCCAAATGTATCTTGATCCTGATGTGAGGACGCCAAGCATGTGTATCAATGCCCCCAACTCTTAGCTGACACGTTTGTTGTCGGAAAGTGAATCCACGGTCCTTTGTTGGGCCCGGGTGTGTCTGCAACATAATGATAAACAAAAATTGGATAAATGGCAGACTCGTGCTCGACATCGAGCGTTTGTGGACAAGGGATGTGTCTCAAAGCAGTTTTTTAAGCACTTGCATCATTCACAGGCCTTTCAAACTATTAAGCGGGTTATGCAACCAAGAGCTTGGACAACCTCAAAGCGCGAGCGTGCAGATGCCATGTGTCTCATTTTAAGATTTTTTTTGCCAAATCCCGCTCAAGTTATTCATGCACACCAACTTTTGTTATCTACAGTGCATTCCATTGTCCTACCTCAAGATGCTTTGGCCATGGAGGCAGATTTTACAAAGAATGAATTGCACTCAACAATGCTTGCTCTTGGAAGATGGCGTTCGCCTGATTGGGATGGGCTTATTGTGGAATTTTATATCTCCTTGTGGGAGCCTCTGAAAGAACCTTTACTTTATATGATGAACACCGCGTGGGCGACACAAGATTTTCCAATGTCTTGGAAAGAAGGTTTGTTGAAGTTGCTGCCTAAACAAGCGCTTTGTGAGCAGTTCTTGCATTGGCGGCCGATTTCTCTTATGGATGGTATCCATTATGAGCAGTATGGCTTTATTCCTCGCTCGCCAGATTTTGGATAATCTTGCTAATGTAGTAATTGGAATGAAATATGCCAAGTATACCCAGCAGGATGTTCTCGTAATGCAGGTAGACACTGAAAAGACTTTCGATACGGTTCAGTGGGATTCCGTTGCCGTTACAATGCGGGCCATTGGTTTTGGGTCAAAAATGGTCAATGTCGTATACTTCTTGTATGCTTGCAATACATCTTCAGGCCTCCTTGACGGAGAGCTGACACAACCTTGGCCGCTTGGATGCTCTGTCAGACAGGGTTGCCCACTTAGCGCCTTGTATGCCATTGCCACTCACTCTTTGTTATTGTATTTGGATCACTTGACTTCGCTCGGTTGTCTTCATGGGTTGAAGTTACCAAATGGGAAATACTTTGCTGGGCAGGCCTATGTTGATGATTTATTGTTCATGCCTCGTAATAACCAAGATGATGTGCGTGAAATCATACAGGCATTGGATACATCTGGCTTGGCAGCACGCCTTAAGGTTAACTTTTGGAAAATCTAAACTCTTGCCTCTTGCTGTTTGTGATTGGCATCATCTTTTGTGGATTGGCAAGATTCTCGATCCGCACGTGGTGGTCAGGCACTTCGGATATCCTATCGGCTGGCGGTCATTAACACAGCAAATCGATTGGGTCATGCAATGATTGAATGTCAAATTGCACTATTGGAAACTATCAACATGGCCACTACATGTTCGACTTCGTATAGTACAAAGTATCATGATGGCATATGTTCAATTTTACTTGTCGTTGTTGCATCGACCTTGCTCCCACCTCCCATTGCTTATGTCTTGTATTGTATCTCACTTGTGGCGCACCAGTTCTCATGAGAAAGGCCTCCGTTTGTTAGCAATGGAGAAACTTTGCAATCCAAAGCGTCTTGGGGGGGACTAAATATTTTGGAGCTTGGTCGCCATGCATTGGCAAGGAAGGCTATGTTATTGCCTACCCTTGCACTGCAATCTCAACCATGGACAATTATGGTTGTTGATCTATGTCGGCATGTTAGCACTCCTACCCTTTGATCATTGGCAGACTTCCCTTCGGGAGATTGTGTTTGGCAAGATGGTCGGTAATATTCTTAGTTTCTTGATCACCTCTGGCTTGCTCTCCGCTTGGAAAGTTGTTACGGATCATCTCTCTTGGCATGGCAGTCAGCAAGCAAATGGGAATTCCTTGCATTTATAAAGCATTCATTGGAGCAAGTTGTTTTCTTTTACCCTGGTTGATCGATCGCCTCGTCACAAGCCTACTTACTCTCTGGTCGTGGCATACGCACATTGGATGATGTGGTGGATTCATCTGGGAATTTGCTTACTTTTTCTCAAGCAGAAGCACGCTTTGGGTTGGGCATGCATTATTGTCAGATTTGGAACCTACTTCAACATATGCTGGATGTTTTCCTCCCCATTCCGCCGCTGGCTAGTGGATGCCGTATGCAAGATTGGAATTTATCGAACACTCCTTTGGATGCAATTTCTGCCCGCCATATCTATGTTTCTCTCATGCAGGACTCTTGGCTGGCTGATCACTGTAATGCACTTTGGGATTTACACAAATCTGATCAATGGTGGAGACAGGCTCTTACTGCAATCTGGAAGTCTCACTTGCCGCTTAAGGAGCGTTTGTTTCTCTGGTGTTGTTTGCTGGGAGTTCTTTCACTTGGAACTCTCCTTGCGGCGCGTCGCATTAGCTCCTCTCGTTGCGTCGGCTGATCCGCTGTTGATGAGACTGTCAGACATTTGCTTTGGGAGTGTCGTTGCACCAAGGCTTTTCTTCGCCACGTTTCTGCTTGTATGCACCTTCGATTTCCCTCAACAGTTTTCCACAAACGATTCTGGCTTTTTGGCATTCTACCGACTTCCCTCCAACAATTTTCCATCTTCTTCACATGGGTCAGATTTTGGTCGCTATGGTCTTTGTGGCACCGTTGCAATCTCCGCATGTTTCACCGGCTGATGCACATGCTTTTCCATCATTCAAGATTTTGCTGAGGCAATCATTACATTTTGCCTTTGACATTGGGGACATATCCCGGGAAATCTTGCAACTCTTTTATGTTTGCTTTTAGCGCTTTCGCATCGTAGAACACTTATGTGTTCTTCCCTTTGTATCTGATCTTTTTGGTGGATTTTCCTCGCTTTGAGGTTTCCCACAGGTAAATTATTCAAAACAAAATTACTAAATTAAAAAAAAAGTGTGTGTGTGTGTGTGTGTGTGAGTGTGAGAGAGAGAGAGAGAGAGAGAGAGAGAGAGAGAGAGATGAAATGAAATGTTATATTAACGTCTTCAAAAGGCCAGAATGACCTATGAGACCAGAAAGTTACAATGTGGTGGATCTGATACAAAGTCAGAGTAATGAAATGACAAAATAAAATAAAATGACAAAATAAAATGCTATGGAATCCGAAACAGCTAGGTGTGAAACGCTAGGTGGGATAGCTAAATCACAGATCACAAAAGATCCAGCATCGGTCATTGGCGGATCTCATCAATCTCCTCCATGGTCAATAGCCTAACCGGGCATCGTGCATGTCGGGCCAAAGTGATCCGAATCCTCTAATGCAGCCTCCGTCGATGCTGTGTAGTCCTCCGCAGTCGTGGGCGTCTAGATCTCCCTAGCTCGGTCACTCGGTCGATCAGTGTGCCTCTAGTGTGAGGCGGCGAGCTCTTCTGTGGTAGTAGCTCCTCCGGGTGTCCAGTGTCTGCTCTAAAGAAGTCTGTAATCCGTCTCTGAGACTGGCTGGCGTCTCCCCTAATCATGCTCTCTCTGTGTCTGCGTAGCTCGAGCAAAAACAGACCCAAGCATCTCTGATCCTCGTACCGCATGACTCTGGAGAGTGGTCCGAAGCCCTCTCTGAACAAGCAGTGGAAGCGGCCGCGTATCTCGTAGTAGACGGGGCAGTGGCATGTGTAGTGCAACTGTCTCAGGCTCTAGGTCACACAGGGGGCATGTCATGGCCTCTGCTGGTACTCTACTGTATCTCCCAATCTCGATCCGCAGCTGGTGTGAAGATGTGCGTATCTGGCCAGTAGCACATCGTATCCCATGAGACAAGTGAGTGTCCATGTATCTGGGTCTCCTCACAAAACCGTCCTCCTAGACCTGGAGAAGATGCTCTCTCTAGAAAGCCATCTTCGTGCCCAGCTCATGTGCTGGCTGTATCCATGTCCTCCTGGTGTCTACCTGAGTCAGGTCCTGGCGGATGAGCCTGGTGATCTCGGATTGTGTGAGCGTCAGAGAAGGTGCGGGGGTGCATCCAGCAAGTACTGGAAGGGGGGCAGTCTGTCTATGCTGAACCCCTATGCCTGAAACCATGATGTCATCTCCCCATACCAGCATGCTGTATCTCCTTGCATGGCTAACTATCGAGAGGACTCAAGTGCAAGGCGGGCATATCTGTTTCTGAGAAGTTCCCACATGCGGTGTATGAAGGAGACAGATCTGGTGAGCGCCTCAACCACTAGTGGGGGGGCAGCTAGCTCTGCTCGGATAATGGCACGTGGTACTAAAGCCTTGGCTCTAATGAGCCGTGAGATCATAGAGATTAGTGGCTTCTCCATGTCCCCCCATCCATCAGTGCGACCCGTCCTCCCATGATGGTCCAATGACGATCCCCAAATCTCAGCTCCATAGAGAAATGCTGAAGCCACCAGGGTGTGAAAGAGCCAGAGCTTCGTCCGAGGCTCCTGAAACTGAACATGTGAACACATCCTCTCCAATCTACCCAATACTGCATGGGCTCTAGTCAATCTAGTCTCTGCTACTCTTCTCAATGAAAATGCTGGTCCACTAAAAACCACTCCAAGGTAGGTGTAAGCATCTGTATACTCCACTGTCTCCTGGCCGTATGTGAATGCGGGCGCTGACCTCCTGATCCACTGTGGGGTGGTATTAAATACCATGACCTTGGTTTTACCAAGGTTGACAAATAAACCACTTTCATGGGCAAACCTATGCAAAGCATCCAAGTGACGTTGCATCCCCTTCGGAGAGTCGGAGATCAACACAATATCATCAGCATATAACAATAGTGGAATCCATGTTCCTGCCAGTTATGCACCTCTATCACCATCTCTCTCAATGTAGTCAAAAACCTCATCCACATACATACCAAACAGAGTAGGAGAGAGCGGGCAACCCTGCTTCACCCCAATAGTGGAATGAACCCCTGTAGATAGGCCCTCTGAGGTGTGTACATGCCCCACTACTGACTTTTATAGTGCCATGAGCCCCCAAATGAGCTCTGTGGGTACTCCCATCTCTTGTAATTTGTGCATCAATCTAGCTCTGGGTACTGTGTCAAATGCTTTGCGGAAGTCCACAAAGCTGAAATAGATCCTCTCCCATGCGATCTGCCCTCCTCAATGATGGCTCTGAGCATCAAGATATGGTCAAGAGTAAAAAAACCTCTCGTGAATCCTGCCTGCCCGGTTGTGCATATCCTCTCCTTCTCTGCCCATCTACTCAGCTGCTGCTCAAGAATGGATGCGTACAACCGTGCAAATGTGTGTCCGATCATGATAGTGCGATAGTTCCCAGGCTCCATAGGGTCTCGTGACATGAAGATAGGTACAATCGTAGATAAGCTCCAAGTATTAGGCAAGCCCTCACACATGGCACGTTAAACATAACTGCTAGGAGCTCTGCTAGTAGATCTCTGGCATGCATGAAGTGCTCAGCCACTAAGCCATCATGATCATATTCTCTCCCAGTCCTCATCCTGTCAATGGCCTTCCTCACCATCTCAGCGGTGAAAAAAGCACATGTATGGGGGCATAGATCGGGGGGATCGGGAAGGGGCGGCTGTCCAGGAACTGTGTACAGAGATGACACGTACTCGCCCAAGTCTCTGTAGAGGTAATGGCGGGGGGGGGGGGGGGGGGGGGGGGGGGGGGGGGGGTTGCTCATGAAAGAGCCGCCATGCCTCACGTGAGTCCTAACTCAAGAAAGATCCTGCTCTAGGCGAGCCAAAAATGCCCTCTTCTTCCGTCGCACTAGGCGTCGGAAGTCAATTTGTGACTACCTGTGAGTGATGTCCCCCAAAACCACCTCCCTTTGAAGTCTAGCTCAAGTCTCGCAGCATTCCTCATCATACCAATTGTTTTGGGGCATGCTCCCAGCACGGCGTCTCTACTCAGGCTGTGTGTGTGGGTATGCCTCTACTGCTACATCATGTAACGTCTGTGTTAGTATAGTAGTAAGCTCCTTCAAAGGTCGCCCTGGCTCTTCTGTACACAAGCCTCTGTAGATCCCATCTATGTATACAAAGTCTGTCTCCCGCGTGAAGGTGTAGCGAGTAGGAGCTGCTGCCTGTGGCCTGTGTGCTACACTAAACTCGAAAGAGATGGTCAGCGACACAAGAGCATGGTCTACTGCCACACCAACAGGTCTGGGTCCAACTGTGAGGTCTTGGATACTAGAGATGAGACTCGGCTGCGCCATGACATAATCCACTGTGATAGCTCCGTGTCTGTGTGGAAAGCATGTAAAACCCGCCGCAACGGGAAATCTCTGTAGGCCATTCAAGATGACCAATCCATGTGCAGTCCCCATGTCTATCAAGTGTCGTCCATACTCAGTATGCTCCGCATTCTGTGATAGTCTGGATAGGCCCGTCTCTACAACATCCAATTCTCTCAGCATCTCCTCTGAAGTATCATAAAAAACTGTCTGATGATGAGCAGTCCTAGCATTGAAATCCCCTAGAATGATGATGTCACCATCTCCAGAGAACCCCCAGATGTCATCATCCAAAATAGAGAAGGGGGACTGTCCTCTGGGTGGTGCATACATTGACGTACTCGGGGGAAAGTAGCAAATAGCAATGTAAAGATATCTGCCTGTCTGTGCTCTCAATCTCACCCACATGTACCTAGCTTGCTCATCCCTGCGAGCTATATGTATCAATGGATGCGACTCCTCTCTGAATAACACTGCCCCGCCCTCTGTGCTCTGATCGTGTCTCCTGTCTACATGCGGTCTCCCATCTGAATCCACTAATGCGAGGCATAGACTGCCCAGGGGCCTGATGTGTCTCAGAGTAGAAGATGATATCTCTTCCACTAAAACTTTCCTCAAAAGCACCTATATCTAGACGCATAGATCCATTACAATTCCAGGTAGCAACTTTGAGTGTGGTCCCATAGGTCTCACACCGTCATGTGGAGCGTGGCTCCAATATCACCACTCTTCCATCTCGGTAAAAAGCAATCTTACCTTTTTCCCTTGCCGCTCTAATCTCTAGCATTACCTCCTGCATATGAGCTATCTGTGAGAGGGTAAGGTCATCCCCGAGGAAGATGCCCGTTTTCTTAAGAGTTGGTCTCTTCTTCAAAAAGTCCTTCACTTCCATGGATGGAAAACAAAGGATGAGTGCCCTTTCTTTTGAGGTTTCCCCCTTGCTCCCGTTTTTCTTGTTGCCTACTCTCCAGGCTCTTGAGTGCATCGGCTCATGAACCCCCATCAAAGCCATGAGTTCTTTTACCTCTTCGTCCACATTATCTTTGTCTTTAAGACCGCAGATCCTCACATGTAGAGAGCGCACACGCCTTCTTTGTTCCTCTTCAAGTGTCAGGTTAATGATGTTGGGTGTGGACGTAGTTGTTTCCTTGCTTTTCCCTTTCTTGGCAACCTCAATCCACTTCTTGGCCTCATCTGCCTTCTGTTGAGTCTTTGTAGTAACGTCCACCCAAGAGGTCGTCATTTCTTTGTGCTGCTCTTCCCCCTCTTTGATGGCTCGCACTTGCTCTTTGATCGTGTTTAGCTCTTCCATTACTGAAGGTTGCAATTCTCCCTCTTCGTTGTGTATTTCGTGATCGTGCCTCTGCGAGCTCCCTCTTGAGTGAGGCAATCTCTTCGTCTTGGGCCGTCACACGATCTCCTAGTGTAGCTATCTTGCTTTCTTGGGCCAACACGCGTTCGTCGAGCATTTTTATTGTGCCCAATAAATTGCCGTTGATTTTGTTAATTGTTTCGGTCATTTCTTCTTTGCATTTTTGAATTGCATCCTCTAAAGGATCAAGCTTATCATTCTGTTTCCGCATACTTGGTCGCCGCAAAAAACGAGGGGGAAATTTGCGATGGTAATAGGAGACCTCCCTATGTGCACCACACTATGCATACATGTTCTCCCCACTTTAAGCATACATGGCATACATTTGTCTTTCCTGCAATTTCTCCAAATCAAAACAAATTTTTTAATTTCCGCTTTCTGCATCTGTCAATTCTGCAATTTCTGTAAGTTTTGCAAATTCTGTGAATTTCTGAATTATGCTTGCAATTACTGTTTTCTTGTAGGGCTAAGAACGCCGTTTGAAACTCGTTTGGGAGTAAACTCGTGTGGGAACCTGCACCTGCCTGGGGGGGGGGGATGCTGGGCCACGCGAAAAAAGAAAACGGGGGGAGGTTACACGTGAAAAAGAACGTGCAAGGGGCTGCAAGTTGCGCGCGCGCGCGAGAGAGAGAGAGAGAGAGAGAGAGAGAGAGAGAGAGAGAGAGAGAGAGAGAGAGATGAAATGATATATTAATGTCTACAAAAGGCCAAAATGACCTACGAGACCAAACTAATAACAATGGTGAGTCTAGTACCAAGTCTGGGTACAAACAAAGAAAACTACAAACTAGAAACTGAGATAGGAGTGCTACCGACTCCCATGGGTGGCTGGTAGCTGAGCAATGGTATAATGCCGCAAAGGTACAAAATGGGGATAAGTGTCACCACGATACAATATAGCAGTAGCATGAGGTCTATCCTGATCGACACTCTGGGTGTCGTGCTAGAATCCTGTGGATCCTCTGCAGCAATCTCCGTCGGTGCTGCGCGGCTCCCCTCCTCAGTCGTGGTCGTCTCGATCTCCCCAACTCTATAGCTCGGTCAATGTGGGTACCACTGGTGTAAGTATGGGTGGGAACCGAGCCCTGTGGTGGTGGTGGCCCCTCTGCCTCTGTGGTATTCGGACTAAAGAAATCTGAGATGCGTCTCTGGGACTGTCTCTGTCTATGCCCTCTCAATAGAGAGTCTCTATGTCTCTATATCTCAAGTAGAAATAATCCGAGACATCTCTGATCCTGATATCCCATGACTCTATCTAACAAGTCCAAACCATCTCTGAATAAACAGTGAAAGCGTCCCCGTATCTCATAGTAGACTGTGCAATGACATATGTAGTGAAACTCTGTCTCTGGCTCTGCATGGCATAACTGGCATATCCTACTGTCTGCTGGTATGCCTCTGAATCTACTTGTCTTAATCCCAAGCTGGTGTAAAGATGTGCGTATCTGGCCTATGGCACATCGTAACCCATGAGATAGATGTGTGTCCATGTAGCTGGGCCGTGTGACAAATCCGTTTGTCGTGAGTTGGAGAAGATGCTCTCTATAGAAATCCCTCTTCGTACCCAACTCCCATGATGGCTCTATCCATGTCCTCCTAGTATCAAGCTGGATAAGATCCTGCCGAATGAGTCTAGTAATCTCCATCCGTGTAAGAGCCAAAGATGGTGCGTCAAGAGAAAACTAGAAACTGGAAAGAGAGAGAGAGAGAGAGAGAGAGAGAGAGAGAGAGAGAGAGAGAGAGAGAGAGAGAGAGAGATGAAATGAAATGTTATATTAACATCTTCAAAAGGCCAAAGTGACCTATGAGACCAGAAAGTTACAATGCGGTGTATCTGATACAAAGTCAGATTAACAAAATAAATTAAACTAGGATAACAAAATATAAATACTGCGGGATCCTAAACTAAGCAGTACAATGTGAAGACAATATGGGAGGAGAGTAGATATCCATCTTCATCTGCACTCTGGACAACGAAAGAGTATGGCTTGAATCCTTTGCTGTAGCCTCCTTCGAAACTGTGTAGCTCCTCTTCTCCATCGGGGTCGTCTAGATCTCCCTAGCTCCAATGCTCGGTCTATGAGAATGCCAGTAGTGCGGGTAGACCTCTCCACCGTTGGCTGCTCCTCTGTCTTCTGTCTCTGGTTCTAGATGGCATAAGCGGCATATCCTGCTATCTGCAGGTGTCCCTCTGAATCTGCCAGTCTCCATCTCGAGCTGATGTGAGGACGTGCATATCTGGCCAATGGCACAACGCAAACCATGCGAAAGATGCGTGTCCATATAGCTAGGTCGAATCACAAACCCATCCCCCGTGAGGTGGAGAAGATGCTCTCTATAGAAAGCCATCTTCGTGTCCAACTCCTGTAACGGCTCTATCCATGTTCTCCTCGTGTCCAGCTGGATCAGATCCTGACGAATGAGTATTAATCTCTACCCGTGTCAGAGACCTCAAGGGTGCCTGTAGAGAGTATTGAAAAGGAGGCAACTTGTCCATGTTGAAACCATGTGTCTGAAACCATGATGCCATCTGTGCATACCAGCATGATGTATCCCCATTAAGAGCTAATTGTTTGGAGGACTCTAGAGCCACCCTGGCATATCTGTCTCTGGTAGTATCCCACAAACTGTGTACAAAGGAGGCTGATCTGGTAAGCGCCTCAATCTCCATAGGGGAGGCAGCTACTTCCGCTTGAATGATATCATGCGGTACGGAAACCTTGGCTCTAATCAGCCGAGAGATCATAGATACCAGGGGCTTCTCCATACGCCTCCAACCATCCTGGCCTATAGAAGGTCCCCAAACCTGCACCCCATATAACATAGTAGAGGCGACCAAAGTATCAAAGAGCCATAACTTTGTCCTAGGTTCTTGGAACTGAACCTGCGAACACATCCTCTCCATTCCTCATAGAGCTCTAGTTAGTCTAGTCTCTGCTGCTCTTCTCAAAGAAAATCTCGGCCCAGTAAAGACTACCCCAAGGTAAGTGTATGCATCTGTATACTCCACAATCTCCTGACCATAATTGAAAGTAGGTACTGATCTCCTGACCCATTGCGGTGTGCTGTTAAACACCATAACCTTGGTTTTACCTAAATTTACACATAGTCCACTATCCTCTGCAAAACTGCATAGTGCATCCAAATGTCGCTGCATACCTTCTGGTGAGTCAGATATCAACACAATATCATCAGCATATAGCAACAATGGGATCCACGTCCTTGCTAATTGGGCACCCCTGTCACCCTCTGTGTCAATGTAATCGGACACCTCATCAACATACATACCAAATAGAGTAGGAGACAATGGGCAGCCCTGTTTCACCCGAATAGTAGAGTGAACTAAATCGGATACCCCTTCCGGAGTGCGTACATGTCCCACCACTGATCTGTACAGAGCCATAATCCCCTAAATCACCGCTATGGGCACCCCCATCTCCTGCAGTCTGCGCATCAATCGAGCTCTTGGTACCATATCAAATGCTTTGTGAAAATCCACAAAGCTACAATAGATCCGTCTCCCATGTGCTCTGCCCTCCTCAATGATGGCCCTGAGTGTCAGAATATGATCAAGGGTGGAGAAACCCCTCCTGAAGCCGGCCTGACCCTATGCTCGTACACCCTCGCCCTCTGCCCAATTACTCAAGTGTTGCTCCAGAATAGATGCATACAACCGTGCCAACGTGTGTCCAACCACAATAGTGCGGTAGTTCCCAGGCTCTGTAGGGTCACTAGCCTTGTAGATGGGCACAATATTAGACAACCTCCAAGTCTCAGGTAATCCCTCACACATGGCACGATTGAACAACACTGCGAGAATCTCCTTTAGCATATCCCTGGCATGTATAAAGTGCTCCGCTACTAGACCGTCATGATCATATGCCTTCACGGTCCTCATCTTGTCGATGGCCCTTTGTACCATCTCAGGTGTAAAGAAAGTGCTCGTAGCTGGGCAAGGCTTGGTAGGGTCTGGAAGGGGTTCCTGTCCAGGAGCCGTATATAATGATGTCGCATATTGGCCCCACACATCAGGTGAAGTAATCACTGGTGGAGGGGAGTGCTCATGGAAGAGTCGCCATGCCTCTCCTGAGTCCCTACTCAAGAACATCTGATATAAGTCTCGCTCCATCTGAGCTAGGTAAGCTCGCTTCTTCTGTCGCACAAGGTGTCGGAAAGGAATCCGAGACTATCTATAAGTGATAACTCCTAAAAGAAGATCCCTCTAAAGCTGGGCTCTCATCTCTCTGCACTCCTCATCATACCAGCTATTCTGGGGCATGCTGCCAGAATGTCGTCTCTTGCCCGGCTGAGTGTGTGGGTATGCCAGTGATGCAGCCTCATGCAGTGTCTCAGTCAGTAGAGTGGTGCACTCCTCCACTGAGAGGCCTATACCATTTGTGTCAGTTGTGCCTTCCAATAGACGGTCCCATATCTCCTCTGTATAAACGAAATCAGTCTCTGGTGTAAATGTATAGCTAGTGTGTGACCTGCCTCCTGATGTCTGGGTTGTACTATACTGAAATTTAACGGACAGTGTCAAGAGAGCTTGATCTACTGCTATGCCCATTGGCCTGGCTCCCACTGTGAAATCCTGAATGCAGGGGACAAAGCTTGGTTGTGTCATAACATAATCCACTGTACTGGCCCCATGTCTGTGTGGAAAGCATGTGAAACCGGCTGCTTCGGGAAATCGCTGTAAGCCATTAACTATGGCTAATCCATGTGTAGTCGTCATTTCCATGAGGTATCTCCCATACTCCGTCTGCTCTCTGTCATCTGAGTATCTGTCAAGTCCCAACTCACCCACATCCAGCTCTCTAAGCATCTCATCTGAAGTGTCGTACAAGACTGTCTGTGAGTTGCCCGTTCGGGCATTGAAGTCCCCTAGGAGAATGATATCACCATCCCTAGAAAACTCCCATATGTCATCATCTAGAATAGAGAAAGGCGACTGCCCTCTGGATGCAGCATACACGGATGTATCCGTACTGGGAGGAAAGTAACATATGGCAATATATAGGAATCGACCTGTGTCAGCTCTCAGTCTCACCCACATATATCTAGCATGATCATCTCTTCGTACAATATGCAGTAATGGTTGTAGTACCTCTCTGAATAGCACTGCTACTCCTCCTGAACCTCTACTCCCATGCTCAGACCTCACATTTGTCCTGTGAGCCGTCTCCCATCTGTATCCCATCACAGGTGGCATTACCTGTCCAGAGGCTTGATGAGTCTCTGAGAAGAATACAATATCCTTGTCTTTGAAATTGTCCTCAAATGCACCCACGTCCAACCTCATAGACCCATTACAATTCCAGGTAGCCATCTTCAGTGTGGTCCCATAGGTCTCGCACCGTCATGCAGTGCGTCGCTCTAAAATCACCACCCGTCCATCTCTGTAAAAGGCTATCTTTCTTTTCTCCCTTGCCGCTGTAATCTCTGGCATTACCACTCTCATTTGTGCGAGCTGTGAGAGAGTCAGGTCATCCCTGAGGAAAATACCTGTCTATTTGAGAGTAGGCCTCTTCCTCAAGAATTCCTTCTTCTCTTCCAACGAGGGGAAGCATAGTATGAGAGCTCTCCCCTTAGAAGACTCTCCCGTGCCGACACTTTTCTTACCTACCCTCCATGCCTTTGTGTGCAAAGGCTTCTCCATCCCCATCATGGATGTAAGGCTTGTGACCTCTTTCTCCACATTGTTTATGTCCTTGAGACCGGTCACTCTCACATGTAGTGCTCGCATCCGCCTTCTTTGTTCCTCTTCGAGGGTCATGTTGATAAGCGTCGGTGTACAAGGGGTTTCTTGACCTTTCCTTTTCTTGGCGACCTCAATCCATTTTTCAGCCTCGTCCGCCTTTTTCTGTGTCCTTGTTATCATCTCCGCCCATGAAGATGTCTTTGCAACACTCAGTTTCTCTTCCTCTGTGATCATCCTAACCTGTTCCTTGATTTCATCTATTACTAAGGGCTGAAATTCACCTTCCTCTAGTCCACTGCTTACTCTATCCACAAGCTCCTGTTTAAGGGCAGAGACGTCTTTTTTGAGTGTCCGTATCTCGGCATTTGGGTTCTCTTGTTTGAGGGCTGAGACTTCTTCTTTGAGTATCTGTATTTCTGCGTTAAGGCTCTTTTTCTCCTTCTTCCATTGTGCGCCTTCATTGAAGACTATCTGAAGAAGGTTGGCCTTCTCCTTCCACCATCCTTCCATCTCTGTTTTCCACTCCTTCATTTCCCTCTCCATCTGAGCCATCCGCTTGTTTGTGAGCACAAAGGTTGCTTTTGCATGCGACTTGCAAACAGGTGAGACATTGACGGCTTCTGTATCCTGTGCCGGGTCCTGTGCAAGGGAGATTGCTTCCATGTTTTGTTGTTCAAGAGATGTACCGGGCTCACTTATTTGCGGCCTATGCAACCAGCAAACACGTGGCCCCCTACTGGGTCAGCTCGCGGCAACAATTTCGTATCTACCAGAGCCCCGCAGGCTTCGCCAAATATCCAGAGAGAGCCTTAGTACATGTCCACACACAAGCAGCCTCCCACACCAAGCTCCCCCCTTGCTTGCAATAACCAACCACCCCCTTTGTGTACGTGAACTTGACACCAAAATTGCCTCTTTTTTGAAGCTCCCCCTCTGGTTAAGCTGCCCCCTTGCCTATGTTAAAATAGGCTTTAGTGTACGATCGTTTAACATATGGCTGGACAAAATTCTGTGCACGTAGCCTTGGAGACTTTGTAGTATCATACGGATTGCTGGGAGAATTTGCTGCGCTATCAGCTGCTCAGCCCCTCACGACACCATCACTTGCTCTGTGTGTGTGTGTGTGTGTGTGTGTGTGTGTGTGTGTGAGAGAGAGAGAGAGAGAGAGAGAGAGAGAGAGAGAGAGAGAGAGAGAATGCTTGCCATGTGTGCTGGCTGCATTTGCACATCTGCAAAGGGACCCACTTCTTGACGAGCTGCCCCTTTTTGCTTACATGAAGCTAACCCCCTGCTTAAGCAAGGGGGCTGCTACAATTGATTAATCAAAAGCTTAGATTAAAGGGGCAGCATACATGAGCGGAAGGAAAGTCCACGCGGCAGCAAGAGGACCCAGGAGTGACGAGAGAGAGAAAGAAGAAAGAAAGAAAGAAAGATTTTTAACGTCTATGTCAGGCCGAAATCGGCCTATGAGACAAATCAAATGTACATGGTGTGTATGTCATCCGTCTATCGGAAAGACAAATGAAACAAAACTGATACAAAACTGAACTGAATGTAGCTAGTGGGGTATCTGAGGAGGGATGGAGCTCTATCTCTAGGGGTATATGCATGTCTATATGCTCAAGGTAGTACAATCATGAGAATGCATCAAGCTATCTAGCTCCATCCTGTACTAATGGGGGGATGTAAGATGTGGTACATGGGCGGGTCTGGTGCCAAGGCTGCCCGGATGAAAGCTGTCGGGTCGGCCCTCATCTGGGCCACTCGCTCCTCAGTGGCACGGCGCTCCCGGGCTCGGATCTCCTCGATCTGTCGGTGGTGGGAGCTCGCGCCCCTGTAGCCTGTGACTCGTGGTCGTCGTCTAGCTTGGCTCACCTCCGCCTGTGGGAGTGTCACTCCCCTCTGAGTGTCTGGTGGGGGAGGGGCGGTAATCCTCTGAAAGAAGTCTGTGAGCTGCGACTGTCTCCCCTCTGTTTGTGTAGCTGTGTGTGGCTGTAGTAGTGTGTCCCGATGGCTCTGTATCTCTAGTAAGAACCGTCCGAGCTGTCTCTGATCTCGAGAGTCCATGATCTCTCGGAGAGTGGGCTGTCCTCTGAATAGGGCCTCATACCTGCCTCTGATCTCAGTGTATGCTCTGCATCTACATACAAAGTGCTCCTCACTCTCCACCTCCTCTGTGCAGGCTCTGCAGACTCGCTCCTCCCTAGAAACACCAGTATGTCTCCCGATCTCAATCTCTAACCTGTGTGAAGCCACTCTCAGCTGACCAATCGCCACCCGTGAGCTATGTGGCATATATGTGTCCATGTAGCGTGGTCTCTGTATGAACCCCCCAGACAATATGGTGAGAAACTGGTCTCTGTAATCTGACATCCTCGTCCCCAAGCCAGGTGACTCCCAGACTCTCCTAGTGTATAGCTGCCACAGATCCTGTCTCAGTACCAAGTTCCTCTCACTGCGATAGAGGTGAATATATGGTGAGTGGGGGTCGTACTGGAATGGTGGTAGGCTCTCCATGTCAAGACCGTGTCCCTCAAACCATGCTCTAACCTGTGAGTACCATGCTCTCTCATGCCCACTCTCTGATAGCTGTATAGCTGCCTCAAATGCTCTACGAGTAAGTCTGTCAGGAGGTAGCTCTCTCATCCTCTGGATGAAGCAGACTGTCTGGAATAGTCCCTCTACCACCATGGGTGGTGTGGCGAGCTCGGCTCTAATAATGTCATGTGGCACTGTCTTTTTGCTGCGGAGCAAGCGTGAGATCATACATACCTGTGGCCTCTCAAGCTGTGTCCACTGGTCAGCTGTCAATCTTGGTGCCCATACTGCCGCCGAGTACATCAAGGCCGGGGTGACTAAGGTGTCGAAAAGCCACCCCTTCGTGCGGGGTTCCTGAAAGTGTGCCTGGTGGCATCTCCGCTCTAGCATGGCCAGAGCTGCATATCCTCGGGTGAGCCTGTCAGCAGCAGCTTGCCTCATAGTGAAGGGTCCTCGTAGGCTGGTGAATGTGATGCCAAGGTAGACATAGGAGGTGACTACATCAACCTGTCCTCCTGCTGCTGTGAAGGTGGCAGCGCTCCTCACTGCACTGGATGTGTGAAAGATCATAACCTTGGTTTTGCCAAGGTTCACAGTCAACCCCCTGTGTGTGCTGAATTCGTCCAAGGCCTCAAGATGGCGTTGCAAGCCCTCGGGTGACTCTGAAATCAACACAATATCATCAGCATATAACATGATGTGGACCAGAGTACCTGCCAAGTCGCTCCCCTCTCCTCCTGCTCGCAGTATGTAGTCGGAGATCTCGTCGATGTAGAGCCCAAAGAGTGTCGGGGAGAGTGGGCATCCTTGCTTAACACCAATGGTGCTAGCAATGGTCTCTGAAAAACCGCCTGGGCAACGAACCCGACCCGTCACCTTCTCGTAGAGAGCATATATGGCCCAAATCATCTCTGTTGGTACCCCAATGCTGTGAAGGCGCTGGTAGAGTCTCTCGCGTGGGACTGTGTCAAAGGCCTTGCGGAAATCCACAAAGCAGCAGTAAAGCCTCTTCTTCTGCGCCTTTGCCCCATCAATGAGGCAGCGCAGAACGAAGATGTGATCAGTGGTGGAGAAAGCTTGTCTGAAACCTGCCTGGCCTGGAGCTCGTAAACCCTCAATCTCTTCGTAGCAGCTGAGCTGTGCCTCAAGTACTGCTCCATATAGCTTGGCCATCGTGTGGCCAATCATGATAGTCCTGTAGTTCCCTGGATCCAGGGTGTCGCCAGATTTGTGGATAGGCACTATGGTGTGCTGTGTCCACTCCTCTGGGAAGCCCTCCCCTATAGCCCGGTTGAAGACATGTGCAATCAACGGGGCTATAGTGGAGGCCGCATAAATGATGTGCTCACTCTGTAATCCAGTATGGTCAGCTGATCGTCTGTGCTGCATGCGGCGTATGGCCCTCTCTACCATCTCTGCTGTAAAGGAGGAGCACGTGGGGCGTGGCTCGTGCGGCTGTGGGATAGGAGGCTGTCCTGGCACCTCGTAAAGTCGCTCTGCATAATCATGCCATATCTGTGGATCCTCAATAACTGTAGTCGGACGTGGCTCGCGCAGGGTGCGCCATGCCGTCGCGCTATCCATGCTCATGAATAGGCGGTATAGCTCAAGCTCCTGTGCCTCTTCGAATGCTCGCCGCTTTTGGCGTGTCAGCGTCTTCATATGCCGTCTGGCCTCTCTCTCTGTGATCTCTCCTAAGGCTCGCTGTGCGTGGAGGCGTCGGTATAGCTCTCTGCACTCATCATCATACCAGCGGTTCTGAGGCATAGTCCTGCGGGGGGGAGTGCGTCCTGTGTGAGTGGTGTGTGGAAAAGAGCTAATAGCTGAAGTGTGGAGAACGGAAGAGATATGTGATGTGAGAACTGAGAGTGGTGTGGATGGGTGGAGGAGGCATAGGCCATGCTCGACCTCGGCCGAGTAAAGAGAGGCTAGCTCATGTGTGAAATGGATGGTGGTGTGTGGAGCTGTGTGGGATGGTATCTCCGGTGATGGAGAAAGAGAGGTATGTGTGGTCGGCTCCGATGGGTATGGGTGGAATGGTGAAGGATGTGATAAGGTGTGTAGCCTCCCTGGGTCCCGGAATATAGTCGACTGTACTCCCCCCTCCCTCTGCAACTCCATGTGGCATACAAGTCAAGCCCCCTGAGGTGGGCCACTGGACCATCCCATTATAAATAACGAGACGGTGCTGGGAGCCAAGTCGAAGTAGATGTCGTCCGTAGGCTGTGACTGGAGCTCTGTCTGCTGTATCTCTCATAGTAGCCTCCTCATCTAGAGTGTGTAGTGCCTCTGGGTCCTCGTGGTCATATGCCTCACACTGCTCACTGCGCGTACGAGCATTGAAGTCTCCCATAAGGAAGACTTCACCCAGTGTGGAGTACTCCATAATCTCCTCCGTGAGGCATGCGTACGGTGACTCCTGCTCAATAGGGGCGAATCTTGAGCCTGTGGGAGCAAAGTAGCAAAGGGCAATGTAGACGATCCTGTCTCGTGAGAGCTCGAGGCGAATCCACATGTAGCGGGCCTGTGGGTCCCGGGCAACAATCTGTAGTCTGCTGTGAAGCCCCTGTCTAAAGAGTATGGCCACTCCTCCTGAGCCACGAGTGGTGTGCTGGCGCATCCATCCCCGATGTAGAGACTCCCACTGGAATCCATGTATCCGTGGTAGCCCTCTCTCTGGGCTCTCGTGTGTCTCTGTAAGTAGAATGATGTCTCCTCCTCTCATCACCTCCTCAAGTCTCTCTGGGTGTGTCCATAGGTCTCCATTGCAATTCCAAACCGTGACATGAATCTCCTCGTGTGTCCCACAGGCCGCGAGTCCCTATGCGATGGTCTTGCCATCAATGATAACCCTACCATCTCAATATACTGCCTTCTTCCCTTCTTTGCGGGCTTGGTGGACTCTAGGCATGCACGCGCGACGGTGATCTTGTTGCATCTTTGTGAGGTCATCATCAAGATAAATCGGGGGGCCTTCTAGCCCTCTCAAGATGACCCTCTTTCGGAGGAAAGAAGTTCGAGACTCCTCAGAGGCGAATTGGAGGATGAGAGCTCTCTTCTTTGGATCTTTGCCGGCTCTCCAAACTTTGGAGAAAGGGATCTCTTCTTCCTTGTATCCCACTTTCTTGCATAAAGCTTTCCCATCGCTCTCGGGTGTAGACCCTTCTTCTTCTTTGATGCCGGTCACTCGCACATTGAGACGGCGAGCTTGTCGCATCTTCTCCTCCTCGATGGTTGTGTGTACGATGAGTACCTCATCTTTTTGGGCTTCCTCTCTTGCAACCTTCTTGATGTTCTTCTTGAGAGAGAGAGAGAGAGAGAGAGAGAGAGAGAGAGAGAGAGAGAGAGAGAGAGAGAGAGAGAGAGAGACGAACCTGGTGTGTGTGCCTTCTGCCGACTGCACGCTCTCTGCACGCTCTGTACTTGTTGCGTGTTCTACACAGGCTGCGAACCCTGCACCTCTTGCTCCTACGGGACCTGGCTTGCGCGTGCGAGAGAGAGAGAGAGAGAGAGAGAGAGAGAGAGAGAGAGAGAGAGAGAGAGAGAGAGAGAGAGAGAGAGAGATGAAATGAAATGATATATTAACGTCTTCAAAAGGCCAAAATGACCTATGAGACCAATCTATTACATATTGGTGAATTTGTTACCATGTCTAAGTACACACACACACACACACACACACACACACACACACACACACACACACAGAGAGAGAGAGAGAGAGAGAGAGAGAGAGAGAGAGAGAGAGAGAGAGAGAGAGAGAGAGAGAGAGATGAAGTGTTATATTAACGTCTTCAAAAGGCCAAAGTGACCAAAGAGACCAGGAAGTTACAATGCGGTGTATCTGATACCAAGTCAGATTAACAAAATAAATCCAACTAGGGATAACAAGATATAAATACTACGGAATCCTAAACTAAGTGGATAGGTGTGAAAGGCGAAAGGCGTGAGATGTGTGAACTGAGCTATACAATGTGTAGACAATTTGGGAGGGAAGTAGAGATCTATCTTCATAAAGATCCATCTTCATCTGCACCCTGGACGACGAAAAAGTATGGCTCGAATTCTTTGCTGTAGCCTCCTTCGAAACTGTGTAGCTCCTCTTCTCCATCGGGGTCGTCTAGATCTCCCTAGCTCCAATGCTCGGTCAATGACAATGCTAGTCGTGCGGGTAGACCTCTCCACTGTTGGTTGCTCCTCTGTCTGTTCTTCTGGGTGTACAATAGCTAGCGTAAAGAAATCTGTAATTTGTCTCTCTTCAGCTCTCCTCAGTAAAGTTTCTCTATGCCTGTGTAGCTCAAGTAGATAAATCCCAAGACATCTCTGATCCTCGTATCTCATGACCCTAGATAGAGGCCCAAAACCTTCTCTGAATAGACAATGAAAACGGCCTCGTATCTCATAGTACACTGTGCAGTGACATATGTAATGTACCTCTGTTTCTGGCTCTAGATGGCATAAGCGGAAATATCCTGCTATCTACAAGTGTCCCTCTGAATCTGCCAGTCTCAATATCGAGCTGATGAGTGGACGTTCGTATCTGGCCAATGGCACATTGCACACCATGAGAAAGATGCATGTCCATATAGCTAGGTCTGATCACAAACCCATCCCCCGTGAGGTGGAGAAAATGCTCTCTATAAAAAGCCATCTTTGTGCCCAACTCCTGTATCGGCTCTATCCATGTCCTCCTCGTGTCCAGCTGGATCAGATCCTGACGAATGAGTTTATTAATCTCTATCCGCGTCAAAGACCTCAAGGGTGCTTGTAGAGAGTATTGAAAAGGAGGCAACCTGTCCATGGTGAAACCATGTGTCTGAAACCATGATGCCGTCTGTGCATACCAGCATGATGTATCCCCATTAAGAGCTAATTGTCTGGAGGACTCTAGAGCCACCCTGACATATCTGTCTCTTGTAGTATCCCATAGATTGTGTACAAAGGAGACTGATCTAGTCAGCGCCTCAACCTCCATAGGGGGGGCAGCTAATTCCGCTTGAATGATACCATGTGGTACGGAAGCCTTGGCTCTAATCAGCCGAGAGATCATGGATACCAGGGGCTTGTCCATACGCCTCCAACCCTCCTGGCCCATATAACATAGTAGAGGCAACCAAAGTAACAAAGAGCCATAACTTTGTCCTAGGTTCCTGGAACTGAACCTGCGAACACATCCTATCCATTCCTCCCAGGGCCGCACCAGCTCTAGTTAGTCTAGTCTCTGCTGCTCTTCTCAAGGAAAATCTCGGCCCAATAAAGACTACCCCCAGGTAAGTGTATGCATCTGTATACTCCACAATCTCCTGACCATATTTGAAAGTGGGTACTGATCTCCTGACCCATTGCGGTGTGCAATTAAACACCATAACCTTGGTTTTACCTAGGTTTACACACAATCTACTATCCTCTGCAAAATTGCGTAGTGCATCCAACTATCGTTGCATACCTTCTGGTGAGTCAGATATCAGCACAATATCATCAGCATATAGCAACAATGGGATCCACGTCCCTGCCAGCTGTGCACCTCTGTCACCCTCTCTATCGATGTAATCAGACACCTCATCAACATACATACCAAATAGAGTAGGAGACAATGGGCAGCCCTGTTTCACTCCAATGGTAGAGTGAACTAAATCAGATACCCGTTCCGGAGTGCGTACCCGTCACATCACTGATCTGTACAAAGCCATAATCCCCCAAATCACCTCTATGGGCACCCCCATCTCCTATAGTCTGCGCATCAATCGAGCTCTTGGTACCATGTCAAATGCTTTACGAAAATCCACAAAGCTACAATAGATCCGTCTCCCATGTGCTCTGCCCTCCTCAATGATGGCCTTGAGTGTCAGAATATGATCAAGAGTGGAGAAACCCCTCCTGAAGCCGGCTTGACCCTTTGCTCGTACCCCCTCGCCCTCTGCCCAATTACTCAAGTGTAGCTCCAAGATGGATGCATACAACCGTGCCAATGTGTGTCCAACCATGATAGTGCGGTAGTTCCCAGGCTCTGTAGGGTCACCAGCCTTGAAGATGGGCACAATATTAGACAATCTCCAAGTCTCAAGTAATCCCTCACACATGGCACGATTGAACAACACTGCGAGAACCTCCATCAGCATATCCCTGGCATGTATAAAGTGCTCCGATACTAGACCGTCCTGATCATATGCCTTCCCGGTCTTCATTTTGTCGATGGCCCTTTGTACCATCTCAGGTGTAAAGAAAGTGCTCGTAGCTGGGCAAGGCTTGGTAGGGTCTGGAAGGAGTTCTTGTCCAGGAACCGTATATAATGATGTCGCATATTGGCCCCACACCTCAGGTGAAGTAATCACTGGGGGAGGCGAGTGCTCATGGAAGAGACGCCATGCCATTCCTGAGTCCCTACTCAAGAACATCTGATACAAGTCTCGCTCCATTTGGGCTAGGTAAGCTCGCTTCTTCCGTTGCACAAGGCGTCGGAAAGCAATCTGAGACTGTCTGTAAGTGATGACTCCTAAAAGAAGATCCCTTTGAAGCTGGTCTCTCATCTCTCTGCACTCTTCATCATACCAACTATTCTGGGGCATGCTCCCAGAATGTCGTCTCTTGCCCGGTTGAGTGTGTGGAGAAATGTTATATTAACGTCTTCAAAAGGCCAAAATGACCTATGAGACCAAAAAGTTACAATTGGTGAATCTGATACAATGTCTGAGTACGGAAATTACAAAGTTACAAAGTTACCAAGTTACAAAGAACTGACACTAAAACACTAAGGAGAAAGGAAATAAGGGGGAGGGAAGGGGGGGAGGAGGGTTTGTGGGTTTAGATGAAATCTCTCATCGGTCGCTGTCAGATCTCATCGACCTCCTCCATGAGAGAGAGAGAGAGAGAGAGAGAGAGAGAGAGAGAGAGAGCTGCCCGAGTATTTGAACCCACTAGTCATGCACACATACTTTTCAGAAATTTGTTCATAACAAATTTTACTGCAAATTTCTGCTGAAGCTTGAAGCTTCATCCTTTTATTTTGGCTCCATATTCCAAGTGGGCTTTATGGAAAGCTCTCAGGTGTATTGGTACTCCGATATGACCATGAGTGCATCCTTTTCAGAAAATTGTAGAGGAATGTCTTTTGAAGGAGGATTGATAACCTGAGCAAAAAAAATGAAACCGATGTGCAGTTCATGTGAAAAAGATTGCCTTATTCAATCTTTGAATAAGAAAGGTTTGCACCTACCGTCTGACCACCCATGGTGTATCCGATAGCAATCTCCTTCCGCAATTGAGCTCGCTCTGCAAGCTCGGCAAAACTTGCAGCCTCACCTGCTTTTAGGTACCGATTGATATCCTACATCATCAGTAATTTTTTATGATTAAGAAGATGACAGAGAGTAAGTCTGATAAAGCGCGATTGTAAGTAAATTAACTGACAAGTAAGAGCTACCAGAATGTAGCATTAAACTCGTATAACTTTTTGACATGATAAACACACCTTCACATAAATCTCGTCTCCCCAAGAATTCAACAGTTCAGTCCATACATCTCCTAATTCACTCTGCTCTGCAACTGTTTCCAGCATTTCAATGTAGAAGAAATTAAGAACTTCTATCAGCTTTCTTTTGGGTGATTGCATTTTCCATTACCTTGAGCTGTAACGAGTCCGGTAATCTCATCAGTCCCAATTGCTTTCAGATCAGGACAAAGATTCATAACCTGGGAGCACGAAGCCAAAATTTGTATCTTTTTCGGTTTTGGGAATGAAAAGTATGGCACTTTGTGAATAGAGAAAACACTGGCTTGGATGCTTCATGTATTTGTGAGTATCAGGATTTGCTCCAGCATGTAATCCTACACCAAATATTTTAAGTGATCTTTGCTATACAACCAGCTTTTCTACCTGCTTTCCAAGCTTATAATCCACAAATTCTGCCACAAGGCTGTTAACCTGCAGCATGAACCTTTATCACAAATTTGCTGTTTATAGTGCATGAACCAATAATGAGTTAACTCATCATAAATACTTACCTCCAGAGCCAACTTTTTGCACACATTCTCAGCAAGAAGCAGTGCCAACACCGATGTCTTATCAGGCCTTGACATATCTGCATACACAAATAAACTCACCGTATTTGATCGGTCTTCTCGACACATGACCATGTTTATAGTTAAAAAGGAATGTGCTACCTCCTGCTCTCCATTTACTGTCTGCAATTACTAAAATGGAGAGGGGCATCTTTGTGCTATCAGGCATCTTCTGCTTCTTGACCAAACATCCTGACTTCGATTTTGGCAGGGGGTGCATTATTGCTGCCTCCACGTCTGTCCTACTCATAGGGTTTCCGACCTATAGTTTCAGTCCACATTCCTAAATCAAAACTAAGCTCAAGTTTTCAATGCTGCAGAACAGACTAGAATTAAGTATGATGGTTTAGAGTGGCTGTAACATAAGGAAAGCTTAACTCCTCCCTTGCGTTTCCAAAGTGATTTCAAAGTGACGGTTTTCTTACCATTAAGGCCCTATCATTATCTGCAATACTTTGTGAACATTAAAGAATGGTTGAACAGGTACAATGTGGAAAGCACCATGCAGTAAAGTAACTGTTTTTCTTAACAAGTTCTACAGGTCTGCTTAAAGGAGCATGATAACTGTAAGAATGAACCTGGTGATTGACTTCAACATTCTGGAGTGGCTTGTGGATCTTCCGACTCAAAATGTGCTCCCTTTCTTCCTTCGGTGTTTCAGCCAGAATTATCTAACATCATCACCCTCTTATATCATTAGCAACAAGATTTTAAAACATTCCCTGACAAACTGTGGTTCACAGCCATCAGACATATGCTTTGATCAACTTCAAAAATCTGCACAGCTACATAAAAGCATGCATTGAATGCAGACATCTGTGACACAAATTGGGCTTCAACGCTCACAAAGTGCAGTCTGTTTGACAAAAAACATGAGTTTTACCAGCTCTGTTCCAGGGCCAACATAATCATCGAACTCTGTTATCATTTCAGATACCCGTGGATGCCACCCTAAAATTAAAATTCGCTCTTTGGGCCCTGCCCACCACTCTACAGCCTAAGCATACAACAATCATTTTAAATTGTTACCAACATTCACAAGACTCCTATTCCTTAAATAGCTTTACAGACCTTAGAAACACTTCCAGTTGAAGAAGTGGAAACAGTGTCCTTAGCAAGTTCTCCTTCTACATTACTTGATTCGATGAGAACTTGGGAAGAATTCTTGTAGCCTTCCTTTGCACATATCATCAACACCTGAAATAAATCCTAGAGGACTTTTTAAGGCTAATGATAACAGTAGACATAAGCCACCGCATGCTAAGTTCGAGAAGCATTTTCTTGTGCGAGACCAACAAGCATCCATCCTGTACATATGCAGTCTGGCCAGTCATCATTTGAAAGAGTATAACTTTATCATAAAACATGGATAAATTAATGCATGGAAAGCCACTTGGATCTCTTCACAATGCATGACTCTATTGTAACAAGTTCTGTTTTGGGCTTCAAATCTCATTTTCCCGTCTTAAGCTTCCAAAGTCAGATTTTCACAAAAAAGCAAGCCATTTCCAAGCTTTACGAGTCATTTTCCAACTCCAGATCATTTTCAGACAGGTTTCCCACTCCATGGGATTGTACAACATTAGTCAAGATGCGGTCCTCATCGCTAAAATAGTTAACCTCTTTTATGATCGTGGCTTCTGTGGACAGTTGGACTTAATAGCAGAGAGCTAGTTGATATCATGAACAGATGAAGGCAACTCTTGAAGAGTTGTTTTAAATGCACTAAGGCGAATTCCTTTGTGAAAATTTCTTAATCCTTATTCATACTACTAGCTTGCGCGACCCGCCTATCGGCAGGTCTCACTCGCTCTTACTATGACACAAATTAAATTAATCTAATGATAACTTGTTTACACGATGTCAAATGCCGATTTATTCCACTCCATGTTGGGTGCGAGAGAGAGAGACATCTACCTCCATTCCATGGAAGGCAACACACAAAATGTTGCTTGAGCTGCAACGAAATACAGACAGTGCCGTGGTGGGAGAAAAATACGTCAGGGCTAGCTTTCCTGGACATTCAAGCTTTTAGGGGCTAGACGTGTAGAGATAGTTAGGCAAGCTGCAGCTCGATGATTGCTCATTTACCAGCTATGCCCTTTGCAATGGGTCTTCTTTCGCCAAGTGGAAAGCTCGAATCCTTGTCCGCTTAATATATAGTATAGATAGATAGTATAAATTGGTAACTTTGGTGGGTAGAAACCGCACAGAGGGCATGCAAAATCTCACCACATTGTGGAAGCCTCTTGTCATTAAAAAATGCCCTTTGTGAGAGTAAAAATGTCAGAGTTCCTTTGTTTTCATGAACGTAGGGACACGTGGCCTCCCATTTGGCTAATACTCTTCTTTTTCATCTTTTTAAACTTTTACATATTGTAGCGCGAATAACGTGTCGTGCTCTCTATAGTGTGGGTGTCCCTCAATGCAATGTGCGTGACAATCTCACTCAAACAAATGGAAACTCTCTCAAACAGAATGAAACACAGAAACAATGGATAACAACAGAGATACAACAGTGAACTAGAACATGTAGACTCGACTAGCTCAAAGAACCATGTACAGACTCTGGCGTGGCAGCACACTCAGCTCCAGCCCAGAACTCACAGGTACAAGAGGGGTGTCGAGGCTCAGATGTGCAGGGATGGTGAAGCAGTGCTCTGTGTAAGACTCTCTCTAGACGACTACGTACAAGATAATAGAACTGCCCCAAAAGACTACTCATATGTACCACCGTAAAGAGCCACCAACGGCTCAAAAATGTCAGCCATGTGGTGACCTGGCCACGAGGTCCACTAGGCCACCGTCAGTCGTCGATAGGTACCTTGCCACGTGTCACTCCCAGACCAGGCGTCCATCCAGAGGGTCCGTCCAGTGTGAACCAATCCCAGTGTAACCCACTGTCCAACTGTATGTCCTGTGAAGTGACACTGTAGCCCTGCTACAGGTTGCCTGCCACAAGACCGCTCACCGTCTCGGTGAGAGGAATACTGAAAAAACTGTGAAAGAAAACCACTAGGTGCTGCATCTGTACATTTCTTGAAGCAGGTGCTAGGCCCAACCATGACCTTACATGCCTCAAAAGTGCAGTAAAACACTGTCCTGCTTGCAACGCCTTAAGCCTTTGAATAGGCAAGAACCCAATATGATTGCATAGTCCAAGAATCCCAATCGGCAAAACAGATTGAGGCTCCTCAGCAAAGAGATATGCTCGGTTTGGATCCAACGCATCTTTATCCTCTATAACTATAGTGAGAAGAAAATGACCTGGTCCGCACTTGCAGATGAAATTGTCGAAAAGAGGGATGATCAGAAGCTCGAGTAATAACGCGATGCGGTTAAGCTCCATCTTAATGGAAAAACGAAAAGCATTAACGGCATTGTGATGGCAACCAGGTGAATGCTTGAAATCCCAAAGGAAATAGCCAAAAAGGTTCATAAACTTGCTGCTGTGATAGGATTACACAAAATTTCTCTGCCCCTTTGTGCAGCATGCCATGTATTTACCATGCCGAGGATCACATTTTGCCATCATTGACGATGGCTTAAATGTGTTGGTTATCTCTGCAACGGACAACTGCTCATGATAGGCCTTAGCTGCCGAAATCACTGGGGCATATGATGAAAGCATGAAGTGAATTCTGGGGTAAGTAACCAGGTTGGTTCATCAATCACAGTGGGCTCTAAATCAACAAACACAACTCGAGGAACATGCTTTCCCGCTCCCATCTCGTCTCACTGAAGAAGGTGTCAAAGGCATCATCACCGCCACCAACAGTCTTGTTACTGGGCATCTGTCCATCTGGATAGAGCTCCCAGCAAGCATTTTGACCTGGATGTCAGTCTGACCAGGGGCAAGGGGGGCTGGTTAGGGCGGAGGCAAGGGAGGGGGTGGGTAGGGGCTAGGGGGGGTAGGTAGGGGCGAGGGTGGGGAGGGAGGGCTAGATAGGGGCGAGGGGGAAGGGGGAGTGGGTAGGGGCGAGGGGAGGTGAGGGGGAGGGTAGGGGTGAGGGGGGAGGGTGAAGGGGTGGGTAGGGACGAGGGCAAGGGAGGGGAGGGTAGGGGCGAGAGGGGGTAGGTAGGGGCGAGGACTTAAGGAGGTGGGTAGGGGCGAGGGGTGAGGGGAGGGTAGGGGCGAGGTCTTAAGGGGGTGGGTAGGGGCGAGGCGAGGGGTGAGGGGAGGGTAGGGGCGAGGTCTTAAGGGGGTGGGTAGGGGCGAGGGGTGAGGGGAGGGTAGGGGCGAGGTCTTAAGGGGGCGGGAGCCAATTGGATTGGGTAGGGGCCAATGGGAGAGGGTAGGGACCGATTGGATTGGGTAGGGGCCGATTGGAGAGGGTAGGGACGAGGGGATTGGGATTGGGTATGGACCAATTGGAGAGGGTAGGGGCGAGGGGATTGGGATTAGGTATGGACAAATTGGAGAGGGTAGGGGCGATAGGGACCAACTCGACGGGGTAGGGACCGATTTAATTGGGTAGGGGCCGATTGGAGAGGGTAGGGACCAATTCGAGAGGGTAGGGACCGATTGGATTGGGTAGGGGCCGATTGGAGAGGGTAGGGGCGAGGGGATTGGGATTGGGTATGGACCAATTGGAGAGGGTAGGGGCGAGGGGGATTGGGTAGGGGCCAATTGGAGGTGGATTGGGAAGGGACGAGAGAGGAAGGGTAGGGTGAATGAAGGTTGGGTAGGGGCGAGTGGGCGAGGGGGAGGGACTTAGGGCGAGGGCGAGGGTAGTGATGGGGACTAGGCGAGGGGGATAGTAGGGCGAGGGCGAGGGCGAGGGGGAGAGGGGGAGGGAGAGTGAGGGACAGAGGGTAGATGGTGGCAAACAAAGAGCACCCAACTATCAGGAGCACTACAGCTATCAAGATCTTGGAATTCATCTTGCAGGACGGGCTCTGAGAAGGGAGTTTGCTAGACACAGAGGAGAGCTTTCTTCTGGTCAAAGAAGCAGACACCAAAAGGGTTGATGTTTTAGGGGGGGTGAACTCCTGTAGAGGAGGTTTCTTACTGCTGCTATGCTTCTTCATAGGCGCAGGTGGCACAGTGGAACCATTTGAAGAGGGTGTTCTTTCAAGCGAAGAGTGAATAGAGACTCCATAACAAGGCATAGATTTTGTGGCCTCCAACCACTCGAGCAGATCTTCATCTTACCCTTCAGGTGTAATAGGCTGTTCTTGTTTAGGTTTGGTTTCCATTGACAAAGAAACTTGCTGCACCACGGGATCCATACCACCTTCTAAGAGAATGGGTTGCATGGAGGAGCTAGAATTATGTATCCACATGGCGTCGTTTCCCCAGTCGTGAAGTGCTTTTGTATGTCGCAACCATGGCCTACCAATCAGCAAGGGATAACCTCCCTCTACCTGGGGAAGATTAACTACCACAAAATCCAAGTTGAAAGTGAAATCTTGTACCTTCAGAGGCACCTTGTCGACTATGCCCACTGGGTAGACTGTTCTCTGATCGGCCAATGTAACAGTGAAAGTGTTGGGGTATAGGCGTTTGTGCCTTGCCCGGCCGCCCAGAGTCTGGGCACCCACTGACTTGTATACCTTATACATAGCATAAGTGTATAGGGCGCTGCTCACTCTTGGAGTCTCCCCACCCACATGTATGTGTATCTCCTTCTCTCTCTCTCTCTCACTCTCCGTCTGTGGTGCTCCCCGATCCCCTTCAATTGATATCAGAGTGTAGGTGTGGAGGGAGCGCGTGTGTGAACAGCCACCATGACAGCGGAGAGCCAGTTTCATTCCCGAAATCGCGTCCGCGCGCACGCGCACTTTCAAGAGTGCAAACAGGGTTTCGACTTCGGCATCGGCAAATTCAGCTTTTCGAGGGCGTTTCCACCGGGCGTCCTGGCGTTTTACCCCCCTTTCGAAGCCATTCGAGCCATCAGAAACCTCATTAGAGCTACGGTTGAGGAGCTGCATTTTTCAGCCCTCTTTTGGCAGTTTATGCTGCGTTTTTGGGTCGAAACGGAGGTTTTTGGCATAGCTTTCACACCCGGACTCGGATACATGTGATCTAGGAGTCTACCTTGGGGTTTTGGCACGCTCCGGACGCGCTCGTCATATCAGAATTTTAAAATTCTGAACGCTGAATTTTCTGCAGCAGCAATTGTTTATTGTGTGTCGAGGATTCCACACATGGTTTGCTCTCAGATGTGAGAGTGATATTTGCTGCAAGTTTCCTCACAGGTGGGAGGATACGATGTATGCCTTATGTGGTTTGATGCTCAGGGAGACTAATGTGATTGCATTTTGAGCTCGACAATGTATGCCTTGAGCATGTTTTTTGGCGGTCACAGGTAGAACAGATATTTGTGTACTAGATTTGCAGGTGTTCGCAATGATGTATGCAAAGTGTGGAGATTGGTGCATGCATTTGGAGTGTGGTTTGATGCGCTTTGGTTGCTCATGGTTTTGAGCGTGCAGTCAGTTTGGTTACTGGTTTTGTGGCCGTTTTACTGACGAAACTCTGGCGAAATTTTCCTAGGAGTTTTATGCGCATCATTTATGCGATCTAGGTAGAGATTGCGGGTTGCACTCAGCATTTGCGTGCGGTGTTCTCTGCAGGTGGGAGATTTGTGCATGTGTATGCATCGATACCGCACAGTGTGGGCTTGGTGATTAGCTCACGGGTTTGACAGGCGTACAGTTATCTTGGCACACTCACAGGAGTGAGTATTGTGATGTATGCTTGTGTGGCTACGAGCTAGGTAGCCGGATTCGAGCACTAATGGCTTGAGATTTTTCAGCAGGTTTCAGCTACAGGTTTACAAGTTTACAGGCAGGTTTGAGGGCTTATTTGGGCGCTGAATTTTCAGCCATTGTTTCCTCTTTGCAGGTGTCCATGTATGGCTCAGTTGTAGGCTGATCTAGGACACGTTTGTGACTTGTTTATGCAGTTGTTTAAGAGCTGAATTTTGGGGCTGTTTTGGGGCTGATTTGCAGCCATATCTTACAGCCATATTTGCAGACTTTTGTTGATGCGATTCGAGCCAGTTTAGGGCTGATTTGGTTGACATTTGCTACTCATTGTTGGTTGCTCTTTTGCGAGCATTATGGCTGATTTTTCATTTGACTTCCAGCGTTATGGTCTGACACACTTTGATGGTGCAGATTTTGTTGCTTGGAAGGAGCATATGCTTGTTGCATTGGCGGATTTGGGGCAGGATAAACCCTTGCGTGGTTTATCGGCGAAGCCCAAGTCTATGCGCGATGATGATTGGCAGGATCTTGATGAGTTAGCAATGTCTACGATTCGTTTGCATCTCGTTGAGTCTGTTGACTGGGCAAGTCTCGAGGGAGACTACAACTCATGCTTTATGGCAGAGTTTACATGCTATGTACGTGACATCCATGTCTGCAGGGGAGTCTAGTCCCACTTCTATGTCCATGGGAGAGATTGGTCCCACACGCAAGTCTCGACGGCATAGAGACTTGACATGTTGGCATTGTGGACATAGAGGGCACATTAAGCGTCGATGTTTCAGGCGTTTGAGACAACGGAGGCGACAGATGCGTGATGCAGATTTAGGCATGACAGATGCTAGTGAGATCAGTACGGTGGTTACTGATTATGCTTGTGACGGCGATGTCACATTTACATCTAGCTTGTCTTCAGACGATCTTATGTCTACGGATTGCATATCGGATTGCACATTGTCTTCATATTGGTTACTAGATTCAGATGCTACTTTCCATGTCACGTCGCATCGTGAGTGGTTTAGCACGTTTTCTAGTGGGAGACTTGGTTGTGTGCACATGGCTGATGGTGTTGTGTATGACATTGAGGGTGCAGGAGACGTATGTTTGTCCTTGCCCAGTGGTATGAGATTTACCCTGCGTCATGTGCGTTATGTGCCAGATCTGAGACGGGATTTGATCTCAGTCAGACAGTTACGGGATAGTGGATGTCAGATTTCGCTACGAGAGCAAGATTTTGTGATGCATTTGGGTTCGCTAGTGATTGCGAGAGGTGTCAGGAGTGGTACAGGTTACCCATTGCATGTGGATCACGCGAGAGACGGTGTTGTCTCTGTGATCATGCAGCCAGGTAGACAGCGAGAGAGCAGGCGAGTCTCTTTTGCTTGTGGGTTGCAGGATGCTTTGCATGGAGTGCAGAGTAGTGAGCTCGTTGTGCACACAGTTGGGGCACGACTTGAGCAGTCACACAGAGAGGTGACAGAGTCAGACATGCATGCTTTGCTAGTGATTGAGCAAAGCAAAGAGTCAGTTGTGCGAGATACTTCTATGCAGGATAGACAAGTAGAGCGGTCTTGCTCTAGTGAGTCACGACAGGAGGACGTTGTGCAAGAGTCTATGCATACGGAGTTAGAGCATGAGAGCTCTAGTGACTCACAGCAGATTGAGTGGTCATGTTTGCAGTGGATGATTGCAGAGGAGGCTGAGACGTCAGCGATTATGCAATCATTCCTTTCTATGCTCGACAGTGAGCATGGGGATATAGTTGTGCAGGATATGTCTTCCAGCAGACACCTAGAGCAGCTGGTTTGCTCTGAGGTTGCACGACAGGTTGATGCGTCTTTTGTGGACAGTCAGGAGATGCATGTGGCTGACACGCCTTGTCAGTCAGAGATGCCTATTGCCAGGGATATATATGTGGGTGCATGCTCCGTAGAGCTAGCAGGGCCCGCTAGCATTGCATCGGCATTCGGTGGTCTCATGTATGAGATGTTGATCTTGAGACTGGATATCGCAGCTACAGTGGGAGCATTTGCAGTTGGGGTTGTCAGTCGTTTGTTGACTGATGATGGCATAGTGCACGAGGGAGATATGCAGGTATTGCGTACATACTTGCAGTACGTGTGCGGTACGTCTGGTGGTGTATGGACTTACACGGGAGCAGGACAGCCGGATGCACACGATCACAGCCAGCCAGTGGGCATCGGTTGAGAGCGGTTTTCTCTCGCCTTTTGTAGTCTTTAGACTAGGTTATCTTGCTTAAAGGCATAGTCGCCTTTAAGTGGGAGGTTGTTGGGGTATAGGCGTCTGTGCCTTGCCCGGCCGCCCAGAGTCTGGGCGTCCACTGACTTGTATACCTTATACATAGCATAAGTGTATAGGGGACTGCTCACTCTTGGAGTCTCCCCACCCACATGTATGTGTGTCTCCTTCTCTCTCTCTCACTCTCCGTCTGTGGTGCTCTCCGATCCCCTTCAGAAAGGAGCAGGTCGGGTAGGTTTTAGACCTAAGGCCATCATAGTGAATTCGGACATCAAATTGATTCCAGATCCACCATCAACGATGACGCCGGATAGCTGGTGCCCAAGAATAGATACAGTGAGACGAGGACTTTTATAATCGGTGAGGGGAGCAGATGGATAGGAAATCAAATAAGACTCTGAGTGCTGTACAGGGAGGTGCCCACCACTAGGCCCAGCCCCTGGGTACAGAGACTGAATGACTGACAGGGTGTCACTTCTAAGTGTGGCGTCGAGCCTTAGCATATCGTATAGTGACACCTGTTGAAAAGTATTTTTCAAGATGGCTTCTGCTGTGGGCTTGGCGCCTTCGAACTGGGCTCCCTTTGGGGCCTTAATCTGTTCCAAGTCAGCCACTGCTTCCAAGAAGGCTCCATCGATGTCAGATAACAGGGAAGTTGGTTTGCTCTGAGCAATTTTGAAGGACTCGTCCTTTGGGTCAAATAGACCAGATTGAGGAAGTGGGGACTGGCGAGGTGGACCTGTGGGCAGACTGAGACCAAGAGCTGCTCTTTGTGCCCGAGTAAGGACACTAGCAGGCTCCTCCACTTGCAGTGGCTTAACCACATGAGTAGCAGGTGATGGTTGAGGCACGGTGTTCACAGTAATCAAGTTTATCTTCGGGAAGGTGAATTCTTGCTGGTTCTAAGTCGAGCTTGAAGACGTGGATGCCCTTTGCGTGGGACAATCCTTACTGTAGTGATCTTTTGAATCAGGGCAATGACGACAAGGAGGGGACCCCTCAGGTAAAGGACACTTGCTCTGATAATGCCCATATTCTCCGCATCTGTAGCAGAGTATGGGCCGATTGGAAGGACGAAACGGGGGACGAGGTGGTTGCTGCATGGAGTTGGAGGCTGAAGTGTAGAAGCTCTGAGGGGTTGAGGTGGCATTAGCATTATAAAAACTTTGAGTCGAGAAAGTACTTGACATACCTTGGACAGCAGGGGTATTGAGCAAAGGTGGCATGTAGTTGGGATGGTTGTAGTGGGAAACCATGTTGGATGCTGGTGCTAACCCCTGTTGGAGAGTAGGACCAAGACTTTGCTGTATTTTGTGCAATCCCTTTATATAGTAGCAATCCTTATCTTCATGACCCGATTTTTCGCAGAAGTGGCAATAAGAGCAAAGGGGACAGTCCTATGGAGGGTGTCCTGGAGAGCGGCATGAACTACACCATACCATAACCTTAGTCTCCTGCTGAGACCTGAGCTCTTCTAACTCCCTTTTAAGTTGATCATAAGCCTCTTGATGTGGAGGCTTCTCTTGTCTGAGAGAAAAGGATCTCTCTTCGTGAAGGGACCGCTGTAACTTTAGGGCTTCCAGTTCCCTTCTTAAAGAAGTCAAGGGGTCTGATGGACTGTCCATGAGTACAGGGGCAGTATCTAACTGAGGAGAGTCAGTGAATTGCCTTCTTGCTCCCTCTATTCTAGTAGCAGTAGTGACAAAGTCCTCGAGACTGGCTTCAAGACGGAGACTTTCTCTGAGCTTTGGTTGAGAAGTCTTAGGCAGAGCCTTCTCTAGCCACTTCTTCACCATGAATTCCCCTGGTTGCTGAGTCAGCTTGGCGACCAGGGACTTTGTTCTGGTCATGAGCTCTGCAAATGTCTCCTTGGGCTGGAGCAACAGGTTGGCCAACTCATCTAGAATCTTCTCTTGATAATCCCCTGGTCGGAAAGCTTCACAGAACTGCTGTCCTAACATGGTCCAAGTAGTAAAGTGGTTTTCAGCAAACTGACTGTACCATTTATCTGCAAGACCATCCAAGGTGGACGGGAAGAGCACCAGGTATGCGTCTTCTCTGTTGAGGCCACAACCTCTGCAAAGAGAGACAAACCTCCGAGCATGGTCGTCTGCATCTTCTGCGGAGAGACCTTTAAAGGTAGGGAACTTGATGTTCACCTTTGCCAGAACACTTGTGAGCTCCTCCATGGCCTCTTGCTCCTGGGTCTGTTGCTCACTAGCTTGCTGTAACAAAATGGGGGAGAGCCTTACCGGAGAAGGTGACGTGGAGGCTGTAGAACCGGTCGAAGGAATGGAGGTAGCCGTATGAGTAGGTATGGGTGATGGGGTTAATATGCTTCTACTAGGCACCAAGGGTTGACGCCGTTTGTTGTAGTACTTCAGAGGACTCAATAGTGCACTTTGACGCTCCAAAGACCTCCTTGTATGTGTCATGCACTAACCGCCAACCCCACCAAGCTTTGGGCAAGAATACCTTCACTTGGGCAAGACAACCTTCACTTGGCTGAACATTGGTCTAGACTCTACTAGACCAGGGCAAGTGACTAGACCACCTGGCCTGGACCAGGACGAGGAAGGACTAGACCAGGGACGAGAAGGACTAGACCAGGACGAGCACTGGGTGGCCCACGGTGAGAGAGGACCAGACCAACAAGGCGAGAGACTAGACCAGCTAGATTAAGCTGTCAAGGGTGAAACTGGACCAGACCAACAGGCTGCACAAGCGAAGCGAAGAACCCAGCTACTCAACAGCGTGAGACTTCAGTTGAGGTCCCACCGTGATCGCCAAAATGAGAGCACCTGTAGCGTGGATAATGTGTCGTGCTCTCTATAGTGTGGGTGTCCCTCAATGCAATGTGCGTGACAATCTCACTCAAACAAATGGAAACTCTCTCAAACAGAATGAAACACAGAAACAATGGATAACAACACAGATACAACAGTGAACCAGAACATGTAGACTCGACTAGCTCAAAGAACCATGTACAGACTCTGGCGTGGCAGCACACTCAGCTCCAGCCCAGAACTCACAGGTACAAGAGGGGTGTCGGGGCTCAGATGTGCAGGGATGGTGAAGCAGTGCTCTGTGTAAGAGACTCTCTAGACGACAACGTACAAGATAATAGAACTGCCCCAAACAACTACTCATATGTACCACCGTAAAGAGCCACCAACGGCTCATAAATGTCAGCCATCTGGTGACCTGGCCACGAGGTCGACTAGGCCACCGTCGGTTGTCGGTAGGTACCCTCCCACGTGTCACTCCCAGACCAGACGTCCGTCCAGAGGGTCCGTCCAGTGTGAACCAGTCTCAGTGTAACCGTGTGAACCAGTCTCAGTGTAACCCACTGTCCAACTGTATGTCCTGTGAAGTGACACTGTAGCCCTGCTACACATATATACCTGCAATTATAAGGTAAGTGGAAGTCTCTGTAATATGTAATTATCGCTCTCTATCTATGTTCGCTCTCTAAGTGTCTAAATGCCATTATTTGCTCTCTGACTCTTTTTCTCTCTACATCAGACTCCATAATAGTCACGACTATAGTCCGCCTCTTCAGGTAGAAGATTCCGACAGGATCAAGAGGCCGACCTAGGGTTCGCAGGGCAAGTTGACGCTCTTCCTGAGCACCCAATTCACCGCCGAGAGCTCTCGCAGTGCAACCTCTCCCACTAAGATCGCAATGTACTCCATTTTCATCAACATCCCCATCTACCGCTAACACATCATACCATGACTTTGAGACAGTTGAATGATCAAGTTCATTGGAAAACTAAAGATGCCACTATTTTGATTGTGCACCATAGCTATAAAAAGAAGCGATGACCAGGGGACCGTGCGTCATAAATGAAGTAGGGCAATCCTCTTTGGATGTAAGATTGCCCTCTCCAAAAGGGCAGCCACAAGGGACACAAAGCACATAAGATGTAGCTCGTTGATGGAGCTTTTCTTTTAATCTGAAGGCAACCCACATGCCCCCAAATTCATTATCAATGATGCATGGCCATTCATCTTTGGCTAGGCGCTCATCAACAATCTCAAAATCTCCTTCTGTAAATTTTGCACCCGGGGTAGAGCCTCCTTCTTTCTTTGAAAGATAATGACAGAGATTAGGAGGGGAGATTCTCTTATTAAAGAACAGAAGAAAAAGAGGTGAGAGAGGCTTGGATGTAAAGGAGGGAGAGCAACTAACAACATTGGGTGGCAATATAGTGCAAAAGGTATGCAAAAATGGAGAGTGTAAGGTAGCACCAGTAGATGCCTTACAACTTTGAGCAATAGAGAGTGTAAATGCGGTTGAAAATGGGAGGCAGTACTTGGCCTTTATCTGGGTTCCAAGCCATCTCCATTTTCCATCCACCTGCTGCTTGTGAAATGCTTGACAATGCCACCATAGGTTGAGAAAATATGAGAAAGACTAATGAGAGTGCGTGCTCGACCGGCCAAATGCGGCAATAGAAGCATTTCGGAGACGGATTGAATGCACGCTGTGTCTCTCATCATCTGCATATGCACCATCATCTATATAAACAGGTTCCGTCAAACGCGACAGGAGAGCAGAAAGAGCTGCTGGATTTGGGGTAAGACGAATGTCTGAGGCTTCTTGAATGATGATGATGACGGTCTCTACTTCTTGAGTGGGATGGGTTGTTGAAGTACGATCCTAAAATGAGGTCTGTCTTCTGGTTGCTCATCATCCAACTACTACCGGTGAAGCTCCCATGAATGCTTCCTGACCTCATTGCGATTTCAAGAGGAACTTCAAAGAGAGAGGGGGGGTGGGGGGAGAATGCATACCTTGACTTGCACAATCAGCACTGCTCGTCTTGCGAGTCACGGTATGCCAGCCTACTCACATGACACGGGAGCTATCTTGGGACGTGCAGAGAGAGAGAGAGAGAGAGAGAGAGAGAGAGAGAGAGAGAGAGAGAGAGAAATGAAATGTTATATTAAAGTCTTCAAAAGGCCAAAGTGACCTATGAGACCAGAAAGTTACAATGTGGTGGATCTGATACAAAGTCAGAGTAACAAAATGACAAAATGACAAAACAAATATACTATGGAACCCTGGACTGCTAGGTGTGAACGGGGCAGAGCAACTAGCTGGGGTAGGTAAATCACAAGAGATCCAGCATCGGTCGTTGGCGGATCTCATCAATCTCCTCCATGGTCAGTAATCTGACTGGGCGTCGTGCATGTCGGGCCAAAGTGATCCGAAGCCTCTGATGCAGCCTTTGTCGATACTGTGTAGTCCTCTGCAGTCGTGGGCGTCTGGATCTCCCCAACTCGGTCGCCCGGTCGATCAGTGTGCCTTTGGTGTGAGGCGACGGGCTCTGCTGTGGTAGTGGCTCCTCCGGGTGTCCAGTGTCTGCTCTAAAGAAGTCTGTGATGTGTCTCTGAGACTGGCTAGCCTCTCCTCTCATCAAGCTCTCTCTGTGTCGGCGTAGCTTGAGTAGAAACAAACCCAAGCATCTCTGATCCTCGTATTGCATGACTCTGGAGAGTGGTCCAAAGCCCTCTCTGAACAAGCAGTGGAAGCGGCCTCGTATCTCGTAGTAGACGTGGCAGTGGCATGGGCATGTCCTGGCCTCTGCTGGTACTCCACTGTATCTCCCAGTCTCGATCCGCAGCTGGTGTGAAGATGTGCGTATCTGGCCAATAGCACATCATATCCCATGAGACAAGTGAGTGTCCATGTATCTGGGCCTCGTCACAAAACCGTCCTCTGTAAGTTGGAGAAGATGCTCTCTGTAGAAAGCCATCTTCGTGCCCAGCTCCTGCGCTGGTTGTATCCATGTCTTCCTCATGTCTAGCTGAGCCAGGTCCTGTCAGATGAGCCTGGTGATCTCGGATTGTGTAAGAGTCAGAGAGGGTGCCTCTAATGAGTACTGGAAGGGGGGAAATCTGTCTATGCTGAGCCCATGCGCCTGAAACCATGATGTCATTTCACCATACCAGCATGCTGTATCTCCCTGCATGGCTAACTATCGAGAGGACTCAAGTGCAAGGCGGGCATATATGTCTCTGGGAAGCTCCCACATGCGGTGTATGAAGGAGACAGATCTGGTAAGCGCCTCGACTACTAGTGGGGGGGCAGCAAGCTCTGCTCCGATAATGGCATGTGGTACTGAAGCCTTGGCTCTAATGAGCCGTGAGATCATAGAGACCAAAGGCTTCTCCATGTCCCCCCAACCATCAGTGCGACATGTCCTCCCGTGATGATCCAATGAAGGCCCCCATCTCTCAGCGCCATAGAGCAATGCAGACGCCACTAAAGTGTCAAATAGCCAGAGCTTCGTCCGAGGCTCCTGAAACTAAACCTGTGAACACATCCTCTCTAATCTGCCCAATGCTGCATGGGCTCTGGTCAATCTAGTCTTTGCTGCTCTCCTCAGTGAAAATGCTGGTCCACTAAAAACCACTCCAAGGTAAGTGTAAGCATCTGTGTACTCCACCGTCTCCTGGCCGTATGTGAATGCGGGCGCTGACCTCCTGATCCACTGTGGGGTGGTATTAAATACCAGGACCTTGGTTTTACCAAGGTTGACAGACAAACCACTTTCGTGGGCAAATCTATGTAGAGCATCCAAGTGACGTTGCATCCCCTCTGGAGAGTATCAACACAATATCATCAACATAGAGCAATAGTGTAATCCATGTCCCTGCCAGCTGTGCACCTCTATCACCATCTCTCTCAATGTAGTCAGCAACCTCATCCACATACATACCAAATAGAGTAGGAGAGAGCGGGCAGCCTTGCTTCACATCAATAGTGGAGTGAACCGGTGCGGACAAACCCTCTGGGGTGCGTACATGCCCCACTACTGACCTGTACAATGCCATGATCCCCCAAATGAGCTCTGTGGGTACTCCCATCTCCTGTAATCTGCTCATCAATCTAGCCCTGGGTACTGTGTCAAATGCTTTGCGGAAGTCCACAAAGCTACAATAGATCCGTCTCCCATGTGCTCTGCCCTCCTCCATGATGGCTCTCAGTGTCAAGATATGGTCAAGAGTAGAAAAGCCTCTCCTAAAACCTGCCTGCCCAGCTGCACGTATCCCTTCCCTCTCTGCCCATCTACTCAGCTGCTGCTCAAGAATGGATGCGTACAATCGTGCCAATGTGTGTCCAATCATGATAGTGCGATAATTCCCAGGCTCCATAGGGTCTCCTAACTTGAAGATGGGTACAATCGTAGAAAGGCTCCAAGTATCAGGTAAGCCCTCACACATGGCACGGTTAAACATAACTGCTAGAAGCTCTGCTAGTAGATCTCTGGCATGCATGAAATGCTCAGCCACTAAGCCATCATGATCATATGCTCTCCCAGTTCTCATCCTGTCAATGGCCTTCCTCACCATCTCAACGGTGAAAAAAGCACATGTGTGTGGGCATGGATTGGGGGAGTCGGGGAGGGGCGGCTGTCCAGAAACTGTTTACAAAGATGATGCATACTGGCCCCAAGTCTCTGTAGATGTAATGGGAGGTGGGGGGGATTGCTCATGAAAGAGCCGCCACGCCTCACGTGAGTCCTGACTCAAGAATAGTTGGTAAAGATCCTGCTCTAGTCGAGCCAAAAATGCCCTTTTCTTCCGCCACACTAGGCGTCGGAAGTCAATCTGTGACTGCCTCCCTCTGAAGTCTAGCTCTAGTCTCGCGGCATTCCGCATCATACCAGCTGTTCTGAGGCATGCTCCCAGAATGGCGTCTCTGCTCAGGCTGAGTGTGTGGGTATGCCTCTGCTGCTTCATCATGTAAAGTCTGTGTTAGTATAGTAGGAAGCTCCTCCAGAGGTCGTCCTGGCTCCTCAGTGCACAAGCGTCTGTATATCCATCAATGTATACAGAGTCCATCTCCCGCGTGAAGGTGTAGCGAGTAGAGGCAGCTGCCTGTGGCCTGTGTGCTACACTGAACTGGAAAGAGATGGTCAACGACACAAGAGCATGATCCACTGCCACCCCAACAGGTTTGGGCCCAACAGTGAGATCCTGGATACTAGAGATGAGGCTCGGCTGTGCCATGACATAATCCACTGTGCTGGCTCCGTGTCTGTGTGGAAAGCATGTGAAACCTGCCGCAACAAGAAATCTCTGTAGGCCATTCAAGATGGCCAATCCATGTGCAGTCCCCATGTCTATCAAGTGAGGTCCATATTCAGTATACTCCCCATCCTGCGATCGTCTACATAGTCCTGTCTCCACCCCATCCAACTATCTCAGCATCTCCTCTGAGGTATCATAAAACACTGTTTGATGATGGGCAGTCCTAGCATTGAAGTCCCCTAGAATGATAATGTCACCATCTCTAGAGAACTCCCATATGTCATCATCCAAGATAGAAAAGGGGGATTGTCCTTTAGGTGGTGCATATACTGACATACTCGGGGGAAAGTAGCAAATAGCAATGTAAAGATATCTGCCTGTCTCTGCTCTTAATCTCACCCACATGTACCTAGCTTGCTCATCCCTGCGAGCTATATGTATCAATGGCTGCAGCTCCTCCCTGAATAACAATGCCACTCCTCCCGAGCCCCGCCCTCTGTGCTCCGATCGTGTCTCCTGTCTATAGGCTGGCTCCCATCTGTATCCACTAATGTGAGGCATAGACTGCCCAGGGGCCTGATGCGTCTCAGAGTAGAAGACGATGTCTCTCCCGGAAACAAAAGCACCTACATCAAGACGCATAGATCCATTACAATTCCAGGTAGCAACTTTGAGTGCAGTCCCATAGGCCTCACACCGTCATGTGGAGCGTCGCTCCAATATCACCACTCTTCCATCTCGGTAAAAGGCAATCTTGTCTTTTTCCCTTGCCGCTCTAATCTCTGGCATTACCTCCTGCATATGAGCGATCCGTGAGAGGGTAATGTCATCCCCGAGAAAGATAACCGACTTTTTAAGAGTTGGTCTTTTCTTCAAAAAGTCTTTCTTTGCTTCCATGGAGGGAAAACGGAGGATGAGTGCCCTTTCTTTCGAGGTTTCCCCATTGCTCCCATTTTTCTTGTTGCCCACTCTCCAAGCTCTTGAGTGCATCGGCTCATGAACCCCCATCAAAGCCATGAGTTCTTTTACCTCTTCGTCTACATTATCTTTGTCTTTAAGACCGCAAATTCTCACATGTAAAGAGCGCACACATCGTCTTTGCTCCTCTTCTAGGGTCAAGTTGATAATGGTGGGTATCGACGTTGTTTCCTTGCTTTTCCCTTTCTTGGCCAGCTCAATCCATTTCTGGGCTTCATCTGCCTTCTGCTGAGTCTTTGTAATAACGTCCACCCAGGAAGTCGTCATCTCTATGTGCTCCTCTTCCCCCTCTTTGATGGCTCGCACTTGCTCTTTGATTGAGTTTCGTTCTTCTATTACTGAGGGTTGCAGTTCTCCCTCTTCAAGTGTGTTTCGTGATTGTGCCTCTGCGAGCGCCTTCTTGAGTGACGCAATCTCTTCATCTTGGGCCGTCACACGATCTCCCATTGCAGTGATCTTGCTTTCTTGGGCAAACACACGATCTTCGAGCATTTTTATTGTGGCTAGCAGGTTGCGGTTGATCTTGTTAATAGTTTCTGTCATTTCTTCTTTGCATTTTTGAACTGCATCCTCTAAAGGATCGGGTTTATCATTCTGCTTCCTCATGCTTGGTCGCCGCCAGAAACGAGGTCTGCAGTTTTTGAGTTTCCTGTAATTCCCTGTAAAATTCCGAATATTGCGCTCTCTATTTGTTTTCAATTTCCTGCAGGTCTCTTCGGAATGCTTGATTGGGTGTGTGTGTAACGGTGTGTGGGTCGACCTCTGAAGCTACAGGCTACAGGCGGGGCGGGGGTGCAGGGACAGCGCGCGAGCAGGGGCAGGAGGAGGGTCAACGCGCGAGCGGGGCAGGTGCAGGGGCAGCGGGAGAGCGGGGGGAGGGGTGCAGGGATCACGCGCGAGAGGGGCAGTGGAGCAGCAGCAGGAGCAGCACTGTTGGGGGGGGGTGTGGGGGGGGGAGAGAGAGAGAGAGAGAGAGAGAGAGGGCTGGCGCTAGCGCCTCCCTGTATAGGGAGCTGACAGTGGCGCTCGTGCTGGGGAGAGCTCAGAGCACACCCGAGGCCGGAGGCAGCATTTTCTTCCACGTGGCCCCTGAATGTTTCTCTGCTTAATCTATAGTATAGATATGACGATCATGAAATGGTCTCAAGATTTTTAGGGATTGATAAAGATTTGATGTGCTTGATCCAAAAGTTTTCTTAGATTGATGAATTTTTGGCTGTAATCATTTAGAATAAACCCTTAATGCCAATATGATATCTCTGAAATTTCTTGAGACCAATTATAATGATCCCCAGGAATCCTGCAATGGATGTTGCAAAATCGATCATGGATTTAAGAGATCCCTTTTTTCTATGCCACAGCTTTACTGAGGAGTCTTGTAATTACTACATAAACAAAATGCATTTTGACTGTGAGCAAAACATATATACATTGTCTTGTTTGTAATCAATTGGGATTTTGCTTACTAACCCAAAATTTGAGGACAATGTTTTCATCTTAGAGGAAGATCTATAAAAGATTTAGTGTTTTAAAGCATACAGACTAAGGTTCCTGCTATTTTTTCTTGCTAGCACATGTTCAATAGGAAGCATAGTCTTTCTTCTTAAATCCCTCAAACTTGCTTAAATTAGATCTTTTCAAGTTCTCTTTATCTTGTGAGCTTGCTTTATATTTTCCCTGTGATTCTCATCAGAGATTCCAAAAAAGAAAACCCAACCGGTCAATTTGACTGAGGTTAGCTGCGGAGCACAATTTAGAGACAAACACCTATCGTGCATTGTACAGGAACTGCTGTGGAATTAACGGTATTTTCGAGGGTGCTGACATGAAAATTTAAGGAAACTCTCTCTGCAGGGTTTTCTGGCCCCACCTGTCATATACTAGTTCTTGAGTTACAGATCTCTCGGTGGTGCCCCACCCCCCCCCACCAAGACCAAACCACCTTTCCCCCTTTCCAATCGAAAAAAAGAGCTAGCTGGCTCTTGTGCATATCCACTTCACCTGAAACATGATAAGATTAACCCAATAAACAAACCTGTAAGGACTCTTCTGAAATGCTTTCCCCTCACCAGTGAGAGGGTCTCGCGTGTATATGGTCTGCTCTTCATAGAGCAATCGTCTACCTCCTCTCATTGTATGCTGGAAAAAGTGATTAGGGTTTGATAGTTCAGGCCAAAACAATACTACTCAGACCCCTAACACCTCAGCTAGCCGCCTCCCCTTCCATACTCATACATACTTTTAACAAAATCTCATGAATAGCAGGGTGAGTCACATTTTTCCGTTGCTACAATGCACCCTATTCCTCTGCCAGCTACAAGCTTCCATACCCTCATTTGTGGATACCACAAACACTGTCAAATTACTTTTATCTTTAACGTGGAATTAAAGGCTACCTTACATCAACCAAGAGTTGCATCTTTGTATGTGTGTATTGACACTACAAAAGACCCAACTACAAAATCGCTTAGCAAATCAACCCAGAGAATTCGATCTACGCAAGCAGAAACATGAATCCTCTCTATGACTCCCCACAGGGACACACAAACTCCATCAGCAAGTGCTTCATCAAATACATAAATAGAATGGCATCTGCCTCCACATCATCAAAAATCCTAGTATAAGTCTTCCAGGTGTGCAAACATGGAGCAATACTGTTTTCACCAATACTGATACTGAAAATATTGAGATTTCCATTTATAGATCAACCCCTATCAGAAAGTAAATTTCTAGGAGTTACTACTGGGAGAAGGTTTCTGGTCATCTTTGAAATTGTAGAAAATGATGCTAGGTCTAATAACTTGGCATTGCAGCAGAATATGACCTCTCATATATCTACTGTAAAATCATAAAAACTACACAACTTGCTAACGTAATTTTTTTTAATACATGGCTTTATTATTCAACAGAATTCTAGAGTGGAAATACCTTATCATATTCTTTAAGCAATAAATGGTCTGGTGGATGAAAATCAACTTTTCCTTCCCGGACAAGGCCACAAACAATAGCCTGAAAAGAGCAATCTAATTTGAGTCTTGTTATTCAATGAAATTTTTTATGCCTTAATGGCATGATACTGGCATACCAAAGTTCACCTGCGAAAGCCCCCTTCGTAACTGTTGATAAGTTATCCCAGCAAGGGTTGGAAAGCTTCTCACGTTTAATACCTGTTCTGTAATTGTGGGCAGCATAATTCAATAAATAGACAAGAAAGGATCTGTCAGGGTGAGAAAAATTTGTGTGAACTTCCTACTTGGTTGGCCATCTGTATTCATTTGTTTTAGAGTGAAGAGAGAAACTTTACTATCATGATCAAGAAGCTCTTGGTACACATCGATGAGTCCTGGCTGCCGAGAGCACTGAACTAGAATCTTGGATGAGAGATTTTGCAATGTATTTATTTTCAAGCCAGTAGAGGACTTAAGCAGCTCTGCAGTGCTCACATTGTAAACCTGTCACAATTAAAAACAATGCAATAAGATAAGAAAGCGGAAAGGAGAGGAGACTAAGAAATGTATATTGAATGTCTCCAAAAGGGCAAAAATCACCAGACTAAATGTGACAACTATTTAGACAATTAATGTGTTTGTGTACAGCACATAAAGAGAAGATAATTAAAGTATACTGGCTGGCCATAAACGGCACAGTAAACTGATATCAAAATTCAAACACAAAAGCACCAATTGAAAATCATTACGAAATCAATTCCATGGCTAGATAGGGTCATTGTTGCTCTGAAAAGCACAAAAACAAAGCTTTTTGATTCTTTTCTATGTTTCAAAGAACAAGAAAAATCTCTTTGACGTTCGGAATTTGGCCATATGGGTTCACAAACTCAAAGTTGATCCTCTTGATTGGCCCTACACATTGACAAGAACGAATTTTGATCACCTCCAAAAATTAGGGTTTTAAGCAACAAAGTAGGGTTTTCACAAAAAAATTCAACATGCCTTTAATTGATATTTCTAGATACTCATTAATCATTTGTAGATATCTTTTGGACCAAGAAAGAAGAGTTTACAAGCATTTGAAAGCATGAAGAGTTTGGAGCGAGCTTTGCGAGTGAGCTGTGGAGTGATCTTTTGAGTTTCTCGTGCCATGTGGCTGGTTCTTCCCTAAAATGCTCACTCAAAAAGCTCGCTTCCAACCAAAAAAGTTCACTCAGAAATCTTGCTCCCAACCAAAAAAGCTCACTAAAAAATATCGCTTGCAAAGCTCCTTTGAAAGATCGCTCCCAAGTTCAATATGGCATAGGCACCAACCTGTGTGTCCTCATTTTTGTGTCGTGAAGGAAAGAAGGTCCTCCCTTCATCTCATCCTCATGTCTTCGTCTCCTTGAAGTGCATCTTCTGCTATTCCTTTGTTTGACATGTGAAGAGGAAGCTTCTCTGTGTGTATGAGAATGTCTCTATTGACTTAGACCTTTATTTATGCATTTTGAAATGTAGAGAGAGAAATGAAATGAAATGAATGAATATTAAACGTCCTTAAAAGGCTCATCCCTACCGGATGAGCCTAGTGATCTCTACTGTGTAAGAGTTAGAGAGGGTGCATCCAATGAGTACTGGAAGGGGGGCAATCTGTCCATGCTGAACCCATGTACCTGAAACCATGATGTCATCTCCGATACCAGCATGCTGTGTCCCCCTGCAAAGCTAACTGTTAAGAGGACTCAAGTGCTAGGCAAGTATATCTGTCTCTGGAGAGGTCCCACAAGTAGTGTAAAAAAGAGACTTGATCTTGTAAGCGCCTCAACCACTGGTGGGGGGGACAGCTAGCTCTTCTTGAATAATGTCATGTGGTACTCAAGCCTTGGCTCTAATAAGCCGCGAGATCATAGAGACTAGAGGCTTCTCCATGTCTCCTCATCCATCAGTGCGACCCGACCTCTCCTGATGGTCCAATGAAGGCCCCCATATTTGAACTCTAGAGAGCAATGCGGAAGCCACCAAAGTGTCAAAAAGCCAGATCTTCGTCCGAGGCTCCTGAAACTGAATTTGTGAACACATCTCTCCAATCCACCCAATGCTGCATGTGCTCTAATCAGTCTAGTGTCTGCTGCTCTCCTCAATGAAAATGCTGGTCCACTAAAAACCACAAGGTAGGTGTAAGCATCCATATACTCCACTATCTCATGGCCGTATGTGAATGTGGGGTGCTGATCTCCTCGTCCATTGTGGGGTGGTGTTAAACACCATAACCTTGGTTTTACCAAGGTTGACAGATAGACCACTGTCGTGAGCAAACCTATGCAAAGCATCCAAGTGACGTTGCATCCCTTCCAGAGAGTCGGAGATCAACACAATATCATCAGCATATAACAACAGTGGAATCCATATCCCTGCCAACTGTGCACCTCTATCACCCTCTCTCTCAATATAGTCAAAAACCTCATCCACATACATATCAAATAGAGTTGGAGAGAGCGAGCAGCCCTGCTTCACCCCGATAGTGGAGTGAACTAATGTAGATAATCCCTCTAGAGTCCGTACATGCTCCACTCCTGACCTGTATAATGCCATAATCCCCCAAATCAGCTCTGTGGGTACTCCCATCTTGTCACAAACTGATGACGTGGCAGCTTGCAGGATCCTAGTGATGCGCCGACAGGCTGACCCTCGGAAAATGTGCCGCAATTTGCGCTGATAGACTGACACATGGCAGCTGTACGGATGCCGCAAATCACGCTGCTGACGTAGTAGAATTGTACGGATTTTCGTAAACTGCGCTAGCGGCAGTTTTTGGAGCCAGTTTCTTTATGGGGATTATTATTTTTAACAATAAAGCTTTTGGGGCTTAATGCTTTTGAGAGAGAAGATATTAAGTTAATGATTTTGGGGCTCTGCTTTTGGGCATCCCTTGTACTAATAAATGAGTTGGTTGGGCCTCACTTCTCAGAGCATCTGGACGTAGAGTCTGAGAGTGAGCACCCGCTGACTCTCTTGTACTTTGAACACAGATTAATAAAAAAAGAAATGCCGTAAGGGGCGCCAGTCTTTGGGGCCAATACCTTTGGGCATGGAACTACACCGGGCCGTGTCATCTTTGTGAATTGTTTTGAAGTGAATCTCTGTTGTGTCGCAGTAGAATCTTGACTTGGGGTGTCCAAGTCTGTTACAGAGGTATCAGAGCACAGAAAGATTCTTCTTCTACGGAGAATCCGATCCCATTTGCAGCACACGTAGACTTTTGTGAAAGAATCTTTGTGTCCCAACCCCAGACTTATTAGCAACTCCCACCCTTCATACATCGCGCATCGGGCGCACTCCCGTCTTCATCCCTCTCTCTTACAGGGCATAAAGCCATAAAGAATCCAAGATTACACATGGGTTCTCGTGAAGTATCTGACACAGATGACACCTCTCACTGGGAAGGCAAAGAAAAGTTGAAAATCCAGCACGGGAACTGAAGAAAAGAATGAAGATTTAGGAAAATGTTTTTTTTTTCAACGAACAAGTTTGCCAGAACGGAGTACAAACGTCAACTGCAGATTGGCACATGTGTGAATAGATTGATTAAGTACTCTAGAGCCCCGAAATTGGCGAGACACCTGAAGAATTACCTGATTGATAAGATTTTGAGAGATGGCATGTAGCCATTACTTCTCCTCTCAGGTAGGGAAGAAAGCCGAAAGGACAGATGAGTGGAGAAAAACAGAACCTGTACCCATAGAAAGAGATGGACAAGAACTCTTGAAAAGAAGATGAACCAAAAGACCACCAGAAGATAAATTTGAGAGTTACAAAACAGCAGCCGAGTGCGGAAGAAAAGGAAAGATGAAAGCAGAACTGGTACCACATTGCGTGGGGCCCGACCCGAATCCGATGAACGAAAGTACAAAACTTTGCCGCTCTTGGGGAAAAGTGAAAGATTAGGAAGCCCTTATTTTCTTTGATGGAGGAGCCAAGGCCAACTTCTTGAATTGGCGGCTCGACTTGGAATTACGCCCGACAGGCTGAGGCCACAGGCGGAGGCAGTTCTAGTGGCACCCGAACGGGATGTTGCCATTACACCGATCATTAACAAACTTTGTTTGCATTGTCAAGGGTCTTTAGGGCATGAGGACTTTTACGCAATGCCCTTGGGAGGTTGTGAAGTCCTCCTAGGAATCCCTTGGTACCACAAGAACAACGCTGTGGTTGACTATGGGGGTACGAAAGCGACTTTTGGCAAACGCAGGGCAAGAGAGATTGTACTTGATGAAATTCAGTTTCTTTACTCGATTTTTCTTGAAAAGACTGAATGATAATTGAAGGTCAAATATGTTTGACCTCGAAAAGAAATGACAAGATTCTTTTGCAATAGAAGCTGACTGTTTCTCTAAAGGCGTATAAGCGAGTTACCTCCTTTACATCGTGAAGATCACATGATTGATTCGTGGTAGTACACCACCGAACCGGCCACCCTACAGCGTTAGCCGAGGCCAAGATAAATAAACAATGAACCAGAACAGATTTCCACATTACGAGGATCGATAATATACTCAACAGACTTCAGAATTCTACTTGCCGAATTAATATAAAGAAGTGTTTATTATCAGATCTGTATTGCTCTTGGAGACGTCTACAAGACAGCTTTCAAGACGATTTCTTGGATTTTCAGAGATTACCGATCATTTGTGGGTTTTCCAGACACTGAGGAAGCATAAATTGCTTATACATTTGAAAAAGAGCGAGTTTTTCTTGCTTGAGATACATTTCTTGGGACACATCATCTCAACAAAAAAAGTACAGATAGATCTGGCCAAAAATGACACTGTCCGCAAATGGCCTGACTTGAAGAATGTTCATGAAGTTAGAAGCTTCTCGGGCTTGCGTTCTTACTACCGGTGGCTCATTCGAAAGTTTGCAGAGATCGCTTCCCCCTTTGCACATTCTGACACAGAAAGGAATCCCTTTCTCGTGGGGGGACCCACAGAGGTGACTGCCTTTTAAACATTGAAAGAGAAATTGACTACGGGACCAGTATTGACTTTGCCGGATTTGAAAAAGTCATTCAAACTATATTGTGATGCTTGTGGTTGTAGTTTGGCTGCGATCTTAATGCAAGAAGGCCATGTCATTGCCTATGAGAGCCGATTGTTTTCAAGGCCGGAATTGACAGCAGAGATTTATTAGAAAGAGCTTTTGGCGGTTATCCATGCTCTTGCTCAGTGGCGACATTACCTACTTGGAGCCGATTTTACGATATTCACTGATCATCAGAGTTTACGCTACTTCTTGTCACAGAAGCAACATTCGGCAAAGCAGATGCGGTGGCCTAACATCTTGTCACAGTTTCACCTCCAGATTGTCCATGTTCAAAGACAAAAGAACTTGGTGGCAGATGCTTTGTCCCGGAAGCCGTTAGTCTTAGCTATTTCCGCGATTCATCATAGAAGCTTCAAGGACATGGTGGATCAGTACGCCACAGATCTAGATTTTTCGAATGTATTCACTCGAATAGATGGCTGACATTTATGAGCCGTTGGTGGCTCTATATGGTTGTACATATGAGTAGCAGCTGTTGGGTCATCGGATGATATTCTAGCTCTATGGTCCAGCGTCGTCGTTAGGAGTAGCGAGTCTATACACACAACACGTCTTCACCATCCCTGCACATCTGAGCCTCGACACCCCATTGTACCTGTGAGTCCTAGGCTGGAGCTGAGTGCACTGCCACACTAGAGTCTGTATCCGTTCTTTGAGATAGTCGAGTCATATGTTGTGGTCTGCTGCTGTTGTGTCTCTGTGAGCTCAGTTTGTTGTCTATTGTTTCTTTGTTTTCAGTCTGTTTTGAGTGAGATTGTCACACACATTGCACTGAGGAGCACCCACTGTAGAGAGCACGACACACTATCTGCGCTACACGTGCTCTCATTTTGACAATCACGGTGGGACCTCACCTGAAGTCTCACTCCCTGTTGAAAATACAAACAGTGAAGCTAGTTGGTTTTACCTAGCTTCGCCTACCTTGCCTTGCACTGTGTGGTCTGCTGGTCTGGTCTCCTCTCGCCCTGGTCCAACTGGTCTAGTCCTCTCTCGCCCTAGTCCTTTCTCGGCTTGGTCCAACCAGCCCTCGTTCCTAGAATAGTCCTTCCTCGACCCTGGTCTAGTCCTCCTCGTCCCTGGTCCAGCCTGGGTCTAGTCACTTGCCTTGTCTAGTAGAGTCTAGACTTGTCTTTAGCCAGTTAAAGCAATTAAGGGTCTTCTTGCCCTAAGCTGTGTTTGGTTGAGCTTTGGTTGGATTTGTGGTCGCTGCATGACACATACAAGGCGGTCATTCGAGCGTCAAAGCGCACTATTGAGTCCTCCATAGTACTACAACAGAAGACGACCCTTGGTACCTAGTAGAAGTCCATCAACCTCATCACCCATACCTCCACATACGACATCACCCATTCCCCCATCCGGTTTCACATCTTCCAGGTCACCTTTCCCAGTAAAGCCCTCTCCTATTTTGTTACAGCAGGCTATTGTGCAACGGGCTCCTGAGCAAGTGGCCATGGAGGCGTTGGCCAGTGTTTTGGCCAAGGTAAACATCAAGTTTCCTACCTTCAAGGGACTCTCTTCAGAAGATGCAGACGACCATGCAAGAAGGTTTGTATCTCTCTATAGGGGTCGTGGTCTTAATAGAGAAGATGCTTATTTGGTACTCTTTCCATCTACCTTGGATGGATTAGCAGACAAATAATACAGTCAGTTTGCAGAGAACCATTTTGCAACTTGGGCAGCTTTAAGACAACAGTTCTGTGCAGCATTCAGGCAAGGTGACTACCAAGAGAAGGTTTTGGATGAGTTGGCCAACATGGTGCTCCAGCTAGAGGAGACTTTTGCAGAACTTATGACTAAAACCAAGTCTCTAGTTGCCAAGCTTCCCCAGCAACCCGGTGAATTTATGGTTAAGAAGTGGGTGGAGAAGGTGCTTCCCAAAACTTCTCAGCAAAAACTCCGAGAGAGTGTCCGACCCGACGCCACTCTCGAGGAGTTCATCGCTGCTGCTACTAGGATAGAGGGGGCTAGGAAGCTATTCAACAACTCCCCTCATGTAGAGACCCCCTCTGTGTTTTCGGAAAGTCCTACTGATCCAGTGACTTCTTTACGTAGAGAACTTGAAGCCCTAAAACTACAATGCGCTCTTCAAGAGGAGAAATCAATCTCTCTTCGACAGGAGAAACCAGCGTATCTTGAGGCTTTGGATCAAATCAAGAGAGAGCTAGAAGAGCTTAAGTCTCAGCAGGAGACTAAGGCTATGGTATGGTGCAGCTCATGTCGCTCTCCAGGACATCCTCCATAGGATTGTCCCTTTCGGGCTTATTGCCACTTCTACGAAAAGTCGGGGCATGAAGACAAGGATTGCTACTATATCAAGGGATTGCGGCAAATACAACAAAGTCTAGGTCCTTCTCTCCAACAAGGGATAGCACCTTCATCTAGCATGATTTCACCCTATGGCCATCAAAACCCGATGCCACCTCTGCTGACAACACCTCCTATGCAAACTATGCAAGGTATGCACAACAACTTTGCATCCCCCAGCTTTTATCATGCTAGTACTCCTTCAGTTCCCCAAAGCTTCTACACTTTAGCATCCGGCCCCATGCACCAAGGGCCGAGACCACCTCGCTCCTCCAATAGGCGGGGAGTATGGACATTATCAGAGCAAATGTCCGTTGCCAGAAGGGTCCCCTCCTTGCCGACACTGCCCTGAAGCTAAGGATCACTATAGTAAGGACTGCACAAAACAACGTGCATCCACATCTGCAAGCACAAGCCAGAACCAACAGGAGTTTACATTCCCAAAGGTTCACCTCATCACAGTAAGCACCATTCCACAGGCCCCGCCTTCCACTCTTGTAGTTGCCTCTCGCGATGGGTTGAAGCAGGTGGAAGAGCTGGCTGGTGTGCTCAAACGGGCACAGAGAGCTGCTCTTGGCCTTAGCCTCCTTGGCGGTCCAATTTTTTCATCTCCAGTCACACAAATGAGTCAAACTCCCTTAGTAGCTGACAAACCAGCAGGTAGTGTCGAGAGCCAACCTACCTCTCTTCTATCAGATATTGATGGTGCTTTCATGGAAGCAATAGAGGACTTACACAACCTTAAGATACCAGAGCAAGATCTAAAAAAAAGATAGAAGCCTACAGCAGAGTCTATCTTGAAAAACACCTTTCAGCAAGTGTCACTGTACGACATGCTTCTTTTTTATGCAAATTTTAGAAGTGACACCCTTTCCATCATCCAGTCTCTGTATCCTAGTGCAAGGCCTAGTGGCGGGCACCTACCTGTGCAACCCTTGGAGTCCTACATGATTTCTTATCCAGCTGCTCCCCTCACCAACTACAAAAGTCCTCGTCTCACTGTGTCTATTCTTGGGCATCAATTCTCAGGCGTCACAGTGGATGGTGGATCTCGGATCAATCTGATGCCATAATTTACTATGTTGGCCTTAGGTCTGTAGCCTACCCGCCCTGCTCCATTCACTGTTACATTGGCGGACCACAAGACAGTCTACACTGTGGGCATAGTAGAGAAGGTGCCTCTGATGGTACAAGACTTCACATTTAGCTTGGATTTTGTGGTGGTCAGTCTTCCTCAGGTGGAGGGAGGATTTCCTTTGCTTATTGGTAGACCATGGTTGCGGCATACTAAGGCATTTCATGATTGGGGAAACGACGCCATGTGGATACATACTCCTGGCTCCCCCATGCAACCAATTTGGCTTGAAGGAGGTATGGTGAAACCGGCCCATAGGGCGGTAGACGTTAGCTTTCACCCGATTCTTTAACACTTGACTATACGACACAAAGCAATGACTTAAAAGAAACATGTAACTGGGAATGGAATTACACTTCAAAACAAAAGCACGGCCAGGAAGCTAGAATGCTCCCAAGCAGACAGCGACACCTGTAGGCCCCAAAGGTTGGCACCCCTTCCCGTATTTCTTTATTCTTTAACAGAGGGAATAAAAGCTGTGATTTCCTACAAGCTGCCCTGCACAATCTGGGCTGAATTCTATCTATTCTGGCCCGATTTCAGCAACATAACTGTACTAGGTCACTTCACAGTCAGTATCCCCACGCAATAGATGACTTTCCCGACGCATAGACACTTTGCAAAACCTGGCGAGAATCTGCAGCACGCTGAATTCTCTGTTTTTTGCCCCGAAAACGCGCCAAATCACCTCTATAGCTGCCCCTTCGCGTCCTCGAACCTCCTGGGGGTATTAGGGACCGTTTAGGGCCGAAACCCTAAACCTGCAAAAATACACAGCAGGCTGTAATTCCCTGTTTCGGGCTCCGTTTCGCGTGCCGGTGACATTCGTAGCAAGTCCTCGAGCTCCCGCACCTGTAGGGCTACTTGCCCTTTGAATCGGACGAGATTTCGCACGTGAAACCTCTCCGAATTCACCTGTACCTGTGGGGGATTAGCCACTAGCTAATCCAATACCTGTGCAAGAGGCTCTTGCCTCGACAATCGCGCATGAACCCACACAACTGTACATTGGTCAAATGAGAAGCACACTTGAGGGGCATAACATAACTGCTCATAGGGGAGAGAGAGAGAGCAGTGCATAGCGTGCAGGGCATCACTCCTGGCACCGTATTGTACATAAGAGGGAAAGGAAGCACTCCATAGCTCTTAACCTGTGATAGAGAGCTTGTAAATGAGCCTCCCAAGTATAAATTCAGCGCCACTTCTTGCATGAGGAAAGTGCACAGAAATGTGCCACTTGGCGCGTTTTCAAGCCATTTCCCGTTTCGGGGTTGCCGCCTAAAAATCTCCCGACCGGTTGCCCAGTTGACTCCGTTGCAAAGTAATAAAATGTTCCCCTTGACATTCCACAGCTAATGACGCGAACACTTTTTCTGGTCCAAAAATAGCAGTTCTCTAAATTTTAGGAGATGCTTCCATGGCACACACTGGTCATCTAACCATCAGTCACCACTGGAACCACATCGAAAAATGCAATGTTGGCCAACTATCAGGTGATTTACACTCGTAGCCCCATCCTGGCTAACCTTAGTCCATTTGACCAACTTCAGTGCTCACTGGCCGTCTCGCCTAAACTCTCAATGTCCGCCTCACACCATGCACCTCGGGCATTGGCATTTCCAGAGGGGTGCTTTAAAACAAGTCAAATAAAATTCCCCAAAAAGAAATCAACAAGTAAAGTTGCCACAGACTTGTGACATACCCCCCTCTTGAAATCGCGAACGTCCTCGTTTGCATGAATATCAATCCATGAGTGTGTATAGCACTTCGTGGACACTGTATCACGGCTGTCAATATTTTCATGTGTACACACCTGGTTACCATGGTACGAGACATACATGCTCATAGTTAACACTCTTGTGTATTCAACACTTGTTAACTCATGTATGGTCTACCTGTGAGACTATTCCATTGACATAGTGGATAGCTTTCACACTATGCCACTGGCTTTAATAGAGTCCATAACTTTTAGTACACTTCGAATCCTTTCAAGCATAATAAACCAACAATTTAAAAATGCGTCAACATATACTCATTAGAAGCAATTGCTGTACTCTTGACAACTGCCAAGACATACTTACCTTTATAGCACTAAACAGACTTTTGGACAACTTTTATTCCCCAAGGGCAATTGCCAAGCAGGGTACACTGCTATTGCACTAAATCCATAGATACATAAGAAGTGCTAGCTCCTAAATCACCCCCCTCTAGCGCAAGTCTCTTTCCTTTTGACCTTAGCTCTACTTGAGTTGGAGAAAACGTAAGTGGTAAACCAAAGGCTTCAAGGTAGAGATGCACATTTGGTGACTCTAACAGTTCACTCTCTGCCATCCACTTTGCATCCATAGGTGGATAATTCTTGAACTTCACCAAATATCGCCTTGTAACCTTGCCTTTGACTTTTCTTTCCTTGTGTGCCATGATCTCTTCTGGGACCAAAATTTCATCAAGCTCTTCAACTTCTGGCTGCTCTTTAACTGGCATATCCTCTGGTACATCACCAATAAATGGTCTGAGAAGACTCACGTGAAAAGCATTGTGAATCTTCCAGTTCTCAGGCAATTTCAGCCTATAACTGACGTCACTGATCTTCTTTGTTACTTGAAAAGGACCATAATAGCGCATACTAAGCTTTGTAAAGAGACTTTCTTTACCTTTTCGCTTCTTTAACCGTGCCTTTTCAAACCGCAGCAGTATCCAATCACCAAGTGAAAACACCAATTCACGACGGTAGAGATCAGTAACTTTCTTTTGCTTTGCCTGTGTCCTTTCAAGGGCATGCTTTATCTTCTGGTACATTTCATCCATATTCTGTACATATTGATCTGCCTGAAAGATCTTTTCCTTGGTATGCAAAATGGGAGGAACTTTCACATGACCTTCGACAATTTCAAAAGGTGCTTTGCCTGTTGAAGAATGCACTGTATTATTGTACGCATACTCAACCAACGGCAAGTACTGCTCCCACTTCGCCTTGTGCTCTGACAATAGCACTTTTTTTTTTTTTCGAGAAAAAGATCCTTCTATTAGTTAATGAAAACTGCCCATAGGGCTACATCCACCTCTGCAGGAGAGGGCCACAACAACCATGATGGGGAGACTCTCCCAATGAAAAAACAACATATATACAATGAGGCTAAATCAAGAGATGGGGGGAGGGAAGAGCCACACAGGTGGACAGTAGTGCCATCTGAGCACCCCCTGGACAGTGGTGAAGAAAGGCCCAGGGCACCAGAGTCGAAGGAAAGCCTCGCGGTGCTCCCGCATCCGGTCGGAGCTGCCCTGTAGTCCCTCAAGCTGTCCTCTGAGAGTATGGATCAACTCTAGCCAAAAGTCACGAACAGTCTCTGCTGGTGGCACAAGGCGAGCCTCAAAGATGCGGAAACAGCGAGCCCGCCAGATGAACCAGAGAGCTAGGCCGCCGATGAGCTCCCAACACTCCTCTCTCTCACTGCACCACTCCTGTGGAGTAAGATCTATAGCAGGCTAGAGTGTAGGTCGCCCCCCCTGAATCACTATCATCATGCTGGTGGAAGATAGCCTAGACTGAAGTGCCGGGCCCGTGAGGGTGGACCAAGCCGCTGCCCCCCAAGTGTACTGTCGAGCCGTGGAGAGGGCAGGCATCAGCCGAAGAACTCGTAGCCACACCTGCTGGGCCGAGGGACAGTCCCAAAGACAGTGACGCTGACTCTCCACCAACTGGTCACAGGCTGCACATGCGGCCGAGAGACCACTATGCACAAGCCAGCTCCCTACTGCTGTGGCTCTGTGTGCGACCAACCACTGGAACAAAGTGACGCGTCTCGGCTGTCTGGAGTCCCACAACCTCTGCCAAAAAGCTGCCAAGAACTCGACTGTGAGGCCCTCCTCCTGCCAATGACGTGCTGCAGCGGGGCGGGCCTCTCTCTGTGATGCAAGTATATGACGTCCAAGCCGAACAGTGTACTGAAAGAAGGGCACTCATGGGCGGTCTACAGAAGAGAAGGGGTCCCTCCATAGCCACTCACCAGGATCCCACTGTACTCGTGCCAGTGGAAAGCACTCCAAAGCCCATAGCCTCCAGTGTCCTGTCTCAAGAGTTGCTGGGTCACGGTCTATGACGCAAGTCCTCCCACAGATGCCCACAACTCGGATCCTCTGGAAACAGCACCCTGCTACCTACGGGGCCTCTACTGCAATTCGCTGTAAACGTCCCCCACCCTGAAGCTCGAAGACAAGGGCTGGGACAGTCTCGAGCAAGCCCTGATTGAAATGAGAACCTCCAATCGTGTGAAGGCTCCCATCCACCGGGGTGCTACTGGCTCGAGAGGCGTGAGCCACTCAGCTGGAAGTGACTCTGAGATGTCCTTACACATGCTCTGCATCCCTCTCATGCCCTGTAGCTGGACAGCCTGCACCTCCTCTGACAAACCTGTGAACTCTAGCCAGTCACTTACAGAGCGCGTTGGACCTGCTGCCATGGGACCCCAAGAAACATGAGGCCGACTCCCAACCAGGTGGCCTCTCTGAGTGCTAACCATGGGGTTCCAGACGAGGGGCTGCCGTAGGCGCTCCTCCGTGCACGTCGGCTGTCTCTGCTCTAGGCCACGCCATAAGAGCTCCCAAGAACGAAGCAAACTCACAGCGAATCGGTCCTCCAATCTCCTGCTCAAACCAACTCGGCGCAACTCTGTAAAGATCCATCTGGTCGAAGGTTGCCAAGGGTCTCCTGACTGAGGCACCCTGGCACGAAGCCTCTGCAGCAAGAACTCCTTCCAGGGCTCCTCGCCTGGAAGAATTCCTCTGACGACGAACATCCCAAGAAGGGCTCTGCTCTGCTGTGCTGGATCAATGATCCCAAGCCCTCCCTGAGAACAAGTGTGATGACCGACCAAGCCACCTTGGCTCTGGCAATCTGAGTGTCGCGACCTGACCAAAGGAAGTTCCTGATCAGCCTCTCTACCTGGCTGATACAAGAACTCGAGAAGATCTAGCAAGAAGTGATGCACCAGATAGTCGCAAACAACACCTGGTTGGCAACTACTACTCTACCAGCCAGCGAAAGTCGTGCTGAGCTCCAATGTAACAGCTTTCTCCTGATGGACAGGAGAAGAGGAGCAATCTGCTGCTCGGGAGACAAGTCCAAACCAACCTGACAACCCAAGTACCGAACTGCAGTCCCTGGACGAATCCACCTGAAACCCTCTCCTGGCATCCAATCTGGCACAGGAGCACTGCCAACCGAGAAAGCCACTGTCTTTCTCCAGTTGATCAATGCACCCGATGCACAGCAGAAGGTCTCCAAAGCCTGCTCACATCTGTGTAAATTGGCCTCCTAGCCCTCTAAGTACAAGGCTGAGTCGTCGGCAAACTCAGCGTCCAAAAGCTCATCTCCTCGTATAGGGAGTGCTAAGCCCCTCAGACCAACCTGCTGTGACACCAAAAATCTGCTCATCGCCTCCGCATAGAACAGAAAGAGAAAGGGGGCAAGAGGACAACCCTGACTGACCGATCGTGTGAGCATGAATCGCTCACCTCTACCTCCTGCCAAAAGCACCTGACTGTGAGCCTGTCTATACAAAGCTGACACCCCCCTGATCCAAGCATCTGAGAAGCCCATCCTGCGTAACGTGCCCTCTAGAAAGTCCCAGTCAACTCTGCCATATGCCTTCTCAAAATCGAGAAGAAGAATCACAAGGTCCTCCCCACGAAGTCATGCCAGGGCAGAAGCCTCCGAGAAAGTGAAGATGTTGTCAAGGATACTGCGTTCCTTGACAAAACCTGTCTAAGTCCCATGTATAAGGCTCTCCAAAAGTGGCTGAATCCTCAAACTCAGAGCCTTGGTAACAATTTTGTAGGCTGAGTTGAGGATGGTGATGGGGCGCCACTGTCGAATCTCATCCAAGGAGCCACCCCCCTTTAGAATGAGGTAAACCAGGCCCTCACTCATGCTATCCGGCATCACTCCTGTGTGCAGAATGTACTGAAAGGCACTACAAAGATCCGGGCCAAGCAGGTCCCAGTACTCCAAGAAGAAGCTGGGAGTCAGCCCATCCTCACCTGGACAGCTACAACGAGGGAGGGCCCTAAGAGCCGTGTGCAACTCCTCAAGCTGAAGAGGTATCTCTAGCTTCTGGCGCATCTCCTCAGTCAGTAGACAAGGCATCTGTGCCCAAACCTGCTCCCTGCATGCATTCTGTCTCTCTGACTGGGGCTCAGCCGACAGTAACTCACGGTAAAAGTCAGTAGCAACTGCACGCATATCCTCAGGCTCACAAACAACTGACCCATCGGGTCTCCTCAACTGATTGACCTTGGCATGCGAGTGCCGAGGTCCCACTGTCTCAAAAAAAGCACCTATCACTCTGTCACCCACCTGAGTCCACTGAGATGCCTGTCGGTGAAAGGCAAACTCATGGCGCCTCTCCTCTGTGCAAGCAAGCTCCTGTCGAGCCTGCTGTAACTGCTCCTCCAACCGTGGACTGTCTGGATGCTGCTCCTGCATCCTCTGTAGTGAAGCAATGCCTCGTCTGAGACGCTGCTCCTCCTCTCTCGCTGCAGCCCGTCAAGCCAGAGACTCCTGGAGAAAAAAGTGGCTGAGCTGAGTTAGGCCTAAGGCCACTCTCTCTGCAAGAAGAGCCTGGTTGTGCATGCCCTCTGTCCAGAGAGCCTCTACCCTCTCTCTGAGTGCTGAGTCCAACAAGACCCGCTCTGGGATGCGAAGCATCGTGCTCCCACTCCTTTGCCGGTCTGCCACTGTGAGGATCACTGGTGCATGGTCTGAGAAGGATGTCCCTGCCAGGATGCCCACTGATCCCCCTAAGTCACTGAAGTGGTCACTAGTGTAGAAGCGATCTATCCGCGATAGATTCACTCCTCCCACTCTGCGGTCCGATCTAGAGAAGGCAAGACTCTCTAGAGGCCTCACAAAGCCAGAATGCTGCCATGTATCCGAGACCCTCAAAGTCATACACAATGTCTCCATGCACAGTAGCATGGCTGCCTCCGATCCTGCCTCCAATCCTGTCAGAAGGGTCCTCCAACATGTTGAAGTCCCCTCCTACACACAAATGGTCAACCTGTGGCAAAGACTCAACAATCTGTGACCAAAACTCTGCACGAGCACTCGCCACATTGGGCGCATAGATGTTCAGGAAGCCCACAACGCCACCCTGAACCTGCATAGTAATCCACTGAGCCCTGCCTGCCACAATAATCCCTCTGCCCACAATGGCCTGCTGCAATGAGTCCTCAATAGTCATACATACCCCACCCTGGATGCCTCCAGATCCAAAAGCAGCTGACCAAAAGGTATCTTAACGTCCACGCAAAATCTGACCACATCGCCGAATGCGGCTCTCAGACAAATGGTGCTCTTGAAGCATAAGGAGATCAATCTCTCCTCGCACAAGGTAACGCTGAAGCCCCTGACGCAATCAGCCCCGCTGTCGCTCAAACTGGGACCCACCTAGTCCGTGCACGTTCCACGAGACGATCCTCATGGGGAGCGAGAGAGAACACATGCTGCCGCAGCAACAAGACGGGCTATCTTCGAGGCTGGCTTGGATGGGGAGTAATCTGCATCCGAGCGTCCTCTAGATAGGCGAGACTGCAGTGAGTGTCTGGCCCAAGCCCAAGCAGAGCGAGCCGTGCGTAAAGCAACCTCCTCTGTCCAGGAGTCCTCATGAATGTATACATAGCAAGGTAAACACTGCGTATCAGCAAAAAAGTACACCACAATGTGCCTACATCCTGCTCAGTCGGGGTGTCACCGCAAACTTGGTCAATGGCCACAAAGTCTGCAGCAAATCTGTAACTCCAAGTTCTCCCATGTGGTGAGAGAACTCGAGAACCTGTGTATGCAACCATCCAACCACTAGGTCGAGGGACCACTCTGTCTCGGTCCTACCACAGAGGGGGAAGGAGAAACCAACTGCTGAGTCCAAGGCCGCTGTCCCCCTAGCGGCGAGGAACAAAGTGTGGACCCTGAAGCAGGCTGCCTCGTGGTCTGCTGCGGAATCGCCGAGAAAGCGAGTGAACCCGTAATCGAAGAAATCCCGGCGGTGTCGGAGGTCAATGCTCGTCAGACCACGAGGGATAGCTGCAACGGAGGATGTCTCAATCTGCAGAGGGGGGGCAAGAAGGGCTGACCCTCTCTCGCTAGGCGACTCGTGGCAAAGCCGCTGCCAAGAGATCTCCTAGCCGGCGGCGAGGGGCCAGTCTCCTGAGTCGACTGTGATACTGAAGCAGGAGGAGGGAGAGAAGGAGCCGGGGAGGGCGGAGGAGAAGAGAAGCGGGGTGGGGCGACAGAGACAGGGGGGCGAGGTGGGGAGTGGGCGGGAGCAGAGGACGGGGGAGGGGATGAGGAGGAGGAGGAGAAATCTAAAGGTGGGGCGGTTGGCGAGGGTGAAGCGGAGGTGGAGGCTGGCGTAGAGGGCTCCTCCTACTCAAGAGGACCAAAGCGGTTCCCACGCTGCTATTGAGTAGGCACGTGAGGGCCACTCTGAGTGCCAGACTGTCGCTGTGGCCCCTGGCGTCGACGGCCACGGGCCTGCTACCACCCCTCCTCCGCTGGAGCCCCAGGCTCGGAGGGTGGCTCTGACTCTGTGCGCTGTGCCGCTGGCTGTGGCTGCGGCCCAGCCTTGGCACGCTAGGGCTGAGGCTGAGGTGCAGGTCGTGGCCTCCTCCATGGACAGGCCTTCGCTAGGTGGCCCATCTGTCTGCAAATGAAGCACTGGTTTGGGAGACCCGAGTACTCCACACTCTGTCTAAACCAACCCCCACTCACCCGAGGCAGAAGGATGACCTTCGGGAGCGTGTAGGTATCTCTGACAAAAACTCGAACTGAAGGGATGCCAGCCGCCTTGGCAGCTACTAATGCTGCCGTACGAGGTGTCTCCAAGAGAGTGTCGATGACGGAGCCAATCCTGGAGAGAAGTGGAAGGTACTCCCTCCGTAAACCCGAAAAGCAGACTGAGATGGGGATGTCTGCCTCCTCTACTAGCACATCCGAAGTCGGGTCAAAACCATGTCGCCACTGTCGAAAGTGGGCGCGTGATGCTCGGATGGCCAGTGGACTCATAGCTATAACCTTGGAGGCCATCTCGGAAGTCTCGAACTCGATCTGGTAGTACCCCTGTCCGAGAATCTGGACATCCAAGATCTTGCCCACCTCTGCGAGAAGGCGGGCCTGGAGAAGGTCTCGCAGCTCTCCTCTGGTAGGACGGGTGCCAAGAACCTTGCAGATGATAGAAGTCTCCTGCAAGCGCTCTACCTCTGCGGCAAGGCTCGCTCGCTCTGTCGGCGAAAGAGCAAGTCGAATGGTGGGCTCAGCGGGGTTGGGCGAGGGGGCTCAGGCGAGTCCCTCTGTGGCGGAGCTGGAGCCTCCATCTGTGTCTACTGCTAAGTCGAACAAGCGGACGGTGAAAAAATTCTGCAATCGAGTGAGCCAAGTGCAGAAGACCTTCGGGAATGATGAGGACAGGGGGGGGGGGGGGGGGGGGGATGGGGGGACGGATAAAGCGGCAAGCGAGAGTTCAAGAGGCTGCGGGGGGGGGGGGGAGGGGAGAAGCGGCCAGGGAAGGGGGGGACAGCGGACGGGCTTGGGGGTAGCAAGGGGCGAGGGCGGCGGGCAGCAAAGGGCAAGGGTGGCGGGCTGGGCTGGGCGAGGGAGGCAACGCGAGGGCGAGGGGGGGAGCGAGAGGCAAGGGAGGCAGCGCGAGGGCGAGGGGGCAGCGTGGGGGCTGGAAGCAGTGCGAGGGCGAGAGAGAGGGGGGGGGGGGGGGGGGGGGGGTGAGGGGCAATGATGGCACAACAGGGGGGGGGGGAGCGTGCAGCAGCAGCGAGCCTCAGGGCGATACAATCTCCTTTCTCTGACACATAGCACTTAAGCAGATCCAAGACAGTAGAATTTGCCTCTTCTAACTGCCCATCTGTTTGTGGATGAAAGGACGATGAGAACTTAAGCGTAGTGCCCATATTCTCAAATATGCCTCTCCAGAATAGACTTGTCATCCGTGGGTCACGGTCACTGACAATCGATTGTGGCATACCATGGTACTTAAAGATATTGTACATAAAGAGACGTGCCATCTGATCTGGTTTTATCTTCTTCCTCACAGGAATGAAGTGAGCTTGCTTGCTGAATCTGCAAATAATGGTCGATATTCCATCATTTCCTGTCTGTGTTCTGGGAAGATCAAAGATAAAATCCATAGCCATACTTTCCCATGGTTTATCTGGGGTCGGCAATGGCTGTAACCGCCCAGGTGCCTTTTGCGTGTCAAACTTGACCTTTTTGCAAATCACGCATGCTCGCACAAAGGCATCCACATCTCTCCTCAAGGTAGGCCAATAAAAGAATGTCTCAAACGCTTTTACTGTAGCATCTATACCACGATGCCCTGCATACGGTGGGACATGACTCTCTACCATGACCTTATGTCGCAATGGCCTAGTGACACAGAGTCTGCCATGCATCATCATAAAACCATCTCTGAGGAGGTAGTGCTCATGGCGTTGTCCTTCCTATACTGTTCGAAGATCCTTGCAAAATCTTTGTCACTCGCATACTGTTCCTTCATGTCATCAAGCTGATGATGATAAGGAATTGACACAACTGAAATTTGTGGCTTTCTTATTAACGCATCAGCCACAACATTCTTTTTGCCTTCCACATGCACAATTTGGAAGTGAAACATGGAGATAATTTTTGCCCATCGCATATGCTTTTCCGATAGCTTTGACTGTGTCAGAGAGTATCGCAAAGTCTGATGATCCGTTTGGACAACAAAATCAGTACCTAGCAGATAGTGTTTCCAACTTAAGAGCGCATGAATCACAGCCAGTAACTCTTTTTCATAGACCTGCATTCGTCTTTGGCCCTTGCAAGATTCTGCTCTCATAGGCTACTACCCTGCCATCTTGCATTAGTAGCACTGCATGCACCAATGCTACTGCCACAAGCGTCGCACTGAACCACAAATGACTTCCTAAGATCTGACAAAACAATGACTAGATCTGCAATCATCTTTTCCTTTAAGAGATTAAATGCTGAAATCTCTTTTTGGGTCCATCTGAAAGTGACCTCTTTCTTTTGCAAAGCATGTAAAGGTGAAGCAATCTCTGCAAAGTTGCGAATGAATCTTCTGTAGTAAGAACGTAGCCCTAGGAAGCTACGGACATCGTGCACAGTCCTTAAAGCTGGCTATGTCTTGATTGCTTCCACCTTCGCAGGATCCATTCGGACACCATCCTTTGACACAATTTGTCCGAGGAAGTGGATCTCTTCCAAGAAGAACTCGCTTTTCTTGCCATTGATGAGCAATCTGTTCTTGCGCAACTCTTCGAACACAATGGTTAAGTGATGCCTATGCTCCTCTTCATTCTTCGAGTAGACTATCATGTCATCAAAGAATGTGCCAACAAAGTTCTGATATGGACGGAAGATCCTATCCATCATCCTATTGAACGTAGGAGGAGCATTTGTAAGAACAAATGGCATCACTAAGAACTCGTAGAGACCAAATGTCGTTCTAAAAACGCAGTCTTGTGCACATCCTCAGGCCTAATTCGAATCTAATGGTACCCACTTTTAAGGTCGATCGTGCTGAAAATCGCCGCACCCTCTAGGAGGTCAAGAATACCACCAATCCTTGGAATAGGAAACCTATTTTTGATGGTATTCTTATTTAACGCACGGTAGTCAATACACATGCACCACGAGCCATCCTGTTTTGGAGAGCAGTAGGGTGACGAGCCTAGGCTGAATCAGCCCTTTCTCTAAGAGGTCCTCCACTTGGCTCATAATCTCTTTCCGTTGCGCCTCACTAACCCTATAAGATGGCCTATTTGGTGGGCTACAACGTGGCACCAAATCAATCGCATGATCCTCGGGCCTCTCCGGCGGTAGTTGAGATGGTAATGAATCAGCAAAACAACCATTAAACTTTTGCAAAAATGCTAACCTGTCTTTATCTAACACATATAATTTGACTGGCAATTGTCTGAAACATCACGTGCAAAAACCAAGTACGCAGAAAGATGATTCTTTATTACAGAAGTGATAGCAGAAACAGATACAATAGAGACTCACTCTCCTCTTAGCTTTACATCCAAGATGTGAGTTTTGCCCCTATGCTGTACAGTGATCTTTTTGTTGTAGGCATCCAAGACTCCATGCTCTCCGAACATCCACGGGATCCCCAACAAGACATCACAGCCTTCCAGCGGCATGATGTAGAACTCTTTTGTGTCCAGATACGACTGAATATGCAGATGCAGCTTTCCAATGATGGGAGTAACACACTCTGAGTGGTCAGGACATGCCAATCCTACCTCTGTGGTATAGCCATCTCTTCAGCTCTGATGCCCAGCTTCATAGCTAATTCTAGCGTGATAAAGTTCGCTTTGACACCTGGATCAAAGAAGATAAATGCCATCTGGTCTCTAACTTTACCCCACGCTCTGCATAACTCACTGGCATCTGTACTAGGCCTGTCGCCCAACATGTCTGGCACTAAACCTGCCGAGGGCATAGGCTTCTTTCCTTTCTTATCCTCTTTGTCATCTGAATCAGCTGGCCTTTTCTTTTGTGGACAGTTGGCTGCAAAATGACCAGTCTGCTTTCATATAAAGCACTTGCTTTCAGCCATCAAGACCTTCTTTTCCTCGGGCGTCTTACGCATAAAAGGCTTGCTTTTCTGCTTCCTTGCCTGTGCTCTAGAAGTCTCGGCTGAACCTTTGCCTTTATTGAACCTAGCTGGCCCCTGGGACGCTTCGGGAGCCGCTCTCGTAAAGGGCTGCTTTGCTGCATTTTTCTTTTTCTGCCCTCCTTTCTCGTTGCTTGGAAACCCACCGTCTTCTCCTTTCAACAAAGCAAGACCAGTGTTAGCAACTTCCATAAGCTGAGTGAGGGTAGCCACTCTGTTCTTGGTACAGTAATCGCGAAGCCCTTTAGGCAGCCCACAACAGTACTTCTCTATCTGCTCTGTCAATGGCAAAAATATGTAGGAGGTCACTGAGAGTAATGCTTTACAAAACCTCCTATTGTACTCCAGCAAGCTCTTGTATGTAGCCGAAGTAAGCTGGTGCCAATCTGTCATGACATCGGCTTCAAATTCATCTGACAGCCAAGCAGATGCAAACATTTGCTTGAAGTAAACCCAAGTGGCGGGCGTCAGTCCTTGCATTAACAATGTCATCCACCATGTGAGCGCATTGTCCTTTAAGAAAGTGGCAGCTTTCCTTACTTTAGAGGCCTCCGTAAAATTCCCTCCTACATAAGCTATATCAAACTGCTGGAAGAAAGTAAGAGCCTTTGCTTTATCCTCGAAGCCATTAAAGGTGTTGAACTTCACAGCTGCACCTCCTTCTTTGTATGGTTTTGGCTTCTCTATTGGCCTCAAATTGTCATAGGGAAGTGTCTGCAGCATGGGCACTGTAGTAGGGACCATCTGTGGCCCTTGGTCATTGAGATTATGCATCAAAGGTGCCATATCTGGCTACTGTCCAGAAAAACCAGCCATGCCAAAATTGACTTGTGGCACCCCAAACTGGCCCTGATTGCCCTGAAAGCCTTGCTGCATGCCAATGTTACCATACATGGGGTTTGGCGTCATGCCATGCATACCCCCAAACACTGTTCCAAGTACGTACTGCTGGTTTCCAGGCGCATAACCAACCATACTTTGGAACACGGATCCACCCCCGAAATACCCAGGATGTACCGTGGGTGGTAGGAAAACCTGACGCATTGCCTGGAGACTGATTCACTGTCCATTCAATGCAACATTTTGACCCTGAAAGGTGGCGGGATGAACCGGCAAAACCTGTGGAGTAGGGATCCTCGCCACCTATTCGTGGACAGGAGGGACCTGTCTAGCAGGCGGACGTGACTCCGCAACATGTGAATGCTCCCTATCCTGCTCAGTCGCATGGGGGACCTGGGCTTGAGCCTCAACGGGCTCTGTACGCTGAGGGCATTCCCTTGCCTGCTGTGACTTTAATGGTGCTTGCAGATAATCCATAAACCTGGGATTCTGCACCAACTATGTGAAGACATTCACAGCAGCAACTAATTGTGTCCTAAACGCATCCTCTTCAAAGTGCCCAATCATGAACCCTTGAACTTGTTCTCGCTGTGCATTCACACTAACAAAAGGCGTAGACAGTGGCAGTCGTGAACTCTCGCCAACTTCATGCTGTTACCCTGGGAAGAGGAACCCTCTTCTCTCGCATTGTCTCTCCTGTCAACCATAGTGTAATTCCAAGTTCTTGTGCTTTGTGTCTTCGCTGCAAACCAACCAAGGCTCACTTCTTGAGGAAAAAGTGCTCTTGTCCCGGCGACGGAACCATGAAACCGGCCCATAGGGCGGTAGACGTTAGCTTTCACCCGATTCTTTAACACTTGACTATACGACACAAAGCAATGACTTAAAAGGAACCTATAACTGGGAATGGAATTACACTTCAAAACAAAAGCACGGCCAGGAAGCTAGAATGCTCCCAAGCAAACAGAGACACCTGTGGGCCCCAAAGGCTGGCGCCCCTTTCCGTATTTCTTTATTCTTTAACAGAGGGAATAAAAGCTGTGATTTCCTACAAGGTGCCCCGCACAATCTGGGCTGAATTCCATCTGTTCTTGCCTCATTTTGGCAGCATAACTGTACTAGGTCACTTCACAGTCAGTATCCCCACGCAATAGATGACATTCCCGACGCATACGGACACTTTGCAAAACCTGCCGAGAATCTGCAGCAAGCTGAATTCTCTGTTTTCTGCACCGAAAATGCGCCAAATCACCTCTATAGCTGCCCCTTCGCGTCCCCGAACCTCCTGGGGGTATTAGGGACCGTTTAGGGCTGAAACCCTACACCTGCAAAAATACACAGCAGGCTGTAATTCCCTGTTTCGGGCTCCGTTTCGCGTGCCGGTGACATCCGTAGCAAGTCCTTGAGCTCCCGCACTTGTAGGGCTACTTGCCCTTTGAATCGGACGAGATTTCGCACGTGAAACCTCTCTGAATTCACCTGTACCTGCGGCGGATTAGCCACTAGCTAATCCAGGTATAAATTCAGCGCGACTTCTTCTTGCATGAGGAAAGTGCATAGCAATGTGCCACTTGGCGCGTTTACAAGCCATTTCCTGTTTCGGGGTTGCCACCTAAGAATCTCCCGACCGGTTGCCCAGTTGACTTCGTGGCAGAGTAATAAAATGTTCCCCTTGACATTCCAAAGCTAATGACGCGAACACTTTTTCTAGTCCAAAAATAGCAGTTCCCTAAATTTTAGGAGATGCTTCCATGGCACTCACACTGGTCATCTGATCATCAGTCACCACTGGAACCACATCGAAAAATGCAATGTTGGCCAACTATCAAGTGATTTACACTCGTAGCCCCACCGTGGCTAACCTTAGTCAATTTGCCCAACTTCAGTGCTCACTGGCCGTCCGGCCTAGACTCTCACTGTCCGCCTCACACCATGCACCTCGGGCATTGGCATTTCCAGAGGGGTGCTTTAAAACAAGTCAAATAAAATTCCCCAAAAAGAAATCAACAAGTAAAATTGCCACAGACTCGTGACATATGGATCCAGTGGTTCATCACAGCTCATTGTCAGTACAGTCGAACCCCGACCCTGAGAAGCCCATCCCACCTGACAGATCTGACGAAGACCTGCTGTAGTGGTTGGAAGCTACCACATCGATGCCGTGCTATGTAGTCTCTATTCAAGCCTCACCTGTGCCTGTAACACTCTCTCTCCCAGCTCCTTAGGCCGACACCAGTGTCCCAAGCCCTACAGCCAAAAGTGTGTCAGTCAAAGAAGTAAGTGGGTTAGTCCCTGACGACCATGATTCGAGTGTTCATCTGATGGAAGCCGTCGGCCTTGGTGAACCTATAAAACATCACCAAAGGGGGAAGAAACCTCCTCTGCATGACCTCGCAATGTTCCACCTCTTCCTCTAACATCTCCCGGGGCTAAAGCCCCGCCCACTCAAAAGCACTCTGCTATGTCTGTGTTTGAAGACTTACCCTTCGAGGAGCTTCCACCAGGATGGTTATAAGAGGAGTATGCAGAGTTTCCAATCAATAAAACACCAGCCTATGATGTCTCAAAGCTCCAAGAGGCAGCCCACTTTTCATCTTCCGAAGCACCCTCCCCAATTACACCTCCTTACCCGTTCAAAGAAGTCAACCTGGGCGACCCTGACAACCCTAAGCACGTCCTATTAGGAGCCTGGTTATGGGAGCATCCTGCATTATTTGATCAGGTAATTTCTTTTATACACTCTTTTAAAGATATTTTTGCTTGGTCCTACAAGGATTTGGAAGGGATCCCACCTGAATTGGGTGTCCATACTATCCGTTTGGTTGAAGGGGCTAAGCCTGTCAGAGGCCGAGCTTACAAGCTCAACCTAAAGTATGCAGAGGCTGTCAAGTCAGAGCTCAAAAAAATGCAAGAGGTAGGGATCATTGTACCTATGGAGCACTCTGAGTGGTTATCACCCATGGTGATAGCACCCAAGCAGCGGTCCAAAAAAATCCGTGTGTACATAGATTACCGCGCTCTGAACAAGGTAACTATCCCATATGGTTTTCCCACACCTTTCACTGAGCACGTGCTAGAAGATGTAGTAGGGCATGTATTGTACAGTTTCATGGATGGGTTCAATGGATACAATCAGTTGGGCATCCATCCAGGTGATCAGCTTAAAAGGGCCTTCGTGACTCCCTGGGGTATTTTTCATAGTTACCCGGAACGGGAACGGGGAACGGGAACGGGAGGGTCCGGAATGGGACGGGAACGGGGAGGAGGAGGGGGGCCGGAACGGGAACGGGGCTGGAACGGTCCACCTAAAGTAAGGATTGAATTACCTCTATTCACCTTAGTCTCAAATAAACTCCTAAACAACCCCAAAACTGCCCCCTAACCTACCCTCAAACTGCACTAAGTATGTTCCCCGAACAGCCCTAAATCTACCCCCAAAAGCCCACTTTTTTTCCCAAATGCATACTTTTTCCCGTTCTGCCCCAAGTATCGCCGTTCCGCCTCATGTTCCGCCTATTCCGGAACACCGTTCCGGTTACACCCCGTTCCGGAACGGCGTTCCATTCCCATCTCCGTTTCGGGAACGGGACTCATCCGGAACGTCGTTTCGGAACGTTTGGGCTATGTTCCCCCCGTTCCCTGTTACAGTGGTATTTTTATCTACACTAGAATGTCGTTTGGATTGAAAAACACTCCACCTTCCTTCAATCGAGCAGTATATCTCATATTCTATCCTTTACTTACGGATCATCTTTGCATCTTCATGGACGATTTTTCGACCTTCTCAGGTGCTCAATGTTCAACCCCAGTGGAAAATCTAGAGGAGCATCTCGCTCAGCACACTACAGTTTTCCTCAGGTGGAGAGAGGCACGCCTAAAGCTCAATCCTAACAAATGTCATTTTTTGGTCACTGAGGGCACACTTCTAGGCCATGTGGTGTCTGCCAAAGGTTTAGCACATGACCCAGAGAAGATCGTGGCCATCTTGAAGTTACCACCTCCCATCGACCCGAAAGGTGTTCAGAGCTTTGTAGGCCTGTGTACCTCCCATCAACCGGAAAGGTCATCAGAGCTTTGTAGGCCACACAGGCTATCATCGCAGGTTTATACGAATGTATGCACAGGTGGCTCAACCATTGACCCGACTCACTAGTGCTACTGTACCCTTTGAATGGTCAAACCCTGAGGCTGAAGCATTTGAATACCTCAAAAAGCGCCTAACTGAAGCACCTATTTTAGTGGCTCCAGATAGGTCTCTCCCTTTTCATGTGCATACTGATGCCAGTCAACTGGCTGTGGGGGCTGTGCTAACACAGCCTAGTAAGGAGTACAACCTGGATCGCCCTGTTCACTATGCAAGTCGCCTGCTCACCAAAGCAGAGCGCAACTACAGCATCACAGAAAGGGAAGGTTTGGCTATGGTGTATTCTTTCCACAAGTTTCATCATTACTTGTTAGGGGTTCACTTCACTATCATCATGAATCATCATGCTCTACGCTATCTTTTGAATAAACCCAAGTTGCAAGAAGAGTCTGGAGGTGGCTACTGATATTCCAGGAATTCAATTTCGAAGTAGTTCTTAGTCCATGCAAGCGGCATGTCATGGCCGACCATCTCTCTCACATACATACAAGTGAGCCCGATACTAGGGTTGATGATGACTTTCCAGATAGTCATCTCTTTAAGGTCGACACGACCCCATAATGGTATGGAGATGTGTTACATCTACTCTCTACTGGCCTATATCCTGAGAATGCTTCTCCCTTGCAAAAAAGAAGACTCTTGCTGAAGTCTCGAACTTTCTCTTTGATTGGTGGACAGCTCTACAAATCTGGGCCAGATGGTGTGATGCGCAGGTGCGTCTCTCCTCACGAAGTGGACCACATTCTGGAAGATGCACACATTGGTCCTATAGGTGGCCATTACCCTGGTCACATCATGGTGCAAAAAATCTTACAAACAGGCTTATGGTGGCCCTATCTATTCAGAGATGCTATTGCTCATGTCAAAATTTGTGATGTTTGTCAGCGAAGTGCGCCCAAGCCGAGTAAGCAATCCAATCGCAGTCTGCAAGTATCTATGGCGTGGTTGCCCTTTGAGCGATGGGGCTTGGACTTCATTGGTCCAGCTAATCCACCTGCTCAACCCGACAATCGTAAGTATCTCCTATAGCAACGGATTATGCAACCAAGTGGGCCGAAGTGGTGGCTACCATCGACTGTACAATCGCCACTGTCGCAAAATTTTTGTATGAAAATATTTTTTGCAGGTTTGGGTGCCCTCTGGAAATCACCAGTGATCGAGGTAGTCATTTCGTCAACGACCTGCTCTCCACACTCCTCACGAACTATAAGATTTTTCATCGCAAATCTTGCTCTTACTATCCTAGAGCAAATGGGCAAGCTGAGAGCACTAACAAAGTGCTAATCGCGCTTCTCAGGAAAGCTTGTCAACTGCATCCAACTTCTTGGGCTCAGGCTATCCTCGGCACAGTTTGGGCTTATCGCACCTCCTTCAAGGCAACCACTAACTACACCCCATTCCAGCTAGCTTTCGGTTTAGAAGCATTGGCACCATATGAGTTCAACTCAGGTTCAGCAAGAGTGCGAAGTGTTCGCGTCACAGCGGGGATGGCTTCCACAAACCTCTCTCGTCTCTCAATGTCAGAAGAAAGCAGGATGTTAGCTTCACATGCCTTCCAAGCCGAGCAACTTCGTCGCAAAGCGTGGCGATCACGCCATCTTAGAAAGCCAAAAATAACACAAGGTTCCTTAGTGCTACTCTATCAGGCTAAATATTTAAAGAAAGCTAAGAAGCTGGTCCCAGCATCGCAAGGGCCATTCATGGTACAAGAGATTTTGCACACGGGGCTATCCAGCTAGTCACTCTGGCAGGCGTTCCCTTGCCACTAGTTCATGGATCAAGAATTAAGTGCTATCACTCACTTCCTTGAATCTTTAGAAATCTGGGTATTTTATCCCTCCCACCAACAACCTTATGACTGTCCCATCCTCAGATCTCTCCGGCTTTCGACTCTATAAGTCTTCCTCTTGTCAGTTCGCATCTCAGTTGTAATCGGTGATCTTCAAAATTCTCCTCGTTTAACTGCGTGCATCAATTTGCTCTCTTATCATTGATAGAATTGGGCTTTTAGATTCCTACTAGGATCTAGCGTTACTGCTCTGTTTGTTTCTACTGCCTCTCTCTCCTCATGGATTTGTTGAATGTCCGAGGTTCAGCTCTTGTTGATTGATCTTTGATTTTTGGTATTGTTCCTAACACATTCAAACCTGCTCTGCTGTATCTCCCTTCCCCTCTTATCTCTTATGGTGATCTCTCACACACACATTTAGTTCCTTGCCTTTCTAGTGCGATCTCTTTCGTAACACTCCTGCTCCCATACTCTTTTCTTTGCTCTTTCCCTCTCTCTCAGACGTACATACAAGTTTGCGCGAAGGTGAGAATGGTTGCTCTAACCTTTCTGATCGACCAGATCCTAGTTAAAGGAAGCAGGCATTTTTTTACGGGCAACCATTACAACTTCCTTTCTCTCTGGTGCACTATGCTGCAACACATCACAACTTCCTTTCTCCTTTCTCTCTAGTGCAGTATCTCCTTTCTCTCTGGTGCAGTATGCCTTTTACTCCTCACCACCCCTCTCTAGCTAAATTCCCCTCGCCCACCCTCAACTCCCTCGCCTTACCCCCCTTCCAGCGTTCCCTCTGCTCTAGCCCTTCAACAACCCTACCTCGCCCACCCTCTAAAACCCACCCTCGCCCTTACCCTCTATTGCCCTCGCCCCTACCCTCTAAACCCCCTCTCGCACCTACCCACTAAAAAAACTCCCTCACCCCTAGCCTCTAACCCCTCTCGCCCCTAGCCTCTAACCCCTCTCGCCCCTAGCCTCTAACCCCTCTCGCCCCTGCCCACTAAAACCCTCTCGCCCCTAGCCTCTAACCCCTCTCGCCCCTGCCCACTAAAACCCTTTGCGCCTTACTAAGCCGCAACCATGGTCTACCAATCAGCAAAGGGAATCCTCCCTCCATCTGAGGAAGACTCACCACCAAAAAATCCAAGCTAAATGTGAAGTCTTGTACCTTCAAAGGCACCTTCTCTACTATGCCCACAGGGTAGACTGTCCTCCCGTCTGCCAATGTAACAGTGAATGGAGCAGGGCGGGTAGGCAACAGACCTAAGGCTAACATGGTAAATTCGGGCATCAGATTGGTTCCAGACCCACCATCCACTATGACGCTGTAGCACGGATAATGTGTCGTGCTCTCTACAGTGGGTGGTCCTCAGTGCAATGTGCGTGACAATCTCACTCAAACAAACTGAATCTCCCTCAAACAGACTGAACAGAAAGGAAACAATAGACGTCAACAGAGCTCACAAAGACACAACAGCAGACCACAACATATGACTCGACTATCTCAAAGACTGATACAGACTCTGGCGTGGCAGCACACTCAGCTCCAGTCCAGGACTCACACGTACAATGGGGGTGTCGAGGCTCAGATGTGCGGGGAGGGTGAAGACGTGCTCTGTGTATCGACTCACTCTAGACGGCTACGTACAAGATAATGCCACTAGCCCAAAACGACTACTCATATGTACAATCAAGAGCCACCAACGGCTCATAAAGAACATCATCTAAGTCTATCCCCACTGGGTGGCGGTGGTGACCTAGCCACGATGTCCACTAGACCACCCTATCCCTGCCACGTGTCTCTGCCCAACGAGTCCGTCTAGTGTGAACCGATCAGACCAAAGATCAGAACAATGGGGGCGTTGAGGCTCAGATGTGCCGGGATGGTGAAGACGTGCTCTGTGTATCGACTCACTCTAGATGGCTACGTACAAGATAATGCCACTGGCCCAAAACGACTACTCATATGTACAATCATCAAGAGCCACCAACGGCTTATAAAGAACATCATCTAAGTCTATCCCCACTGGGTGGCGGTGGTGACCTGGCCACGATGTCCACTAGACCACGCTATCCTTTCCACGTGTCTCTGCACAACGAGTCCGTCTAGTGTGAACCGATCAGACCAAAGACCAACTGACCAAAGCCCAACTGTAAACTAACTGTCCTATGAAAGTGATTGTAGCCTGCTACAGGTTGCCCGCCACAAGACCGCTGCCCGTCCCGGAGAGCGGAACTAAAGAATTGAAATATCGGCGATCTACTGTTGGCGGTTCGATGATGGAGGAGGAGGAGGAGGCTGATAGAAAGGTGGGTAAGGAGATGGAGGCCAAGTGTATGGTGAGGGGTAGTGGCCATGAGGAGGGTACATCGGGTATGGAGTAGCCACCCCATGAGCAGCAGGCTGCATCGGGTGAGGGTGAGTAGGTGGAGCTGGTGGAAACCCAGGAAAAGACTGGGCAAGCTGAGAGGGTGGAACAAGTTGTTGGAATCGAGGGAAGCCGTAGAAGTGCTGAGGAAAGGTTGGGGACTGGGAGGGGGAGGAGGGTCCATGAAATTGTGATGAGACCGATCCTGCTGTCTTAGACTCCATATTGGTAGGATTTGCTTTCTCTGCTGTTTGAGAATCCCCTCAATGTGCTTTGGGAACGTCCGTCTGTGTCTGTATCTGTGTTGCCATAGCAGGAACTTGCGGAGAAACCAGGGTTGTAGTTGTAGTTTTAGCTGTAGCTAGAACTGTCTGTGAAATGGCTACAGCTTGGTATTTTGCACATGAGGGACACAGTGTATGTACCACAGGAGAGAGGTCCTCAACTGCTGCGGTCATATCATTTGCCTCTACTAACTGTTTTTGCTGAGTGTGGACAATATGTTTGAGGTCCACTACCTGTTGAGTTAAGATTCTTATGCGATCTTGAGTTGTAGCAATGAAATTGTCCCTATCCATCGCTCATTGAAGATGAGCTTGCACTTCCCTTGTCATACCGTCATAGCAAGCGCGATGCAGACCATTGGTACCTTGCAATGAGAGGGCTACATTCATAATCGTCGAAATGGCTCTTCTGTCCACATCTAAAATTCTGTCGGCCTGAGACGCAAAAGTCTCATATATGTCATGCTTTTCATACGTAGGTGTCCCAGAGCTAGATGCCCCTGCAGTACCCCTAGGTGCCCCTGCACTAAGAGTAATACGTGGTGCTGGCGACACAACTGGAGGTTGTGTTTTAGTGACTGCAACACTACTCACAAGAGGTGGTGTGAAAGTTGAGGTGGTCACAGAAGTAGACATACGCACTGTTGGTGTTGTAGTATGGACGTCAGAGATTTTGACCTGTGATTCTGAGAAGGGTAGTGTTGCTATTTGCTCAGACGAATCTTTTTGTACCTTTTCCCTCTTGCGCAAGATGCCTTTCCCTTTGGCCATTTTGGAACGGTCTTGTTCTTTTGGATCATCTTGAAGGGTGAGAACAACTGTTGCATCTGCCTTTTGCTCCATAATCTGCACTACCCAATACATAATAGGGGCTGCATAGCAATTGAACCTTTCCGTTTTCCCTTTACGCTGAGTCCGAAAACGCTTTGCCCTATCTTGTAGCGCTTTAAACAGCAGATGGTGAAATGGATACGGCAGGCAGTGGTAGAGACAAAAAAAAGCATCGCATATTGTTGGAGAACCTGGAGAAGATGGAACCCCCTTTCTTTCCGGTGTGCGCAGTAAAAAATAATACTGTAACACTGAATGTGAGTCTGGATGTGAGTCCAACAAAAGTTCGTGACAAGCATTTGCAGTTTCTTTTGGTGAGAGATTCGAGAAGGTTTTGGTTGCGGACAGAGGTGCCAGCACAGTCAATATTCCCATAGCCTGTCCGATATCCTCCACTGTAAGTGTAGTACCATTCAGCTTTGGAAAAGTGAGCAAGAGGGAACTTAGCTTAGCAGTAGAGATATTACAGGACAAACCCTGAGCCAAATTTTGAAGGCCCAAGTGTATCATTTGCTGCTGAGAGAACACATCCTTGAGTGCCGAGTTAGGCGCCTGTAAATGATATATTATTAGTAAAGGTATCTTGGAGAGGGCACCAGACGGGCGAGGCACCTGGAGAGTGGTGACCTTGTCAGCAGTGACTTATTGGGGTGAATCTTCCTCTGAAGATTCCTCTCAAAGCTGCTCTGAACTAGGAGCATAGTCTAATTTACTGTCAGAGCTATCCCCAAAGCCAGAGGACTCTTCCTCTGATTGGAGATGCTTTTCTCTATTCTGACTGTGCCAAGGACTTCCACTGAGAAACTTGGGTAGCAGGGTGACGGAGCTTGGGAGGCACCCTGGCTATGGGGAGAGGTTGGAGTCAGGAGTACGCTTGGCGCTTCTGATATGAAGAAGTTGAGGCTAATGTACGTTTAAATTGAAGCTAAAGCCAGGTAAGTAAGCTTTCGCTTTCTAGATGTTTTCTTTTTTTAATGTGCTTTTCTGGTCTTTGCTTTTTTTCTTTTTCTGATTGCCTTTGGCGCAGCAGCTAGGAGGCGAGGGCGCTGGGAGGGAGAGGGCTGAGGACGGCGAGGGACTTAAGGGGCTTTAGGGGCGAGGGCGAGGGCGAGGGGTTAGGTGAGGGCAAGGTGGAGGGTCGAGGATGAGGGGAAGGGGAGGGCTAGGGCGAGGGCGAGGGGAGGGAAAGGCGAGAGGCGAGGGCGAGGGGTTAGGTGAGGGCGAGGTGGAGGGTCGAGGGCGAGGGGAAGGGGAGGGCTAGGGCAAGGGCGAGGGTGAGGGGGGGCGAGGCGAGGGGGAAGGGTGGGCTAGGGCGAGGGCGAGGGGAGGGACAAGGCGAGAGGCTAGGGGGCTAGAGGAGAGGGCGAGGGGGAACAAAGGCGAGAGGCGAGGGGCTAGAGGCCAGGGAATGGGAAAGGGCGAGGGTATAGGGGCGAGGGCGAGGGTATAGGGGCGAGGGGTAGTGAGCGCTATAGGGGATAAGGGGGGTGAGGGCGAGGGGAAGGGGAGGGCTAGGGCTAGGGGCGAGGGAATGGGAGAGGGCGAGTGGCGAGGGAATAGGGGATAAGTTAGGGCGAGGGAAAGGGGAGGGCTAGGGGTGAAAACAGAGGGTGGTAGAGGAAGAAGAAGAGAATTTTAACGTGCAGGAAACTATTCAGAGATCATAAAGATCAAGCCGAGGAGTTGAACGCAAGACCTGCTATTGAAGAGGGTGCGATTGAAAAAGGTTTTTGAAGAGGAAAAAGAAAATGGCATAGACAATCTTCCCCACGTGGTTATAGAAAGACCGTTACGGAGGGGTTAGGGGAGGGGTTAATGGTATTTTCAAGGCACTCACAAGCAAAAAGAAGAAGAAATCAAAGGGAAGGAGTGAGTTACAGCAGAAGCAATACACATCAGGTACAGGTACAGCAACCTTCATAAATACCCCACTCAAGAATACTCATGCATTTATGCATAGTAAGAGAACTGAGTTTCACATGAGACGCTATAGATCAAGGAATTCTGTGCTTTGAAAAAGGCCCGAGTCGGGGTTGAGGAGAATAGGTTATGCCCCAGACTAGAATCATTCCTGCACACACAACACAAGGGATTTACACAGGACAGAGATTGAAGACAGAGAGGGAAGGGTAGAGTTGATCCAATTCCGGAATCAAACCCATTGAGCTTAACAGAGTCTGCAGAAAGAGAGGTGTTTAAGGAGAGGGTGTATGAAATAAGATGAAAAGGAACAGCAAGGATGCCGAAGATAGTGATTCTAAGGTTACTTAAAGGTTCAGAAATCGGCAAGCTCACATATGATTGTAGACCGGTTAGACCCTTGAGCGGCAGCTTAAGCATGATAGCATTTGATCCGAGATCCATTGACTAACGGCAGTGGAACTCCTTCGAGAGTGGCTAATTGTACAGCTCCGTGGGGTAGAATCTCCATCACCTTATATGGTCCTTTCCATGCTGGGACCAACTTCTTTGCTTTTTTTAGAAACTTGGCTTGATAAAGTAGCACCAGTGCTCCTTGCGTTATTTGCGGCTTTCTGAGATGGCGATCATGCCAGGCTTTACGACGAAGCTGCTCTGCTTCCAGAGCCAGTGAAGCCAAACTTCGGCTTTGTCCAAAAGGAAAAGACGAGAGACAGATGCCGACCCCAAATCTCCATTGGCAAAAGACTGCCCACTCGCGGAGATCCTGCGTTGAATTCGAAAGGTGCTATCGCTTCCAAACCGAAAGCCAAGTCAAATGGGGTATGATTGGTTGTGGCTTTGAAAGAAGTTCGATATGCCCAGAGTGTACCGTGGATAGCTTGAGCCCAAGTCGAGGGATGAAGATGACATGCTTTCCACAGGAGTGCTATCAGAACCTTATTAGTGCTTTCTGCTTGCCCATTTGCTCTAGGGTAATAGGAACAAGATTTTCGATGAAAAATCTTGTAGTTGGCAAGCAAGGTTGAAATTGTTTCATTCACAAAGTGACTACCCCTGTCACTGGTGATTTCCAAGGGACATCCAAACCTGCACAAAATATTTTCGTAGAGAAACTTGGCTATCGTAGTGCCAATGCAGTCCGTTGTTGCTAGTACCTCTGCCCACTTTGTTGCGTAATCTGTAGCCGCCAAGAGATACTTCCGTTTGCCGGGTTGGGCGGAGGGAGTAATTGGACCTACAAAATCTATGCCCCATCTCTCAAAGGGTTGCCATGCCATAGAGACCTGCAAAGGACGGTTTGATTGCTTGCTTGGTTTAGGGCCACAGCGCTGACATACATCGCATACCTTTACATAGGCAATTGCATCGCGAAAAATATAGGGCCACCATAAGCCACAATGGAGATTCTTCTGTGCAGTAATATGACCAGGGTAATGGCCACCAGTGGGACAACTGTGGGCATCCTCCAAAATAAACTCGACTTCATGAGGGGAGACACACCGCCTCAGAACACCATCCTACCCCGATTTGTATAGCTGGCCCCCAATCAAAGTGAATGGCCAAGATTAAGCAACACAGGCGTCTCTTCAACAGTGGAGAAGTGTTCTCTGGGTATAGGCCAGTAGAAAGCAGATGCAAAACATCGCCGTACCATTCCGGAGTGGTATCCACCTTAGAGAGACTGCTATTGGGAAAGTCGTCAGCAACCCCTGTTGCTTCTTCACCAATGTGAACGTGAGAAAGGTGGTCGGCAAGGACATGATGTTTGTCGGGCTTGAGTACCACTTCGAAATCAAACTCTTGAAATAAGAGTAGGCATCGCCATACTCTACCTGCAACCTGAGGCTTGTTGAGTAGATATCGCAGGGCATGGTGATCAATAATAGCTGTGTAGTGGACTCCTAATAAGTAATGCCGAAATTTTTGCAGAGCATACACAATAGCTAAACCTTTCCTTTTTGTAGGGCTATAGTTACGCTCTGCCTTGGTGAGTAGGCGACTCGCATAGTGAACAGGGCGATCCAGGTTGTACTCCTTACTAGGCTGAGTCAGCACCGCACCCACATCCAGTTGACTAGCATCTGTATGGACATGAAAGGTGAGAGACCAGTCGGGAGCTACTAAGATAGGTGCTTCAGTGAGGCGTTTTTTAAGGTATGCAAAAGCTTCAGCCTCTGCATTTGACCATTGAAAGGGAACAACAGCACTGGTTAGGCGGGTTAGGGGTTGAGCCACCTGTGCATACATGCGTATAAACCTGCGATGATAACCTGTGTGGCCTACAAAGCTCTGTACCCCTTTTGGGTTGATGGGAGGTGGTAGCTTTAAGATTGCCACGATCTTCTCTGGGTCAGGCGCTCAACCTTTAGCAGACACCACATGGCCTAAAAGTGTACCTTCAGTAACTAAAAAATGACATTTGTTAGGATTTAGCTTTAGGCGTACCTCTCTGCACCTGAGGAAGACAGCAGAGAGCTGAGCGAGGTGTTCCTCTAGATTTTCCATTGGGGTTGAACATTGAGCACCTGAGAAGGTCGAAAAATCGTCCATGAAGATGCAAAGATGATCCGTAAGCAGAGGACAAAAAATGAGATATACCGCCCTATTGAAAGAAGGTGGGGCATTTTTCAACCCAAAAGACATTCGAGTGTAGATAAAAATACCCCGGGGAGTCACAAAGGCCATTTTCAGTTGATCACCTGGATGGATGCTCAATTGATTGTCTCCACTAAACCCATCCATGAAACTGTACAATACATGCCCTGCTACATCTTCGAGCACACGCTCAGTGAAAGGCGTTGGGAAACCATCTGGGATAGTTACCTTATTAAGAGCACGGTAATCTACACACGGATTTTGTTGGACTGCTTCTTAGGCGCTATCACCATGGGTGATAACCACTCAGAGTGCTCCACAGGTACAATGATCCCTGCCTCTTGCATTTTTTCTAACTCTGACTTAACCGCCTCAGCATACTTTGGGTTGAGCTTGTAAGCTCGGCCTCTTACAGGCTTAGCCCCTTCAACCAGAGGTATAGTATGGACACCCAATTCTGGTGGGATCTCCCCCAAATCCTTGTAGGACCAAGCAAAAACATCTCTAAAAGAGTGTATGAAAGAGACTACCTGATTGAGTAATACGGGATGCTCCCATAACCAAGCTGCTAACAATACATGCCGAGGGTTGTCAGGATCTCTCAGGTTGACTTCTCTGACCGGGTCCAGGGGTGTAGCTGGAGAGGATGCTTCTGAAGATGAGAGGTGAGCTGCCTCCTCGAGCTTCAGGACATCATGTGCAGGTGTTTGATCCATTAGAAACTCTCCATACTCTTCTTGTAACCGTCCTGGTGGGAGCTCCTCGAATGGTAAATCCTCAGACCCAGACATAACAGAGTGCTTTTGTAGTGGGTCCGACTTGGGAGATGCTACAAGAAGGGGGAAATCTTTGGCGAGTGCATGCAGAGGAGATTTCTCTCCCCTTCCGTGATGTGTTATAGGTTCCCCAAGACCGAGGACTTCCATCGGCGGGTCATTCGAAGCATGAGAATTTGGGGCTGACAAACTTACTTCTTCGAGTGTTGTACTGTCCGCTGTAGGACTTTGGACATCTGTGTCCTCCTGAGGAGTTTGAAGAGAGAGTGTTACTGGCGGCACAAGTGAGTGTTGAATAGAGACCATGTAGCATGGCATCGATGTGATAACTTCCAACCACTATAGCAGGTCCTTGTTAGACCCGTCAGGTGGGATGGGCTGCTCAGGGTCGGGGTGTGACTGTACTGACAATGAGCTGTGATGAGCCACTGGATCCATCCCTCCTTCAAGCCGGATTTGCTGCATTTGGGAGCCAGGAGTATGTATCCACATGGCGTTGTTCCCCCAATCATGGAGTGCCATAGTATGCCGCAACTATGGTCTACCAATCAGCAAAGGGAATCCTCCCTCCACCTGAGGAAGACTGACCACCACAAAATCCAAGCTAAATGTGAAGTCTTGTACCTTCAAAGGCACCTTCTCTACTATGCCATAGGGTAGACTGTCCTCTGGTCTGCCAATGTAACAGTGAATAGAGCAGGGCGAGTAGGCTGCAGACCTAAGGCTAACATGGTAAATTCGAGCATTAGATTGAATCCAGACCCACCATCCACTATGATGCCTGAGAATTCATGCCCAAGAATAGATACAGTAAGACGTGGACTTTTATGTCGGTCAGGGGAGCAGCTGGATATGAAATCATGTAGGACTCCAAGGGCCTCACAGGTAGGTGCCTGCCACTAGGCCCTGTACCAGGGTACAAAGACTGAATTATTGAGAGCGTCACTTCTAAGGGTTGCATCTAGCCGGAGCATCTCATACAGAGACACTTGCAGAAAGGTGTTCTTCAAGATTGCTTCCGCTTTGGGCCTAGCTACTACAATCTCGGCCTCCTCGGAAACTTTGACCTGTTGCAAGTCAGCCACTGCTGCCAGGAAGGCTCCATCAATGTCCGAAAGCATAGAGATTGGCCTATTCTTTTCAGCACTTACGGGTTCGACATTTTGAACAGGTTGCGGAAAGGTTGGACAGGATGGTCCTGTTGGCAAACTTAAACCCAGGGCTGCTCTTTGTGCTCGAGTGAGTACGCCAGCAGGCTCTGCTGCTTGTTGTGGCCGAACTGTATGTGTAGCACGTGCTGGCTGAGGGGTGGTGTTCACTGTGATGAGATTGATTTTCGGGAATGTAAACTCTTGTTGGTTTTGATTCGGGCCTGAAGATGAGGATGCCCTTTGTTTGGGACAATCTTTACTATAGTGGTCCTTAGACTCCGGACAATGTCTGCAAGGAGGAGACTATTCAGGTAAAGGACACTTACTTTAGTAATGCCCATATCACCGCATCTGTAGCATAAGGTTGGCCGATTAGACGGACGAAACGGGGGACGAGGTGGTCACTGCTCTTGTTGTTGCATGGTGCTGGAGGCTGAGGTGTAGAAGCTTTGGGGAACTGAGGGAGTACTAGCATGATAAAAGCTGGGGGGTGCAAAGTTCTTGTGCATACCTTGCTGCATAGGGGGTGTTGTCAGCAGAGGAGGCAATGGGTTTTGATGGCCATAGGGTGAGACCATGTTGGATGCAGGTGCTAGCCCTTTTGGAGAGAAGGACCTAGACTTTGTTGTAATTGCCGCATTTCTTTGATATAGTAACAATCCTTATCTTCGTGCCCTGATTTTTCGCAGAACTGGCAATAAGCCCGAAGGGGACAGTCCTGTGGAGCATGTCTAGGAGAGCGACAAGAGCTACACCATACCATAGCTTTAGTCTCCTGCTGAGACCGAAGCTCTTCTAGTTCTCTCTTGATTTGATCCAAAGCCTCAAGGTGCGATGGTTTCTCTTGTCTCAGAGAGATTGGTTTCTCTTCTTGGAGGGCGCGTTGTAGTTTCAGGGCTTCGAGTTCCCTGCACAAGGAAGTCAAAGGATCAGCAAGACTACCTTCCAAGAACACAGAGGGAGTATCTATGTGAGGAGAGTTGTTGAACAGCTTCCTAGCCCCCTCTATCCTAGTAGGAGCTGCAATGAATCCCTCCAGAGTGGCGTCGGGTCGGAGGCTCTCTCGGAGCTTTTGCTGAGAGGTTTAGGGGAGCGCCTTCTCCACCCACTTCTTAACCATGAATTCACCGGGTTGCTAGGGAAGCTTGGCAACCAGAGACTTGGTTTTGGTCATAAGCTCTGCAAAAGTCTCCTCTGGCTGGAGCACCATGTTGGCCAACTCATCCAACACTTTCTCTTGGTAGTCACCCGGCCTGAAAGCTGCACAGAACTGTTGTCTTAAGTCTGCCCAAGTTGCAAAATGATTCTCTGCAAACTGGTTGTACCATTTGTCTGCTAAGCCGTCCAAGGTGGATGGAAAAAGTACTAGATGATACGAACCTCCGTGCATGGTCGTCCGCATCTTCCGAGGAGAGTCCTTTGAAGGTGGGGAACTTGATGTTTACCTTCGCCAACACACTAGCCAACGCCTCCATGGCCCCTTGTTGAGCCTGTTGCTTAATAGCCTCCTGTAGCAGAATAGGAGAGAGCTTTGCTGGAGAAGGTGATCTAGAAGATGTGGAACCGGATGAAGGAATGGGGGATGAAGGAATGGGGGGTGTCGTATGTGGAGGTATGGTTGATGAGGTTAATGGACTTCTACTAGATACCACAGGGCCTCTTCGGTTATAGTGCTTCAGAGCGCTCAGTAGTGTGCTTTGACGCTCAACTGGCCGCCTTGTATGTGTCATGCAATGAACAACATAGGTCTAAAACAGAACAAGTGAGGATAGTGACTACACCACCTGGTCCAGGACCAGTGACTAGACCACCTAGCTGGCAGGACGAGGAGCGCTGGACCAGGGCGAGGACTAGACCAGCACCAAGGACCGGGGACGAGGACTAGGATTGGTTGGACCAGGGCCAGAGAGCACCAGACCAGCAGACTATCTACCCAGTGTAAGCAAGTGTGCGGAGCCAGGTAACAACCAATTAGCTTCACGATTTGTATCTCCACAAGAGTGAGACTTCCTTTGAGGTCCTACCGTGATTCCCAAAATGAGAGCACCTGTAGCGCGGATAATGTGTCGTGCTCTCTACAGTGGGTGGTCCTCAGTGCAATGTGCGTGACAATCTCACTCAAACAAACTGAATCTCCCTCAAACAGACTGAACAGAAAGGAAACAATAGACGTCAACAGAGCTCACAAAGACACAACAGCATGCCACAACATATGACTCGACTATCTCAAAGACTGATACAGACTCTGGCGTGGCAGCACACTCAGCTCCAACCTTGGACTCACAAGTACAATGGGGGTGTCGAGGCTCAGATGTGCCGGGATGGTGAAGACGTGCTCTGCGTATCGACTCACTCTAGACGCCTATGTACAAGATAATGCCACCGGCCCAAAACGACTACTCATATGTACAATCATCAAGAGCCACCAACGGCTCATAAAGAACATCATCTAAGTCTATCCCCACTGGGTGGCGGTGGTGACTTGGCCACGATGTCCACTGGACCACCCTATCCCTGCCACGTGTCTCTGCCCAACGAGTCCGTCTAGTGTGAACCGATCATACCAAAGACCAACTGACCAAAGCCCAACTGTAAACTAACTATCCTGTGAAAGTGACACTGTAGCCTACTACAGACGCCTGAGAATTGATGCCCAAGAATAGATACAGTAAGACGTGGACTTTTATAGTCGGACAGGGGAGCAGCTGGATATGAAATCATGTAGGACTCCAAGGGCCTCACAGGTAGGTGCCTGCCACTAGGCCCTGTACCAGGGTACAAAGACTGAATTATTGAGAGCGTCACTTCTAAGGGTTGCATCTAGCCGGAGCATCTCATAAAGAGACACTTGATGAAAGGTGTTCTTCAAGATTTCTTCCGCTCTGGGCGTAGCTCCTACCATCTGGGCCTCCTCGGAGACTTTGACCTATTGCAAGTCAGCCCCAGTGCTACCAGGAAGGCTCCATCAATGTCCGAAAGCATAGAGATTGGCCTATTCTTTTCACCACTTACGAGTTCCTCATTTTGAACAGGTTGCGGAAGGGTTGGACAGGATGGTCCCGTTGGCAAACTTAAACCCAGGGCTGCTCTTTGTGCTCGAGTGAGCACGCCAGCAGGCTGTGCTGCTTGTTGTGGCCGAACTGTATATGTAGCAGGTGCTAGCTGAGGGGTGGTGTTCACTGTGATTAGATTGATTTTCGGGAATGTAAACTCTTGTTGGTTTTGATTCGGGCCTGAAGATGAGGATGCCCTTTGTTTGGGACAATCTTTACTGTAGTGGTCCTTAGACTCCGTACAATGTCTGCAAGGAGGAGACTCTTGAGGTCAAGGACACTTACTTTGGTAATGCCCATATCACCGCATCTGTAGCATAAGATTGGCCGATTAGACGGACGAAACGGGGGACGAGGTGGTCGCTGCTCTTGTTGTTGCATGGCGCTGGAGTCTGAGGTGTAGAAGCTTTGGGGAACTGAGGGAGTACTAGCATGATAAAATCTGGGGGGGTGCAATTTTGTTGTGCATACCTTGCTGCATAGGGGGTGTTGTCAGTAGAGGGGGCAACGGGTTTTGATGGCCATAGGGTGAGACCATGTTGTATGCAGGTGCTAGCCCTTGCTAGAGAGAAGGACCTAGACTTTGTTGTATTTGCCGCAATCCTTTGATATAGTAACAATCCTTATCTTCGTGCCCAGATTTTTCGCAGAACTGGCAATAAGCCCGAAGGGGACAGTCGTGTGGAGGATGTCCACGAGAGCGACAAGAGTTGCACCATACCATAGCTTTAGTCTCCTGCTGAGACCGAAGCTCTTCTAGTTCTCTCTTGATTTGATCCAAAGCCTCAAGGTGCGATGGTTTCTCTTGTCTCAGAGAGATTGATTTCTCTTCTTGGAGGGCGCGTTGTAGTTTCAGGGCTTCGAGTTCCCTACGCAAGGAAGTCAAAGGATCAGCAAGACTACCTTCCAAGAACACAGAGGGAGTATCTATGTGAGGAGAGTTGTTGAACAGCTTCCTAGCCCCCTCTATCCTAGTAGGAGCTGCAATGAATCCCTCCAGAGTGGCGTCGGGTCGGAGGCTCTCTCGGAGCTTTTGCTGAGAGGTTTAGGGGAGCGCCTTCTCCACCCACTTCTTAACCATGAATTCACCGGGTTGCTAGGGAAGCTTGGCAACCAGAGACTTGGTTTTGGTCATAAGCTCTGCAAAAGTCTCCTCTGGCTGGAGCACCATGTTGGCCAACTCATCCAACACTTTCTCTTGGTAGTCACTCGGCCTGAAAGCTGCACAGAACTGTTGGCTTAAGTCTGTCCAAGTTGCAAAATGATTCTTTGCAAACTGGTTGTACCATTTGTCTGCTAAGCCGTCCAAGGTGGATGGAAAAAGTACCAGATAAGCATCTTCTCTGTTAAGACCACGTCCTCTACAGAGAGATAGGAACCTTCGTGCATGGTCGTCAGCATCTTCCGAAGAGAGTCCTTTGAAGGTGGGGAACTTGATGTTTACCTTGGCCAACACACTAGCCAATGCCTCCATGGCCCCTTGTTGAGCCTGTTGCTCAATAGCCTGCTGTAGCAGAATAGGAGAGAGCTTTTCTGGAGAACGTGATCTGGAAGATTTGGAACCGGATGAAGGAATGGGGGATGTCGTATGTGGAGGTATGGTTGATGAGGTTAATGGACTCCTACTAGATACCACAAGTCGTCTTCGGTTATAGTGCTTCAGGGGACTCAGTAGTGCACTTTGACGCTCAACAGACCGCCTTGTATGTGTCATGCAGTGACCACCAATCCAACCAAGCTTTGGGCAAGAAGACTCTAACTCTAGGCTGAACAACACAGGTCTAAAACAGGACAAGTGAGGATAGTGACTAGACCACCCGATCCAGGACCAGTGACTAGACCACCTAGCTGGCAGGACGAGGAGGACTGGACCAGGGCTAGGACTAGACCACGACCAGGGACGAGGACTAGGACTGGTTGGACCAGGGCGAGAGAGGACCAGACCAGTAGACTATCTACACAGTGCAAGCAAGTGTCCAGAGCTAGGTAACAACCAATTAGCTTCACGATTTGTATCTCCACAAGAGTGAGACTTCCTTTGAGGTCCCACCGTGATCGCCAAAATGAGAGCACCTATAGCACGGATAATGTGTCGTGCTCTCTACAGTGGGTGGTCCTCGGTGCAATGTGCGTGACAATCTCACTCAAACAGACTGAACAGAAAGGAAACAATAGACGTCAACAAAGCTCACAAAGACACAACAGCAGACAAGAACATATGACTCGACTATCTCAAAGACTGATACAGACTCTGGCGTGGCAGCACACTCAGCTCCAGCCCAAGACTCACAGGTACAATGGGGGTGTCGAGGCTCAGATTTGCAGGGATGGTGAAGACGTACTCTGTGTATAGACTCGCTCACTCTAGACGACTACGTACAGCCCTCTAACCCAAAACTACTACTCATATATACAATCATAAAGAGACACCAACAGCTCATAAAGAACATCATCTAAGTCTATCCCCACGGGGTGGCGGTGGTGACCTGGCCACGATGTCCACTAAACCACCGTATCCCTGCCATGTGTCTCTGCCCAGCGAGTCCGTCTAGTGTGAACCGAGCAAACCAAAGACCAAGACCAAAGACCAACTGTAAACTAACTGAACTGTAAACTAATTGTCCTGTGAAAGTGACACTGTAGCTTGCTACAGGAGCTTCAGCGATGCCTTGTGGGTGGTACGATTGATATTCTTATGCTTCACGAGCACCATCTTTGTGAGAGCCGCATTCGGCGATGTGGTCACATTTTGCGTGGTCGGTATGAGACTTTTTGGTCAGCTGCTTTTGGCTTGGAGGCATCTAGGGAGGGATATGTATGACTATTGCAGATTCACGGTAGCAGGCCATTGTTGGCACATGTATTATTGTGTCACGCAAGGCCCAATGGATTACTATGCGGGCTCATGGTTGCCTCATGGGCTTCCTGAACATTTATGCGCCCAATGTGGCAAGTGCACGAGCTAAGTTTTGGTCACATATTGTAGAGTCTTTGCCGCATGAAAAGCAGTGGTGTGTCGGGGAGACTTCAACATGTTGGAGGACCCCTCAGATAGGATTGAAGGTAGCCATGCTACTATGCACGGGGCTAAATTGGCAGCATGGGAGTGTTTATGTATGGCACTGAGGATTTCAGATGTTTGGCAGCATGCAGACTTTGTGCGGTCCCCAAACAGCTTGTCTTCCTCTCGCCCTGACCGTGGAGTAGGAGTGAATCTATCTTGGATAGATCGCTTTTACGCCAGTGATCACATCTGTGACATGGGAGGATATGTTTGCATTCTGGCAGGGACTACATTTTCAGATCATGGGCCAGTGATCCTTACAATGACAGACAGACAGAGGAGTGGGAGCACGATGTTGCGTATCCCTGAGAGGGTCTTGCTGGATCTAGATCTTAGAGACCGGGTGGTGGCACTTTGGACAGAGAGTATGGGCACTCAGGGCACCCCTGCTGGTAGAGTGACCTCTCGACTTGTTGAGCTTAGTCGCTTCTTCCTCGAGGAGTCTGCAGCTCGCATGGCTGCAGCCAGGGAGGAGAAGTGTCTCCAACGCGGCATTGCTTCCTTATAACGGATGCAAGAGCACCGGCCAGACTATCCTTGGTTGCAGGAGCAGATGCAGCAAGCTTGACAGGAGCTGACTAGCATTGAGGAACAACATCATGAGTTTGCCTTTCATTGGCACGCAGCTCAATGGACCCAGGTGGGCGACAGAGTTATTGAGGAGCATAGTGACATAAGAACGCTTTTTGGCCCTCTAAAACGACAAAACAGCCGAAACGTTTCGGCAAAACGGGCGAAACGACTTGACTTTTTTTTGCCCCCCTTTTAACCTGTTGACCTCAAACCACCTTTTTGGGGATTTGTTAATCCATGTACAAAGGCCGCCTCGTGATCAAGTCTCACATCTAGATTTTGGTATTTCACATGCCTTGCGAGGTGATGCATAATTATGGGTACATACGTGTAAAACGAAACCTATGTTTTACTTTCTTTGAGCTTCGAAACGAAAGCTTTAAGAAACCTCGAAACCTTGAAACGCATGAAACCTTGAAATGTTTCATGTCACACTGCTGGGGAGTTCTTTGAGACTGTGGGGCCCGGCCATGCGCACACCAGAGATACCCAATTGAGGAGACCCGACGGGTCAATTGCCTCAGAGCCTGAGGATATGCATGCAGTTGCTACTAACTTTTACCGTGATTTGCTGACAACTAAGCCACAGTCCGAGCGTCACGGTGCATGTAGAGAGCAGGTTTGGGGACAAATGCCTTGCCTTGTTACTAAGGAGATGCGTCAGAGACTAGAGTTGCCTCTCCAGCCAGAGGAGCTCCACAAGGCCCTCAGGGGACTCCCTCGAGGTAGCTGTCCAGGGAAGGATGGTTTGACTCCTAGCTTCTTCTTGGAGTACTGGGACATGCTTGGTTCGGATCTTTGTAGCACCTAACAGTACATTTTGTACACTAGAGGGAGAGATGCCTGACCGTATGAGTGAGGGTTTGATACACCTTATTCCCAAGGAGGGAGCCTCCTTGGATGAGATTCGGCAATGGCGACCCATCACCATTCTCAACTCAACCTACAAAATCTTAGCCAAGGATTTAAGTTTGAGGATTCAGCCGCTACTTGAGAGCATTATACATGGGACTCAGACAGGTTTTGTCAAGGAGCGTAGTATCCTTGACAACATTTTCACCTTCTGGGAGACGTCCGGCCTCGCATGCCTTCGAGGAGGGGATCTTGTGATACTCCTCAAATTTGAGAAGGCTTATGAGAGAGTTGACTGTGATTTCTTGAAGGGCACTCTACACAGGATGGGGTTTTCTGATGCTTGGATCAAAGGTGTGTCAGCCCTCTACAGATCTACGAACAATCAGGTGCTTTTGAGAGGGGGAAGAGGGGAACGCTTCAGGCTCATGCGCTTGGTTAGACAGGGTTGCCCTCTTGCCCCCTTCCTCTTTCTCTTCTATGCTGAGGCGATGAGCAGATTTTTGACTTCGCATGAGCTTGGCTTGCGTGGTTTACAGCTCCCTAATAGGGGAGAAGAGCTACTTGACGCTGAGTTTGTCGACGACTCAGCCATATACCTTGAGGGCCATGAGGCCAATTTTGCACAGGTATGAGCAGGCCCTTGAGGTGTTTTGTTGTGCATCGGGAGCTTGATTCAACCGGAGGAAGACGGTGGCTTTATGGGTTGGCAGTGCTCTTACACTTGATTGGTCGCCAGGTGAGGGCTTCAAGTGGATCCCCCAAGGACTTCTGTATGCTATCTGGGTTGTCAAGTTGGCTTCGACTTATCCCCAGAGTAGCAGACGGCTCCCCTCTTGTCCATTAGGAGGAAACTGCTTCATTGGAGTTCTGCACGGCTCTCTTTGGCAGGTAAAGTTGTAGTGGCCAACCACGTGTTGTTGGCTACTATGTGGTACATCACGTCTTTCTGGATCTCCTCGAGCTCCTGCATCAATCAGCTGGAGAGGTTGATTAGGAATTTTTTGTGGTCAAGGCGTGACAATCAGTTAGCGCAGGCCAAAGTGGCTTGGCAGGTCATCACCTTACCATGTTCCCAAGGGGGGCTAGGGATCATTGACCCAGCATAGCAGAGCAGAGCTGGAAGCATTTGGCCAGAGGACTACTTCCAGGGAGGAGCCTTGGAAGGAGTTGTTGCTTCACCGGATTCGAGCTCAAGTCCCTCATGCGGGTGGGCCTTGGATCCCGTCCACCAAGTGGATTTTTACAAAGATGCGTAGAGTTGGTCTGAGCAAGAGATTGGGGGACAGATTTGTTGCGAGCCTGCTCAGATCCTGGGAGCAGCTGAGGAGTGGCCTGGAGCAGCATCAACCCACTTGCGCGGAGAAGGAATTCTCTTTTTTGGAACCCCATGGTTAGTATACAGAGGCCACTTGGTTGATAGCAGGCCTCACATCTCTTGGGGTCCCATGGCAAAGAGTCCAGCCCGCACTCTCGGTGACTGGCTCCAATTTTCAGGCTTGCCCGAGGAGGTTCAAAGCATACAGCTTCGAGACATGAGGGGGGTGCAGAGCATGTGCCAGGATATACCAATTGAATGGCTTACCCCTCTAGAGGTAGAAGTTCCCAGATGGATGGGGGCCTTCACGCGGCTGGAGGTCCTTTCGAGCTTGCTCGGAGTCAGTACCTTGCATGCTCTTTGAGGTTCAAGGTGAGGGTCGCCTTCACAGAGTCTCAAAAGAGGCTTCATAGGTTGCAAAGTGTTGTTTTAAGACGATGTGAGTGGTGGGTATCTGTGGGAGGACTTGTGTCATAGATCCTGACCTAGCAGATCTTGAAACAAGAGACTGGTGGCTTTGGGTTTGGGAGAGCCGACCTCGGCATGAGTGCAGTGAGACCCGGAAGAGTGGTTCTGACAGGATCCTTTCTCTTCAGCCGATCACCCATGGACTCCCTTTTTCCAAGACATAGCTCACTTGGAGTGTCACATACTGACAGCACGGAGGGAGTTTCGTCCTGCCCAACACTTCACTGGCAAGAGGAGGGTCTTACAGCCGAGTTCTTGTCAGGTTTCTGGGAGCGTTTGTGGGACAGCAAGCAGCCGAGGAGAGTTACTATGTTTCAGTGGCTAGTTGCACATAGATCTGGGAGTTGGTTAGTACAAAGCGGCTTCTCGGCATCATGTGCAGCTTGCGACCATCCGCTGGAGAGTCAGTGTCACTATCTGTGGGATTGCCCCATGGCACAAGAAGTTTGGCTTTGGGTTCTTGTGCTGATGTCCGCCCTTTCCACAACTCGACTATATACTTGGGGCACAGTAGCCTGGTCCACTCTCACGGGCCCTGCACTCCATTTTGAGTTTCCTTCCACCAACAGGATGATAGTGATTCCGGGGGGTCTACCTACACTCACAGCTTGCCACACAGAGCTCACACCCCAGGAGTATTGAAGTGATAGAGAGTAATGTTGGGAGCTCGTCTGTGGCCTAAAACTCTGGTTCATTTGGCACGCCCGTTGCTTCCACATCTTTGAGGCCCACCATGTCTCACCGGCAAAGATTGTTTGTGACTTTTGGTTGGAGCTAATTCATACACTCGGGGGTCAGTTTGAGAGACTTCAAGGTAGCTCCGACCGCATGCGGGAGCACTCAGAGGCTTTCTTGCAACTTTGGCGCCTAGGGCCTTTCTTCGCCATGGTCCAAGGTGTTCCTAGATGGCACTACCGACCACGAGTGTGGCTTTTTCCTCCTCCAATCTCGTGATTTAGCCCTGTTTGTACATATTTTGTTTCCTCACTGGGTAGAGGGGTTTGTAGCCCTATGGACAGTTTTATTAACTAATGGAAGGATCTTTTTCTCGCAAAGAAAAAAAGGTTTGCAGACCCTCTGTTTTGAGTCCTCTGCTTCTCTCCTAAGCCTCCTCTCCCTCATCTGCATGTGCTCACGTGCTCCCGCCGTCACCTGCCCACCTCCGGGCGCTCACACCAATGCACAGAGCTTCCCTGAGCTTACCTTTTTGCGAGCAAAAAGTGCAAAAAGTTCCGTTTTCACATGAAACTTCCAGTTTTCCACCGGATTTCGCCATGGATTCCTCTAGCTCGGATGCACAATGTGAAGACGCACCATGTAGCATTCAAATTCCATTTACGCATGCTCTGTACACATGGATTATGGGTACTCTCTAGAGCCTCAACCAGTGTATATCCGCTCTGGAAAACATAAATGTTTAGATGAATATTCACCTGTTCTCCCTTGAAAGGGGCCGTGCAAGGATTTAACGCCCGTCTTGTTGCTCTCAAAAATACTGCTTAGTTGACGAGTGTGCGTATTTCTGAGAACGATACCCATCTCCAGGAGTTGCTGACGCAGATTGCTGCTTTTAAGGGCTCACAGGGTGGTCCTACTGCCACAAAATCATACAAGACTACCAATTTCTCAGGGGAGGAGTGTACAGAATTGGCCATAAATAATTCGATTCACCAATGGACTACGTACTTTGATCTCCATGGGGAGCATGATGAACAGAGGATTCAGACGATTTCTCTCTATTTGCGCAATAAGGCGCTAACGTGGTGGTGTGATATGATAGAGAAGCCTACAACGTGGGCTGATTCCTGTGTGAAATTCAAGAAAGATTTCTCCAAAATGGATCCTTTGAAAGCCTATGCAAAATTATAGTGTCTTTCAATGAGAACTCTGACTTTTAATAAGTATACAACAGCTTTCAAAGAAGCACTTACCTTCAAAGAAAGTAGCTCCACTGAATACAACAATAAGATATGTATAAGAGTTTACATACTCCACTATCCTTAGTGTTAGCACCATGTCTATGGCCATTCAAAATGGCCAATCGATGTGCTGTGCCATCTCAATCAAATATCTCCCATACTCTATAAACTCAGCATCCTCTGAGGTCCTAGAGAGCCCCATCTCTCTGGAGTCTAGCTCTCTCAACATATCCTCGGAAGTGTCAAAGAAGGATGCCTCGTGACATGCTATCTTAGCATTGAAATCCCCGAGTAAGATGACATCTCCATCCCTCGAGAGAGCATAGGATGCATCATGCATCATGATTCATGATCATGCATGAGTGTCATCATCCCTTTGCCTCCATCGAATACCCTGGAACCCATGATTCATTAAGATGATGATGGACCTGAAAATGCTGCAAAAATGTTTGCGTCGTAAAGAAAGGAGGCAATAGAGCATCAGGAACAGCGGTTGTAGAGGCGGCGAAGGAGGCAAAGCGCTTAGAGGCTGAGGTTTTATGTTTGCTAGCTGGAGAATCAGGAGATGCACAACCTCATTGCTTCTCTTTCGTATTGACCTAATAGATCCTCTAAGCAAGCAGCTTGCTACGGCCACTGTGTGCTCAAACACGCCAATACCGCCCATCCATCGCATCACAAGCCCCTGGTATACAGGAGAATCAGGAGATGCACGACCTCATTGCTTCTCTTTCTTATTGACCTAATAGATCCTCTAAGCAAGCAGCTTGCTACGGCCACTGTGTGCTCAAACGCACCAATACCGCCCATCCATCGCATCACAAGCCCCTGGTATACAACGGCTGCTCCTCTCAAACCTTGGAAGGGACTCAATGCTTTCAAACAGATGCAAGGTATTGCGGATGTAGAAATGACTATTGGTACATGGACAAAAAATAAATTGTAGTTCGCTCAAATATAACTTTTTGTACTATCAAGATTTACCATGTTGGGAAGCTATGTCTTCTGCATTTTTGTAACAGTTACAAATATGGCAATATGTGCAAAGTAACTCTGAGTCTGAAGATTGAGGGGGGCCTCTGGTGAACATACCAGAGAGGTTTTCATGCTAAAAGACCATACCAGTGAACAGTTATTTTGGTACTGAAATGAAACCTGAGTACTGTACATGCTTCATGACATATTGCAACCAAAGTTGATAAGTAGGCTTAATTGTGGATAAAGAGATAAGAAGAAACCTCCACAACAAGCTTTCCAAAATAGCTATCCAATAAAGGTTGCAACGCAAGAACAGTGAGAACAGAATCTGCATCTGCTTCATACCTTTACATTCAAACATGAAAGGGTTATTTTCCGGAACTTACTAAGTAGAAGCATAAAAAGACATTACATAATCAGCGAATAAAAATTACTTGTTTGTATTTGAAGCTAACACAATGATAGATTGAGCTTTGTTGGCTCCCACCTTCTCAAATGAGGCAGTATCACTTAGACTACCACTGCAAAAGAAAATACCAAAAGTTGCACTTGAGATTAGATGCTAAGTACAGCATGTGTAAGAACTAACAGAAATTTCAGAACACAACCAGCCTTAAACCTTCTCAAATGAGGCTGTATTACTTAGACTACCACTGCAAAAGAAAATACCAAAAGTTGGACTTGAGATTAGATGCTAAATAAAGCTTGTGTAGAACTAACAGAAAAATTCTCAGATAGACGGAGACTCTACGCTCGCTGCCTGCTGCCGCTCGCCCTCCCTCCCTCGCCAGCACCTGTCGCCACCCCTCCCGCCATCCCTAGCTGCCCCCCCCCCCCACCCCCCCACCGCTCTTGCGCCGCCGGCACCCTCTGCTGCACACGCACTGTTTCCCGCCCTCCCCTTGCCTTGCGCTGCCCTCCCTGTCTGCCCCTCAGCCACCTGCCCGCCTGCTCGCTGCCCGCCATCCCCTCGCTGCCGCCGCCAGCCCGCTACCCCCATCCTTTGCCATTTCCAGCCCGCCCTGCGCCCCCCCCCCCCCCCCCCCCCCCCCCCCCTCCCGCCTGTTATCTTCGTTCTCTGCCACTCGCGCCGAAGTTTTCTTGTGATTGGCTCTGACAAGTGCTGGTTTCTGTACAGTGCTCGTTGGGCCTGTTTTGCAGAGAAAGTTTCTTTCCGTTTCTTCTCCGACACAGCAGCAGACATAGATGGAGGCTCAAGCTCCGCCACAGATGGACTCTGATGAAGTCCCCTTGCCCGACCCCACTAAGCCCACCATTCGACTTGCTCTTACTCTGACAGAGCAAGCGAGCCTAGCAGCACAGGTGGATCGTCTGCAGGCGACTTCCGTCGTCTGCAAGATTCTCGGCACCAGACCTAGTAGAGGAGAGCTGCGTGACCTTCTCCAGGCCCGCCTTCTTGCAGAGGTGGGCAAGATCTTGGACGTTCAGATCCTCGGACGAGGCTACTACCAGATCGAGTTCGTGACCCCCGAGATGGCGTCCAAGGTCATCGCCATGAGTCCATTGACCATCCGAGCAGCTCGAGCCCACTTTCGACAGTGGAGACATGGTTTTGACCCTGCTTCACATGTTCTGGTAGAGGAGGCAGACTTCCCCATCTCCGTCTGCTTTCCTGGTTTGCGGAGGGAGTACCTACCACTCCTGTCCAGGATAGGCTCAGCAATTGGGACTATCTTGGAGACACCTCGCACGGCAGCCTCAGTAGCTGCCAAGGCCGCCCACATTCCCTCAGTTCGCGTTCTGGTTAGGGACACTCACACTCTCCCGAAGGTCATTCTTCTGCCTCGGGTGAGTGGGGGTTGGTTTAGACAGAGCGTGGAGTATTCGGGCATGGAGTATTCGGGCCTCCCGAACCAGTGCTTCATTTGTCAATAGATGGGCCATCTTGCGAAGGCCTGTCCACGGAGGAGGCCTCGACCTACACCACAGACTCAGCCCCAGCCTGCAAGGGCTGGCCAGCAGCCACAGGCAGAGACAGCGCACACATGCAGAGCCACCCTCCAAGTCTGGGGCTCCAGCGGAGGAGGGATGGCAGCAGGTTCGTGGTCGACAACGGCAGGGGCCACAGCGACAGCCTGGCACTCAGAGTGGTCCTCAGGCGCCTGCCCAGCAGCAAATGGATTCCCACGGGGAACCGCTTCGGTCCTCTTGAGCAAGATGAGGTCCCTGCTCTAGCCCCCACCTTAGCTTCCCCCTCGACAGCGCGCCCCCCCCCCCCCCAGAGTTCCCCCCTCCTCATCATCCTCCCCTCCGCCTCCTGCTCCCGCCGCCTCTTTCCCTCGCCCCTCTACCTCTGCCGCTCCCCCCCACCCCTCTTCCCCCTGCTCCTACACCCCCCTCTCCTACTCCAATTCCACAGTCGACCCCGGGGGCAGGGCCATCTCCGACTGCTAGGATATCTCTTCGGAGCGCCTTTGCCACGAGTCGCTTGGCGAGAGAGGGACAGCCTTTCTTGCGACCCCCTCTACAGGTACAGACGTCTCCTTTTGCAGCAGTCCCTCGTGGTCTGATGAGCTTCGACATTCGACGCCGATGGGACTTCTTTGACAACGACTTTACACGTTTTCTCGGCGACTCCTCAACAGACCATGAGGTAGCCTGCTTCAAGGTTCATGTTCTGTTCCTTGCAGATAGGGGGATAGAGGCCTTGGACTCAGCGGTTGGCTTCTCTTTTCCCCTTTGAGGCAGGGACCACACTAAGTGGACTCTCGACTCAGTGTTGGAGTGGTTGCATACACATGTCCTAGAGTTCTCTCACCACATGGGAGACCTAGGAGTTATAGACTTGCTTTCTAATCTCTGACCATTGGCCAAGTTTGCGATGACTCCTCCAGATGCAGCAGGATGTAGACACAATGTGGTTCACCTCTTTGCTGATACTCATTGCTCGCCATGCTATGTATACATTCATGAGCACTCCTGGACAGAGGAGGTTGCTTTACGTACGGCTCGCTCTACTTGGGCTTGGGCCAGGCACTCGTTGCAGTCACGCCTATCTAGAGGACGCTCGGATCCGGATTACTCCCCATCCAAGCCAGCCTCGAAGATAGCACGTTTAGCTGCAGCAGCAGCATCAGTTCTCTCTCGCTCCCAGTGGGGATCGTCTCATGAAACATGCACGGACTTGGTGGGCCCCAGTTTCAGCGTCAACGGGGCCGACTGCGTCAGGAGCTTCAGCGTTGCCTTGTGGGAGGAGAGATTGATCTCCTTATGCTACAGAAGCATCATCTGTGTGAGAGCCGCATTAGACGGTGTACTCAGCTCTTGCGTGGACGATATGATACTTTTTGGTCAGCTGCTTTTGGACCTGGAGGCATCCAGGGTGGGGTATGTATGACTATTGCGGATTCTTTGCAGCGGGCCATTGTGGGCAGAGGGATTATTGTGCAAGGCAGGGGTTAGTGGATCATTATGCAGGTTCAGGGTTGCCTTGTGGGCTTCCTGAACATATATGCGCCCAATGTGGCGAGTGCACGAGGAGAGTTTTGGTCACAGATTGTTGAGTCTCTGCCGCAGGCAGAACATTGGTGCATAGGGGGTGACTTCAACATGTTGGAGGACCCTTCTGACAGGATTGGTGGTAGCCATGCTATTGTGCATGGAGTTGAGCTGGTAGCTTGGGAGAGGTTTTGTATGACTCTGAGGGTCTTGGATGTGTGGCAGCACTCTAGTTTTGTGAGACCCCCAGACAGCCTCGCCTTCTCTCGTTCGGACCGCAGAGTGGGAGAAGTAAATCTATCGCGGATAGATCGCTTCTACACTAGTGACCATTTCAGTGACTTGGGTGGGACAATTGGCATTCTGGCAGGGACTTCCTTCTCGGACCATGCACCAGTGATCCTCACAGTGGCAGACAGACAGAGGAGGGGGAGCACGATGCTTCGCATCCCTGAGAGGGTCTTGCTGGACTCTGCACTCAGAGAGCGAGTAGAGGGGCTCTGGACAGAGAGCTTGGACATGCAGGATTCTCCTGCTGACAGAGTGGCCTCAGGACTAGCTCAGATTAGTCGTTTCTTTCTCCAGGAGTCTTTGGCTTGCCTGGCTGCAGCGAGAGAGGAGCAGCGTCTCACACGGGGCGTTGCTTCCTTGCAGAGGATGCAGGAGCAGCATCCAGACAGTCCTTGGTTGGAGGAGCAGCTACAGAAGGCTCGCCAGGAGCTTGTTAGCATAGAGGAGCGGCGCCATGAGTTTGCTTTCCATCAACAGGCATCTCAGTGGACACATGTGGGTGACAGAGTGACTAGTGCTTTCTTCGAGGCAGTGGGATCTCGGCATACGCAGGCCAAGGTCAGTCAGTTGCGGAGGCCCGACGGGTGAGTTGCTTCTGAGCAAGAGGACATGCGTATAGTTGCTATTGACTTTTATCGTGAGTTGCTGTCTGCAGAGCCTCAGTCAGAGCATCAAGATGCATGCAGGGAGCAGGTGTGGGCACAGATGCCTTGCCTTGTGACTGAGGAGATGCGTCAGAGACTTGAGCTGCCACTTCAGCTTGAGGAGTTGCACACGGCTCGCCAGGAGCTTGTTAGCATAGAGGAGCGGCGCCATGAGTTTGCATTCCATCAACAGGCATCTCAGTGGACACATGTGGGTGACAGAGTGACTAGTGCTTTCTTCGAGGCAGTGGGATCTCGGCATACGCAGGCCAAGGTCAGTCAGTTGCGGAGGCCTGACGGGTCAGTTGCTTCTGAGCCAGAGGACATGCGTATAGTTGCTATTGACTTTTACCGTGAGTTACTGTCTGCAGAGCCTCAGTCAGAGCATCAAGATGCATGCAGGGAGCAGGTGTGGGCACAGATGCCTTGCCTTGTGACTGAGGAGATGCGTCAGAGACTTGAGCTGCCACTTCAGCTTGAGGAGTTGCACACGGCTCTTAGTGCACTCCCCCGTGGTAGCTATCCAGGTGAGGATGGCTTGACTCCCAGTTTTTTCTTGGAGTACTGGGACTTGCTTGGCCCAGATCTCTGTAGTGCTTTTCAGTACATCTTGCACACAGGAGAGATGCCTGACACCATGAGTGAGGGTCTGATCTACCTCATTCCCAAGGAGGGTGGCTCCTTGGATGAGATTCAACAGTGGCGCCCCATCACCATCCTCAACTCAGCCTACAAAATTCTTGCCAAGGCTCTGAGTTTTAGGATCCAGCCACTTCTTGAAAGCCTTATACATGGGACTCAGACAGGTTTTGTCAAGGAGCGCAGTATCCTTGACAACATCTTTACTTTTTTGGGAGGCTTCTGTCCCAGCACGGCTCTGTCGTGAGGATCTGGTGATTCTTCTTCTCGATTTTGAGAAGGCCTACGACAACAGAGTTGACTGGGACTTTCTAGAGAGCACTCTACGCAGAATGGGCTTCTCAGATGCTTGGATCAGAGGGGTGTCAGCTTTGTACAGACGGGCACACAGTCATGTACTTTTCTCAGCAGGTAGAGGTGATCGTTTCATGGTCACACATTCGGTCAGACAGGGCTGCCCTCTTGCCCCCTTCCTGTTTCTGTTCTATGTTGAGGCGATGAGCAGGTTTTTGGTGTCGCAGCAGGTTGGTTTACGCGGCTTGGCACTCCCTATTCGGGGAGATGAGCTACTGGACGCTGAGTTTGCTGACAACTCAGCCTTGTACTTGGATAGCCAGGAGACCAACCTTCACAGGTGTGAGCAGGCTCTTGAGACCTTTCTGTTGTGCATCTGGCGCACTCATCGACAGTGGCTTTCTCGGTTGGTAGTGCTGTTGTGCCCGACTGGATGACAGGTCAGGGTTTCACGTGGATTCCCTCAGGGACTGCAGTTCGATACTTGGGCTGTCAGGTTAGTTTGGACTTGTCTCCCGAGCAACAGATTGCTCCCCTCCTCCTGTCTATCAAGAGGAAGTTGTTACATTGGAGCTCCACACGACTTTCTTTGGCTGGTAGAGTTGTAGTGGCCAACTCGGTGTTGTTGGCTACTATGTGGTACATCACTTCTTGCTGGATCTTCGCGAGTTCTTCTATCAGCCAAGTAGAGCGGCTGATCGGGAATTTCCTTTGGTCAAGGCGAGACACTCTGACAGGCCGCGCCAAAGTGGCTTGGCAGGTCATCATTCTTCCTTGTTCACAGGGAGGGCTTGGGATCATAGACCCAGCATAGTAGAGCAGAGCCCTTCTTGGGAAGTTTATTGTCCGAGGTCTTCTTCCAGGTGAGGAGTCTTGGAAGGAGTTCTTGTTACAGCCGCTTCGTGCTAGGGTGCCTCAGGCAGGAGGCCCCTGGCAACCTTCGACCAGATGGATCTTCACAGAGATGCGTAGAGTTGGTTTGAATAGGAGACTAGAGGATCGCTTCGCTATGGGGTTGCTTCGATCTTGGGAGAACTTGCGGCGAGGCCTGGAGCAACGTCAGCCTACTTGCACGGAGGAGCGCCTAAACCAGCCCCTTGTTTGGAACCCCATGGTTAGCACTCAGAGAGGTCACTTGGTTGGTAGTCAGCCTCATGTTTCCTGGGGTTCCATGGCAGCGGGTCCAGCACGCTCTTTAGGTGACTGGTTCCAGTTTTCAGGCTTGTCAAAGGAGCTACAGGGCTTTCAGCTATAGGGTATGAGAGGGGTACACAGCATGTGCCAGGACATCTCAGAGGCAGTACCAGCTGAGTGGCTCACGCCTCTCGAGTCAACAGCACCCAGATGGATGGGAGCCTTCACGCGACTGGAGGTTCTCATCTCTGTTCGGGCTTGCTCAGAGACTGTTCCCTCCCTGTTTTTCGAGCTACAAGGTGAGGGACGCTTCCAGCAAGTTGTAGTAGAGGCCCCGCACGTGGCAAAGTGTTGTTTTCAGAGAATCCGAGTGGTGGGCATCTGTGGGAGGACTTGTGTCATCGATCCTGACCCAGCTGCTCTTGCGACTGGACATTGGAGACTGTGGGCTTGGGAGTGTTGTCCACTAGCACAAGTACAGTGGGATCCTGGAGAGTGGCTTTGGAGGAACCCCTTCTCTTTTGCAGACCACCCAGGTGTCCCTTTCTTTCAGTACACTGTTCGACTGGGACGTCGCATACTGGAAGCACAGAGAGAGGCTCGCCCTGCTGCAGCACCTCATTGGCAGGAGGAGGGTCTCAGAGCTGAGCTCTTGGCAGCTTTTTGGGAGAGGTTGCGGGACTCCAGACTGCCAAGGCGAGTCACTCTATTTCAGTGGTTGGTCGCACACAGAGCTACAACAGTTGGGAGCTGGCTTGTGCATAGTGGCCTCTCGTCCGCATGCACAGCTTGTGACCACCTTGTGGAGAGTCAGCGTCACTCTCTTTGGGACTGTCCCTTGGCACAGCAAGTGTGGCTTCGTGTTCTTCGGCTGATGCCTGCTCTTTCCACAGCTCGGCAGTACACTTGGGGGGCAGCTGCTTGGTCCACTCTCACGGGCCCGGCACTTCAGTTTGAGCTATCATCCACCAGAAGGATGATAGTGATGCAGGGGGGGCGACCTACACTCCAGCCTGCCACAGAGCTTACTCCACAGAAGTGGTGCAGTGAGAGAGAGGTGTGTTGGGATCTCATCAGTGGCCTGATACTCTGGTTCATCTGGCTGTCCCGTTGCTTCCGCATCTTTGAGGCGCGGCTTGTACCACCAGCAGAGACTGTTCGGGATCTTTGGCTTGAGCTAGTTCATACTCTCAAAGGACAGTTTGGGAGACTCCAGGGCAGTTCCGACCACATGCGGGAGCGCACAGAAGCTTTCCTTCGACTTTGGCGTCCTGGGCCATTTTTCACCATGGACCAAGGTGTGCTCAGATGGCACTACAGTCCACCTGTGTGAATCTTCCCTCCTCCCATCCCCTGATCTAGCCTCATATGTTGTTTTTTCATTGGGAGAGTCTCCCCATCATGATTGTTGTAGTCCTCTATTGTAGAGGAGGTTGTAGCCCTATGGGCAGTTTCATTAACTAATAGAAGGATCTTTTTCCCGAAAAAAAAAAGAACTAACAGAAATTTCAGAACACAACCAGCCTTAAACCTTAAGCAAGAAGGTTTTGTACACCGTGGTAGGGAATTTTGACTGCCACGTGGGAAATACTGTCACAAAATTTCCTTCTTGGTGATCACCTGATCTCACCACCTAGGAAACAAGTTTCTATTTCGGAGAAATTCCTGCCACATTCGGGTCTTTGCTCGACAAGAGGAGTATTCATGTCTACATCAATTTAATTATAGTGGCTCAAGGTCTGTGTCCGTGTCAAATTTGACCATAGTGGTTCAACATGATATTTTGCGATTAAATCATACTCTGTTGTTTGGTGAACTCTCATGAGTCATACTTGTTACAACATATTCAGTTTGATAAAGACTGCAGTGTTTTCTGTTTTCTGTTTTCTGTTGCACGGTCTGTTGGTTTATATGTGAATTGTGGGAAAAGTTCCTAATGGAATCTGTAAGTACTAACCGTATGCGTGAGCTCGCTGCTGCTGTTCGCTACCTTCTGCCATCGCTGAACACCCCCCCCCCCCCCCCCCCCCCTTTCGCCCTCGCGCTCCCCTGCTCCCTGCACGCACTGCCCTACTCTGCCCGCCTCCTGCGCCCCTGTCCTCCCGCCCCTTGGTGGCCCTGCCTGTCTGCCGCTTCCGCTCCACGTGCTCCTCCCCCCCTGCCTCATCCCGCTTGGGTGTAGGCTGGTATTTCAGCCTCCTTGAAAGCGCCTTGACGCCAATGCCATCCTCTTTACAACAGTAGCCACAGAATGGCGGCTTCTGCTCCACCTCCAAGGGACTCTACAGAAGCCCCCTCACCCGACACCACGAAGCCGACCCTTCGACTTGCTCTTTTGCTAGAAGAGCAAGCGAGCTTGATGGCCGAAGTGGAACGCTTGCAAGCCACCTCGGTTATCTACAAGATCATTGGTACTCGACCCAGTCGAGGCGAAGTTCGAGATTTACTTCAGGCCCAACTCCTCTCTGATGTGGGCAAGATCACCGCCCGATGTCCAAATCCTCGAGAGAGGGTATTACCAGATAGAGTTCGAGTCTCCAAAGATGATGGCCAAGGTGATTTCGATGAGCCCGCTTGGCATCCAAGCAGCTCAAGCTTACGTCAGACAATGGCATCATGGTTTTGACCCCACTACAGATGTGCTCGAGGAGGAGGCCGCCTTGCCTATACCAGTCTGCTTCCCAGGTCTGAGGAGGGAGTATCTCCCCTTACTTCCCACGATTGGTTCCATGTTTGGGACGGTTTTGGAGTCACCGCGCACTGCAGCTTCAATTGTGGCCAAGGCCGCAGGTTTGCCTACTGTGCGGGTTCTTATTCGACACACACTCCCTCTCGAAGGTGATATTGTTGCCTCAGGTGAGTGGAGGTTGGATTAGGTATTGTGTGGACTATTCGGGTCTCCCGAACGAGTGTTTTATTTATAGACAGATGGGCCACTTAGCGAAGGATTGTCCTCGCAGGAGATCTCGACCCACAGCAGTTGCGCAGCCTCCCAAGGCTGCACAAGCCCAATAGACAGATACCCAGGACACACAGGCTGTCACCAGCGTGTGACTACTATCTATCCTTTTTGTTGATTTCTTTCTTATTATCTATTTACTTTCACTTTTTGGAAACACCCCTCGGGAAATCTAACTGCCCTGCATTGCATAGCTAGTGTGGAACTGTCCAGAGGGAGTCCAGGCCTGAGGGCAAGAGAGCACTAAGGTTGGACAAGGACTATGGTTAGCCAAGTGGGGTCATTGACTAGCCAAAGTGGAATCCTTTGCTACAGAGGCTACATTTCAGTTTTGGATGTGGCCGCAGTGTACAAAGAGGGTCGGATGACCTAGAAAGATACAATGGCAGCATCTCCTAAAATTTAGGGAACTGCTATTTTGGGACCTGAAAATGTCTTCGCGTCATTACGTGCAGTTTGACATGGGGATCATTTTGTTACTCTGTGGCCAAGTCAACAGAGGCTGCAGGTGAGATATTTTTAGACCCGAGGGTCTAAAGCGGGAAAATGCACAAGTGAGTGACACTTGGCACTCTGAGGCCAGTTTACTACTTATAGAGAAGGCAAAAACGTGATTTATAGCTGGGAGGCTCATTTTGCAAGTCTCTGTCACAGGTTAAGAGCTATGGAGTGCTTGCTTTCCCTCTTATGCACAGTGCGGTGCCAGGAGTGATGCCCTGCACGCTACGCACTGCCCTCTCTCTCCCCTTTGGCAGTATGTTATGCCCCTCTAGTGGGCTCTTCATTTGACCAATGTACAGTTGTGTGGGTTCATGCGCGATTGCCGAGGCAAGAGCCTCTTGCACAGGTACTGGATTAGCTAGCGGCTAATCCCCCCGCAGGTACAGGTGAATTCGGAGAGGTTTCACGCCAGAAATCTCGTCCAATTCAAAGGGCAAGTAGCCCTACAGGTGCGGGAGCTCGAGGACTTGCTAGGGATGCGACCGGCACGCGAAACGGAGCCCGAAACAGTAAATTACAGCCTGCTGTGTATTTTTGCAGGTTTAGGGTTTTGGCCCTAAACGGACCCTAATACCCCCAGGAGGTTCGGGGACGCAAGGGGACCGCTGTACAGGCGATCTGGAGCATTTTCAGGGCTGAAAACAGAGAATTCAGCGTGCTGCAGATTCTCGCCAGGTTTTGCAAAGTGCCCGTATGCGTCGGGAAAGTCAGTCAATGCGTGGGAATACTGACCGTGAAGGGTTCTAGTACAGTTATGCTGCCGAAATCGGGCTGGAACAGTGGAAATTCAGCCGAGTTTGTGCGGGGCAGCTTGTAGGAACCACAGCGTTTATTCCCTCTTTTGAACAATAAAGAAATACCGAAAGGGGCGCCTAAGTTAGGGGCCAATCTGGTGTCCGTCCACTCATACAGGTGCAATCTAGCAGCCTGTATCCCTCTCCCCTTTGTTGTGTCTTGAAAGTACAGGTAAAATAGACGACTAATAATGGGTGAAAGCTAAATCAAGGTTTAAAGTAAAGTCTACCGCCCTTTTTGGATCAAACAGGCCGGTTTCATGGTTCCATCGACGGGATTAAATCACTTTTTCCCATAGAAGTGAGCCTTGGGCAGTTTTCGGCTTGAAGACACAGGGAATTGCAATTATGGCTGACAGACCAGATGATGTGACTGAAGAGGTTTCCTCTTCACAGGGTCAACAGACACATGAAGTGGGTGAGTCCTCAAGACCACCACAGACTGATGATGATATATTGAGGACCCAGTTGGCTACTGCTGTGGCTATGTTCACACAAGTAATGCAGAATCCGAGGTTTTTAGCCTTTCTGCAACCTCCTGTTCCGTCTCAGCAAGTTGGGTCACTGGATCATATTCAAAAGCCTGTTAAGGCTCGAGCACAGGTGATTCATACCGCACAGTCAATGGAAACACCTGTACACTTGACGGAGAACATGCAGTCTCCACAACGTATGCCTAAGGTGCAAGAACAGGTGGCTGAGATGCCAGTTTTTCAAGCTGTACCAGTTCAGCCCGCCACCTTTCAACAGCCTATAGCTGGTTCTAATGGGCAGGGAAGCAACTTACAGGCTATGCAACAGGTCTTCCCACCACCTTCAGTACACCCTGGCTATTTTGGAGGTGGATCGGTATTTCAGAGCATGGCTGGTCATGCACCTGGAAATCAGTTTTATACGCCAGGAACAGTGTTTGGGGGTGCTCAAACGATGATGCCTAACCCCATGTACAGTGTCATGGGTATGCAACCAGGGTTTCAAAGCACTCAGGGACAATTTGGGATGCCACAAGCAAATTTTGGTATGGCTGGAATTACAAATCAGCAGCCAAATATGGCATTTCCAGGTCAAGTTAATAGCGGCCAAGGAACACAGATGAACCCTATTAGTGTTCCCATGTTTCAGTCACTTCCATATGACAATTTAACGCCGCTGGAGAGGCCAACTCCGTACAAAGAAGGTGGCAAAGGAGTGTCATTCACGACCTTTACAGGGTTTGATGACAGGAAGAAGGCTCTTTCATTCCTCCAGCAGTTTGACAAGGCCTATGCAGGGGGAAACTTTACAGAGGCTTCAAAGGTCCGCAAGGCAGCCACTTTCTTGACAGGGAATGCGGGACAATGGTGGACAACTTTATTGCTTCAAGGGCAAGCTCCGTCCACATGGATTTACTTCAAGCAGATTTTTGCAGCAGCATGGTTATCTGATGATTTCGAAGCAGATGTCATGACAGAATGGCACCAGCTTAATGCTGCCACTTGCAGAAATCTGGATGATTACAATCGGAAGTTTTGGAAAGCTCTACTTCCAGTAACTTCCTATAGGTTTGTGCCATTGACAGAACAGATTGAAAAATACTGTTGTGGCCTACCCAAAGGATTGAGAAAATACTGCACGAAGACAAAAGTCACTACTTTGACGCAGCTCATCGAGGTAGCAAACACTGGCAATGGTTTGCTCAAGGGAGAAGATTGTGAATTTAACACTGGCGTCAAGGTAGGATCAGGCAAGAAAAATTCAGCCAAGAAGCACGTTCCCAATGAGGCTCCTAAAGGGACTCAGGAGTCAGCCAACGCAGGGAAAGACAAAGCTACGGCTGAATCAGAAAAAGGACCAGCAAAGAAATGGAAAAGACGTTTTCCTCGCAAGTCAGAAGAGCAAAAGAAGGTCCTGAGGACAGAGAACAAATGCTTTATATGTGAGCAGCCTGGCCACATTGCTTACAACTGTCCTACAAAGAAAAGGCCAGCTGATTCTGAAGACAAGGAGGACAGGAAGGGAAAGAAGCCCATGGCTGGTCTAGTGCCAGATATGGTGGGCGACAAGCCAAATTCAGATGCAAGTGAGCTTTGCAGAGCATGGGGAAAGGTTAGGGATCAAACAGTGCTTATCTTCTTTGATCCAGGTGCCAAAGCCAACTTTATTTCCCCAGAATTGGCTTCAAAGTTGGGAATCAGACCTGAAGAGATGGGGTATACAGCAGAGGCAGGTTTGGCATGTCCTGGCCATACAGAGGCTGTGACACCCATCATTGGAAAGTTGCGTCTACATATCCAGTCCTATGTAGATGCTGAAGAATTTTACATCATGCCATTGGACGGATGTGATGTGTTGTTAGGTATTCCTTGGTTGTTTCGTGTACAGGGAATCCTGGATGCCTACAACAAAAAGATCACTGTACAGAGCAGGGGAAAGACTCATATTCTGGATGTAAAGCTTAAAGGGGAGTCTATTCCTACTGTATCAGCTTCTGCTATTACTTCTGTAATGAAAAAGCATCTTTCTGCGTACTTGGTTTTTGCACGTGAAGTGTCAGATTGTGATGAATCAAATTTATCTGTGCTAGATAAAGAAAGGTCAATGTTTTTACAACAGTATAGTGACTGTTTTTCCGATTCATTACCGTCTCAATTACCGCCAGAGAGACCCGAGGACCATGCGATAGATTTGGTGCCAGGCAGTAGCCCACCAAATAAGCCTCCGTACAGGGTTAGTGCGGCTCAGCAGAAAGAGATAATGGGCCAAGTACAGGAGCTGTTAGAAAAAGGGCTGATTCAGCCCAGTTCATCTCCATTCTGTTCTCCAGTATTGTTGGTGCAGAAAAAGGATGGCTCATGGCGTATGTGCATCGACTACCGTGCACTAAACAAGAATACCATCAAGAATAGGTTCCCTATACCTAGAATTGATGATATTATGGACAAATTAGAAGGAGCAGCTATGTTTAGCAGGATAGATCTAAAGAGTGGGTATCATCAGATCCGCATTAGATCAGAGGATGTGCACAAGACTGCTTTTAGAACGACGTTTGGCCTTTACGAATTTTTAGTGATGCCCTTTGGTCTCACAAATGCTCCTGCTACGTTCAATAGGATGATGGACAGAATTTTCCGTCCACACCAGCAGTTTGTTGGTACATTCTTTGATGACATGATAGTCTACTCAAAGAATGAAGAGGAGCATAGGCATCACTTGGCCATTGTGTTCAAAGAGCTACGCAGTCATAGGTTGCTCATCAATGCAAAGAAAAGTGAGTTTTTTCTGGAAGAGATTCACTTTCTGGGACACATTGTCTCAAAGGATGGTGTCAGAATGGATCCTGCAAAAGTCGAAGCGATTAAGTCATGGCCAAATTTGAAGACGGTGCATGATGTCCGAAGCTTCTTGGGACTATGCTCCTATTATAGACGGTTTATCCGAAATTTCGCTGAGATTGCTTCACCTTTACATGCTCTTCAAAAGAAGGCAGTCACCTTCAGATGGACACAGAAAGAGATTTCAGCTTTTAATCTCTTAAAGGAAAAGATGACTTCAGATCCAGTCATTGTGTTGCCAGATCTTAGGAAGTCATTTGTGGTCCAATGTGATGCCTGCGGTAGTAGCATTGGTGCTGTGCTAATGCAAGATGGCAGGGTAGTAGCCTATGAGAGCAGAATTTTGCAAGGGCCAGAGATGACCATGCAGGTCTATGAGAAAGAGTTACTGGCTGTGATTCATGCGCTCTTAAGTTGGAAACACTACCTGCTAGGTGCAGACTTTGTTGTCCAAACGTACCATCAGACCTTGCGATACTTCTTGACACAGACAAAGTTATCTGAGAAGCATATGCGATGGGCAAATATCTTGTCCATGTTTCATTTTCAGATTGTGCATGTGGAAGGCAAGAAGAACGTTGTGGCTGATGCCTTGTCAAGGAAGCCACAAATTTCAGCTGTGTCGATTCCTTATCATCATGAACTTGATGATATGAGAGAACAGTATGCAAATGATGAAGATTTTGCAAGGGTCTTCGAGCAACTAATGGATGGACAACGTCATGAACACTATCTTCTTAAAGACGGGTTCATGATGATGCATGGCAGATTGTGTGTCACAAAGCCATTGCGACGCAAAGTTATGGAAGAGAGTCATGTCCCACCGTATGCAGGGCATCGTGGTATCGATGCTACAGTTAAAGCGGTTGAGACATTCTTCTATTGGCCTACATTGAGAAGGGATGTGGATACCTTTGTGCGAGAATGCCTAATATGCCAAAAGGTCAAGTTTGACAGGCAAAAGGCACCAGGGTTATTGCAACCACTACCTATTCCAGATAAACCATGGGAAAGTATTGCTATGGATTTTATCTTTGATCTTCCGAGAACGCAGACAGGAAACGATGGTATTTGGACCATTATTTGCAGATTCAGCAAACAGGCTCATTTTATTCCTGTCAGGAAGAAGATAAAGCCAGATCAGATGGCACACTTGTTTATGAGCAATATTTTCAAGTATCATGGCATGCCACAGTCGATTGTCAGCGACCGTGATCCACGCATGACAAGTTTGTTCTGGAGAGGCTTGTTTGAGAATATGGGTACCACGCTCAAATTCTCTTCGTCATTTCATCCTCAAACAGATGGACAGTCAGAAGAGGCAAATTCTACTGTCCTAGATCTGCTGAAGTGCTATGTGTCAGAGCATAAAGGAAAGTGGGAGCAGTATTTGCCATTGGTGGAGTATGCATACAATAATACAGTGCATTCATCAACTGGCAAGGCACCTTTTGAGATAGTTGAAGGTGGCAAGAAAGTTCCTCCCATACTGCATACAAAGGACAAGATATTTGAAGCAGATAAGTATGTTCAAGACATGGATGAAATGTACAAGAAGGTCAAAGTGGCCTTAGAAAGGACTCAGGCAAAGCAAAAGAAAGCAGCTGATCGTCACCGTCGTGAAGTGGTATATTCACTTGGTGATTGGGTGCTTCTACGGTTTGAAAAGGCAAGGTTAAAGAAGATGAAGGGCAAGGAAAGACTATTTCCAAAGCTCAGCATGCGTTACTATGGGCCTTTTCAAGTATGCGACATAATCAGTGATGTTGCATATAGGCTGAAATTGCCTGACAGTTGGAAGATTCACAATGCGTTTCATGTGAGTCTTCTCAGACCCTATGTGGGTGATGTGCCAGAAGATATACCAGCTGAACATCAGCCGGAAGTCGAGGAACTTGACGAGATCTTGGTCCCTGAACAGATTTTGGCACACAAAGAAAGGAAAGTGAAAGGCAAGGTTGCTAGGCGTTACTTGGTAAAGTTCAGAAACTATCCACCAATGGATGCTAAGTGGATGGAAGAAGGTGAACTTGCAGAGTCACCAACTGTGTTATCACTCTACCTGGAAGCCTTCGATTTGCAACCTACCTTGACCCCTTGAGTTTCAAAGCTACATGGATTGTCAGTGTGACAATGGCTTCTGAAACAAATGATGTACATGGTATTTAAAGTGAGCTCAAATGAAATACCTGTTACATGAATGTTAGAGCTGTACAGATTGTCAGTTTGGCAATTGCTCTTATGGAATGTCCAAAAGTTTGGTTAGTGCTATAGAAGTGAGTATTTCTTGTCAGTTTGTCAAGGATACAGTGATTGCTTCTATTGAAGAGTACATGTGTAACTGCATTCTTAAACTATCGGTTTGGGTATGCTCGAAAGTGTTACAGGATCCAACGTGTACTATAAGACAGTGGCAAAATGTGCAGCTACCATTTTGTCATTGGAAAGTTAGTGACTCAAAGCAATGGCAGAGTGCGAAGCTACCACTATGTCATTGGGACAGGGTTCACACGCAGGCAATACATGAGTCGACGAGGTGTTGAATACACCAGGGTTGACAATGAGCATGTATGTGTCGTATATGTGTCGACAGGTGTTGAATACATCAGTGTTGACAGTAAGCATGTACGACATAGATGCAAACGAGGACGTTTGAGATTTCAGGAGGGGGGTATGTCACCAGCGTGTGACTACTATCTATCCTTTTTGTTGATTTCTTTCTTATTATCTATTTACTTTCACTTTTTGGAAACACCCCTCGGGAAATCTAACTGCCCTGCATTGCATAGCTAGTGTGGAACTGTCCAGAGGGAGTCCAGGCCTGAGGGCAAGAGAGCACTAAGGTTGGACAAGGACTATGGTTAGCCAAGTGGGGTCATTGACTAGCCAAAGTGGAATCCTTTGCTACAGAGGCTACATTTCAGTTTTGGATGTGGCCGCAGTGTACAAAGAGGGTCGGATGACCTAGAAAGATACAATGGCAGCATCTCCTAAAATTTAGGGAACTGCTATTTTGGGACCTGAAAATGTCTTCGCGTCATTACGTGCAGTTTGACATGGGGATCATTTTGTTACTCTGTGGCCAAGTCAACAGAGGCTGCAGGTGAGATATTTTTAGACCCGAGGGTCTAAAGCGGGAAAATGCACAAGTGAGTGACACTTGGCACTCTGAGGCCAGTTTACTACTTATAGAGAAGGCAAAAACGTGATTTATAGCTGGGAGGCTCATTTTGCAAGTCTCTGTCACAGGTTAAGAGCTATGGAGTGCTTGCTTTCCCTCTTATGCACAGTGCGGTGCCAGGAGTGATGCCCTGCACGCTACGCACTGCCCTCTCTCTCCCCTTTGGCAGTATGTTATGCCCCTCTAGTGGGCTCTTCATTTGACCAATGTACAGTTGTGTGGGTTCATGCGCGATTGCCGAGGCAAGAGCCTCTTGCACAGGTACTGGATTAGCTAGCGGCTAATCCCCCCGCAGGTACAGGTGAATTCGGAGAGGTTTCACGCCAGAAATCTCGTCCAATTCAAAGGGCAAGTAGCCCTACAGGTGCGGGAGCTCGAGGACTTGCTAGGGATGCGACCGGCACGCGAAACGGAGCCCGAAACAGTAAATTACAGCCTGCTGTGTATTTTTGCAGGTTTAGGGTTTTGGCCCTAAACGGACCCTAATACCCCCAGGAGGTTCGGGGACGCAAGGGGACCGCTGTACAGGCGATCTGGAGCATTTTCAGGGCTGAAAACAGAGAATTCAGCGTGCTGCAGATTCTCGCCAGGTTTTGCAAAGTGCCCGTATGCGTCGGGAAAGTCAGTCAATGCGTGGGAATACTGACCGTGAAGGGTTCTAGTACAGTTATGCTGCCGAAATCGGGCTGGAACAGTGGAAATTCAGCCGAGTTTGTGCGGGGCAGCTTGTAGGAACCACAGCGTTTATTCCCTCTTTTGAACAATAAAGAAATACCGAAAGGGGCGCCTAAGTTAGGGGCCAATCTGGTGTCCGTCCACTCATACAGGTGCAATCTAGCAGCCTGTATCCCTCTCCCCTTTGTTGTGTCTTGAAAGTACAGGTAAAATAGACGACTAATAATGGGTGAAAGCTAAATCAAGGTTTAAAGTAAAGTCTACCGCCCTTTTTGGATCAAACAGGCCGGTTTCACAGGCTGGTACCTCGACAGAGGCCAGCGATCAGCCAACTGATGGTTGGCAACAAGTGCCTGGCCGCTGCCGACAAGGACGGGCTCATCACACTGCACCCCCTAGCGGCCAACCTCCTGCAGCTCAACAACATTGGGTTCCGACTGGGAGCCGTTTTGACCCCTTCAGCAGGACCCCCCTGAGGAGGCTCCCACCACCCCAGCTTCGTCGCCTCCACCGCACCCCCTCCCCCCCCCCCGCCCCCTCCGCCCTTAAATGCCTCCGTTCCGCCTCCCACTCCTCCACCCCCACCGTCTCCTCCCGCTCCTCCTCTCTCCCCGGTGGGGCCCTCAGCCTCATCTCTCGACCCATCCCGCTCTCCTCCTCAGGCGCAGGGGACTGGACACACTTTTGCAGCGCGGTGTTCTCTTGGTGATGCCTTTGCTTCGAGTCGCTTCGCTCGAGAGGGACAGCTCCATCTGAGACCGCCACTTCTGGTTCAAACGTCTCCCTTTGCAACAGTCCCTCTCAGGGGTTGACCAGCTTCGACATTGGTAGGCGTTGGGACTTCTTCAATTACAGCTTCACGCTTCCTAGGTGATTCTTCTCCCAACCTGGAGGAGGCTTGCTTTCGAGTCCATGTCCTCTTTCTTGCAGCCCGAGGCACTGAGGCTCTCGATATAGCGGTAGGTTTCTTCTTTCTGCTATGCGGCAGGGATCCTGCGAAGTGGACCCTGCACTCAGTTCTTGGCTGGCTTCAAATCCAAGCCACTAAGTTCTCACACCACACAAGGGACTTAGGGGTGACAGATATGGTACAAACACTTTGGCCTCTGGCCAGGTTCAGTGTGATGCGGCCTGATGCAGCAGGTTGCGCACATTGTAGTGCATTGTTTGCTAGCACCCAGAGCCCCCCTTGCTATGTCTTTGTGCATGAGGATGCTTGGACACAGGATGTAGCCCTACGGGCTACACACTCAGCCTAGGCCTGGGTAGGACAATCACTTCAGACACCCTTATCTAGAGGTCGCTCGGATGCGGAGTACTCCCCTTCCAAACCGACCTCAAAGATAGCGAGGTTGGCTGTTGTGGCAGCATCTTTCTTTTCTAACCAACCCCATGAGGATCGTCTCATGGAATGTACAAGGATTAGGAGGGCCCTAGTTTCAGTGTTAGAGAGGTCGGTTGCGTCCAGAGCTTCAACGATGCCTTGTGGGAGGTGAGATTGATATTCTTATGCTACAAGAGCATCATCTGTGTGAGAGCCGCAATAGACGTTGTGATCAGATTTTGCGTGGTCGCTATGAGACTTTTTGGTCAGCTGCATCTGGACCTGGAGGTACCCAGGGAGGGGTATGTATGACTACTGCCTTACATATATGCACCCAATGTGGCAAGTGCACGAGCAAAGTTTTGGTCTCATGTTGTTGAGTCTTTACCGCATGCAGAGCAGTGGTGTGTTGGGGGGGATTTCAAGATGTTGGAGGACCCCTCTGATAGGATTGGAGGTGATCATGCTACACAGTGTTTCTGATGTTTGGCGGCACTCAGGTTTTGTGAGACCCCCAAACAGCCTCTCTTTCTCTCGTTCTAACCGGAGGGTAGCAGGAGTTAATCTATCTCGGATGTATCGCTTCTATGCCAATGACCACATTTGTGTTATGGGGGGATCTGTTTGCATCCTGGCAGGGACTACTTTTTCTGACCACGCGCAAGTGATTCTCATTGTGACAGATAGACAGAGGAGGGGGGGTGTGATGCTACGCATCCCCGAGAGGATCTTGCTGGATCCAGAGCTTAGAGAGCGAGTGGAGGCACTTTGGATGGAGAGTCTGGACACGTAGGACACCTTTGCTGGAGCCTGGTCGCGTGGCCTCTGGACTGGCAGATCTTAGTCGCTTCTTCTTTCAGGAGTCTGCAGCTCGCTTGGCTGTAGCCAGGGAGGAGAGGAAGTGTCTTCAACGGGGCATTGTTTCCTTACAAGGATGCAGGAGTAGCATCCATACAGTCCTTGGTTGGAGGAGCAAATACAGCAGGCTAGGCAGGAGTTGACTAGCATTGAGGAGCGGCGTCATGAGTTTGCCTTCCATCGACATGCATCTCAATGGACCCAGGTGGGTGACAGAGTTACTGGGGAATTGTTTGAGACAGTGGGGCCACACCATGCGCACACCAATGCTAGTCAGCTGAAAAGACCTGATGGATCAGTTTCTTTAGAGCCAAAGGATATACATGCAGTTGCTACAGATTTCTACCACGAGTGGTTGTCAGCTGAGCCTCAGTCAGAGCACCAGGATGCATGCAGAGAGAAGGTTTGGGCAAAGATGCCTTGCCTTGTTACCAAGGAGATGAAACAGAGACTTGAGCTTCCCTCCAACTAGAGGAGCTCCATGAAGCCCTCAGAGCACTCCCTTGAGGCAGCTGTCTAGGGGAGGATGGCTTGACTCCCAGTTTTTTCTTTTGAGTATTGGGACTTGCTTGGTTCAGATCTTTGCAGTGCATTCCAGTACGTTTTGCACACTAGCGAGATGCCTAATAGCATGAGTGAGAGCTTGATCTTCCTGATTCCCAAGGAGGGCGGCTCCTTGGATGAGATTTGACAGTGGCGACCCATTATCATCGTCAACTCATCCTACAAAATTCTAGCAAAGGTTCTGAGCTTGAGGATCCAGCCACTACTAGAGAGAATCATACATGGACCCAAACAGGTTTTGTCAAGGAGCGTAGTATCCTTGACAACATCTTCACTTTTTTGGGAGGCGTCTGCCCTCGCCCATCTCCGAGGAGAGAATTTGGTGATACTCCTCGATTTTGAGAAGGCCTACAACAGAGTTGATTGGGACTTCCTGGAGGGCACTCTACGCAGGATGGGCTTCACAAATGTTTGGAGCAAGGGTGTGTCAGCTCTCTACAGGCATGCACACAGTCGGGTGCTTTTGGGACGGGAAGAGGCGAGTGTTTCTTGCTGCACGTTCGGTCACACAGGGCTCCCCTCTTGCCCCCTTCCTCTTTCTGTTCTATGCTAAGGCGATGAGCAGATTTTTGACTTCTCAACAGGTTGGCTTGCGTGGTCTTGAGCTCCCTATTAAGGCAGATGAGCTTCTAGACAATGAGTTTGCTGATGACTAAGCCTTGTACTTGGAGGGCCAGGAGGCCAATTTGCACAGGTGTGAGCAGACTCTTGAGGTTTTCTGTTGTGCATCAGGCGCACTGATCAACCGGAGGAAGACAGTAGCTTTCTGGGTTGGCAGTGCTCCTACGCCTGATTGGTCACCAGGTGAGGGTTTTCGGTGGGTTCCCTTAGGGAGTGCAGCTTGTTACTTGGGCTGTCAGGTTGTCCTGGACTTGTCCCCTCTGAGCAGCAAACTGCTCCCCTCCTCCTGTCCATTCGGAGGAAGTTGCTGCATTGGAGTTTAGCACGGCTCTCTTTGCAGGTAGAGCTGTAGTGGCCAACCAAGTGTTGTTGGCTACTATGTGGTACATCACGTCTTGCTGGATCTTCCCGAGCTCCTGCATCAGCCAGCTAGAGAGGCTGATCATAAACTTTCTTTGGTCAAGGCACGACACTCAGTTAACCCGGGCCAAAGTAGCCTGGTAGGTCGTCAATCTAACATGTTCTCAGGGGGGGTTGGGGATCATAGACCAGCACACCAGAGCAGAGCCCTCCTTGGGAAGTCTGTTGTCAGAGGGCTGCTTCCAGGGAAGAGCCCTAAAAGGAGTTGTTGCTACAGCAGCTTACAGCTCGAGTGCCTCATGCAGGAGGCCCTTGGAGTCCTTCCATCATGTGGATTTTTACAGAGATGCGTAGAGTTGGTCTGAGCAGGATACTGGAGGATCGATTTGCTGCGAGCCTGCTTCGCTCTTGGAGTGGCATGGAGCAGCACCAGCCCAGATAGTTGGCCTCATGTTTCTTGGGGTCCCATGCAAGAGGGTCCAACCCACACTCTAGGCGACTGGCTTCAGTTCTTAGGTTTGCCAAAGCAGGTACAGAGCACCCAGCTACGGGGCATGAGAGGGGTGCAGAGCATGTGCCAAGACATTACAGAGGCTCTTTCAGCTGAGTGACTCACCCCTCTAGAGAGCAATTCCCAAATAAATGAGGGCCTTCACGCGACTGGAGGTCCTCATTGCAGTTCGTGCTTGCTCCGAGTCCGTTCTTCAAGATCCAAGGAGAGGGTCGACTTCACTGTAGCAGGCTACAGTGTCACTTCACAGGACAGGCAGTTGGACAGTTAGCTACAGTTGGTCTAGTTCACACTGGACAGACCTTTGGGCTGGGAGTGACACGTGGCAGGTACCTACGGCGGTCTAGTGGACATCGTGGCCAAGTTACCACCACCACTCAGTTTGGAGATAGACTTAGTTGGTTGGACATTTATGGGCCGTTGGTGGCTCTTATGGTTGGACATATCAGTAGTCGTTTTGGGGCAGTTCTATCTTATCTTGTACGTAGTCGTCTAGAGAGAGTCTTACACAGAGCACGGCTTCACCATCCCTGCACATCTGAGCCTCGACACCCCATTTGTACCTGTGAGTCCTGGGCTGGAGCTGAGTGTGCTGCCACGCCAGAGTCTGTACATGGTTCTTTGAGCTAGTTCTGGTCCACTGTTGTGTCTCTGTTGTTATCCATTGTTGTTGTGTTTCATTCTGTTTGAGAGAGTTTCCATTTGTTGAGTGAGATTGTCACGCACATTGCACTGAGGGGCACCCACAATGTAGAGAGCACGACACATTATCCGCGCTACAGGTGCTCTCATTTTGGCGATCACGGTGGGACCTCAACTGAAATCTCACTCTATGAGGTGCAAATCTTGAAGCTGGTTAGGTTGATCTAGCTTCGCCTCCCTTCTTCCCCGACCTTGCTTTGCAATGTTCCCCTCTTACCTGGTCCATTAGTCCTTGGTCTAGTCCTTTCTCGCCCTGGTCCAACTTATCCTCATCCCTGGTCTAGACCTCCTCGATCCTGGTCTGGTCCTCCTCGTCCCTGGTCTAGACCTCCTCGACCCTGGTCTAGTACTCCTCGTCCCTAGTCTAGACCTCCTCGACCCTGGTCTAGCCTTCCTCGTCCCTGGTCTTGTCCTTGGTCCAGCCGAGTCTAGTCATCTACCTGGTTAGATTGGTGGAGTCTAGACCTGTCACAAGTTTCTTGCCCAAACTTGGTTGGACTGGTGGTCACTGCATGACACATACAAGGAGGTCAGTTGAGCCTCAAAGCCCACTACTAAGCCCTCTGAAGTACTATCACAGAAGACGACCTTTGACACCTTGTAGAAATCCTTCCACCTCATCACCTATACCTCCACATATCACATCACCCATTCCTTCATCAGGTTCCCCATCTTCCCGATCACCTTCTCCAGAAAAGCTCTCACCCATTCCTTCGTCATCAGGTTCCCCATCTTCGCGATCACCTTCTCCAGAAAAGCTCTCTCCTATTCTGCTACAGCAAGCTATTGTGCAACAGACTCAGCAAGGAATCATGGAGCCACTAGCTAGTGTTTTGGCCAAGGTGAACATCAAGTTTCCTACCTTCAAAGGGCTTTCTTCAGAAGATGCTGACGAACATGCAAGAAGATTTGTATCTCTCTGTAGGGGACGTGGGCTGAACAGAGAAGATGCTTACTTGGTACTATTTCCATCCACCCTGGATGGCCTAGCAGATAAATGGTACAGCCAATTTGCAGAGAACCATTTCGCAACTTGGGCAGCCTTAAGACAGCAGTTCTGTGCAGCTTTCAGGCTGGGTGACTACCAGGAGAAGGTGTTGGATGAGTTGGCCAACATGGTGCTCAAGCCTGAGGAGACCTTTGCGGAGCTTATGACTAAAACTAAGTCACTGGTGGCCAAGCTTCCCCAACAACCCGGTGAATTCATGGTTAAAAAGTGGGTGGAGAAGGCGCTTCCCAAAACTTCTCAGCAAAAACTCCGAGAGAGTCTTTGACCCGACGCCACTCTTGACGAGTTCATCGCAGCTGCTACTAGAATAGAGGGGGCTAGGAAGCTCTTCAACAACTCTCCTCAAATAGATACTCCCTCTGTGTTCTCTGAAGGTAGTCCTACTGATCCTTTAACTTCTTTACGCAGGGAACTGGAAGCCCTAAAGCTACAACGAGCTCTTCAAGAGGAGAGTTCCTTCTCTCTTAGACAAGAGAAGCCTACACATAATGAGGCATTGGAACAGATTAGGCATTAGAATAGATTAAGCGCGAGTTAGAAGAGCTCAAGTGTCAGCAAGAGACTGAGGCTATGGTTTGGTGTAGCTCATGCCGCTCTCCAAGGCACCCCCCACAAGAATGCCCCCTTCGCGTTTACTGCCACTTCTGTGAAAAATCTGGACATGAGGATAAGGATTGTTACTACCTCAAGGGATTGCGACAAATACAGAAAAATCTTAATCCTTCTCTCCAACAAGGGCTAGCACCTGCATCCAACATGGTCTCACCCTACGACCATCAAAACCAGTTGCCTCCTCTGCTGACAACACCCCCTATGCAGCAAGGTATGCACAACAACTTTGCACCCCACAGCTTTTATCATGCCAGTACTCCCTCAGTTCCCCAAAGTTTCTACACCTCAGCCTCCAACTCCATGCAGCAACCACCTCGTCCCCCGTTTCATCCTTCCAATCAGCCCATACTCTGCTACAGATGCGGAGAATATGGGCATTATCAGAGCAAGTGTCCTTTCCCCGAGGGGTCCCCTCCTTGTCGTCATTGCCCTCATTCGAAGGATCACTACAGTAAGGATTGTCCCAAGCAAAGGGCATCCACGTCTTCAGGCTCGACTCAGAACCAGCCCGAATTCACCTTTCCGAAGATAAATTTGATTACTGTGAACACCGTGCCGCAACCTTCACCTGCTACTCATGTGGTTAAGCCTCTGCAAGTGGAGGAGCCTGCTGGTGTCCTTACTCGGGCACAAAGAGCAGCTCTTGGTCTCAGTCTACCCACAGGTCCACCTCGCCAGTCTCTACTTCCTCAATATGGTCTACCTGACCCAAAGGACAAGTCCTTCCCAATTGCTCAGAGCAAACCAACTTCCTTGTTATCTGACATTGATGGAGCCTTCTTAGAAGCAGTGGCTGACTTGGAACAGATTAAGGTCCCAAAAGGAGCCCAGTTAGAAGGCGCCAAGCCCACAGCAGAAGCCATCTTGAAAAATACTTTTCAGCAGGTGTCACTATACGACATGCTAAAGCTTGACGCAACACTTAGAAGTGACACCCTGTCAGTCATTCAGTCTCTGTACCCGGGGGCTGGGCCTAGTGGCGGGCACCTCCCTGTACAGCCCTCAGAGTCTTACTTGATTTCCTATCCAATTGCTCCACTCACCGATTATAAAAGTCCTCGTCTCACTGTATCTATTCTTGGACAGCAGCTATTTGGCGTCATCGTTGATGGTGGATCTGGAATCAATTTGATGCCCGAATTCACTATGAGGGCCTGAGGTCTACAGCCTACCCGACCTGCTCCTTTTACTGTTACATTGGCTGATCAAAGAACAGTCTACCCAGTGGGCATAGTCGACAAGGTGCCTCTGAAGGTACAAGATTTCACTTTTGACTTGGATTTTGTGGTAGTTCATCTTCCCCACGTAGAGGGAGGTTATCCCTTGCTGATTGGTAGGCCATGGTTGGGACATACGAAAGCACTTCATGACTGGAGAAACGACGCCATGTGGATACATACCCCTGGCTCTCCAATGCAACAAATTCGTCTCGAAGGTGGCATGGATCCAGTCGTTCAGCATAGCTCTTTGTCAGTAGAGTCCAACCCTGACTTGGAGCAGCCAATCCCTCCTGATGGGTCCGATGAAGACTTACTGCAGTGGTTAGAAGCTACATCTTCGATGCCATGCTATGTAGTCTCTCTTCAACCCTTGACAGCAGATTCACCCTCTTCCCTTGATCCTACACTTGAAGCCAGTAATCCCAGTCAGCCAAGTGCGCCAGAAAAATGTGGGCCAGTCTCTGATGACCATCCTTCAGAGGGTCCATTGATTGAAACCATCGGCATGGGTGAGCCTATAACCCACCATAGAAGGGGGAAAAAGTCTCCCTTGCAAGAGTTGGCCAACATCCCACTTCCCTCCTTAACCTCCATTCCATCTGAATCTCCACCCATGCCGGAGCACTTTGAGGTATCTAAGGACTTACCATTCTCAGAGCTTCCATCAGGATGGTTGCACGAAGAGTATGCTGATTTCATCATTGATCAAACGCCAGCTTATAATGTCCAGAAGCTCACAGAGGCGGCACAGTCCTCTATCCCTGACGTAGCCTCGCCCACTGCACTGCCTGACCCAGTCAGAGAGGTCAACCTAGGTGGCCCTGACAACCATCAGCCCATCTTGTTAGCCGCTTGGTTATGGGATCATCCCGCTATACTCGACCAGGTAATCTCTTTCATGCACTCTTTCAAGGATGTGTTTGCCTGGTCTTACCACGATTTGGAGGGAATTCCAGCAGAGCTAGGAGTCCACACAATTCCTCTGGTTGAGGGGGCTAAGCCAGTCAGAGGAAGGGCTTACAAACTGAATCCCAAATATGCAAAAGCAGTCAAAATCGAGTTGGAGAAAATGCAAGAAGCAGGTATTATTGTACCAGTAGAGCACTCAGAATGGTTGTCCCCTATGGTTATTGCCCCAAAGAAGCAGTCCAACAAAATTCGAGTTTGCGTCGACTACCGGGCTTTGAATAAGGTCACAATACCGGATGGATTTCCAACCCCTTTCACTGAGAGAGTCCTTGAAGATGTCGTTGGCCATGTACTGTATAGTTTTATGGATGGGTTCAGTGGCTACAATCAGTTAGGAATACATCCTGACGACCAAGTCAAAACAGCTTTTGTAACTCCCTGGGGTATTTTCATCTATACTAGAATGTCTTTTGGGCTTAAAAATGCACCGCCTTCTTTCAATCGCATAGTATATCTCATCTTTTGTCCTCTGCTTACTGATCACCTTTGCATATTCATGGACGACTTTTCCACCTTCTCGGGTGCTCAATGTTCAACCCCATTAGAAAATCTCAAGGAGCATCTTGCTCAGCTCTCTGCAGTCTTCCTCAGGTGCAGAGAGGCACGTTTGAAGCTCAATCCGAACAAGTGTCATTTTTTGGTCACCGAGGGCACACTGTTGGGCCAAGGTTTAGCACCTGACCCAGAGAAGATAGTGGCCATCTTGAAGTTACCTCCTCCCATAAATCCCAAAGGTGTTCAGAGCTTTGTGGGTCACACCGGCTATCATCGCAGGATTATACGTATGTATGCACACGTGGCTCAACCATTGACCCGGCTCACCAGTGCTGTTGTTCCCTTCCAGTGGTCTACATCAAAGAATGAATCATTTGCATACCTCAAAAAACGCCTCACTGAAGCGCCCATTCTAGTTGCCCCGGATTGGGTCCTACCTTTGCATGTGCATACTGATGCGAGTCTGCTGGCTGTGGGTGCTGTGCTGACTCAGCCTAGCAAAGAGTTCAACTTGGATCGACCTGTACATTATGCAAGTCGCCTACTCACCAAAGCAGAGCGCAACTATAGCACCACAGAGAGGGAAGGTTTGGCTATAGTATATGCTCTACACAAATTTCGGCACTATTTGCTAGGGGTCCACTTCACAATTATTACTGATCACCATGCCTTGCGCTATCTGCTTAACAAGCCACAGGTCGCAGGTCGAGTATGGCGATGGCTCCTCCTATTCCAAGAGTTTGATTTTGAAGTGGTACTCCGTCCTAGTAAGCAACATGTAATGGCTGACCACCTCTCTCGCATTCACACAGGTGAAGAAGCTACCGGAATTGCGGACGACTTTCCCGATAGCAATCTTTTTAAAATAGATACAACACCAGAATGGTACGGCGAGGTCTTACATTTTCTATCTACTGGGCTGTACCCAAAGAATGCATCTCCACTCCAGAAGAGGAGATTGCTGTTGAAGTCCAGGCCTTTCACTCTGATTGGGGGCCAGCTCTATAAATCGGGACCAGATGGTGTGCTGAAGCGTTGTGTCTCGCCTCATGAGGTGGAGCGTATTTTGGAGGATGCCCACACTGGTCCTACTGGTGGCCATTACCCTGGTCACATCACTGCCCAGAAGATTCTACAGAGTGGTCTGTGGTGGCCCTACATTTTTAAGGATGCAATAGCATATTCTAAGGTTTGTGATGTGTGCCAGCGATGTGGGCCGAAGCCGAGTAAGCAATCCAACCGTCCTCTGCAGGTCTCGATGGCGTGGCTACCTTTTGAGAGATGGGGGTTGGACTTTGTGGGACCAATATATCCCCCGACTCAACCAGGTAATCGCAAATATCTGCTAGTGGCTACAGACTATGCAACAAAGTGGGCAGAGGTACTAGCGACAGTAGATTGCACTGGCAATACAATGGCCAAATTTGTATATGAAAATATTTTATGCAAATTTGGCTGTCCCTTGGAGATCACCAGTGATAGGGGCAGTCATTTTGTCAATGACATGATCTCAACTTTGCTGGAAAATTACAAGATTTTTCACCGCAAGTCGTGCTCTTATTACCCTAGAGCCAATGGGCAGGCCGAGAGCACCAACAAGGTTCTGATCGCCCTACTAAGGAAAGCATGTCATCTCCATCCAGCATTTTGGGCTCAGGCTGTGCACGGTACCCTTTGGGCATACCGCACATCTTTCAAAGCAACAACTAATCACACGCCTTTTCAACTGGCTTACGGTTTGGAAGCCATAGCTCCTTTTGAGTTCAACTCCGAATCCCCTAGAGTGGGCAGTCTGCGTGCAAGTTCGGGTATGGAATGTGCTTCTATATCCCGTCTCACCTTATTGGAGGAAAGCCGCCGCTTAGCTTCACATGCTCTGCAAGCGGAGCAACGTCGTCGCAAAGCGTGGCATGATCGCCACCTCAGAAAGCCGAAAATAACGCAAGGCACATTGGTGCTACTCTATCAAGCAAAATATTTGAAAAAAGCAAAGAAGCTGGTTCCAGCTTGGCAAGGGCCCTTCGTGGTGGAAAAGATTCTGCCACAGGGGGCTGTGCAGTTAGTCACCTTGACAGGAGTTCATTTGCCACTGGTCAACGGATCCAGGATCAAGTGCTATCACTCGCCCTAATCATATACAAAGCTAATGATGATAGCCATCTCACCAACATACGATTATCAACTTCCCAGCTCGGTAATTCTCTAGGGCTTATCATCTTCATCTCTTCTCCAAACTTCATCATGGCAGTTCTTATCTTGGAAAACTCCCCTTGTTTCACTGACCAATAATTGACTCTGTCTCTGCTACATTCTGTTCTTGTAATTTTCGAATTCAAGTCTCATTTAATAGCCATTTTAATTATGGATAGTGTTCGCAGATTTAAGCAGCTCAATTGCATCTCCCTTTCAGCATTTAAATCTAGCTCTTCTCTCCTCCCTGTTCCTTCCTTTTCTACTGAATTGGTCCCTTGCTCAGTAAGTATCTTAGCATTTCTTAACCTTCCCCGTGTTCTCGTGTGTTCCTTGGCTTAAATGGAAACCACATAACCCTGCGGTAAGAATCGGCCCAGATTCTTAATTCCCCTCACTTTTTCCCTTATCTCCACCTCATCCTAGTCATTCTATTCCCCCGCCCTATTTTACCCCTATACCACCCCTCCTCGCTTCAGCCCTCGCCCTCCCTCTCCAGCCCTCGCACTCGACCTTCCCCTATCGACCCCTAGCATCAGCCCTGCAAAATGCGCCCCTGCCTGCATTGTTAGAAAAAATATTCTCACACAGAAACCCTCTCGCCTCCTACCCTATACCCTCGCCCCCTACCCTCACTTAACACCCTCTCGCCCCTATCCTCCCCTCTCCCCCCTACCCTCTCCCACACTCCTCTCGCCCCTACCCTCTCCCGCACCCCTCTCGCCCCTACCCTTAACTCTCGCCCCTACAATCTCCCTGCCTCCCCTCTTGCCGCTACCCTCCCACACCCCCTCTCGCCCCTGCCCTCCCATCTCGCCCCTACCCTATACCCTCGCCCCCTACCCTCACTTAAACCCCTCTCGCCCCTATCCTCCCCTCTCGCCCCTACCCTCTCCTAGCACCCCCTCGCCCCTACCCTCTCCCAGCAAACCTCTCGCCCCTAACCTCCCAACCTCTCGCCCCTATCCTCCCCTCTCGCCCCTACCCTCTCCCACACCCCCTCTCACCCCTAACCTCTCACAGCACCCCTCGCCCCTACCCTCTCCTAGCAAACCTCTCGCCCCTATCCTCCCCTCTCGCCCCTACCCTCTACCCACCCAATTGCGCCCCTGCCTGCCTGTCTTTTTTTCGGTTTGAATTCGACACTACCTAAATTATTCAGCCCTTCTGTCCAACCTCTGCCTAGTCCAATCCCAAACATTTTGCAAACCAAGCTGTGGCCCGTGTGCCTTTCCATCACTTTCTACTCAAAAAAAAGAACGTGTCTACTCAACTAACTGCCCTGTTTGTCATCCAAGACCCCACCATGGCAGGGGGTAGCAAGCAGGAGAAACAGCAAGAAGGAAGTAGCAAGAAGAAGGTAGAGTTGAAGAGGAGGAAAGCTTTGGTTGAAGAATCAAAGAGCGAAGCAGATGAAGCATCTGCAAGCAGCAGCAGCCATGACATAGATGACTTTACCTCCAGTGACCCAAGTGATGAGAGCTACAAAGCAAACTCAGCAGCATCTGATGATTCAGATGTAAATTCCGAGTCAGGTGCTTCCAGTGATCAGGAGGAACATTCAAAGGTGGCTCAGAAAAAAGAAAAGCAGCAAATCATCACTCATAAAATCAACAGGCCTGCTTCTTCAAAAAATCGCATAGCATTCTCATTACATTTTCATATGCAGCAACCTCGACCATCTCTCAGTGAGGTGCTTTCGACTGCTCAGCTACGGACTCTGGGCCTCACAGCATTGGCTGATGCAAATTTACCTGATACTATTCCAGCAGAATTGATACATCAACTGTTGAAAAACTTTCCAAAGGTCCGGGGTCACAAGCTAACAGCTACACAAGGCTTGGCCATGCCATGGGTATGACCAACTTTCCAGCTGTGAAGTCTACTACTCGCACCTTCTCTTTGTTGTCCAAGGATGCGACAATTCAAGCATGTCAAGAGCTATTGAGCTCGGATCACCCAAATTATGAGCGAAACAGACGGCTTCTCGCAATCTTCAGGTATTACTTTCTGGCTCGGGATGCCAAAGAAGACAAGGTTCAAACAGATATTCTCACTACATTCTCCCACTGCGACGGGCTATACTGTTTAATCCACACTATCCCATGTGGCTTCCACCAAATTCTCTTCAGCTCTTTGCAGTCTAGGGCTAAAAGATTTCGAGCCCAAGTGCAGTCTGTGCAGTTAACTTTTAGATGTTTTGCGGCACCTCTCTTGGCATGGATCATAAACATACCTATTAACATAAATGAAGTGGATGAGGAACAGGGAACCTCGAAAGGGAAAAGGAAAACCGTAAGCATGCAGGTTGACTCCACAGTCACCAAGAGAAAGAAGATCAAGGCGAAAGTGGTGAAGGATACAATGAAGTCTCTACTCTCCTTGCCAATTTCTGAGAGCCAGCAGACTAGGGTACATCCTCAGGGTCATACGTCTACTTCTACACCTGGTTCTGCTGTGCCGGCACCAGTGTCTACTGCCGCTCCTCAGGACAGGATGGTCACTTCACCCATACAGGATCCTCTTCCTTCTTCTCCCATCTTCACTCATACACCGGTCAACATATCACTCGCTCCACCTACAACAACAATGCCCGAGGCACCTACTACACCAAGTGTCCCTAATTCTAGCTCGCCGATTGTGCCACCCATTGCACCTAATTCTAGCTCGCCGGCAGTGCCACATGTGCGCCCTCCAGCATCACATCCATCTGAGGGATCTTCAGGTAGGACCGACTCCACTTCTCTGTTTCAGCTTTCAGAGAAGTTGCTTCAGGACTCCAGAGCTGCTATTGCCACCATCGAGCTAGGCGCGGAGCAGCTAGCTGCAACCCACCAACATCACTCTGCCACATACGCAGCTATGGAGGGATCTCTGCGAGTTGCCAAGAGTGCCATCGCAGATCGAGATGCAACAATTTTTGCACTACAGCAGGCATTGAAGATAAAGTCGAGGATTATTGATGACCTAAAAGCACAGGTGCACGGATTTCAAGAAATGCTTATGTATGATAACAGGCCTACCCAGGCTCCCGTGGGATATGGATGGACTGGGCCAAGGATACAGGTCCAGAATCCAACAGGCTTTGGAGCGCCAGCAGGTCCCTCTCAGCCCTCTCAGCAGTTCATGGGACACTACCCACAGGCCCAGTTCCAGTACTTCACTCAACAGGGGGCTCAGGTCCAGATGCCACACATGCAGAGCCAGAGTGTTCCTTGATGTGACAGTGTTGCTGGTGCACACCGCCATGGTTGCGTTACTAGGCGTCTGGAGTTCACTTCAGGGCAGGTGCTCCCATCTGCTGTGCAGCAGATGGCTGCTACAACCACAGGAAACGAGGTTATGCAAAGCACAGTACAGCAACCGAATAGTTACACTATCGATCTGATGGCTCCTCCCGATCCGGATACTTTTGGAGCAGCAGTGGCGACGACACTTTCCCTTGGGTGACAGGACTGTGCTCTTACCCCACCTTTCATTGTACATATAGTTACTTTTGCAGTTTCATTCAGTTTTGGCTCACCGAGACGGTGACCAGTCTTGTGGCGGGCAACCTGTAGCAGGCTACAGTGTCACTTCACACGACAGGCAGTTGGACAGTTAGCTACAGTTGGTCTGGTTCACACTGGACGGACCTTTGGGCTGGGAGTGACACGTGGCAGGTACCTACGGCGGTCTAGTGGACATCGTGGCCAGGTCACCACCACCACTCAGTTTGGAGATAGACTTAGCTGGCTGGACATTTATGGGTCGTTGGTGGCTCTTATGGTTGGACATATCAGTAGTCGTTTTGGGGCAGTTCTATCTTATCTTGTACGTAGTCGTCTAGAGAGAGTCTCACACAGAGCACGGCTTCACCATCCCTGCACATCTGAGCCTCGACACCCCATTTGTACCTGTGAGTCCTGGGCTGGATCTAAGTGTGCTGCCACGCCAGAGTCTGTACATGGTTCTTTGAGCTAGTTCTGGTCCACTATTGTGTCTCTGTTGTTATCCATTGTTGCTGTGTTTCATTCTGTTTGAGAGAGTTTCCATTTGTTGAGTGAGATTGTCACGCACATTGCACTGAGGGGCACCCATACTGTAGAGAGCACGACACATTATCCGCGCTACATTCACCGAGTCTCAATAGAGGCTCCACAAGTTGCATAGTGCTGCTTTTAGAGGATACGAATAGTGGGCACCTTTGGGAGGACCTGTGTTACAAATCCTGGCCCAGCAGACCTTGAGACAGAGGCCACTGGAGGCTTTGGGCTTGGGAATGCTGCCCATTGTCACGAGTGCAGTGGGACCTTGGAGAGTGGTTTTGGAGAGACCCCTTCTCTTCAGCTGATCACCCTGGGATCCCTTTCTTTCAGTAACTGTTCGACTGGGGCGTCACATACTGGCAGCACGAAGAGAGACTCGTCCTGCTGCAACGCTCCATTGGCAGGAGGAGGGTCTCACTGCTGAGTTCTTGAAAGGCTTTCGGGCACGGTTGTGGGACTCTAGACAGCCAAGGCGAGTCACTTTGTTCCAGTGGCTAGTTGCAAAGAGAGCTACAGCAGTGGGGAGTTGGCTGGTACATAGTGGCCTTTCAGCAGCCTGTGCCACTTGCGACCATCCTTTGGAGAGTCGGCCTCACTATCTATGGGACTACCCCATGGCACAATAGGTTTGGCTTCGGGTTCTTCAACTGATGCCAGCTCTTTCCACAACGCATCAGTACACTTGGGGAATTGTTGCCTGGTCCACCCTCACGGACCCGGTGCTACAGTTTCAGCTATCATCCACCAGCAAGATGATAGTGATCCAGGGGGATCGACCTACACTTCAACCTGCTACTACAGAGCTTACCCCCCAGGAGTGGAGCAGTGAGAGAGAGGTGTGTTGGGAGCTCCTCTGCGGCTTGACACTCTACTTCATTTGGCGGGCCCGTTGCTTTCGCATCTTCGAGGCTCGCCCTATCCCACCGGCGGAGGCTGTTAACGACTTTTGGCTGGAGTTGGTCCATACTCTCGGGGGCCAGTTCAAGAGGCTTTAGGGCAGCTCCGAACGCATGCAGGAGCGTAGAGAGGCTTTTCTGCAACTCTGGCGCCCTGGGCCCTTCTTCACCATGGTCCAGGGTGCACCCAGATGGCACTGCCGTCCACCTGTGTGGCTTTTCCCTGTTTTCTCATTGGGAGAGTCTCCCCTTGTTTTTTATGTAGCCCTCTCTAGTAGAGGTGGTTGTAGCCCTATGGCCAGTTTTAGTAACTAATGGAAGGATCTTTTTCTCGGAAAAAAACAAAGTTCCTAATACGCAGTTACGAATATTTAGCACAGGTTGACGTACATGCTTTGAGTTTGTTATTATGCTTTTGAAGTACATAAATTGCGGTTTAAGAAGTTGGTACAGATTTTTCAGTACAGTTTGGTATTTATGTTTGTATATAAACAGACAAGCAAAAAAATTAAAACTTACTAGCGTGGCTTCTGACACAAAACTTGCCCAGATGGCAGAGCAGCAGCCTTTAGAGACACATCATGCTCAAACTCGAGAAACAGCTATTGAAGAACTACTAGTCTTTCTTGAAGAAACTTTAGAACTTTGTGTTGGATCAAATGCAAAATATGGGGGAAAACAAACTTATGAAAAAGAAAAACAAGTGCAGATGGCAGGCACAAGATATGTACCCATGGTTGATTATGGGGAGGCAGGATCTAGGAAGATGCTTGCCAAGGTGCCAAGATGGAAAATCAAAGACATAAAACCCCAAAAGTACAATGGATCCCTACATAATTGATCTGCAGATGCGTTTGAGCAATGGCTCTCAAATGGGATCAATGTTTTTGTTTGTGCGAGATACATGGCAATGAGGCTCTCCTTGAGGCCATTAAGATGTTAGAAGATGGAAAATTAGGCTCTCCGCTGATGGCAAGACAACCGAGATTCGCGGAGAGCCTAATTTTCTAGTAGTGAATCTCCTTGAGGCCATGAAGATGTTAGAAGATGGAAAAGTTAAAATAAATTTGAGGACCGATCAAGGTGGTTGAGTTGGTCCAAGACTAGGCATCAGATGGCGAGGGGTAGAGATGCCCAAGGCCAAGCTCGGGGGATATTCCGAAAGGAGAGCAGCCAAGGTATGAACAAGGCCAATTTCTCTCAAAATGGGGAATATATATTAGATGGGTGATGAGTTGGAACTTATGCCATTGAGTCTTTTATATTTTACTCGGCCACTTTGATTTGTCCTTAAAGTTTCTAATACGTGCAACATAATTTCTTCACTTTTTGAAGTGTGGCTGTGATCTGTTTGAAAATTAGGGTTTCAACGATAGGTCAAAGAAGCAACCTACATCTGGTCTAATCTGGTATCCCTGTTCTTAAAAAGGTTCTTAGCCTAACCCTGAGACTTATCAAGACTCCTCCCTGGCTACACATTCTCTCTCAAGAATGCTACTCGCCCTTTTAACTTAAGTTTCTCTTCCGAACTCAGACTTTCCTCTCAACATGTTCTCTCTTTCTAGAAAAGATTTCCTCTATCTAGACCTATTTACTCTGTCTAGGCCAGAATACCTCTGCTTGTTTGCTTTTTAAAAGTCCTTTTCTGGCTTATTTTCAATCCAGAAAACATATGCTTTTTCCGAATGACATCAGCTTTTAATTGCTTTCTTTTTCCCAATGCATATAAGTGCTCTTGACTAATTAAAACGAACTTACAAGAATCCATTTTGAACTCTAAACTAAAAATAACATTATTTTTTTTGTGGGTATGACCTCCGAATCAGAACATTGAGTTGACGCAGATCTTTCAAAGCGTCAGACACCATCTTCTCTGTGAATTTTCTTTCATTCTCCGAGAGCAAAAGAACCGTCTGTTTTCTGTCAAATTCACATCAGAAAAATACTTAGTCCATGGCAGATTGAAATAAAAGCAGAAAGTTGTAAATGACTATTTCTTCAAACTTCTCTAATCATGGTCACATGCAGAGTATACAAATACAAAGACAGACTTGTAACAAGTAGAGAGAGATGGGGTTTGTAGTCTGCAAAGTCTGAGCTCAGGATCTTCTTCAACCATCCTCTCAATCTCCTTGTTTCTTAGCTGCCGTAGAGGGTGGTTTTTCCCCGAGTTCCATCAGCTTCTCCATCCCCCAATCACTACTGTCACAAAGTGATGACCTGGCATGACCTAGAGGACAGACTCCGAAAAGAAAGAGGTCAAAGCCCCGTTGAAAGATGCAGAAGAAGTTTAAGATCTTGCAGAACCAATCTAAGAGGCCAAGTACGAAAGGACACCAGTTTTTATGAGTTGTACCAACTTATGGGGTCCTATCCGATGCGGCCCAAAGGGATTAAAGGCGTAAATGGCTGACGTGGCAGCTGTACGGATCCACAAATTGTGTTGCTGACCTAGCTGAACGAACGGATTCTTCGCGATTTACGATGCTGACTTGGCACCTATACGGAATTCTGCGATCTGCTAAGGCGCTAGCTTTTGGGACCCAGATGCTTTTAGACTTGAAGCTTTTCATGTACATTGCTTTTGGAAGGACCAGGGCCTATAAATTATATGCCAAGGCCTCAGTCTCAAGCAAATACGCCTGGGAGCACTACTGAGATCACCACTTTATTGACGGAGATCTTGCATGGGGCAGCAGCAGAGGCATACCCACACACTCAACCAGATCAGAGAAGACGTTCTGGGAACATGCCTCAGAATAGTTGGTATGATGAGGAGTGCAGAGAGATGAGAGTTCAGATTCAGAGCGAGCTTATACTTGGAGTCATTACATATAGACAGTCTCGGATTGCCCTTCGGCGTTTAGTGCGACGGAAGAAGCGGGCCTTTTTAGCCCAGATGGAACGTGATTTGTATCAGCTCTTTTTGAGCCGAGATTCAGGTGAGGCCTGGCGTCTCTTCCATGAGCACTCACCTCCTCCAGTGATTACCTCTCCCGAGATTTGGGGTTAATATGCAGCATCATTATATACAGTACCTGGGCAACCACCATTACCAGACCCTCTAGAGCCATGTCCAGCCACTAGTACCCTTTTTACCACCGAGATGGTGAAGAACGCCATTGACAGGATGAGGACTAGGAGAGCATATGATCATGATGGTTTGGTGGCACTTGATACATGCTAGAGATTTACTGTCAGAGGTTCTTGCGCGGTTGTTTAACAGTGTCATGTGTGAGGGACTACCCGAGTCCTGGAGATTATCTACTATTGTACCTCTTTTCAAGGCAGGGGACCCCACAGTACCAGGGAACTACCGTACTATTATGATAGGGCACACATTGGCACGGTTGTATGCATCCATTCTTGAACAGCAACTGAGTAAATGGGCAGAAAATGAGGACATACGAGCAGCAGGTCAGGCTGGATTCAGGAGGGGTTTCTCCACTTTGGACCATATTCTTACACTCAGAGCCATTATTGAGGAGGGTCGGGCACATGGGAGACGGATGTATTGTTGCTTTGTGGACTTCCGCAAGGCATTTGACACAGTGCCGAGGGCCAGATTGATGCACAAGCTACTGAAGTTGGGAGTATCCACAGAGATCATATGGGGGATCATGGCTTTATACGGCTCAGTGACTGGCCAGGTACGCACTCCTGAGGGGATTTCTGACATTGTTCATTCCACTATTGGAGTGAAAGAGGGGTGTCCTTTGTCCCCTACACTTTTTGGTATGTATGTAGATGAGGTCTCTGACTACATTGACAGAGAGGGTGACAGAGGCGCTCAGCTGGCAGGGACATGGATCCCTTTATTATTATATGCTGATGATATTGTGTTAATGTCAGAGTCGCCAGAGGGCATGCAAAGACATTTGGATGCATTGCACAACTTTGCAGAGGATAGTGGACTGTCTGTGAACCTTGGTAAAACCAAGGTTATGGTGTTTAACACCACACCACAATGGGTCAAGAGATCGGCACCTACACTCGTATATGGCAAGGACACTGTGGAATACACAGATGAATATACATATCTGAGGGTGGTATTCACGGGACCGAGGTTTACCCTGAGGAGAGCAGCAGAGACTAGACTATCCAGAGCCTATGCGGCATTAGGAGGGCTAGAGAGGATGTGTTCGCAGGTTCAGTTTCAAGAACCACGAACAAAACTATGGCTCTTTGATACTTTGGTTGCTTCAGCTATGCTTTATGGGGTCCAAGTTTGGGGACCATCTATGAATCATGACAGTTGGAGGAACATGGAGAGACCCTTGGTATTTATGATATCCCGGATGATTAGAGCCAAGGCCTTTGTACCCCATGCGATTATTCGAGCGGAGGTAGCCGCCCCTCCTATAGAGATTGAGGCTCTTACCAGATCAGTGTCCTTTATGCACAGTCTCTGGGATACACATAGAGGCAGATATACTAGACTGGCTCTTGAGTCCTCTAGACAGTTAGCGATGCAGGGAGATGCATCATGTTGGTATGCACATATGACCTCATGGTTTCAGAGGCATGGTCTCAGCATGGATAGATTTCCTCCCTTTCAGTATTCCTTAAATGCACCCTCCCTGCCAGTCACACGGACGGAGATCACCAGACTCATTCGTTAGGATCTTATACAGTTGGACACCAGGAGGACATGGGTAGAGCCGATACAGGAGTTGGGCACGAAGATGGCTTTCTACAAAGAGCACCTTCTCCAACTTTCAGGGGATGGGTTTGTGACTCGTCCGAACTACATGGACACTCATTTATCTCATGTTCTGCGATGTGCTATTGGTCAAATTCGCACATCCTCACACCAGCTGGAGATTGAGACAGGTAGATTCAAAGGGATACCACCAAAGTCTAGGATATGTCAACTATGCAGTAGAGAGCCAGAGACAGAGCTACACTACATATGCCACTGCACTGTGTATTATGAGATACGAGGGCGCTTCCATTGCTTATTCAGGGAGGGTTTTGGACCCCTAGATAGAGTCATGAGGTATCAGGACCAGAGATGCCTTGGCTTATATCTACTTGAGCTACACCGACATAGAGACAGTCTGTTGGGGAGACATGGAGTACGACAGTCGCAAAGATAGATCACAGACTTCTTTGGATCGAGGGAGCCAAGAGACCAACCACCAGCACAGGGTTGTACCCGCATTCATACCAGAGGCACCCTCACTGACAGGGCGATTGAGCTCGGGAGATCGAGACGACCACGACCGAGACACAGGAGCACACTACATCGACGGAGACTCCAGCAGAGGATCAGAGGCATTCTAGCACGACACCCAGATTGTCATTGAGGGCCTATTCTACATTTTCACATTTCACATTTCACACTTCATTTCAGTTTTCATTTTTACTTTCAGTACTTTTTGTACTTGTACTTCAGACATTGTATTAGATTCACCACTTTGTATTTGATGCTCTCTCTCTCTCTCTCTCTCTCTCTCTCTCTCTCTCTCTCTCTCTCTCTCTCTCTCTCTCTCATCCCCATTAGTACAGGATGGAGCTAGATAGCTTGATGCATTCTCATGATTGTACTACCTTGAGCATATAGACATGCATATACCCCTAGAGATAGAGCTCCATCCCTCCTCAGATACTCCACTACCTACATTCAGTTCAGTTTTGTATCAGTTTTGTTTCATTTGTCTTTCCGATAGACGGATGACATACACACCGTGTACATTTGATTTGTCTCATAGGCCGATTTCGGCCTGACATAGACGTTAAAAATCTTTCTTTCTCTCTCAGTTTTGTTCAATTATTTCAGTTTTCTCACGTGTGTTGTGGTAGATTCCCGACTTGGAGTGTCCAAGTCTATAACAGTGGTATCAGAGCTCAATCGATTCTTCTTCTACGAAGGATCCAATCCCTTTTACTCACAACACGCATGGATTTAATCGACAAATCCCGCCAGGATGAAACTATGGCGCTCGACCATTCGGGCCCGGGCGAGAGCAATGAAGATTCCATTGAACATCGTCCATCTTCTGAAGATTCAGAGCAATACGGGCCATCTCCTCCTACTGAGTACGAAAGGATGGAGATGCAGCAGCAACAGTAGGTTGACGCTTGTGCCCAGTAGATGCTTCGATACTCCAAGGATCCACAGTATGAAAATTTTTTGGCCAAGTACCCGCTTGATGAGATGCATTCCAAATGGCACTCCGTCATCAGATCACCTCTGAAGTGAGCATTGAAGAAGTCAACTACACCTAAGTTTCCTGCCCAGAAGGTGTATTCAGAGGATGAGTTTGAAAAAGCAATACAACGAGGAGTCAGCAGACTCATGAAGACCAAGAAATTGCCGGGAAGGCAAAGTCGAGCAGGAGACTATTCGAGCTACTTGGGTCGGAGATCTACTTTTGAAAATGCCAACGCAAAGAAACGAGTTAGATTTGAGGATGATTCCAGTTCTTCTAATAGCTCTGACAGTTCTTCCACCTCCAAGTCCAATGACGAGTGAAGAAAGGGCACAAAGAGGAAAAAGATCCACACACACAGCAAAGGCAAGAAGAAGGCAAAGAAGAGTCGATCCCATAGAAGATCTCAGAAGTACTTTGACGGTTCAGACAAGGATTCTTCTTCCTCGGACAGTTCAAAGTCTGATGGGCCAGTGTTTGCAAAGAGAAATCATTTTTACAGAGCCAACCAGTATGATTTCCTTGAGGGTAGGAAGAATAAACCCAAAGATTTGGAGGAGGGTGGGCAAGCGATAAAGTTTGACACTTTTTCTGGCTTTAAGGATACTGACAAGGCCCTCGCTTTTATTCAACAATTTGCTACCGCATACTCCGGAGGACGCTATTCAGAGCACTCCAAAGTCGAAAGGACGGCATCCTACCTCTAGGGGAACGCCCAAACTTGATGGTCTACCCTGCTTCTACGAAGGGAGGCACCAACAAAGTGGCTTCAGTTCAAAAGAGTATTAATACACTTCCTCATGGCTCACTCCAAAATACGAACGTGATGTGATTACAGCTTGGAATCATCTAAGGAGGACCAAGGAAGACACCCTAGATACTTATTGCCAGAGATTTTGGGACACTTTCTTACTAGCCTCTTCTTTCAAGAAAATTACATTCAAGCAGCAGATAGAGCGATTACCTAAAGAGATACGAGATTATTATCTACTGCAGAAGTCCGAGTCCATGCAACAACTAATGGGACATGCAAAGAAAGGGTCCGCAATGCATGGGGGCACTCTTACGTACCCCACAGATAGATTGGTCACAGGTCGGACCGGACAAGATACGAACAACAGTAACAAAAGAGAAAGCCGTATAAGAGAAGACCTTGAGGCCCTCAACTGTCGATCGAGCAAGGAGCCGAATACCTTAAGGAGGGTAAATTTTACGGTTGTGGGAAACACGGGCATGTGTTAGCCAGGTGCCCTAATAACGCACCAAAGGAACAGCAAGAGAACAAGCCTGAGAGTTCTAGAGCAGCAGAGGAGTGAGCGAAGAAGGGAAAGACAAAATCTGAATTGGTAGCAGATTTTGTGGGGATTGACCCTGAGAACATAAATGAAAGTACGGAGCTCTACAGAGCGTGGGGCAAAGTACAAGATCAAGAAGCCCTCTTTTTCTTCAACGAAGGAGCCAAGGCCAACTTCATTTCGACTGAATTGGCGGCTCGACTTGGAATCACGCCAGATAAAATGGGACCACCAGCAGAGGCAGTTCTAGCAGCACCCGGTCGGGATGTTGCCAATGCACCTATCATAGGCAAACTTTGATTGCACTTTCAGAGGATTTGGGGCACGAGGACTTCTATATCATGCCTTTGGAGGGGTGTGATGTTCTGTTAAGAATCAAGAAAAGCAACTTTGAAGAATGAAAAGGGTAGAGAGATAGTACTTCATGTAAAATTGAAGGGTGAGTCAGTCCCACTTGTATTGGCTTCCGCCACTTCCAGATTGATAAAATCTAGTATGTCTGTTTACTCAATCTTCTTAAATGAGATAGATGACAAGAAAATGTCAAATTTGTCAAACCTTGAGAAGGAACACCAAGAATTATTGCAAGCTAAGGCTTACTGTTTCTCAAAAGGCTTTCGAAGAGAGTTACCTCCTCAACGTCCTGAAGATCACACAATTGATTTGATGCTGGGCAATACGCCACCGAACCAGCCACCTTACAGAGTAGACAAAGCCCAAAATGAAGAGATTACGAACCAAGTGAAATAATTATTGGAAAAAGGGTTAATTCAACCCAGTACAACACCATTTTGTTCGCCAATGCTTTTGGTTCTAAAGAAAGATGGATCTTGGAGAATGTGCATTGGCTACAGGGCTCTCAATAAAATCACCATCAAGGACATTTCCGATACCTAGGATCGATGATATAATGGACAAGTTACAAGGTTCTACTTGTTTCAGTAGAATCAACCTTAAAAGTGGCTATCATCAGATCAAGATTGCTCCTGGAGATGTATATAAGACCGTATTCAGGACGTCCTTTGGTTTGAACTTTGGTGATGCCTTTTGGTCTCACAAAAGCTCCTGCAATGTTCAACACGATGATGAACACGATTTTTGGAGATGGGCAACTTTTTTGACGTATTGTTCAAGAATGCGGCAAAGCATCGACATCACCTACTACAGGTCTTTTAGGCACTGACGCAACATCGGTTGGTGGTGAATGGAAAGAAGAGTAAGTTTTTCTTATCAAAGATTCACATTGTCTCTGCGGGTGTCAAAATGGATCCGGCTAAGGTTGAGACCATCAAAGATTGGCCAGATTTGAAGAATGTTCATGAGATTCGCAACTTTCTAGGTTTGAGTTCTTACTATCGGCGATTCATTAAAAAGTTTGCGGAGATTGATTGCTTTGACACAAACAGGGGTTCCTTTCACTTGGGGACAATCTTAGAGACTCTCAAGGAGAAGTTTTGCCAGAGTTGCAAAATCCATTTGAGGTATATAGTGATGCATATGGCCGCAATCTGGGAGCGGTCTTGATGCAAGAAGTCCATGTTGTTACCTATGAGTGCTCAATGTTTTCTAGACCAGAACGGGTTGCACAAATTTACGAGAGGGAGCTGTTGGCAATTATCCATGCTCTTACTCAATGGCGACACTTCCTACTCGGAGCCGATTTTACAGTGTTCACCAATATCAAAGTTTACGCTATTTCTTGTTCTAGAAACAGCTTTCGGACAAGCAAATGTGATGGGTAAATATTTTGTCACAATTTCATTTCGGAACATATACTGGCTCACAAGGAAAGAAAAGTGAGAGGTAAGCAGATACGCCGCTATTTAGTCAAGTTCAAGAACTGCCGGCAGTGGATGCGAAACGGGGATGGAGGAGGAGGACCTAGCACATACTCCTCGGATTTTAGAGCTTTTCCTTGAGTCTTTTGGTCTAGCTTCGACTATTCCAAGAGTTATCATTGATCAGCGGGTTGAATTTGGTGCAGTGCGGACTGCACAAGAGGGGTGTTACTCTGCTCCTTTGTCACAGATTACCCAGATGGATTAAAGTCACTGATTTCTCCTCAAACTTCAGGGGTACTGATGGGTTGACAGTATTCTGTTGTATCACTTTAAGAAAAGAAGTACTTTGAAATAGGAATTACCTAAATAGATTTGAGAAATATGCTCTCTCATGTGTGTAATGTTTGAGTGCATGATTGAAAGACGAAATGATTGTAGCATTTCGGTCTTGTTCACTTGAGAGAGGGGTGATGTATTAACAAGATTTAGTCAATTCCGACATCTGCTAGAGATCAGTGAGATCTAGATGTGATTGCTAAATACATTACGATGATCATGATTCTCATCAAATATCTTGGAAGGGGATATTGATGTGAATATTCAGTTACTGTCATCTTTGTGCAAGTATTAGATATGTGTTGTCCAGTGCACCAGTACTTAAGAGTCAGAGTCTACTGAACCGGTTGCTGGCTTATGTTGGTTTTGCAGGCGTAATCGAGGGCGATAACATTTCTTTCAAGAGGGGTGTATGTCACAAAGTGATGGTGTGACCTAGAGGACAAACTTCGGACAAAAAGAGGTCAGAGCCCCACTAAAAGATGTAGAAGAAGTTTTAACAACTTGCAGAACCAATCTGAGAGGCCAAGTATGAAAGGACAACACTTTTTATAAGTTGTACCAAATTATGGGGTCCTGTCTGATGGGCTCCGAAGGGATTAAAGGCGTAAAGGGCTGAGGACATAGCAACTGTACGGACCCACAAATTATTGTTGACGTGACTAACCGTACAGATTTACGTTGCTGACGTGACACTTGTACGAAATTCCGGGATTTGCGCTCGCTGTTGGGGTGTTAGCTTTTGGGACCGAGATGCTTTTAGACTTCAAGCTTTTCATGTACATTGTTTTTGGAAGGCCCGGGGCCTATAATTAAGTGTCAGGGCCTCAGTCTCATACAGATACGCTTGGAGCACCGCTCAGACAAGGACCCTCGCACATTTGTATTTTGTGAAGCATTGATAATAAAGAAATACCGAAAGCGGCGACAGTCTTTGGGGCCAATCTCTCTGGGCGTAGAACTTCGCCATGCCATGTCGTCTCCCTCTGTCAGTTTTGTTCAATTCTTTCAGTTTGCTCATGTGTGTTGTGGTAGATTCCCGACTTGGAGTGTCCAAGTCTGTTACAACTACCCTCTCTGGCATCTACCTCAACCAGCTCATCATCAACCTTATCACCTCCCCCAATACACTTTCCACCAATTGTGCTACAGCCGGCTTCTATGCAGCCTACAATGGAGGAGCTGACAAGCATTCTGGCTAAGGTGAGCATCTGGACATGAATACAAGGATTGCTACTACCTAAAAGGATTGCGACAACTATAGCAAAGCCTTGCTCCTACCCTTCAAGAAGGGTTGGTACCTACATCCAATATGGTTTTCCCCTACTGCCATCCAAACCACATGCCACCTTTTCTGACTACACCCTCTATGCAGGGTATGCAAAGCACTTTTCCATCTCAGAGCTTTTATCATGCTAATGCTTTGTCATCCCCTCAGAGATTCTATACCTCAACATCCACCTCCATGCAGCAGGAGTACAAACCACCTCAACCCTCAACTCGACCATCCAATCGGCCCATTTTGTGTTACAATTGCGGGGAATAAGGGCATTACCAAATCAAATGCCCCCTGCCAGAAGTGTCTCTCCTTGCTGTCATTGACCTAGGGCTAAGGAGAGTCCCAAACAACGCACATCCACGTTTTCAAGTTAGAGCTAGCCTAAATTCACATTTCCCAAAATCAATCTCATAGCAGTTAGCACCATCCCTCAATTGCTACGTTCTACTCATGTGGTGGCCCTTGAAGACAAATTGCAACAGGTTGAGGAGCCTGCTAATGTCCTCACTCAGGCACATAGGGCAGCCCTCCGTCTCAGCCTTCCAGCAAGTTCAACTCTTCCACCCAATATCTCACTAGTAAATACACCTCCTCCAGTAACTAACAAGTCATTTCCTAGTGCCAAGGGAGGATCTTCATCTCTACTCTTCGATATTGATACGGCTTTCTTGGAAGCAGTAGCTAACCTACAGTAGATCAAGGTACCAGAGAAGGTACTAATACAAAGAGACAAGTCTACAGCACAGATCAAACACCTTACAACAAGTGTCTCCCTATGAGATGCTTCGGCTAGTTTTTGAAGTGACACCCTCGTATTTATTCAGTTACTTTATCCCAAAGCAGGTCCTAGTGGCGGATATCTCCTAGTGCACCCATCAAAGTCCTATATGATATTCTACCCCGTTGCTCCCCCCACTAATTATAGAAGCCCTCGTCTCATCATGTCCATCTTGGGGCAGCAATTCTCAGGAGTAATAGGGCATGGTTGATTTGACATCAACCCAATGCCTGAGTTCACTATGTTGGAATTTGGTTTGCAGCCTACTCGGCCTGTCCCCTTCATAGTTGCATTGGCCGGCTCGAGGAAAGTCTACCCATTAGGCATAGTGGACAACGTGCATCTGCAGGTATAAGACTTCACCTTTAGCTTGGATTTTGTTGTATTTCGCCTTCCCTAGGTTGAGGGTGGCTTTCCTTTGCTCATCGGTAGACCATAGCTGTGGCACACTAAAGCACTAAGTGATTGGGAAAATCACGCCATATGGATACATACTCAAGGCTCCCAAGATGGATCCAATGGTGCATCATAGGTCTTTGTCAGTGGAGTCCAATCCCGAACTCGAACAACCTACCCCATTTGACGGGCTAGAGGAAGTGGAACCGGCCCACAGACTCATTAGAGGGCAGTAGACTTTAGCTTTCACCCGATCTTTACATTGCTAAACTTTACGACACAGAAGCACTTCACAAATAAGCCTGTGACTGGAAATTACACTTCAAACAAAACACGGCCTGGGAGCTAGAGTGCTTCCAAGCAGACAGTGACACCGTGTTGGCCCCAAGGTTGGTGCCCCTCTCGGTTTTTCTTTATTCAGTTAAAATTTTGGAGAAAACTTGTAAATTTCTACGAGCTATCTCACTTTTATTGGGCTGAAAATGACCTACTCTACCCGGATTTCAGCAACATAACCGCATTAGGAGGCTTCACAAACAAAATCTCCAAGACAAAGATGACTTTCCCTGCGCATTTCAGCACTCTCCCAAACCTGGCGAGAAATTGCAGCACGCTGAATTCTCTGTTATCTACCCCAAAAATGCGCCAAAACACCTGTACAATAATCCCCTAGCTTCCCAAAGCTCCTAGGGATATAAGGGGTCAAAAAGGGTCAAAACCCTAAACCTGAAAAAATACACAGCAGGATGTAATTTCTTTTTTCGGACTAGGTTTCGCGTGCCAATCGCATCCGAAACAAACCCTCAAGCTCCCGCACTTGTAGGGCTACTTGCCCTTCGAATCGGACGAGATTTCTCGTGTGAAATCTCTCCGAGTTCACTTGTACATGCGGGGGATTAGCAATTAGCTAATCCAGTACCTGTGCAAGAGGCTCTTGCCTCAGCAAGCGTGCATGCACCCACACAACTGTATATACAAATGAAAAGCCCTTGAGTTGGGCATCACGATTCTCTATTCTAAAGGGGAGAGAGGTGCACGAGAGTGGAATCATTGTGCTACATAGAATAGGGGAGAAGGAAAGCTTTCCATTAAAGCTGTGATCACCATAACTTTATGTCGCAATGGCCTAGTGACACATAGTCTGCCGTGCATCATCATAAAACCGTCCCTGAGATATACTGCTCATGGCGTTGCCCATCTTGCAACTCTTCAAAGATCCTTGCAAAACCTTCATCAGTAGCATATTGTTCCTTCATGTCATCAAGCTCATGATGATAAGAAATTGACACAGCTGAAATTTGTGGTTTTCTTGATAACGCATCAGCCACAACATCCTTCGTGCCTTCTACATGCACAATTTGAAAGTGGAACATAGAGAGAATGTTTGTCCATTGCATATGCTTTTTGAATAACTCGATTGTGTCAAGAAGTATCGCAAGGTCTGATGATCTATATATACCTAGATGAACCCATAATAAGCCCAAACTCACCTTTAAAGGAAAGTGCAAGGTTTAATGATCTGTCTGGACAACAAAATCAGCACCTAGTAGGTAGTGTTTCCAACTAGAAAGCACATGAATCACGGCCTGTAGCTCTTTCTCATAGATTTGCATAGTCTTTTCCAACCCTTGCAAGATTCTGCTTTCATAAGCTACTACCCGTCCATCTTGCATTAAACTGCCCCAATACTATTGCCACACGCATCACACTGGACCACAAATTACTTCCTGAGATCTGGTAGAACAATTGCTGGATCCGAAGTCATCTTTTTCTTTAAGAGATTAAAAGCTGAATCTCTTTTTGTGTCCACATGAAAGTGACCTCTTTCTTTTGCAAAGCATGAAGGGGTGAAGCAATCTTGGCAAAGTTCCTGATAAACCTTCTGTAGTACGAACATAATCCCAAGAAGCTACGGACATCGTGCACAGTCTTTAAGTCTAGTCATGTCTTGATTGTTTCAACCTTAGCAAGATCCATTCGAACACCATCCTTTGACACTATGTGGCCAACAAAGAGGATCTCTTCCAAGAAGAATTCACTTTTCTTAGGATTGACGAGCAGCCTATGACTGCGTAATTCTTCAAACACATTGGTCAAGTGATGCCTATGCTCCTCTTTATTCTTCTAATAGACTATCATGTCATCAAAGAATGTGCCAACAAACTTTTGATGTGGGCGGAAAATCCAATCCATCATCCTATTGAACGTAACAAGAGCATTTGTAAGGCCAAATGGCGTCACTAGAAACTTGTAAAGACCAAATGTCATCCTAAACGCAACCTTATGCACAACCTCTGGCCTGATACAAATTTGATGGTACCCACTTTTAACATATATCTTGCTGAAAATTACTGCACCCTCTAGTCGGTCAAGAGTATCATCAACCATTAAGATAGTAAACTTGTTCTTGATGGTATTCTTATTCAATGCACGGTAGTCAATACACATGCGCCAAGAGCCATGCTTCTTCTGCATTAGAAACACTCGCGAGCAAAAGGGTGAAGAACTAGGTTGAATCAGCCCTTCCTCTAGCAGCTCCTCTCCTTGGCTCATAATCTCTTTCTGTTGGGCTGCACTAACCCTGTAGGGAGGCCTATTTGGTGGGCTACAACCTGGCACCAAATCTATCGCATGATCCTCAAGCCTGTCAGACGGCAAGTGAGACGGTAATGAATCAGAAAAACAATCGCTAAAACTCTCGCAAAAATGCTAACCTTTCTTTATCTAATATAGATAAATTTTGATGACAATTATATGGAACATCAGGTGCAAAAATCAAGTATGCATAAAGATGCTTCTTAATTACAGAGATCATAGCCAAAGGAGATACAACAGGGACAGACTCCCCTTTAAATTATACATCAAGGATGTGAGTTTTGCACCTATGTTGAAGGGTGATCTTTTTGTTGAAGATACTAGCACTCCCATGTAAACGAAACATCCACAGGATTCTCAACAGCACATCGGACCCTTCCAATGGCATGATATAGAATTCCTCTGTCTCCACAGATGACTGAATATATAGACACAACTTTCGAATAACACATTTTCAGTGGCCAAGACATGCTAACCCTACTCTGTTGTATACCCCATCTCTTTAGCTTTAATGCCCAACCTGATAGCCAACTCTGGTGAGATAAAGTTTGCTTTAGCACCTGGATCAAAGAAGATAAGTGTTATCTGACCTTTGACTTTACACGCTATACATCACCCACCATATCTGACACTAACCCAGCCGTGGGTTTGGGCTTCTTCCCTTTCTTGTTCTCTTTGTCCTCCGAGTCAGCTGGCCTCCTCCTCTGAGACAATCTGCAGTGAAATGACCAAGCTGCTCGTATATAAAGCATTTGTTCTCAGCCATTAAAGCCTTCTTTTCCTCGAAAGACTTGCGCACAAAAGGCTTCCTTTTCTTTTTCTTAGCCTATCCTTCAGGCGTCTCGGCTTTTGAGCTTTTGATTTTCAGCTTTTGGGGCTCTGCTTTTAGCAACCCTTGTACTCTTTAAATAAGTGGGTAGGCCACTCACAACTCAGGGCATCTGGACGCAAAGTCTAAGTGTGAGCGCTTGCCCGCACTCTTGTACTTTGAACTCCAATTAATACAAAAAGAAATACCGAAAGGGGCGCCAGTCTTTGGGGCCAATATCTCTAGGCACGGAACTCGCTGGGCCAGTGTTGAGTCAATTGTAAACTATTTACTGTTTTGAAGTGGTTATTTGGTGCTGTCGTGGTAGATTCTTGACTTGGAGTGTCCAAGTCTGTTACAATGGTATCAGAGAACGGCCGATTTCTCTTCTACGGGAAATCCGATCCCAAATTTATTTTTTTCCCGCGGCACCTATGGCTTCAGGCAAATAAGATGAATGGAGTCCCCAAGAGATAGTGTTTCCTGATCTATATTGTTTTCATTCTGCTGGAGTGAGGTTTCATGCATATTGCACTAAAGAGAACCCACAGTAGAGAGCACGACACACTTTCCTGCTACATAGACAATTTGCTACAAGTCTAGTGTCATCTGCATAGAGAAAAAGGTTATCCAAGTGCCAGAACAGCTGAGCCGCTCTATGCTCCTTAAGTGATAAAGTCCAAGATCTCATCAAGGTTGCAACAAAAGAGCTGCTCTAATCCCTGTTTCACCCAAATGCTGAAAGGAATGGAACCTACCTCTCATAACAACACAAACAATGATAATCAAAAGATGGCACCATGGACAACCTGCATCACTAAATACAAACTGGACGTATTTCAAGAGAAACATAAGAATGGTCAATTCATGTATACCATACATAAAATAGCGCATCCAAACCTTCTTACTAACGAATGAATTTTTCCACAAGGAGGTACTTCAAAGGTTGCCAGTGCAAGCAAAACCCTCAATAACCAAAGCACACAGAAAAAATGGACATTACCAGGCACTCCAAGATTGCTACACGATACAAATGACAACCGATAAGAGTCCACATGTAAAAATTATGGCATTTTAAATGATTGCTTCCTAAATGTTTCGATCAAGCATACACATTACAAGCATTTGTATACTAGATGACCCAACAACATAAATGCATCACAAAATACAATAGTTAAGAGAAAATACTGCAACTTGGTTGAATGTTCACGAAGCGCTAACTGATGAGACTTGTCCAACTGCCTCAAGACTGTGGCAAGGTGATTATTTGCCCCACAAATTACAACATGTCCTTCTTCCATTACTTCAGAATGAGCCCCTTCTCGCAACCATTCCATGCGGCTCTTGGAGCATCATCAAAGCACAAAATTATGTCACATAGTTGATCCCAGATAATGCATACAAATATTGAAGCAGTTGGTAACCTGTTGACTTTTGAGCTATTATGTAGAAAAACCAGCAAGACTTTGATCTTAACTCATACTAATCAATACACCTTTGTATGCACATGTTGCAACTTTGGGGGCTCTAAGTATAAAGCTCCAGAATTCTTGTCCATTTTCAGTTCAAGAACTGTCAAAATAAATAAACAAAAAGGGCATCTAGCTTACAATACAGCAGGAAACTATCAAGGGAAATTGTAGAAGGATACATAAGGTGCCCCAGGTGTATGGCAAGCTCTTTACAAAATTAAGATCTAGAGAGAGACTTGTAAGCCAGTGTTTCATATACTGCAGCCTTAAGTCATGTCTTGCAAGATGCTGATGAGTGTGAATTATGTATACTAGAGACTAGAGATTAAAACTTTCTTTCTGGCTCGCCCCGTAGACAAAAATTATGCCTCAGAATCCACACAAAGCAGGCTTATGTTGTTTACTGGCAACTGCAATGGAAAAGGGAACACACAAATGCAGCATCAATTTATACAGCTACCTATCAAAGGGTTAAAAACGGGGGTTTTACTCTAGTGAAGTGACCCGTGTTTCAATGAGTGCTCAATACTGCACAGAATAACTTTAGAAATGCAGTAAAAATTTGAAGAGCTTTGCGTAGCCACCTTCTCAAAAGTTTGCAAAAAGGGGCTTACCATAATTTCCACTCTTTTTACTGCATTCACAATTTATAAATACCCACTACCTCAATAGCGCTAAAAGCCTTCCAAGTTGAAATCAAAATCTTACAAATCTTTAATCCTCCTCAAAACCAATAATTTGTCTCACAAGCCCAAGACAATCTCATCAAAGTCTTGTGGCCCTTTGTATGAGGATCTCCAGCCCTGTGTAAATTTAAGGCGAGTTTAATATCACCTCCTCCCACTTTGAAGGAGGAGATAAGTTTCCGTAAGAACTTGTTTCAGGTCTTCCATAACCTATCACAGTCCTCATACACAGATTTCTAGGTTTCTCATGTGATCGTGATTGAAATTGTTTCTGTACAGTGCCAGAAGTACAATGGGAGCCTTCCTTCCATTGCATAGCCAAGCCAAGCACTTCAGTTTAGGCTTAAAGTGCAGGCATCCTCTCTGATAAGTTTCTAGCAAACAAAAACGCAAATCTCAAAAGACCTTCTAGGCTGAAATACAAATATCCTTTCCCTCGGCATGGGAAAAACACAAAGAACTCCCCTTCTCCAGCTTCGATTTGCAAATACAATGATGTCTTTACGTTAAACACAACACCAAATCCTCCTGCCATGCTACGAACCTTTCATCTCAAGCTGGCTAGGCATCTCACTGCAAATACTACCACAGCGGTTGCCCGCACCCCTGTCAAGAAGAAAACTCAACCTCAGATCCTTCTTTCTAGCTAGAAACAAAGGTTCATGGCAGAAATGGCAGCGCCCTACTCTGCTCCATCAGATAGAGCATGACTGCAACCCTCTATCACATGCTCTTGAGCTCCTCTACACTTCTTCATTCATGGGTGGAACATGCCGAGACCCAAGGCTGAAAAAAAGCAGCAACTACGTCAAAACAAACCTCAATTCACTACCCTGGCCCACATGAGATCTGATACCATGTCAGATGTGCAGAAAAGAGATAATAGACGCACAAGGCTTGAGAAAACATGAAGGCGAAGGAAAGATAGAGGCCCATGCAAGGGAAGGGGGGGAAGTTGCTTTTGGAAATAAGGTGCTTTTGGAAATAATATGCTTTTGAGATCAATTGCTTTTGGAACTTGTAACAAACTTGGACACCCCAAGTCAAGATTCTACCGCGACATAGCAGAGATTCACTTCAAATTAATTCACAAATCACAAGAGAGTCAACACGGCCCGGCATAGTTCCGTGCCAAGAGATATTGGCCCCAAACTCTACGTCCAGATGCTCTGAGAAGTGAGTCCCTAAGGCCACTAATAAACATTACAAAGGGTTGCTAAAAGAAGAGCCCCAAAAGCATCTTAAAATCAAAAGCAATGGTCTCCAAAAGCGACTGGTCAAAAGCTATCAACGTAATTTGCGGAAGATCCGTACACTGTCAGCGCAAAAAACAGGGAGTCCGTATGCTGCTACCACGTCGGCACAGTGAGCGTGTATCGTGGACATCCGTACAGCCACGTTAGTGCCAGATGCGGAATTTCGTACTGCCACGTCAGCCTGTCGAGGCATTTTTCGGGCGTCCGCATTGGGTGCCACGTCACCATGCATGTATGTGTGTTTGGGTGGCTCTGCCACGTCACCAATTTGTGACATACCCCCCTCTTGAAAGAATTGTAATCGCCTTCAATTACGCCTACAAAACAGACAGAGGCCATAAACTGTCTTAGTAGACACTGACTGTTAGTACGGACGCACTAGCCACAACACATCTAGCACTTGTACAAAACGACAGTCACATCACAGGACATCACTCGACATCACATGACAAATCAGAGAAAAATTCATTCCAAATCTCAGACCATGACCATCGGCAACGTATTTAGTAATTGTCTCTAGATCAATTCCGGACCTCACTGATGCCCGATTAACTAATCCTTATTGCAATCATGCCTATAGAGATTTATGAGACCGAAATGCTACAGTCATTTCGTCTTTCAGTTCCTGTACTCAAACAAGTCAAGTACAAATCAATCATATTCATTTTCGAGAATTCCTGTCATAAAGTCATACAACAGAATACTAGTCAGCCCATTAGTATCCCTGAAACCCAAAGGGGACATCAGTGACCTTATTCAAAAATCGGGGTAATCTGTTGACAAAGGAGCGGAGTAACTCCCCTCTTGTGCAAACCCGATGCACTAGATTCACCCTCGCTGAACTAGGGGTTCTATCAAAGTAGACTATGCTAAACCAAATTCTTCAAGGTGAAGTTCCAAAATCTGAGGAGTATCTGCTAGGTCCTCCTCCATCCACTTCGCATCCAATGCAAGATAGTTCTTGAATTTAATCAAGAACCGCCTAATCACTTTACCTTTTATCTTTTTGTCCTTGTGTGCCAAAATCTGTCGTGGAACGAGTATCTCCTCGCTTTCCTCCACTTCGGGTTGCTCATCAAGCTCCCCATCAACAAGCACATCGCCTTTAAAAGACTTCAATAGACTCACATGGAATGCATTGTGAATCTTCCAAGTATCGGGCAGCTTGAGTCTAAAGGAGACATCATTTATCTTTTCTTTTATCTGGAAAGGGCCATAATACCTCATGCTAAGCTTTGGAAAAGCCGCTCCTTTCCTTTTCGTTTTCTTAGGCGTGCCTTCTCAAAACGTAAGAGCACCCAATCGTCTTCCTTTAATTTCAAATCTCGTCGATGTCAATCTGCTGCCTTCTTATAGCGTTCTAGAGATTTCGCTAAAGCCTCCCAGACCTTGGCAAAAGCAATGTCCAAGTCCCTCGTGTACTGGTCGGCTTCAAAATCCTTATTCTTTAGTGCTAAGGAAGGGTGGAACCTTCGAAGCACCTTCAATTATCTCAAATTGCGCCTTTCCCGTCAAAGAGTGAATCGTGTTGTTGTAGGCAAATTCCACCAAAGGCAAATATTTTTCCCATTGAGTCTTTTGATCGAAGATGTAAGACTTCCATAAATCCAGAACAATTGAATTTGCAATCTCACATTGCCCATTTGTCTGCAGGTGGAATGATAACGAGAACTGCAACGTGTGCCAATGTTCTCCCAAATAACCCTCCAAAACAAACTCGTGAATTGGGGATCTCTGTCGGAGACTATTGTCTCAGGCATGCCGTGTAGTCGGAAAATCTGTGCAATGAACAATCTCGCTAAATGATCCGGTTTGACTGTTTTCTTCCCTGGAATGAAGTGAGCTGCTTGCTTAATCTGTCGATGACAACCCAAATGCCATCATGCCCACTTTGTGTCTTCGGGTCATTGCAATAATTTCCCAAGGGCGGGTGGGAATGGGTAAAGGTTGTAGTAATCCCTGTGCCATATGCATGTCAAACTTGAACTTTTGGCATACTGAACAACTACGAACAAAGTCGTCCACATCTTTCTTGAGTCTCAGCCAAAAGAAGTAACACTCCACACCTTTCAAGGTAGTGTCGATGCCACGGTGACCCGTAAAAGGTGGACAATGGCACTCAGTCAAAACCTTTTCCCTCAACGTCTATGTGACGCTCAACATCGTTTTCTTCATCAAGTAGCCATCCGGTATGGAATATCCCGCTACTACCTCCCCATTTTGTATTCGTGTGAATACATCAAAAAAATCCGGATCTATGGCGTACTGATCAACCATGTCCTTGAAGCTTCTATGATGAATCGTGGAAATAGCCAAAACTAGAGGCTTCCGAGACAATGAATCTGCCACCAAGTTTTTCTGTCCCTGAATATGGACAATCTAGAAGTGAAACTGTGACAAGATGTTAGCCCACCGCATCTGCTTTTCCGAAAGCTACTTCTGTGACAAGAAGTAGCATAAGCTTTGGTGATCAGTGAAGACCGTGAAATCGGCTCCGAGTAGGTAATGTCGCCATTGAGCAAGAGCTTGAATCACCTACCAAAAGCTCTTTCTCATAAATCTGTGTTGTCAATTATCGCCTTGAAAACAATCGGCTTTCATAGGCAATCACATGGCCTTCTTGCATTAAGACTGCTCCCAGACTACGACCACAAGCATCACAATATACTTCAAATGACTTTTGCAAGTCCCGCAAAGTCAACACTAGTCCAATAGTCAGTTTTCCTTTAAGTGTTTGAAAGGTAGTCACCTTTGTCGGTCCCCACGAGAAAGGGACTCCTTTTTGAGTCAATATGTGCAAAGGGGAAGCTACCTCTACAAACTTTCAAATTAACCGCCAATAGTAAGAACACAAGCCCAAGAAGCTTCTAACTTCATGAACATTCTTCAAATCTGGCCACTCACGTATAGTGTCAATCTTGGCCGGGTCCATTTGTACTCCTGCTGCTGAGACGATGTGTCTCAAAAAGTGTATCTCCGAAAAGAAAAATTCACTCTTTTTGACATTGATAACTAATTTGTGATCATGCAATGCTTGAGAGACCTGTAGCAGATGGTGTCAATGTTTTGCTTCATCCTTGGAGAAGACTATAGTGTCATCAAAGAAAGTGCCGACAAAAGATCGATACTCTCGAAAATTCCTATCCATCATTTGGTTGAAAGTCGTTGGAGCATTGGTAAGGCCAAAAGGCATCACCAAAAATTCATACAAACCAAAACTTGTCCGAAAGGCTGTCTTATAGACATCTCCCGGAGCAATTCTGATCTGATGATATCCGCTTTTCAAATCAATCCTGTTGAAACAAGAGAATCCCTTCGGTCAAGAATATCATCGATCCTTGGAATCGGAAATCTATTTTTGATAGTGATTTTATTGAGAGCTCTGTAATCAATGCACATTCTCCAAGATCCGTCTTTCTTTAATACCAACAACACCGGAGAGCAATAGGGTGAAGTACTCATATGGATAAGACCCTTTTCAAGGTCTTTCACTTGGTTCATGATGTCTTCATTCTAGGCTCGGCTTACACGGTAAGGTGGCCGACTTGACCGTGTGCTTCCAGGAATCAGATCAATAGTGTGATCCTCAGGACGAGATGGGGGTAACTCCCTCGCAAGCCCTCAGAGAAACAATCAGCATGTGTGTGGAAAAAATCTTGGTGTTCTTTATCAAGTTCAGACATGTTCGTCCTGTGTTCATCATTCAACTCTTTCAAATAGATCGAGTAAACAAAGAGACTAGATTTCATTAATTTGGAAATGGCCGAAGCCGATACAATAGGGACGGAGTCGCCCTTCAGTTTTACACCAAGTAAATTTTTCGGCCCTTTTCATTAGTCAAAGTTGCTTTCTTAGCCCGATAGTCGATCACAGCGTTGTTCTTATGGTACGAAGGGACTCCTAGGAAGACGTCACACCCTTCCAAAGGCATGATGTCCTCATTCCCTAAATACCCCTGACAATGCAAACGAAGTTTGCCAATGACAAGCGTAATGGCCATGTCCCGTCCAGGCGCCGCTAGAACTGCCTCTGTTGGTGGTCCCATCCTGTCGGGTGTAATCTCGCGCCGCACCGCCAATTCGGGTGAAATGAAGTTGGCCTTGGCTCCTCCATCAAAGAAAATAAGGGCTTCTTGATCTTTCACTTTGCCCCAAGCTCGGCAAAGTTATGTACTTTATCTATCTAGATTGGGTCAGTACCCATGCAATCTGGTACCAGTCTTGCTTTCATCTTGCCTTTTCTGCCACGTTCCTCTGCTGCTCTAGAACTCTCTGGCCTGTCTTCAATTTGTCCTTGCTATGCCTTTTTGGGGCACTTTGTAGAGATGTGCCCTTGTTCCCTGCAACCAAAATACTTCCCCTCTTTGAGATAGTTAGCCCTTTCTCAAAGAGTCAGTCGGGGTCATGTATCCTTCTTTTCTTGGGAACTCTTTTTCTTTCTACTTTCATTGTTAGAGGTCTGTCTGGTCCTCTGAGTCAAGATCTCATCAGTGGGGTAAGTCAAATTCCCCGAATGTATCGAGAAACCCCGTTTCTCAAGACCCATTAATTCTTGGATAGAATTCAACTTTTGTTCAAGGCAATAGTCTTGGATCTCTGTATGGAGTCCGTAGCAAAACCGCTCAATATATTCCTTAAAGGTGACCTTCTTAAATGAAGAGGTTGGAAAAAAAGAGTCCCAAAACTTTTCGCAATAAGCGTCCAAAGAATCTTCCTTGGTCATCCGAAGATGGTTCCAAGCGGTTCTTATATCCTGTTTGTACTCTCGGGTCAACCAAGAAGGAATAAAGAGCCTTTCGAATTTCAACCACTTGGCTTGAGCTTCTTTCCTCTAAAGAAGGGTGGACCACCATGTTCAAGCATTTCCTTTGAGAAAAGATGCATCCCTCCTACTCTTGGAGTGCTCTCAGTAGTGCCCTCCAGAGAAGGCTATGTCGAACTGCTGGATGAAAACCAAAGCCCTCAGAGCATCTCAGAATCCAGAAAAGAATTTGAATTTTATCAATTGTCCACCTTTAAATTCTTTTGCTTTCTTGCTCTCGTCTTCGAATAAGTCATATTGGTTGGCTCTATAGAAGTGCTTCTCCTTTCCATAAATCATATGGTCAGCGGAGTCCGAATTGTCACAGGATGACTCCTCCGTAGAGCTATCAGAAACTGGGCGGAATCTGAGTTTCTTTGCTTTTTTCTTGTCCTTTCCGAAGCTTTGCTTTTTGCTTCGCTTTTGCCCTTTCTGTCCTCCTCGCTCAAGTCAGAAGAGCTAGAAGAATTGTCACAAGAAGAGGAAGAAGAAGAACTGGTTAGTCCTTCAAAGCGTACACGCTTCTTCTGCATTCTTGCAGATGCAAAAGAAGATTGACGGCCCAAATAAACACGGTAATCAGTCCCCTTCTTGCGCTTTTTCAATTGCTTTTTGGATTGATTCCTTGTGTCCAAAAGCTAATTGATCTGAGTTTGAACTACCTCTTGAAGTTCTTGTTCTGTAAATATCCTCGGAGGAGGAGTTTCTTAATTGCCAGTTTGATTGGTGGTTCAGTGGCTTTCTGCCATTGAGTGTGCACTTCAGCGACAGATTGCTGAGACAAAAATTTTGTAGTCTGAGGGTCTTTCGCAAATTTAATCATCTGCTTTGTGCACTCGTCAACCTACTGTCGACGCTGCATCTCTTGAAGTTCATACTGAGTGGGCTGAGGTGGCCCGTACTCTTCCTATGTTAATTTATTCAAATCTTCTACGTGGTCTCCTCCCGCATCAGCGGATGCAAAAGAAGTCGACTGATTCTTTTTAGAATCCATACGTATCACGAGATAAGGGATCGGATTTCCTAGTAGAAGAGAAATCGATCGTGCTCTGATACCATTTTAACAAACTTGGACACCCCAAGTCAAGATTCTACCGCGACACAGTAGAGATTCACTTCAAATTTATTCACAGATCACAAAAGAGTCGACACGGCCGGGCGTAGTTTCGTGCCAAGAGATATTGGCCACAAAGACTGGCGCCCCTTTTGGCATTTATTTTTATATTAATATTTGAGCAAAATACAACTGAGGCCGCGCGTGCTCGCTCTCAGACTCTGCATCCAGATGCTCTAAGAAGTGAGCCCCTAAGGCCACTTATAAACATTACAAAGGGTTGCTAAAAACAGAGCCCTAAAAGCATCTTAAAATCAAAAGCAATGGTCTCCAAAAGCAACTGGTCAAAAGCTGTCAACGCAATTTGCAGAAGATCCGTACATGTCAGCGCAAAAAGCGAGCAGTCCGTGCGCTGCTGCCACGTCAGCATAGTCAGCACGTGGATTAACGCCAGACGCAAAATTCCGTACTGCCACGTCAGCCTGTCAGGGCATTTTTCGAGCGTCCGTACTGGGTGCCACGTCACCATGCGTGTGTATGTGTCTGCCGGTGGCTCTCCCACATCACCAATTTGTGATAGAACTCTTTGCTTTTGAGTTTGATAGCTTTTGGGCTCTGCTTTTGGCATCCCTTGTGAGAATAAAAAGGGCCCAAGGGCCTCACTCTTCACAGCATCTAGACACAGAGTCTTAGAGCAGAGGACCATTTGGTAGTTGTACTTTGATCAGGCATTAATATAAAAGAAATACCGAAAAGATAATTGATAACACTTATTGGTGGATTAGGATCGATTCCCCGCTGGCTCACTGCTGCTGCTGCTGCTACCTTCGTACGCCATAAACCCCACCCCCCCCAGCCCGCTGCCTCCCCCTCGCTGCCCTTATGCCTCGCTGCCTACCCCCACGCTGCCTGCCAGCCTCTGCCGCCCCCTGCCTGCCTGCCTACCCGCCCGCTGCTTGCTCCGCGCTGCCTTCTAGCCAGTGCCGCCCCCGTCACCCCCTCGTGCTGCCGCCAGCGCTTCCACCTTCCCCAGCCCGCTGCCTCCCCGGCCCCCGTCTTCCCACCCGCCTCGGTTTCTCCCCATCAGTCCTTGCAATTCGGCCTCTTCGGCATTGTTTCAATTTTTGGGGCAATGCTTTCTGCGCCTGATTGCAGCGTCCACCCGTCGACCTCTTCTTACGACACAGCAGTAGACACAGATGGAGGCTCCAGCTTCGCCACAGAGGGACTCGCCAGAAGCCCCCTCACCCGACCCCGCTGAGCCCACCATTCGACTTGCTCTCTCGCCGACACAGCAAGCGAGCCTTGCCGCAGAGGTAGAGCGATTGCAGGCGACTTCGGTCATCTACAAGATTCTCGGCACCCGACCTAGCAGAGGAGAGCTGCGAGACCTTCTCCAGGCCCGCCTTCTCGCAGAGGTAGGCAAGATCTTGGATGTCCAGATTCAGATCGAGTTTGAGACCTCCGCGATGGCGTCCAAGGTCATAGCTATGAGTCCACTGGCCATCCGAGCATCACGCCCCCACTTTCGACAGTGGCGACATGGTTTTGACCCGGCTTCGGATGTTCTAGTAGAGGAGGCAAACATCCCCATCTCAGTCTGCTTTCCGGGTTTACGGAGGGAGTACCTACCACTTCTTTCCAGGATCGGCTCCGCCATCGGGATTGTCCTGGAGACACCTCGTACGGCAGCATCAGTAGCTGCCAAGGCGGTTGGCATCCCCTCAGTTCGAGTTTTGGTCAGAGATACCCACACGCTTCCGAAGGTCATCCTTTTGCCTCGGGTGAGTGGGGGTTGGTTTAGACAGAGTGTGGAGTACTCGGGCCTCCCGAACCAGTGCTTCATTTGCCAACAAATGGGCCACCTAGCGAAGGCCTGTCCACGGAGGAGACCGCGACCTGCACCACAGCCTCAGCCTCAGCCTGCCAGGGCTGGCCCACAGCCACAGTCAGCGGCACAGCGCATAGATTCAGAGCTACCCTCCCAGCCTGGGGCTCCAGCAGAGGAGGGGTGGCAGCCGGCCCATGGTCGTCGACGCCAAGGGCCACAGCGACAGCCTGGCACTCAGAGTGGCCCTCTGGTGCCTACTCAGCAGCAGCGAGTTTCCACGGGGAACCGCTTTGGTCCTCTTGAGAAGGAGGAGACCCCTGCGCCAGCCTCCACCTCCGCTTCACCCTCGACAGCCGCTCCCCCCCCCCCCCCCCCCCCCCCCCAGAGTTCCCCTTCTCTTCCTCATCCTCCCCCCCGCCTTCTGCTCCCGTCGCCTCTCCACCTCGCCCCTCTACCATTGTCGCCCCATCCCGCCCCTCTTCTCCTCCGCTCCCCCCAGCTCCTTCTCCTCCCCCCTCCTGCTCCAGTTCCACAGTTGACTCAAGAGACTGGTCCCTCTCCGGCGGCTAGGAGATCTCTTGGCAGCGCCTTTGCCACGAGTCGCCTAGCGAGAGAGGGTCAGCCCTTCTTGCGGTCCCCTTTGCAGATTCAGACATCTTCCCTTGCAGATATCCCTCGTGGTCTGACGAGCATTGACCTCCGATGCCACCGGGACTTCTTCGACTACGGGTTCACTCGCTTTCTCGGCGATTCCGCAGCAGACCCCGAGGCAGTCTGCTTCAGGGTCCATGCTTTGTTCCTCGCCGCTAGGGGGACAGAGGCCTTGGTCTCAGCAGTTGGTTTCTCCTTCCCCCTCTGTGGTAGGGCCGAGACACAGTGGTCCCTCGACTCAGCGTTGGGATGGTTGCATACACAGGTCCTCGAGTTCTCTCACCACATGGGAGAACTTGGAGTTATAGATTTGCTGCAGACTTTGTGGCCATTGGCCAAGTTTGCGGTGACACCCCCAGACTCAACAGGATATAGGCACATTGTGGTGTACTTCTTTGCTGATACGCAGTGTTTGCCTTGCTATGTATACATTCATGAGGACTCCTGGACAGAGGAGGTTGCTTTCGCATGGTTCGCTCTGCTTGGGCTTGGGCTAGGCACTCACTGCAGTCACACCTATCTAGAGGACACTCGGATGCGGATTACTTACCATCCAAGCCAGCCTCGAAGATAGCTCGTCTTGCTGCAGCGGCAGCATCCGTTCTCTCTCGCTCCCCATGAGGATCGTCTCATGGACCGTGCAAGGACTAGGTAGGCCCCAGTTTCAGCAACAGCAGGACCGATTGCGTTAGGAGCTTCAGCATTGCCTTGTGGGAGAAGAGATTGATCTCCTTATGCTTCAGGAGCACCATCTGTGTGAGAGCCGCATTCGGCAATGTGGTCAGATTTTGTGTGGACAATATGATACCTTTTGGTCAGCTGCTTTTGGACCTGGAGGCATCCAGGGTGGGGTATGTATGACTATTGCGGACTCATTGCAACAGGCCATCGTGGGCAGAGGGATTATTGTGCCAGGCAGGGCTCAGTGGATTACTATGCAGGTTCAGGGTGGCCTTGTGGCCTTCCTGAACATCTATGCGCCCAATGTTGCGAGTGCTCGTGCAGAGTTTTGGTCACAGATTGTTGAGTCTTTGCCGCAGGCCGATCATTGGTGTATAGGAGGGGACTTCAACATGTTGGAGGACCCTTCTGAGAAGATTGGAGGCAGCCATGCTACTGTGCATGGAGTCGAGTTGGCAGCTTGGGAGAGGTTGTGTATGACTTTGAGGGTCTCGGATACATGGCAGCACTTTGGCTTTGTGAGGCCTCCAGACAGTCTTGCCTTCTCTAGATCGGACCGCAGAGAGGAGTGAATCTATCGCGGATAGATCGCTTTTACACTAGTGACCACTTCAAAGACTTGGGGGAATCAGTCGGCATCCTCGCAGGGACATCCTTCTCGGACCATGCACCAGTGATCCTCACAGTGGCAGACAGGCAGAGGAGTGGGAGCACGATGCTTTGCATCCCAAAGCGGGTCTTGCTGGACTCAGCACTCAGAGAGAGGGTAGAGGCTCTCTAGACAGAGGGCATGGACAGCCAGGTTCCACCTGCAAATAGAGTGGCCTCACGCCTAGCTCAGCTCAGCCACATTTTTCTTCAGGAGTCTCTCGCTCGCCGGGCTGCAGCGAGAGAGGAGGAGCAACGTCTCAGACGAGGCATTGCTTCATTACAGAGGATGAAAGAGCAACATCCAGACAGTCCATGGTTAGAGGAGCAGTTACAGCAGGCTCGACAGGAGCTTGCTAGCACAGAGGAGAGGCGCCATGAGTTTGCCTTCCACCGACAGGCATCTGAGTGGACTCAGGTGGGTGACAGAGTGACTGGTGCTTTTTTTGAGACAGTGGGACCTCGGCACTCGCATGCAAAGGTCAATCAGTTGAGGAGACCCGATGGGTCAGTTGCTTGTGAGCCCAAGGATATGCGTGCAATTGCTACTGACTTTTACCGTGAGTTATTGTCGGCTGAGCGCCAGTTAGAGCGGCAGGATGCATGCAGGGAGCAGGTTTGGGCATAGATGCCTTGTCTTGTGACAGAGGAGATGCGCCAGAGGCTAGAGATGCCACTTTAGCTTGAGGAGCTGCACACGGCTCTTAGGGCCCTCCCTCGTGGTAGCTGTCCAGGTGAGGATGGGTTAACTCCCAGCTTTTTCTTGGAGTACTGGGACCTGCATGGCCCAGATCTTTGTAGTGCCTTTCAGTACATTTTGCACACAGGGGTGATGCCTGATAGCATGAGTGAGGGCCTGATCTACCTCATTCCAAAGGAGGGTGGCTCCTTGGATGAGATTCGACAGTGGCGCCCCATCACCATCCTCAACTCAGCCTACAAAATTCTTGCCAAGGCTCTGAGTTTGAGGATTCAGCCACTTTTGGAGAGCCTTATACATGGGACTCAGACAGGTTTTGTCAAGGAACGCACTATCCTTGACAGCATCTTCACTTTCTGGGAGGCTTCTGCCCTAGCACGGCTCCGTGCAGAAGACCTTGTGATTCTTCTTCTCGATTTTGAGAAGGCATACGACAGAGTTGACTGGGACTTTCTAGAGGACACTCTACGCAGGATGGGCTTCTCGGATACTTGGATCAGAGGGGTGTCAGCTTTGTAGAGACAGGCTCACAGTCAGGTGCTTTTGGCAGGAGGTAGAGGTGAGCACTTCATACTCACACGCTCGGTCAAACAGGGTTGTCCTCTTGCCCCCTTTGTCTTTCTGTTCTATGCGGAGGCAATGAGCAGATTTTTGGTATCACAGCAGGTTGGTCTACGAGGCTTAGCACTCCCTATTCGGGGAGATGAGCTAATGGACGCTGAGTTTGCCGATTACTCAGCCTTGTACTTAGAGGACCAGGAGGCCAATCTGCACAGATGTGAGCAGGCTTTGGAGACCTTCTGTTGTGCATCGGGCGCACTGATCAACTGGAGAAAGACAGTGGCTTTCTCGGTTGGCAGTGCTCCTGTGCCAGATTGGATGCCAGGAGAGGGTTTCACGTGGATTCCCCCCGGGACTGCAGTTCGGTACTTGGGTTGTCAGGTTGGTTTGGACTTGTCTCTCGAGCAGCAGATTTCTCCTCTTCTCCAATCCATCAGGAGAAAGCTGTTACATTGGAGCTCAGTACGACTTTCCCTGGCTGGTAGAGTAGTAGTTGCCAACCAGGTGTTGTTGGCGACTATGTGGTACATCACTTCCTGCTGGATCTTCTCGAGTTCTTGTATCAGCCAGGTAGAGAGGCTGATCAGAAACTTCCTTTGGTCAAGATGTGACACTCAGATTGCGCGAGCCAAGGTGGCTTGGTCGGTCATCACACTTCCTTGTTCTCAAGGAGGGCTTCGGATCATTGATCCAGCACAGCACAGCAGAGCCCTTCTTGGGAAGTTCGTAGTCAGAGGACTTCTTCCAAGAGAGGAGCCCTGGAAGGAGTTCTTGCTACAGAGGCTTCGTGCCAGGGTGCCTCAGTGAGGAGACCCTTGGCAACCTTCGACTAGATGGATCTTTACAGAGTTGCGCCGAGTTGGTTTGAGCAGGAGACTGGAGGACCGATTCGCTGTGAGTTTGCTTTGATCTTGGGAGCTCTTACGGCGTGGCCTGGAGCAAAGACAGCCGACGTGCACGGAGGAGCGCCTACGGCAGCCCCTCGTCTAGAACCCCATGGTTAGCACTCAGAGAGGCGACTTGGTTGGTAGTCAGCCTCATGTTTCTTGGGGTCCCATGGCAGCAAGTCCAGCGCGCTCTCTAAGTGACTGGCTTGAGTTCATAGGTTTGTTAGAGGAGGTGCAGGGTTTCCAGCTACAGGGCATGAGAGGGGTGCAGGGCATGTGTCAGGACATCTCAAAGTCAGTTCCAGCTGAGTGGCTCACGCCTCTCGAGCCAGTAGCACCCCAGTGGATGGGAGCCTTCACACGACTAGAGGTTCTCATTTCAGTCAAGGCCTGCTCAGAGACTGTCTCAGCCTTGTTCTTCGAGCTTCAGGGTGAGGGACAACTACAACGAGTTGCAGCAGATGCCCCGCAGGTAGCAGAGTGCTGTTTTTAGAGGATCCGAGTAGTGGGCATCTATGGGAGGACCAGCGTCATAGACCCTGACCCATCAGCTCTTGAGACTGGACACTGGAGGCTATGGGCTTGGGAGTGTTGTCCGCTGGCACGAGTACAATGGGATCCTGGTGAGTGGCTATGGAGGGACCCCTTCTCTTCTGCAGACCACCCACGAGTCCCGTTCTTTCAGTACACTGTTCGACTGGGACGTCATATACTAGCAACACAGAGAGAGGCCCGTCCCGCTGCAGCACGTCATTGGCAGGAGAAGGGTCTCACAGTGGAGTTCTTGGCAGACTTTTGGGAGAGGTTGCGAGTCACCTTGTTTCAGTGGCTGGTCGCACACAGAGCTACAGCAGTAGTAGGGAGCTGGCTAGTGCATAGTGGTCTCTCGGCTGCATGTGCAGCTTGTGACCATTTGGTGGAGAGTCAACGTCACTATCTTTGGGACTGTTCCTCGGCCCAGCAGGTGTGGCTACGAGTTCTTCGGTTGATGCCTGCTCTCTCCACGGCTCGACAGTACACTTGGGGTGCAACGGCTTGGTCCACCCTCATGGGCCCGGCACTTCAGTTTGAGCTATCTTCCACCGGCAGGATGATAGTGATGCAGAGGGGGCGACCTACACTCCAGCTTGCTACAGAGCTTACTCCATAGGAGTGGTGCAGTGAGAGAGAGGAGTATTGGGAGCTCATCAGTGGCCTGACACTTTGGTTCATCTGGCGGGCCCGCTGTTTCCGCATCTTTGAGGCTCGCCCTGTGCCACGAGTAGAGATTGTTCCTAACCTTTGGCTAGAGCTGATCCATACTCTCAGAGGACAGCTTGAGGGACTACAGGGCAGCTCCGACCGCATGCGAGAGCGCCGCGAGGCTTTCCTTCGACTCTGGCACCCTGGGCCTTTCTACACCATAGTCCAGGGTGTGCTCAGATGGCACTACCGTCCACCTGTGTGGCTCTTCCCTCCTCCCATCTCTTGATTTAGCCTCATTGTATATATGTTGTTTTTTCATTGGGAGAGTCTCCCCATCATGTTTGTTGTAGCCCTCTCTTGCAGAGGTGGTTGTAGCCCTATGGGCAGTTTTCATTAACTAATAGAAGGATCTTTTTCTCGGGAAAAAAAAAAAAAGAAATACCGAAAAGGGCTCTTTGGGGCCAATCTCTTTGGGCATAGAACTACGCCGGGCCATGTTGACCAAAGTGAACTATGATTTTTAAAGTTGTGAAATATTTTAAGTGATTCTCTTGTGTGTCGTGCCTGATTTCCAACTTGGGGTGCCCAAGCCTGTGATAGAAACACTATTGTAAGCATAAAATCCCCTGTGTACACACAAGGCAGCTAACAACTAGGTCATCAACGAAAACTGGCGGCAGGGAGGCAACCCACTCACCATGAGGAAGGACTCCACACGCCATAAAGGTGAATGCCAACCATAATGGGAAAGTGTCAAAAGTTTTGACGTTGCAAAAATTGAAAATAGACTAGCTGCAAGACCAATATAGTGACAATCTTTTGTAGGTCCATGGCTGAGTTTTGATGGGAAATCATGAATCAGCTCGCATAGCCTTTTTCACAAAATGTGAGCCATCATAAGATGGAAAGAGCCCTGTAAACTGCCTACCTAGAGATTTATCCGTATAATTCACCATAGGACATGTTGCAATGGCATAAAGCAATACATCAAGTAGATAACCTTGCCGCAACAAGCATCCCAAATCCCTAGGCTCTAAAAGTTGTGAATCAAGACTGTATCACGTTGTCCGTAGGCTCAAAACCCATCCTTTCCATATCAGTTGCAATAAAATCCCGATGGATTGTATCAAAGGCCTTACACTTGTCAACTTACATGATTGGGACATCTTGCTTTGTGTAGTTTACATTTTGAATCCCCCTGTACACATTGGCAATATCATCCAAGATCTGACACCTAGACACAAAACCATGTAGGTCACAATGTAAATCAGACACAGGTGACCTTTAAGATGATTGACTAACATCTCCGTCACCAATCTATTAAAGTACATCCATAAACAAGATAGGTCTACAGTCTACCAGCGTTTCATACCGTTGCTTTTTAAGGTAACAAAATCAATAATCCTTCCTTCCATGAAGCAAAGAAGCATCTTGGATTTCCAGTAAGCATCTGATGATGTTCAGGAATGAAACCTTGAGGTTATCCCAAAATCCATGAAAGAATTCCATAGTGAGACCATTCGAACTTGGAGGTTTCCATTTACCTAAATAATTGATTGGCGCATTCAATTCATTTCAGTGAAAGAATCTTTGTAATATAAGTCTTTGTGGGAAAATAAGTCAAGGTGATTTATGCTTGAAACGCATTGTGTGCAACAGAGCATACTATGCAAGTGATCAAGTGATCGAGGATGCGCAATAAATCTTGACTAAATGAAAAACATTATTCAGCCAAGTGTTGCAATTTGTTTGTCCTATACAATGATGGTTAAATCAGGATATGGGAGGAGGAAACAACCACACAAGTGGCCTGTAATGCCATCTAGGAGCCCCATGGACCATGGTGTAGAAGGGCCCTAGACGCCAAAGTCGTAGGAATGCCTCGTGGTCGGAGCTGCCCTGCAGCCTCTCGAACTGACCTCGAAGTGTGTGGATCAGCTCCAGCCATATATCTCGTATAGTCTCCACCGGAGGGATGGGGTGGGCACGGTCGGAGCTGCCCTGCAGCCTCTCGAACTGACCTCGAAGTGTGTGGATCAGCTCCAGCCATATATCTCGTATAGTCTCCACCAGACGGATGGGGTGGGCCTCGAAGGTGCGGAAGCAGCAGGCTCTCCATATGAACCAGAGAGCCAGGCTGTAGATAAGCTCCCAACAAAGCTCTCTATCGCTGCTTCACGCTTGGGGCGTAAGCTTTGTGACACGCTGCTGGAATGTAGGCTGGCCCTCCTGTATCACAATCATCCTGCTCGCTGAGAACAGCTCAAGACGAATTGTTGGGCCTGTGAGGGTGGACCAAGCAACAGCACCCCAAGTGAATTGGCTGGCTGACGACAGGGCTGGCATCAGCTATAGAATCCAGTAAAAGTCTGGTAAGAATCTGGTAAGGCGTCAAGAACAGTCCGCACAAGGGAACTGTCTGAAATGACTTCACTTGCAGAAATAAGTTGCTCATTGATATCCTTGACACCAGCAAGGAAAGTGTCCATATCATCTTCCTCATGCATAATCTTCGATTCCAGCTCTTTACGCAGCAAAGCAATTTTAGCCTCATTGCGGCTTGCATAAAGACCTGCTAGAATATCCCAAGCCTATTTTGCAGATTTTGTTGAACGAATGTGAGAAACAATGGTGCGCTTCACAGACAACGTAATCAATGCATGAGCCTGTGCATCCTTTATATCCCAACGAGGTTGTTCAGCCGTAGGCAAAACAACTCTAATAGCAGCAAGACCTGCCACATCCTCAACATCGCCTGCATCCTCAGAACCAAGACGTGCATCCTCAAAACTAAGACGTACATCAATGCCCTGCACAATATTCCAGACGCCCTTTGACACAAGAACATGTTGCATCATGTAAGCCCACATAGAGTAATTGTCCCCATCCAATCTGTCATCAGCAGCAAACATCTTGAACATATCTGTGTTGTTGTCAGACATGGTAAATATTGCACCTGATGTGAAATCTGCCCGAAAAGAGGAGAAACGAAGTGGGAACAACACGTGCTATATAGCACAAACCGTATAAGACTATAAGGCACCTGTTATGCAGAAAACGGCACTGATAGAAATTCTGCACAAAATGACGAAATAGCCTGTGCAGTACTGCCTATAGTGGAAATGGAGGCCGAAATGAGCCCGAATCAAAAATTTGAGCAGACTGAGCTCTTCAAAATCTTCCCGAAATATTTGTCGACCTGCGAACGCTCGCCAAACCTCATTGAAATCGGAGAAAGTGAGCAGGCGTGTGCTTGAGCTGCTGGCGACTAAGCTCGGGAGGATGCTAACCTGCTCTGATACCAATTGTTGGAATTAGGGTTGCAGGAAAACACACACATCTTGGAGAAGACGAAGGAAGCTCAAGGCAAACAATAGAGAGCGTATTACTTAGTGTGCAATGGAAAGATAGATAGTCCTAGAGTGATAGGCGTATATACAATGTACGGGGGAAAAAAACCTCCTAAAGAGGGAAAAAATGCCCCGGCGGTCCTAGTGTGTTCACACACATCACTACCACATGTATATGGTAACAAATGCGTTAGAAACCAGAAGCGAGGCATGCTAAGGACCTATTATCATAACCAAAGTAAATTTCTGAGAGCCTGGACTAAAGGTTATCCGCCAGTGAGACTGATGATGGATATCCTATGACTTGATGGTCACACATTGTATCAGCCCTTCACTCATTGCATCAGCTATTACTCATACTCTACACACTTCTAGCTAGTTGCTTAGCTCATTTCCAACAGTTTAGGATGGTACAGTATCTTTTTCAGTACCTTTTTCTTAGTACCATTTAGTCTTTTCTTTTTCAGTACTCAGACACTGTATCAGATTCACCACTATGTAACTTTTTGGTCTCATAGGTCACTTTGGCCTTTTGAAGACGTTAATATATCATTTCGTTTCATTTCATTTCTCTGTTTTGGAGGCTGAACTCGGGAAGTCTTAAGTATTCACCTAATTGCTATCAGCTCCTTGTGTGCTCAATGCTGCTGGTGTCCAGTTTGAGTTTCCCCTCAGATGCTGTGTATCCTCAAGTAACATAATTTTTTTCTGTTAAATTTCAGTATATTTGAAATGTAAAGAACATTGTTGCTCATGAACAAAAGGGTAAAAAGGGAAAAACCTTGAACTGGGCAGTCATGGTGCTTGTCAAGAGGGAGTAAAAAAGTAAACCGCCAACAGCCAATACAAGACCTATGCCACGTTCTAACGGTGTTTTTTCCTGCATGAAAAGAATACTTCTTACAGATTGGAATAAAGTTCCTCAGAAAAATACTAGGAAAAAGTAATGCTAATAAAAACAAGACAATATCCACATTCTTGCTGTACGCACCTTAAGATGTGTGCTAGAAGAACATATACATGCCCAAGCATCCCAAAAAGAATCACCAGGTTTCTGCTTAAAACTCCTTCATTGTTCAAATGCAAAAGAATACAAAAAGGGTAAGGGACCTTATTCTTCTTCTTTTCATGACAACAAAAGGAGCAACTTCAACGGAAAAATGTCAGGCTTTCCATTTGCTTGATAAGTAAAGTTTCCCCCCACCTTCGATGAAAAGATGGACAACTGCAACCTACTACTGCTCAGCTATGCAAGCCACCCTGACCCTTTTACTTGAAAACCACAAGATGGTTTTCCTCACGGTCAGGAAAATAGCATGTTTGTAAGGGGCAAAATAACACAATCTTTTCAAAAGGATTCAAAAAGCCATTACTATAATAAAGTGAGAGGTCATGTAAAGCAAGACTATTATAATATTTATATCTAGAGAAGAACTCACTGAGAATGGAACTTGGAAAGAAATTTGCAGCCAACATGTTCAAAGTCCAGGCCAAGGGCCCCCACCAGCTACCTCTTTATTAGACCTTTGGTAAGGGATAGGACACTCATTGATTGGGCAGAGAAGAGATCTCTAGCCAAGGACAAGGAAACGAACTTAAGACTGGCCTACGTTTTCAAGTTCCACTTATAAAGACTTCAGAAGATCATAGAGTAGCAGTGTTTTATCATTTTATCAGAAAAACAAATTATACTGAAGACCAAAATTATGGATGAGAAAACGTGATGCACGGAGGTGGCTAAAATTTTAAGCTATTCTATAGAGGAGTATGAAGGCATTTTCTAGAAAGGACTGGATGTGAGCGAGTTCCATTTTTGAAGGAAAGACTCTTGCCACTTTCTCAACAATACAGCTTGAAGGAGAAAGAATGAATGTGAGTTCATTCCACTCTGAAGGAACGAGTCTTGTTAACTTCCTCCACAATAAAGCTGTAGAGGCTGATAGGCCTCACTATCTTAGAGAACTTCTAAGGTATTCTTATAGAAACAAGAAAATGCTAGGTTGCATGTTGAATTCGATATTTTATTGGCTAGAAGGAGAAAGAATTGATGTGAATGATTCCACTTTTGAAGGAAGGACTCTTACAACCCTAAGTTCAGTCCTCCACAGTGGAGCTTGAAGGAGAAAGAATCGCACGAGAAAATTCCATTTGAAGGATGGAGTCCTGCTGCAACCTCCACAATACTGCTCCCTGATACCATTTCATGTCACAGAGACTGGTACAAAAAGTTTTAAAAGCCAAGGTGTGGCCAATCACTTCAAATTCTTCTACAGCATTGAAAAGACTACCTTCACTCTGTGAATGTGAATGGTCAAAGGGATGCACAAGCGAAACAAGAAAATTCTAATCTGTGAAAAATGAAAGATTGGCAAGGGAAGAGAATCGAGATTGTAGCAGGGCTACAGTGTCACTCACATTGAACAGGCAGTTACAGTTGGTCTTGGGTTCACACTGCGTGGACTCTCGCCTAGGCAGTCACACAAGGTATACATGGGAAGTTGTGGTCTAGAGGACACTCTGTCCAGCTCACCACCACCACAATTCGGAGATAGGCATAGTTGGACTGTCAGAGATATTTGTGTTAGCCATTCGCTACTCTTGGGCTGGCTGTGCCTGCAGGCTGAAATGCTGAAATACTGACGTGGTAGTGACGTGGCAGCAGCGTACGGACCCCCGCAATTTGCGACACATTTCACGCCGGAATTTGCTGCAGCTGTAGGGACAGTTCTCTACGCAAAAGCTGGGCTGCTTTTTCTACGCAAGTGACTGAAAAATTCCTACGCAACGTTTATTGGCAGCTTTTGGAACTTGCTTTAATTATTAAGCAAGGCTTGAGAGTAAGAATTGCTTTATTTTTTAATGCTTTTAATTGGCAGCTTTTGGGGCTCTACTTTTGGCATCCCTTGTAAACCTTTATAAGCGTGGGCAGGGCTCCCACTCTACAGAGCATCTGGACGCAGAGTCTGAGAGTGAGACCTCTCCCACTCCTTGTACTTTGAGTTGCAGATTAATACAAAAAGAAATACCGAAAGGGGCGCCAATCTTGGGGCCAATATCTCTAGGCACAGAACTCCGTCGGGGGCCGTGTCAAATCAATTGTGAGCTGTGAACTGTTTTGAAGTGAATCTCTACTGTGTTGCGGTAGAATCTTGACTTGGAGTGTCCAAGTTTGTTACAGTGGTATCAAAGCACAAAAAGATTCTTCTTCTACGGAGGACCCGATCCTTTTTACAATGCACACAGCCCCTACATAGCTTTTTACAGTGCACCCCGGACTTATTAGCCACTCCCACCCTTCATACATCGTGCATCGGGCGCGCTCCCGTCTACATCGCTCTGTCTTACAGGGCATAAATCCATTAAAAATCCCAGATTACACATGGGTTCTAGTGAAGAATCTGAAAGAGATGACACCTCTCAGTGGGAAGGCAAAGAAAAGTTGAAGATCTGGCGCGGGAACTGAAGAAAAGAGTAAAGATTTGGGCAAAAAAAAATTCAGACAAGTTTGCCAGAAAAGGAATACAAACGTCAACTGCAGATTGGCATATGTGTAAACAAATTGATTAAGTACTCAAAGACCCGAGATTGGTGATACACTTGAAGAATACCCGATTGATGGCGTGTGGCCATTGCTTCTCCTCTCAGGTAGGGAGTAAAGCCGAAAAGACAGACAAGTGCAGAAAAGCAGAACCTGTACTCACAGAAAGACATGAACAAGCCAAGCAAAAAGCAAAGCTTCGGAAAGGACAAGAAAAAGGCAAAGAAGCCTAGATTTTGCCCAGTTTTTGACAGTACTACCGAGGACTCATCCTCAGATACTTCGGACTCCGACGATCACATGTTTTATGCAAAGAAGAAACATTTTTATAAAGCCAACCAATATGATTTCCTGGAAGATAAAAGCAAGAAAGTCAGAATTTAACGAAGGTGGACAGTCGATTTGAATCCTTTTCTGAGTTCGTGATGCTTGAACATGGTGGTCCACTCTTCTCCTGAGAAAGGAAGCTCGAGTTAAATGGTTGAAATTCAAACGGCTTTTTATTTCCTCTTGGTTGACTCGGGAGTACGAACAAGATATACGAACCGCTTGGAATCATCTTCAGATGACCAAAGGAAATTCTTTGGATGCTGATTGCGAGAGATTTTGGAGCTCTTTTCTACCAACTTCCTCATTTACGGAGGTCTTGTTTAAGGAACAGATTGTGAAAACTTCCTACAGAGATCCGAGACTCCTGCTTGGAACAAAAGTCGAATTCTATTCAAGAATTGATGGATCATGAGAAACAGGGTTTTGCCATACACTCTGGCAATCTGACTTACCCCACTGCTGAGATCTTGTCTCAGAGAACTCAAAGACTTCTAATAATGAAAGTAGAAAGAGAAAGAGTTCCCTAAACAAAGAAAAGAAAGATACACGTCCCCGACAGACTCTTAGAGAACGGTTTATCTATCTCAAAGAGGGGAAGTGTTTTGGATGCGGGGAACATAGGCACATCTCCGCAAAGTGCCCCAAAAAAGACACAGCAAGAACAGACTGAAGACAGGCCAAAGAGTTCTAGAGCAGCAGAGGAATGTGGCAGAAAAGGCATATGAAAACAAAACTGATTCCACATTGCGTGGGGCCCGAACCAAATCAGATGGACGAAAGTACAAACTTTGCCGCACCTAGGGCGAGTGAAAGAACAGGAAGGCCTCATTTTCTTTGATGGAGGAGCCAAGGCCGACTTCTTTTCACATGAATTGGCGGCTCGATTTGGAATTACACCCGACAGACTGAGGCCATAGGCGGAGGTAGTTCTGACGCGGACGGGATGATGCCATTACACCAATCATTCGCAAACTGCGTTTGCAATGTCAGGGTGTTTAGGGCACAAGGACTTCTACGTAATTCCCTTGGGAGGATGTGACATCCTCCTCGAAATCCCTTGGTACCAAAAGAACAATGCCGTGGTTGACTATCGGGCTGAGAAAGCGCCTTTGTCAAATGAAGGGCACACAGATTGTACTTGATGAAATTCAGCTTCTTTCCTTGATTTTCTGGAGAGAACAGAATGATGATTGAAGGTCGAATATGTTTTGACCTTGATAAATAAGGCCAAGATTTTCTCCACACTCATGCCGATTGCTTTTCTGAGGGCCTGCCAAGCGAGTTGCCACCAGCTCGTCTTGAGGATCATACCGTTGATCTGATACTTGGAATACACACCACCGAAGAGGCCACCTTACCGTGTGAGCCGAGCCCAGAATAAAGAGATTATGAACCAAGTGAAAAACCTCTTGGAAAAGGGTCTTATTCAGCCGAGTACTTCACCTTATTGCTCTCCGGTGTTGTTGGTTTTGAAGAAGCACGGATCTTGGAGAATGTGTAGCAGGCTACAGTGTCACTTTCACATGACACACAGTTAGTACAGTGGGTGTGGTCTGGTTCACACAGGACGGACTCTCTGGGCTGGGCAGTGACACGTGGCAGGATACGGACGGTGGTGGTTTAGTGGACATCGTGGCCAGGTCACCACCACCACTCAGTTTGGAGATTGGTTTAGGTGGCTGACATTTATGAGCCGTTGGTGGATCATCTTCTACCTCTATGGTCCAACGTCGTCGTTAGGAGTAGTGAGTCTATATACACAGCACGTCTTCACCATCCCTACACATCTGAGCCTCAACACCCCCATTGTACCTGTGAGTCCTTGGCTGGAGCTGAGTGTGCTGCCACGCCAGAGTCTGTATCAGTTCTTTAAGATAGTCGAGTCGTATGTTCTGGTCTGTTGTTGTGTCTATGTGAGCTCAGTTGTTGTCTATTGTTCCTTTGTTTTCAATCTGTTTTGAGTGAGATTGTCACGCACATTGCACTGTGGAGTACCCACTGTAGAGAGCACGACACATTATCCGCGCTACAGGTGCTCTCATTTTGGTGATCACGGTGGACCCTCAACTGAAGTCTCACTCTCTGTTGAGAATACAAACAGTGAAGCTAGTGGTTTTTACCTAGCTTCGCCTACCTTGCCTTGCACTGTGTGGTCATCTTCAGCCAGTTAAAGGTTTTCTTGCCCAAAGCTTGGTTGGATTGGTGGTCGCTGCATGACACATACAAGGCGGTCAGTCGAGCGTCAAAGAGCACTATTGAGTCCTCTGAAGTACAACAGAAGACGGCCCTTGGTACCTAGTAGAAGTCCATCAACCTCATCACCCATACCTCCACATACGACATCACCCATTCCTCCATCCGGTTCCACATCTTCCACACCACCTTCCCCAGTAAAGCTCTCTCCTATTCTGTTACAGCAGGCTATTGAGCAACGGGCTCCTGAGCAACGGGCCATCGAGGCGTTGGCTAGTGTTTTGGCCAAGGTAAACATCAAGTTCCCTACCTTCAAAGGACTCTCTTCAGAAGATGCTGACGACCATGCAAGGAGGTTTGTATCTCTCTGTAGGGGTCGTGATCTTAATAGAGAAGATGCTTATTTGGTACTCTTTCCATCTACCTTGGATCGCTTAGCAAACAAATGGTACAGCCAGTTTGCAAAGAACCATTTTGCAACTTGGGCAGCCTTAAGACAACAGTTATGTGCAGCATTCAGGCCAAGTGACTACCACGAGAAGGTTTTGGATGAGTTGGCCAACATGGTGCTCCAGCCAGAGGAAACTTGTGCAGAACTTATGACTAAAACCAAGTCTCTGGTTGCCAAGCTTCCCCAGCAATCCGGTGAATTTATGGTTAAGAAGTGGGTGGAGAAGACGCTTCCCAAAACTTCTCAGGAAAAACTCCAAGAGAGTCTCCGACCCGACGCAACTCTAGAGGAGTTTGTCGCGGCTGCTACTAGGATAGAGGGAGCTAGGAAGCTGTTCACCAACTCTCCTCAGGTAGAGACCCCCTCAGTGTTTTTGGAAAGTCCTTCTGATCCTTTAACTTCTTTACGCAGGGAACTGGAAGCCTAAAGTTACAGCGAGCTCTTCAAGAGGAGAGGTCCTTCTCTCTTAGACAAGAGAAGCCTCCACATCACGAGGCATTGGAACAGATCAAGCGCGAGCTAGAAGAGCTCAAGTCTCAGCAGGAGACTAAGGCTATGGTTTGGTGTAGCTCATGCCGCTCTCTAGGGCACCCTCCACAGGAATGCCCCCTTCGGGTTTACTGCCACTTGTGAGAAGTATCGACATGAGGACAAGGACTACTACTACCTCAAGGGATTGCGACAAATACAGCAAAGTCTTGGTCCTACTCTTCAACAAGGGCCAGCACCTACATCCAACATGGTTTCTCCCTGTGGCCATCCACATCATATGCCACCTTTATTGACAGCCCTTCCTATGCAAGGTATGCAAAGTACTTTTCCCTCTCAGAGCTTTTATCATACCCATGCTCCCTCATCACCTCAAAGCTTCTATGCTTCCACCTCAAACTCCATGCACCAGGAGCAAGGACCACCTCGCCCTGCGACTCGCCCATTGAATCGGCCCATTTTGTGCTACAGATGCGGGGAATATGGTCATTACCAAAGCAAATGCCCTCTACCCGAAGCGTCCCCTCCCTGCCGTCATTGCCCTGAAATGAAGGATCACTATAGTAAAGATTGCCCTAAACTTCGTGCATCCACGGCTGCGAACCCAAGTCAAAGCCAAAATGAGTTTACCTTTCCCAAGCTGAATTTGATAACAGTTAGCACCACTCCTCAACCACCCCATTCTGCCCATGTGGTTAGCACTCAAGAGAAGTTGCAGTTGGTAGAGGAGCCAGCGGGCGTCCTCACCCGGGCCCAGAGAGCCGCTCTCGGTCTTAGTATTCCAACACGTTCAACTCCCCCACACATTCTCACACCAGTGGATACCCTGCCTTCAGCTATTAACAAGTCATCCCCAAGTGCCATGAAAGAATCCAAATCTTTGCTCTCCGATATTGATGAAGCTTTCTTGGAAGCAGTTTCCGATCTACAAAAGATCAAGGTACCCGAGAAACCACTGGTAGAACAGGAAAAGCTTACAGCAAAGACAGTCTTGAAGAGCACCTTCCAACAAGTGTCCCTCTATGACATGCTGCGACTAGATGCGAGTTTTAGAAGTGACACCCTTGCTGTTATTCAGTCACTTTACCCTGCAGCAAGTCCTAGTGGTGCGCACCTCCCAGTGCGACCATCAAAGTCTTATATGGTATCCAATCCCGCTGCTCCCCTCACTGATTATAGAAGCCCTCGCCTGACAGTTTCCGTCTTAGGGCAACAATTTTCAGGAGCAATTGTGGATGGTAGATCTGGCATCAATATGATGCCTGAGTTCACTATGATGGCTTTAGGCCTACAGCCTACTCAACCTTCCCCCTTCACAGTAACATGGGCCGACCAGAGGACAGTATACCTTGTGGGCATAGTGGAAAAAGTGCCTCTGCAGGTACAAGATTTCACTTTTAGTTTAGATTTTTTTGTGATTCGTCTTCCACAGGTGGAGGGCGGATTTCCCTTGCTCATTGGAAGACCATGGCTACGACACACTAAAGCACTTCATGATTGGGGAAACGATGCCATGTGGATACATACTCCTGGCTCCCCAATGCAACCAATTCGTCTAGGAGGCATGGATCCCGTCATACACATAGTTCTTTGTCCTTAGCAACCAGCCTTGAATTGGAACAGCCTACTCCACCTGACGGGTCAGATGAGGAACTGTTGGAGTGGTTGGATGCTACCAAATCTATGCCCTGTTTTGGAGTTTCGATTCACTCTTTGCCTGAATGTACACCCTCTTCCAATGTTTCCACAGTAACAAAACCTAATGAGCCACCTTAGCCAGCTCAAAGGTCGAAGGTCAAAGAAGCTACTCTTGATGCGCCCTTGGTGGAAGCCTTTGAATTTGGTGAGCCTATGAAGAATCATAGAAACGGGAAGAAATCACCTCTACACGAGTTCACCCCCCTTCAAACATCAGCCCCATTGGTGTCTGCTTCTCCAACCAGAACGAAGCTCTCTTCTGTGTCTAGCCAAATCCCTTCACAGAGCAGGTCCTGCTTGATGAATTCCCTGCTCCTGATAGTTGTCTTGCTCAGAATAGTTGGCTCTGTCCTCAACCTGCACTTTGCTCATAATGGTCTTCTCCCTCCTCGCCCTTACCCAACCCCCAACTCATCCCCTTTTCCAAATTGATCCATCCCAACTCTCCCAACTCGCCTCTACCCTCCCCCTTACACCCCCTCGACCCTACAGACTTACCCCTCGCCCCTACCACCCGCTCTCTTGCCCTCGCCCCCTACCCTCCCCCTACTCGCCCCTACCCACCCCCTCTCTGCCCTCGCCCCTATCTAGCCCCCCTAACCACCCCTTTCCCCCCTCGCCCCTACCTAGTCTCCCCCTCCCCCCTACCTCACCACTACCTAGTGAGCATATCTCTTTGCTGTGGAGCCTCATTTTGTTGTGCCAATTGGGATTCTTGGACTATGCAATCATACTGGGTTCCCGCCTATTCAAAGGCTTAAGGCATTTGCAAGCAATGCAGTGTTTTTAACCCCACTTTTGGCTTCCCGCCTATTCAAAGCCTTAAGGCATTTGCAAGCAGTGCAATGTTTTTTAACACCAATTTTGAGGCATGTAAGGTCATGGTTGGGCCTCATACCTGCTTCACGAAAGATGTATGGATGCGGTGCCTAGTGGTTTTCTACCACAGTTTTTTTAGTATCCCTCTCACCAAGACGAGGTTTTCTTTCACAGTTTTTCAGTATCCCTCTCACCGAGACGGTGAGCGGTCTTGTGGCGGGCAACCTGTAGCAGGCTACAGTGTCACTTTCACATGACACACAGTCAATACAGTTGGTTTGGTCTGGTTCACACTGGACAGACTCTCTAGGCTAGGCAATGACACGTGGTAGGATACGGACGGTGGTGGTTTAGTGGACATCGTGGCCAGGTCACCACCACCGCTCAGTTTGGAGATTGGTTTAGGTGGCTGACATTTATGAGCTGTTGGTGGATCATCTTCTAGCTCTATGGTCCAGCGTCGTCGTTAGGAGTAGCGAGTCTATACACACAGCACGTCTTCACCATCCCTACACATCTGAGCCTCCACACCCCCATTGTACCTGTGAGTCCTAGGCCGGAGCTGAGTGTGCTCCCACACCAGAGTCTTGTATCGGTTCTTTGAAATAGTCAAGTCGTATGTTCTGGTCTGCTATTGTGTCTCTGTGAGCTCAGTTGTTGTCGATTGTTCCTTTGTTTTCAATCTGTTTTGAGTGAGATTGTCACGCACATTGCACTGAGGAGCACCCACTGCAGAGAGCACGACACATTATCCGCGCTACAGAATGTGCATTGACTATAGAGCTCTCAACAAAATCACCATCAAGAACACATTTCCGATTCCCAAGATCGATGATATTCTAGACCGACTATAGGGATCCTCTTGTTTCAGCAGGATCGATTTGAAGAGCGGATATCATCACATCCGAATCGCGCCAAGGGATGTCTACAAGACAGATTTTCGGACCACCTTTGGTTTATTTGAGTTTTTGGTGATGCCTTTCGGTCTTACCAATGCTACAACGACATTTAACCGAATGATGGACAGGATTTTTCGAGAGTACACACTATCTGTTGGCACTTTCTTTGACGACATCATTATTTTCTCCCAAGGATGAAGCAGAACATAGAGAACATCTGCTACAGGTCCTTCAGGCATTACGAGATCACAAGTTGGTGATCAATGCAAAGAAAAGTGAATTTTTCCTACCCGAGATACACTTTTTGGGACACATCGTCTCAGCAGCAGCAGGAGTGCAGATGGACCCGGCCAAGATAGAGACTATTCGTGATTGGCCCGATTTGAAGAATGTCCATGAAGTTAGAAGCTTCTTGGACTTATGTTCTTACTACCGGCCGTTCATTAGAAAGTTTGCAGAGGTTGCTTCCCCTTTCCATATTTTGACACAGAAAGGAGTCCCTTTCTCGTGGGGACCTACAGAGGTGACTGCCTTTCAGACTTTCAAAGAGAAATTGACTACAGGACCAGTTTTGACTTTGCCGGATTTGCGGAAGTCATTCGAAGTATATTGTGATGCTTGTGGTCGTAGTCTAGGTGCGTTCTTAATGCAAGAAGGCCATGTCATTGCCTACAAGAGCCGATTGTTCTCAAGGCCAGAATTGACAGCATAGATATATGAGAAAGAGCTTTTGGCGGTTATCCATGCTCTTACTCAATGCCGACATTACCTACTCGGAGCCGCTTTTACGGTCTTCACAGATCACCAGGGATACGCTACTTCTTGTCACAGAAGCAGCTACCTGAAAAGAAGATGCGGTGGGCAAACATCTTGTCACAATTTCACTTCCAGATTGTCCATGTGCAGGGACAAAAGAATTTGGTGGCGGATGCTTTGTCCCGGAAGCCGTTGGTTCTGGCGATTTCCGCGATACATCATAGGAGCTTCGAGGATATGGTCGATCAGTATGCCACAGATACAGATTTTGAAGATATTTTCACTCGGATACGGAATGGGGAGGTAGTAGTGGGATATTCCATTCGGGATGGCTACTTGATGAAGAAAACGATGTTGTGCGTTACACAACCGTTAAGGGGAAAGGTTTTAACCCAATGCCATTGTCCACCATTTACGGGTCACCGCGGCATTGCTACCACCTTGAAAGGTGTGAAGAGATACTTCTTTTGGTCGAGACTCAAGAAGGACGTGGACGATTTTGTACGAAGTTGCTTGGTTGCCAAAAGGTCAAGTTTGACAGGCATAAAGCACAGGGATTGTTATAGCCTTTACCCATACCCACCCGCCCCTGGGAAAGTATTGCAATGGATTTCATTTTTGATCTCCGGAGAACACAGAGAGGACATGATGGTATTTGGACTGTTATTGACATATTTAGCAAGCAAGCTCATTTCATTCTAGTGAAGAAAACAGTCAAGCCGGATCATTTACCGAGACTTTTTGTGGCCTAGTTCTTCAGATTACATGGCATGCCTGAGACAATTGTCTTTGACAGAGACCCGAGATTCACGAATTTGGTTGAGTGGTTCAAAAAGGGAAAGTGTTTCCAGTGTGATGTACATCAAAAGAGAACTAGAGCCTATCTTCTCTATGATCATTTTAAGTAAAATAAAGTCCAAATTTGGAAAGAATGTACACTTTGATTTGTATAAATTGTTGGTGAAAGCATCAGATGAATGAAGACAAGAAGACTCATGACAAGTTCAGTTTTTGGTCTTCAAAGGTTTATACACGATCGCATTAGAGGTAAGTGTTGATATTTAGAAAGTAAGATACACTTGGCTGAAATTAGAGTAAGATAAAAGAGAAGATATTTTGGAGGTGGGCCAGAGGGCAATATTCTTGGTGGTTCCCACTAGTTTAGAATGATAAGGGTTGAGTTGTTTTGACGGTGTAATTGATGGCAAATACTCTTCTTTTTCTTTCGTTTTGGGGGGGGGGGGGGGGGGGGGGGGGGGGGGGGGGGGGGGGGGGGGTGGGGTTGTTATGGGGTTTCACAAAGTGAAGTGATGACATGGCATATCTGCCACTGAATAGAAGAGTGGAGCATAAGGACAGAAGCTGATGCAAAGGCACTACCTAACAGATTGTACAGATGGCTGATTGTTGATGTGGCAGTCACTGTACTGATGCTGATGCGGAAAACCTGTACGGAAGCACCTGCTGATGTGGCACTATTGTGTGGCACTAAGTGGTGTTGATACGGACGCACCCGCTGATGTGGCACGAAGTGCTGATATGATAACCTCAACATAAAAAATTTATTGACAGCGAGTCCACATGTTTCTTTTGATTTTATTTATGGCTTTTCAAGTGCTTCTTTTTTACCAACAGCTACAAAATCAAGGCCAGGCTGCCGATTGTACTCAGATTGTGCGAATGGTCTCTCTGAGCTAGATCAGTTGCTCTCTGTCTTGCTTGACATCAGTATCAATAAAGTAAAGAAACAACCTTAGGGGGGCCTACATTAGGGGCCAATCATCTCCGAAAAAAACTGTGTCTCTCACGTATCTCTTGCAAGTGTTTCTGCTTGCAGTGGTTTGTCAATTCAGTTTGATTCAAGTCTGTTTCACTCATTCACTGCTTGTGTTGTAAGTACCAATCAGTTTCATAAAAGGTCAGATTCAGCAAAACCATCAAGCCAGAGTTCCACTTTTAATCATTCCAAACAAGGTCCTAGTATGTTCATTCTACATTAGATATCACTGATCATGTGTTCCAAAACAATCAAAATATTTGCTTGCCCTTACTCAAGTAACATACCAACTTTATGTAAAGTTCTTCTTTGACTACAGTTCTAACCAGAGACTTGTAAGACAGAAAGGCTTCTTACCTGAAATTGGTAAAGAGAAAACCCCCTATACAAATCAATGTTAAGCACACTGTTGTCAATAAAATTATGTATCTGCAAAATTATGATAGCACAAAATCAAATTGTGAAGGACATTAGAGCTGCAAACATCACCTAATGAGAAGGAAAATCTTTTCACATTACAATGCTGGGGCTTACGTAATTGGATGTTGCTCAAGTAGTATATCAAATATATACGAAAAACGAGGAACCCCCTCTTTGACATATCCCAGATTGAGCGTAGGAGTCCACAAAAATGATAGTTTGTCAAGAGATGAGGTTAAAGTGCTGAATTGTCCAAGATGAAGTGGTGTTGCCACGGGCAAACCCCTTTTGCTGTTAGTCACAAAAATTGAAAAACAGGTCTGGATAGTTAAAAAGAGGGTCTTTGCAACTGATCTTCTCATCTTTACGAGGAGGAACACAACTCCAAGCAACCCTGCCACCACCTATAAGCAAGCAACTAAGTTTTAACTCAGGCGTAGCTTTTAGTGCTGTCAAAAATTAGCTGAGGATAGACAAGAAAATGCAATAATGTTACCTTCAAAGATAGCATAAGTGCCTGCCCATCCTCAATGAGGACATCCTTTAGAGACTTCAATGCATCCTGATTCAAGTTGCAAGAAGAAAGTACATGATCCCAACACGTGATAACCTTTTTCCACCAGCCCTTCTTTAAACCTTTGCTTCCAAGGGACTGATCTCCATTCCAATTCTGGAGGTGTCTCCCTGTGGGTTAACGGTAAATGTTAATGAAACCGTACCATCAGGAGCCCGTGACTGGGCTGTAGGCAATTTTCAGATATCACTAAATCATAAAGCATTATTTTTCACATCTTTTTGAAAGTCTACCTTCACTTGCCAATGCACGGGCTGCAAGCCTCCTTTGTTTGAACAAGGCCCTCTCTATTGAAAATTTTTGGCTCCTAAAACTAACATTATGGTTAATAAATTGTTGAGAAGAAAAACATGGAACTCACATATAAAGATGAGCCAAGGCAAAGAACACAACTTTCTCAATTCAAAGTTAATCTATTGTATGGAGGTCCTTCCACAGTGTCCTATAATAATTTGCCTCTTGTTAGTGGCAAAAATAGCATACACCTAATTCTAATCAAGCCAAGTTATGTGCCGCCGTGCTAAATCGCTGGACGACCTATTCGCAGTTCTTTCTAGTGATACACACTGTTCTTCTCCCCTACCCCCCACCCTCCACCTTTGGTTTGCATGTGCGCCTGTGATTCTTTTTTCCAGTTTTTGTTTTGTGTGCAGTTCTTTCTAGTGATACACACTGTTCTTCTCCCCTACCCCCCACCCTCCACCTTTGGTTTGCATGTGCGCCTGTGATGCTTTTTTCCAGTTTTTGTTTTGTGTTTTCAATGCAGGCGTTTTTTTTTCATTGTATTTGTTTCTTGCTTGTTTTCATTTGTTTGGTTTGCTTGTGGTTTTTTATTTGTGTGTATTGCCTACGCATCGCATCGCAAGGACGCTTGGGTGTGTACTGCTTGGTTTCCTGTGAGTGAGGTGTGTCTGTGTGTGCTTGCACGTTGCTTGTTTTCTTTATATTCCCTTGTTTATTAGACTAACTTTAGGAATCATGGTGTCACAAGTGTGACGACATGGCATAACAGTAAGTGGATTGTCATCAGCTTTTGTAAACGAAACCCATGAATAAAAGAGATTTATGAAAGATTACATATGTTGTCTTTCCGATTGAAAGATCACATAATTGGACATGTGTTCTTGTGTTTACCTAACCAGACATACTTCTATCCCAAAGTGGCGAAGTATGAATGGCCATTGATAAGCTTGAAAAGCATAAAGGACTATATCCTCTCACCTTATTGTGGGGGAGAGATATAGATAGATACAAGTGTATGGAGTAGCTCCGTTGATGAATGATGAGGAGAGGCTATTGCATAGAGCTCCAAGAAAGTAGCATTGCTAGAGGAGTCCGGACCGATGATGCCCTTCCTTAATAGATATTCCTTGGCAAACACAATTGGGTCTCCAAAATCAAAACTTTTACTAAAATCTTCAAAGAGAGATACCTTTGAATTTGTGATTGCCTTCCTAACGACCACCAATTGCACATCAAGATCTGACAACAAACTCTCCATCTCTTTCATAGGTTGAAGAAGCTTCTTTTCAAGCTTTAGGGATCCATCTTCTCTATGACTATGAGAATGAAATGATGACTGAGCCTTTTCTCTATATCAGCTCGTTAATTTCCCATGGCTGCTACTATTGAAGGACCATTCTCTTTTTGAGGAATTCGATCAACTATAATGTGTCGTTGACCTCGATCTCTCTCGATGGCTTGACATCTTTTCGGTAGCAAAAGTCTTAAAATCCAAGACCCCCTTCAATTACCCAAATGGTAAATAAGGTAACTCCCCTCTCATACAAATGAAACTTGCCCTTGATACATCACAAGCTTATATATATATATATATATATATATATATATATATATATATATATATATGTGTGTGTGTGTGTGTGCGTGTGTGTGTGTGTGTGTGTGTGTATGTATATGTGGAAGAAAACGAGTTCACTGTTGCTGCTACACCTTGCGCACGCCATCACTGCCTCCCTTTGCTTCCTCTCGTGCACGCCTTGCCTAGATAGTCTGCCTCATCCCCCCCCCTCGCGCGTTGCCCTGTGCTGCCCGCCCAACCTGCTGCGCGCTGCCCTGAGTTGCCTGCTTAGCCTGCTACGTGCTGCCCAATGCCGCCCGCCCGCCCGCCCCCTCACGTGCTCCCTCCTTGCACTGTCTGCAGCCTACCCCCGATCCCTCAAACCCACCCACCCACACCCCCCCCCCCCCCCCCCCCCCCCCCCCCAAAACTCCCTCCGCATGCTCTCCTTTAATGTTGCTTCACAGCGGCATAGGCTCGCCGTATCGCTTCACCTCGCCCTCATCGACGACCTGGACTCCCTTTCGCTTCCCTTTGTAGCAACAAACATAGATGGAGTATTCTGCTCCGCCACAGAGGGACTCCACTGCAGCCCCCTCGCCCGACCCCGCAAAACCCACCATCCGACTTGCTCTGTCGCCGACAAAGAAGCGAGCTTAGAGGCAGAGGTGGCGCGCCTTCAGGCCACCTCTGTTATTTGCAAGATTCTTAGTACCAGACCCAGCAGAGGAGAAGTGCGCGATCTCCTTCAGGCCCACCTTCTCGCAGAGGTGGGCAAGATTCGCGATGTTCAGCTTCTCGAACATGGCTACTACCAAATAGAGTTTGAGATTCCCGAGATGGCATCCAAGGTCATTGCAATGAGCCCCCTGTCCATCCGAGCAGTTCGAGCACACTTTCGACAGTGGCGCCACGGTTTCGACCTAGCTACCAACGTTCTTGTCGAGGAGGCAGACCTACCCATCACAGTCTGCTTCCCCGGCGTGAGAAGGGAGTACCTTTCGCTCCTTGCCAGGATAGGCTCAGCGATTGGAACTGTCCTAGAGACACCTCGCACGGCAGTCTCTGTTGCTGCCAAGGCGGCGGCATCCCCATAGTACGTGTTCTGGTTTGGGACACCCACTCTCTCCCGAAGGTCATCCTACTACCTCGGGTGAGTGGAGGTTGGTTCCGTCAAAGCGTCGAGTATTTGGGCCTCCCGAATCAGTGTTTCATTTGCAGACAGATGGGCCATCTGGCAAGGGCATGTCCTTGCAGGAGACCTCGACCCACAACTCATGCGCAGCCTCCCAAGGCTGAGCATGCCCAGCAGCCAGATACACAGGACGCACAGGCTAGTACCTCGACTGAGACCAGCGATCAGACAACTGACGGTTGGCACTGCTCCCCCTGGTGGTCGACCTTCTGCAGCACAGCAACACCGGGGTCTCCTCCACTCCTCCTTAGCCTCAGCTCCCGACCCCTCCTCTTCAGCTGGCATATCTTCTGGCACATCACCCACATAGGGTTTGAGAAGACTCACGTGAAACGCATTGTGAATCTTCCAACTCTCAGGCAATTTCAGCCTTTATGCAATATCACTAATTTGCATACTGAGCATCGAAAACAATCTTTCTCTGCTCTTCATCTTGATCTTTGGAGATTAACCTGTGATCTACCCTTATGCTGTCACTTTTATTGGGCTGAGAATTCTCTTTTTGACCCAATTTTGGCAGCATAACTGTAGTAGAAACCTTCACGACCAAAAATCCACATATCCAAGTGATTATCCACGCATAATAGAGCACTTTTGCAAACCTGTCTTGGAAATTCAGCACGGTGAATTCTCTGTTTTTAGCTCCTAAAATGCTCCAAATCACTTGTATTACTGTCCTCTAGCTTCCCCGAAGCTCTTGGGACAAAAAGGCATCAAATAGGGTCAAAACCCTAAATCTGCAGAAAAATACAGTAAGCTGTATTTTCTTCTTTCGGGCTCTATTTTGCGTGCCAATCGCACCAATTCGTAGCCTTTGATCTTCTGCATCAGTAGGACTACTTGCCCTTTGATTTACACGAAATTTCTCGCAAGAAATTTTGTTAAATCATCCTGTGCCTATTTTGAATTAGCCTTTAGCTAATTCGGTACCTGTATGAAATCATTCTAAGTGGAAGGAGTCTGTCCTTGTAACAACAGTGTATTCCACCACTGACTTGCATTTTTTTTTCAGAAAAGTGGAAGCTTTCCTGACTTTAAATGCTCCTTCCAACAAATGCTTTGTCAAATTGTTCGAGGAAAGAGAAAACCTTTGTCCTCTCATCAAAGCCATTGAATGTGTCAATGGACTCACTGATCATCTTCTTTGTATGGCTTTAGCTTATCCATTGACTCCAAATTGTCAAACGAGACAGTTTGCATAATGGGTACACCTGTGGGAGCCATCTGTACTCCCTGTTCAGTAACATGTTGATGTCCAGGTGTCATATTCACTGATGGGATTGAAAAACCAGCCATACCCAAGTTCCTTGTGACACCCCAAACTGACCTTGTGTGCCCTGAAATCCTAGGTACAAACCAATGTTTGCATACATGGGGTTGGACACCATGCCTTGCATACCCCTAAACACTGTTCCTAGCATGCCAAAACTGCCTTGAACTTGATGTGCTATTGATGAAGATCGTATGAACTCCATAAATCTGGGATTCTCCATCAATTGCTTGAACATGGTCACAGCAGTAACAACCTGCAAAGCTTTCTTTGCTTGGCCTGAACTCTCGCCAATTTCATGTGCAGTTGGAATAGGTTGTCTATCCTCTGAAGAGGAACCCTCTTCCTTGTTACCATCCATCTTGTATCCAAAGAAAGACTTGTAGCCTTTCTCACCTGTATCCAAAGAAAGACTCACGTAGCCTTTTTCACCTGTAAATCCAAAGAAAGACTCGTAGCCTTTCTCACCTGTATCCAAAGAAAGACTCTCGTAGCCTTTCTCACCTGTAAATCCAAAGAAAGACTCGTAGCCTTTCTCACTTGTATCCAAAGAAAGACTCTCATAGCCTTTCTCACCTGTAAATCCACTCGATCTACTTTCAAACTCTCTGTGTTTTCAAGGTCATCCCAAACTCTCTCTGTGTCTTTAACCCAAACTGACCAAGGCTCACTTTTTTAGGAAAAATTGATTTAATCCCGTCGATGAGACCATGTAACCGGCCTGTTAACTTCAAAAAGGGCGATAGACTTTACTTCAAGCCTTGATTTAGCTTTCACCCATTATTAGTCGTCTATTCTACCTGTGCTATAATGACACAAGAGAGGGGAATGGGATACAGATGCTAGAATGCATCTGTTTGCGAGTCAAACACTAGATTGGCCCCAAAATTGGCACCCCTTTCGGTATTTCTTTATACTTTGAGAGGGTAAATTTACAAAGTAGAGTCCTGGGAATCCTTTGTCTATATCTAACTAGATACCACTTGATTTGGCCAAATTTCGGTAACATAACAGCCCCAAAACTTGCGCGAAACCAATTCCCCTACTGGAACTCACTTCCACTGACATAAACCCTCTGATTCCAACTCAAAAAGAGCAATTACAACTCGCTGGAATTTCTGGTTTTTCACTTGTTTTGAGTCCCAACACTTCCCAGAGGTGTTCTCTGACAATTGGGCACTGTTTCCAATGCATCTGACATCCATACGGCTGCAAAACAGTAAATTTCAGACCGCTGTATTTTCTGGTTAGGACCTGTTTTTGACCTAATTTCAGCTGTCAACTATCCCTGCACTATTCCCAATGCCTTGGACTACGTGCCCCTTGATTCTGGCACGATTCCGAGCACAAAACAGTCCCAAAACAGCCCAAAATCAGCAATAAAACAGTGCTGATTTTTGTGTGTTTACTTGAGAGGTTATCACCCTCTTGTTTCCCTGCTTTGGAGTAGCAATTAGCTACTCATGTTCCTGTTCAGGGAGGCTCTTACCTCAGCAATAGAGCATCAAACCACAAGACTGTACATGGTCAATCTGATGAGCCCACTAGAGAGGCATAACCATAAAGAATAGGGGAGAGAGAGAGCAGTGAGAGGTGTGCAGGTCATGACATCCTGCACCTCACTGTCCATAGAGGGTAAGCCAGCACTCCATTGAAGCTCTCCCACCTGTGACAGTACTCAAAAACGAGCTCACAGCTGAAAAATCACGTTTTTGCCTTCTCTTTAAGTAGTAAACTGGCCTCAGAGTGCCAACTGTCACTCATTTGTGCATTTTTCCGCTTTAGACCCTCGGGTCTAAAAATATCTCACCTGCAGCCTCTGTTGACTTGGCCACAGAGTAACAAAATGATCCCCATGTCAAACTGCACGTAATGACGTGAAGACATTTTGCCGTCCAAAAATAGCAGTCCCTAAAATTTAGGAGTTTCTACCATTACATTCTTCTAGGTCATCTAACCCTCTTTGTACACTGCAGCCACACCCAGAACTGAAATGTAGCCTATGTAGCAAAGGATTCCGCTTTGGCTGGCCAATGACCCCACTTTGGCTAACCATAGTCCTTGTCCAACCTTAGTGCTCTTTAGCCCTCAGGCCTGGACTCTCTCTGAACAGTTCCACACTGGCTATGCAATGCAGGGCAGTTAGATTTCCAGAGAGGTGTTTCCAAAAGGTAAAACAAACGAAATTCCCCAAAGAAAGAGAAAATAAACAAAAATGGAATTGCCACTAGCTGGTGACAACTATCCTCAAAAGCACCCACATCAAGACGGATAGATCCATTACAATTCTAGGGAGCCATTTTGAGTGTGGTCCCATAAGTCTCGCACCGTCATGTGGAGCGTCGCTCTAGTATTACCACTCTTCCATCTCGGTAAAAGGAAATCTTGCCTTTTCCCCTTGCCACTCTAATCTCCGGCATTACCTCCTGCATATGAGCGATCTGCGAGAGGGTAAGATCATCCCCGAGAAACATGCCCGTCTCTTTAAGAGTTGGCCTTTTCTTCAAGGACTTCCTCGCTTCCATGGAGGGAAAACGGAGGATGAGTGCCCTTTCTTTTGAGGTTTCCCCACTGCTTCCATTTTTCTTTATGTTGCCCACTCTCCACGCTCTTGTGTGCGTCGGATCATGAACCCCCATCAAGGCCATGGGTTCTTTTACCTCCTCGTCCACATTGTCTTTGTATTTAAGACCGCAAATTCTCACATGTAAAGCGTGCACACGTCATCTTTGCTCCTCCTCTAGTGTCAGATTAATGATAGTGGGTGTCGACGTGGGCGTTATCTCCTTGCCTTTTCCTTTCTTGACAACCTCGATCCATTTCTCGGCCTCATCTGCGTTCTGTTGAGTTTTTGTAAGAACATCTACCCAAGAAGTCGTCATCTCTTTGTGTTGCTCTTCTCCCTCTTTGATGGCCCGTACTTGCTCCTTGATCGTGTTGATTTCTTCGATTACTGAGGGTTGCAATTCGCCCTCTTCCAGTGTGTTTCTTGATCGTGCTTCAGCGAGATCCTTCTTGAGTGACGCAATCTCTTCATCCTGAGTCGTCACCCGATCTTCCAGTGCATTTATCTTGCTTTCTTGGATTAAAAGCGTCCTTCGAGCATTTTTATTGTGCCCAATAGATTGCGGTTCATCTTGGTAATGGTCTCCGTCATTTCCTCTTTGCACTTTTGGATGGCATCCTCTAGGGGGTCGGCTTTATCGTTCAGCTTCCTCATGCTTAATCGTCGCTCGGAAAACGATAGCCACTAAGCGCACATATGCATCCACATTACGCATACATTATCTCCCTCATCAAGCATACATTTTGTGCGCTTTGCAATTTCCTGTGAAATCTGCCAAGAAAATCTGCTATCTGAATTTCTGAATTTTTTAGGGTTTTTTGTATTTCTGGAATTCTGTCAGCAGATTTCTGAGAATTCCTAAAAATTCCCTGCTGCTGGAAAATTGCTGGACCTGGCAACCGATTTCTGAAAATTCCCTAAAATTCCCTGTTGTGTGTGTGCTCTGCTCGTGTGTGCTCTATTCGTGTCAACCTGCTGCAATTTCACCTTGCTGCTGTTCGTGTCGAGCAACTCTACCTGACGGCGAGTGGCGAGCACCTATTGGGCGAGCACCTTTGGAAAGGGCGAGCAACTTTGTTGGACTAGCAGCTTGGACGAGCACCTTTAGAAAGGACGGGGCGAGCAGTCAGGGACGAGGGGCGAGGGCGAGAAGTCAAGGGCATGGGCGAGGGCGAGCAGTCATGGGAGGGGCGAGGGGCGAGCAATCAGGGGAGGGGCAAGGGCAAGCAGCAGAGACCTGCGAGAGAGAGAGAGAGAGAGAGAGAGAGAGAGAGAGAGAGAGAGAGAGATAGCTTTTCCAGAGAGAGAGAGAGAGAGAGAGAGAGAGGCACAAGCCCTACGAGGCACAAACTATCACAAGTGTGATGATGTGGCATGGGTTCTGAAGGACCATATAAGGGCCACTAAAGAAGCCAGATGATGCAAGAAGCTCATGCCAAACGCTGACGCAAGTCAAGCACAAAATCCGCCACAATTTGTAGGCTGACATGGCAATCTGTACGGATCACTTTAGAGGAATTTTACACGAAAGTTTTTAGTAAATGAACCGTAGCTAGGGGCGCCTTGTTTTAGGGGCCCTTGTAACCCTTTATAAGAGTGGCTTGGGGGATCCCTCTGCAAATTAGCTTGGGAGCAATTGCAGAGGATAACCCCCGGCCATTGTATTTTTGTGATCATCAATCAAGAAAGAAATACCGATAGGGGCGCCACTGTTTGGGACCAGTGCATCTAGAAGCAGAACTCCGCCGCCTCCCTCTCTCCCCCCCCCCCAAGGAACATTCACCAACCATCACCTCCACAAAGACATGGGGGGAATATGCCATATCTCTCTACACGGCATCAGGGCTGCCACCTTCGCCGGACCCACCAGAGACACGTACTTTGTTTACTGCTGAGAGGGTAAGGAAATCCATTGATAGTATAAAGACAGGGAGAGCACATGATCATGATAGTAAGGTAGCAGCGCACTTTATCCATGCCAGAGATATGCTTGCAGAGCTTCTTGCTATGATGTTTAATCGACCCATATATGAGGCTTTTCCTGAGACTTGGAGTATGTCCACGATTGTGCCTATTTTCAAGTCAGGAGATCCAATGATTCCTGGGAATTATCGCACAATCATGGTTGGTCACACATTGGCTAGGCTGTATGCATCTATTCTTGAGCGGGAGTTGAGGAGATGTGCAGAGAGAGAGGACATACGAGCATCAAGGCAAGCAGGATTCAGGAGAGGTTTCTCTACTCTGGACCAGATTCTGACACTCAAAGCTATTATCGAGGAGGGTAGACACCATGGTAGGAGGATCTATTGTATGTCACAAAGTGATGACGTGGCTGCCCGCTCCAAAGGAAAATCAAAAACCCTAATTTGCTGAAACCCTAACCCTAACTGCAAAAAATCAGAAGCCCTAATTTGTTGAAACCCTAACCCTAAAAATCAGAAACCCTAATTTTCTGACGTGGCCTGACACGTGGCAGCTGTACGGACCCCTGTGAATTGCGGCGTGATTTTCGGGCAGCAGGGCGGTAGTTTTTGTTTTCAGCTTTTGGACTTGCTTTTACTACGCAAGTTGAGAAAGAGAGAGAGAAGCCTCTTTGCTTTATTTCTATTTAAGCAAGAGAAGAGTTCTTTTGTTTGCTTTATTCCCTCTCAAGAGAGAGATTGTGAAAAGCAGAGAAAGCTTTTGCTTTATTTTCAAAGCTTTTAAATTTCAGCTTTTGAGACAGCTTTTGAAGCTTTTGGGGGCTCTGCTTTGTAGCATCCCTTTGTACTCTTTAAGTACGTGGGCAAGGCCTCATAACTCCGAGCATTTGGACGCAGAGTCTGAGTGTGAGCGCCTACCCTCACTCTTGTACTTTGAACACAGATTAATACAAAAAGAAATACCGAAAGGGGCGCCAGTCTTTGGGGCCAATATCTCTAGGCACGGAACTCCGCCAGGCCACTGTCGAATAAATTGTGAACTGTGAACTGTTTTGAAGTGGTTATTTGGTGCTGTCGCGGTAGATTCTTGACTTGGAGTGTCCAAGTCTGTTACATGTAGCTTTGAGGAATTCCGCAAAGCTTTTGACACAGTCGAGAGCCAGACTTAAACGTAGACTACAAGCATGGGTGTGCCCACAAAGTTGATATGGGGGATCTTGGCTTTATATATGACAGTGGTGGGGCGGGTACGCACTACTGAGGGCATGTCTGACATGGTCCACTCCACTATTAGGGTGAAGCAAGGATGCCCCCTATCTCTGACTCTATTTGGGATATATGTGGATGAGTGTCCAGACTATGTAGAGCGAGAGGGAGACATAGGGGCTCAGCTAGCAAGGACATGGATTCCGTTGTTATATGCTGATGATATTGTGCTGATTTCAGATTCTCTAGAGGGGATGCAGCGTTATTTGGATGCATTACATGCTAAATACCACGAGCACATGGATACAGCCGATACAAAAGTTGGGCACGAAGATGGATTTTTATAGTGAGCATCTTCTCCAACTCACGGAGGACGCATTTGTGACTAGGCCTAAATACATGGATACACACTTATCTCACGGGATACGGTGTTCTATTAGCCAGATACGCACATCCTCGCATCGGCTTCAGATCGAGACTAGTAGATTTCGAGGAGTACCAACAGAGGCCAGGATATGTTATTTATGTCATACTGAGCCAGAAACAGAGTTGCACTACATATGCAATTTCCCAGTGTACTATGAGATCTATGGCCACTTTCACTGCTTCAAAGAGGGTTCGGACCACTTTCTAGAGTCATGAGATACGCAAACCAGAGATGCCTAGGCCTATTTTTCATGATGGTCTAGTAGCAGAGCACTTTACACATGCTAGAGATATGTTGGTAGAGGTTCTTGCAGTGTTGTTCAATCGTGCCATGTGTGAGGGGTTACCTGAGACTTGGAGATTATCTACTATTGTGCCTATCTTCAAAGCAGGTGATCCTACAGAGCCTGGGAATTACCGCACTATTATGGTTGGGCACACATTGGCACGGTTGTATGCATCCATTCTTGTGCAGCAGTTGAGTAATTGAGCAGAGGGTGAGGGTGTACGAGCAAAGGGCCAGGCCGGTTTCAGGAGGGGTTTCTCCACTCTTGATCATATTCTGACACTCAGAGCCATCATTGAGGAGGGCAGGTCACATGGGAGACGGATTTATTGTAGCTTTGTGGATTTTCACAAAGCATTTGACATGGTACTGAGAGCTCGATTGATGCGCAGACTGCAGGAGATGGGGGTGCCCATAGTGTTGATTTGGGGAATTATGGCTCTATACAGATCAGTGATGGAACATATACGCACTCCGGAGGGGATATCTGATTTAGTTCACTCCACCATTGGGGTGAAACAGCCATTGTCTCCCACTCTATTTGGTATGTATGTTGATGAGGTGTCTGATTACATTGACAGAGAGAGTGATAGAGGTGCCCAGCTGGCAAGGACGTGGATCCCATTGTTGTTATATGCTGATGATATTGTGTTGATCTCTGACTCATCGGAGGGTATGCAGCGACAGTTGGATGCATGACACAAATTTGCAGAGGATAGTGGATTGTCTGTAAACCTTGGTAAAACCAAGGTTATGGTGTTTAACACCACACCACAGTGGATCAGGAGATCAGCACCGACTTTCACATATGGTCAAGAGATTGTAGAGTATACAGATGCACACTTACCTTGGGGTTGTCTTCACTGGGCCGAGGTTTTCTTTGGGGAGAGTAGCAGAGACTAGACTGACTAGAGCTTTTGCGGCCTTGGGAGGCTTGGAGAGGATGTGTTCGCAGGTTCAGTTCCAGGAACCTCAGACAAAGTTATGGCTCTTTGATACCTTAGTAGCCTCAGCTATGTTGTATGGGGTGCAGACATGGGGACCTTCTGTAGGCCAAGATGGTTGGAGACGTATGGAGAGGCCCTTGGTATCTATGATCTCTCGACTGATCAAAGCCAAGACCTCCGTACCCCACGCTATCATTCGAGCAGAGCTAGCTGCCCCTCCTATGGAGATTGAGGCACTTACTAGATCAATCTCCTTTGTGCACAGCTTGTGGGATACTACTAGAGAGAGATATGCTAGACTGGCCCTTGAGTCTTCCAGACAGTTAGCTCTTCAAGGGGACACTTCATGCTGGTATGCACAGATGACATCATGGTTTCAAGACGCATGGTTTCACCATGGACAGGCTGCCCCCTTTCCAGTACTCTCTTCAGGCACCCTCGATGTCTCTTACACGGGTGGAGATTACTAGACTCATTCGTCAGGACCTGATCGAGCTGGACACCAGGAGGACATGGATAGAGCCGCCACACGAGTTGGGCACGAAGATGGCTTTCTATAGAGAGCATTTTCTCCACCTGAGAGAAGATGGGTTTGTGATTCGACCCAACTACATGGACACACATATGTCTCATGGTTCGCGGTGTGCCATTGGTCAGATACGCACATCCTCACATCAGCTGGAGATTGAGACTAGTAGATTTGGAGGGATACCAGCAGACAGCAGGATATGCCACTTATGCCAGTTAGAGCCAAAGACAGAGCTACATTACATATGTCATTGCACAGTGTACTATGAGATACGGGACCGTTTCCATTGCTTATTCCGAGAGGGTTTTGGTCCTTTCTCTAGAGGCATGAGTTATGAGGATTAGAGATGTCTTGGGCTATATCTACTTGAGTTACAAAGATATAGAGACACTTTACTAGGAAGAGATAGAGAGAGACAGTCCCAGAGACAGATTACAGGTTTCTTTTCACTAGATATGGGACAGCCAGAGGAGCAGTCATCATTGCAAAGCTCGGTCCACACTCATTCGGCCACTACCGGCACTCTCATCGACCGAGCACTGGAGCTACGGAGATCCAGACGGCCAAGATTGAGGAGAGGAGCTACACAGCACCGACGGAGACTACAGCAGAGGATTCGAGCCATACTCTCTCAATATCCAAAGTGCAGACGAGAATGGATTCTAGAAATAGTATCTAGTTTTTTTGTACCCAGACATGGTATTTAGATTCACCATTTTGTAACAGATTGGTCTCATAGGTCATTTTGGCCTTTTGAAGACGTAAATATAACATTTCATCTCTCTCTCTCTCTCTCTCTCTCTCTCTCTCTCTCTCTCTCTCTCTCTCTATGTGTGTGTGTGTGTGTGTGTGTGTGTGTGTGTGTACACACACACACACACACACACACACACACACATATATATATATATATATATATATATATACACACACACACCTCTGTGGGCTGTTGGTTCACCTGCGTGGGTTGTGGGTTGCAGTGTGGGCTGCTCCCTCTCTCTCTCTACCTGCGGGCTGCTGCCCCTGCGTGCTCTCTTTCTTTCTTCCCACGCTGCTCTCCCTGTTCACCCTCAGCCCGCACAGCCCTTATGAGCTGCTCACGCAATGAGCTGGGAGCTGCTCACGCCACCTCCCTCTTGTGGGTTGGGGGCTGCTAGCCGCCCCTCGCAAGGACAAGCAGGCTACCCTCTGCCTACGTATCCATGGTCTTGCTGGGTATTGCTTCGCCCTCACAGAACATGGAAACCATCTCCCTTGCTCCACCTTCACAAGACACGGAAGCCATGATTGTTTCACCTACTTGCAAGCCGCGAGCAAAGGCCACCTTCATGCTCACAAACAAGAGGATGGCGCAAATTAAAAGGGAAATGAAGGAATGGAAAACAGAGATGGAAGGATGATGGAAGGAGAAGGCCAACGTCCTTCAGATGGTCTTCAACGAAGGCGCACAATGGAAGGAGGAGAAAGAGAACCTAAACGCAGAGATACAAGCACTTAAGGCGGACTCACAAAGCACTCAAAGAAGAAGTCTCAGCCCTCAAACGGAGCTTGTTGACAGAGCAAGCAGTGGACTGGAGGAAGGTAAATTTCAGCCCTCTGTGATAGAGGAAATCAAGGTAATCAAGGACCAGGTAAGGATGATCAAAGAGGAAGAGAAACTGAATGTGGCGGAGACATCCTCATGGGCGGATATGATAACAAAGACACAGAAGAAGGTGGACGAGGCCGAAAAATGGATTGAGGTCGCCAAGAAAGGGAAAGGTAAGGAAGCTCCATGTACACCGACGCTTATCTCATGACCCTCGAAGAGAAACAAAGAAGGTGGATGCGGGCTCTACATGTGAGAGTGACCGGCCTCAAAGACATGAACAATGTGGACAAAGAGGTCACAAGCGTTACATCCATGATGGGGGTGGAGAAGCCTTTGCACACAAAGGCATGGAGAGTAGGCAAGAAAAGTGATGGCCCAAGAGAGTCTTCAAAGGAGGGAGCTCTCATACTACGCTTCCCCTCCTTGGAAGAGAAGAAGGAATTCTTGAAGAAAAGGCCTACTCTCAAGAAGACGGGTATTTTCCTCAGCGATGACTTTACCCTCTCATAGCTCACACATGTAATGCCAGAGATTACAGCGGCAAGGGAGAAGGGAAAGATAGCCTTCTACAGAGATGGTCGAGTGGTGATTGTAGAGCAGCGCGTTGCATGACGGTGCGAGACCTATGGGACCACATTGAAGATTGCTACTTGGAATTGTAATGGGTCTATGAGGTTGAATGTTGGTGCGTTTCAGGACAGTTTTAGAGACACGGACATTGTATTCTTCTCAAAGACTCACCAGTAGGCCCTAGACAAGTGATGCCACATGTGGTGGGATATAGATGGGAGACAGTCCACAGGACAGCTACGAGATCTGGCATGGGTGTAGAGGTTCAAGAGTAGCAGCAGTGCTATTTAGAGAGGAGCTACAGCCACTACTACATATTGTACGGAAAGATGATCATGCTAGATACATGTGGGTGAGACTGAGAGCTGACACAGGTCGATTTCTATACGTTGCCATATGTTACTTTCCTCCCAGAACGTCAGTATATGTTGCATCTAGAGGGCAGTAGCTTTTCTCTATACTAGACAATGACATATGGGAGTTTTCTAGGGATGGTGATATCATTCTCCTAGGGGACTTCAATGCCCGAACGGGCAACTCTCAAACAGTCTTCTACGACACTTCAGATGAGATGCTTAGGGAGCTGGATGTGGGTGAGTTGGGGCTTGACAAACACTCACATGACACAGAGCAGACGGAGTATGGCAGATACCTCATGGAGATGACGACTACACATGGGTTAGCCATAGTTAATGGCTTACAGCAATTTCCCGGAGCAGCCGGTTTCACATGCTTTCCACACAAACATGAGCCAGTACAGTGGACTATCTTATGACACAGTCGAGTTTTGTCCCTTGCATTCAGGATTTCACAGTGGGAGCCATGCCAGTGGGCGTAGCAGTGGATCATGCTCTCTTGACACTGTCCGTTTCATTTCAGTATAGTACAACATAGACATCAAGAGGCAGGTCACACACCCGTAATACATTTACACCAAAAACTGATTCCGTTTATACAGAGGAGATTTGGGACCGCCATCTATGGGAAGGCACAGCTTGCACAGCTGGTACATGCCTCTCAGTGAAGGAGTGCACCACTCTATTGACTGAGACACTGCATGGTGCAGCATCAGTGGCATACCCACACACTCAGCCGGGCAGAAGGCGACATTCTGGGAGCATGCCCCAGAATAGTTGGCATGATATAGAGGAGATTTGGGACCGCCATCTATGGGAAGCCACAGCTTGCACAGCTGGTACATGCCTCTCAGTAGAGGAGTGCACCACTCTACTGACTGAGACAGTGCATGGTGTTGCATCAATGGCATACCCACACACTTAGCCAGGCAGGAGGCGACATTCCGGGAGCATGCCCCAGAATAGTTGGTATGATAAGGAGTGCAGAGAGATGAGAGCCCAGCTTCAGAGGGATCTTCTTTTAGGAGTCATCACTTACAGAGAGTCTCACATTGCTTCCCGACGCCTTGTGCGACGGAAGAAGCGAGCTTACCTGGCTCAAATGGAGCAAGACTTATATCAAATGTTCTTGAGTAGGGACTCAAGAGAGACATGACGACTGTTTCATGAGCACACCCCCTCCCCCGGTGATTACTTCACCTGATGTGTGGGGCCAATATGCGACATCGTTATATACGGTTCATGTCCTTCCAAACTCTACAGAGCCATGCCCAGCTACGAGCACCTTCTTTACCAATGGGATGGTACAGAGGGTCATTGACAGGATGAGGACCGGGAGGACATATGATCATGACGGTCTAGTAGCGGAGCACTTTAAACATGCTAGGAATATGTTGATGGAGGTTCTTGCAGTGTTGTTCAATCGTGCCATGTGTGAGGGGTTACCTGAGACTTGGGAGGTTGTCTACTATTGTGCCTATCTTCAAGGCAGGTGATCCTACAGAGCCTGGGAACTACCGCACTATTATGGTTGGACACACATTGGCACGGTTGTATGCAGCCATTCTTGAGCAGCACTTGAGTAATTAGGCAAAGAGTGAGGGTGTACGAGCAAAGGGTCAGGCCGGTTTTAGGAGGGGTTTCTCCACTCTTGATCATATTCTGACACTCAGAGCCATCATTGAGAAGGGCAGGTTACATGGGAAACGGATTTATTGTAGCTTTGTGGATTTCCGCAAAGCATTTACCGAGAGCTCAATTGATGCGCAGACTACAGGAAATGAGGTGCCCATAGAGTTGATTTGGGGGATTATGGCTTTGTATAGTTCAGTCATGAGACATGTACGCACTCCGGAAGGGGTATCTGATTTAGTTCACTCTACTATTCGGGTGAAACAGGGCTGCCCATTGTCTCCTACTCTATTTGGTATGTATGTTGATGAGGTGTCTGATTACATTGACAGAGAGGGTGACAAAGGTGCTCAGCTGACAGGGACGTGGATCCCATTGTTATATGTTGATGATATTGTGTTGATATCTGACTCACCAGAGGATATACAACGACATTTGGATGCACTACACGTTTTTGCAAAGGATATGGATTGTGTGTAAACCTTGGTAAAACCAAGGTTATGGTGTTTAACACCACACCACAGTGGATCAGGAGATCAGCACCTACTTTCACATATAGTCAAGAGATTGTGGAGTATGCAGATGCATACACTTACTTGGGGGTAGTCTTTACTGGGCCGAGATTTTCTTTGAGAAGAGCAGCAGAGATTAGATTGTCAGGAGATTGCGGAGTATGCAGATGCATACACTTACCTTGGGGGTAGTCTTTATTGGGCAAGATTTTCTTTGAGAAGAGCAGCAGAGACTAGACTGACTAGAGCTTATGCGGCTTTGGGAGGATGGGAGGGAATGTGTCAGGACAAAGTTATGGCTCTTTGATACTTTGGTTGCCTCTACTATGCTATATGGGGTGCAGGTTTGGGGACCTTCTGTAGGTCAAGATGCTGATGTGGCAACGAGTCACCTTCTCTTAGCAAAGTCAAAAATGTTGAGGTTGGTGCGCACCACTCACTCACGCACGCACGCCTGCACACATGCACAGAAACTCAAGTACATACGCATTTATTTCTGAGCATCCTATTTGGGATTGGAATGGCAAACTCTCGCCAGCAAAGATCAGCTTGCATGCATTTTATTGAGCTTGATTGCTCTCCAGTACATTAAAGCTGCTGCACCTAGTGAAGCTAGGGGCAGAATCAATCGACCGTGTGAATGCAGCCGTAGAGAGAGAACGAGAGAAGTACCTGTTAGGAAGAGGCAAGCTGAGGAGGTGGAGTGGGGGTGCGTCGTGGAGGTGGAGAGGCACCATGATTAAGAGGCCAAGGAGGTGGGTAGCTGCTGCTTACCAAATAAAAGGGAGGAGCGGATGAAACAGCATCTTGGCGTCTCCAAGAATTAGAAGGGCATTGACGGATGGTGATGATGGAATGGAAGTCCACATGATGAAAAAGGGACCCGTAGTGCACCATACGAGGCACGGTCTGCAGCTTGTTGTCTGATGTGAGAGCAGAGAGACCCACTGCATAAGCTTTCATTTGTGCCACCCTTTTGCGCTTTGTACACGCAATTGTGGAATCACTGGAATGAGTCGCCGTGGAATCCCTTCTTCTTCTTCCATTACAAAATTGTGTTCAAAAAGTGGACCTTCATGATTAGCACCATCGCCGACCCCACTTTCCAATTGATGAGAAAAAAACAGGAAGGGTAAAAAGTGAAATGCAGCTGCGCAGCCAGCAGATTATTGCCAGGCCTGACTATCCATATGGATGAAGGTCGTCCAATTTTTAATCGAGGTTAGTGGAGGGAGGCTGATCGAGTGCCATAGGAGGCTCATTGCATGGCCAGGTCACGGACTCATGGGTGGTGACAAATGCCACTTGGTGAAGGCTACAAATTTATTTCACATCAACTACCTTAGTGCTTTGAATGGCCCTATTTTTGAAATTGGTAGAATGTTCCTCTAGAAAATGGCTATCTATATGGATGAAGGTCGTCCATTTTTTTCAATCGAGGCTAGTGGAGGGAGGTTGATCGAGTGCCATAGGAGGCCGATTGCATGGCCAGGTCACGAACTCATGGGTGGTGACAAATGCCACTTGGTGAAGGCTACAAATTTATCAACTACCTTAGTGCTTTGAATGGCCCTACTTTTGAAATTGTTAGATTGTTCCTCTATAAAATGGTAAGGATATAACATCCAACAGTTCAAGAATGTGACTATTTGAAGATTTGTTGAGTAGATCTTTGATATCTATTCGAATTAATAAAATTTATCTTCTTCTTCCCACACACACACACACACCTACATGCACACAGAGTTTTGAGGTTGATACTTGTTGAGTGATCTTTGAGAGATCTCTCAATGAATAAACGAAACTATAATAACCATTGATTGTGGTAGATTGGTTATCACAATTCGCTCTTAAAAAGTAGCTCTTAAATTATAGACTTGTCAGGTTAGCGATTTGAGGTCGCTTGATGTGTTCTTATGATATTAAAATCTCTCTCTCTCTCTCTCTCTCTCTCTCTCTCTCTCTCTCTCTCACACACACACACACACACACACACACACACTTTTTTTTGTAATGTCATTTTGAATTACCCATGGGAAACCTCAAGACGAGGAAAACCCATGAAAAATACTACAAACGGGAAATCAGAAACAGTCAAAATAAAGCTCGTATTGACTGAGAGTAATCTCATCCAAGTCATAAGCCACTCGGAGAGACTGGAACAGAGCTGTCTTGAAGAAGAAAACAGAATCGACTCGCATCTGCTGAAACATGAGGGAATTACGTACCCTCCACACCATCCAAAGCGCCCAGAATCTGACCCAGCCAAAAAAGTATGCATACAGCCGAAGTAATGGCGGAAGTACTCCAAAGATCCAGAAAGATCTACCAAAATGCATGCCAGGAAAACGCGTGCGAAGAGCACTAGAGATGCAATCCACAAACTGCAGCATATGAGAACAAGACCACAGTAAATGTGGAATGGTCTCAACTGTTGCACCACATCTAACACATCGTGAAGAGGCCAATCTCCTAGAACGTAGAAATTTGCCAATCGGGAGAACCCGAAGTATGCATCTCCACATAAACAGTCTCTCCTTCAGAGGCAATTTCGCATGCCACACCTTCATGACCTTACTCCGCCACCAAATATCACACTTGTTCATATTCCATACCTTATTACAGTGTTCGTACATCCAAGAAAATGATTGCAAATGACCATACACTTTCTTTGCAGAAATCAAAGAGGCCGAAGAACCATCATATTGCCAATCACAAATTCGATTTTCTGCAACCAGTAGTGGAACAGGAGATATGGAAGCAACCAGATTTTTAATGTTGTCCCACATACGCCTACAATGCATCCCAAGTCCAAAGATATGAGCAGCCTGTCTGAACGAAAGCATCCGTCCATCAGCTTCCAGCACATCAATTACGCTACAAATACCTTTTTGCGAGAGAAAATAAGCCTGTCTTGGAGAGCATTGAACAAGAGTTTGATCAAAAACCCGACTCCAATGTAAACTTTCTAACCAAAGCGAGTTGCCACATACGTCATCTCTACCATGCCACAAAAAGTCTTGTGTGACTACTTTCCAATCCGCTACAAGACTGGAGGTAAAGGACATCCAGGTATCGTGGCTTGAAACTTACCAAAAACCACATCCCAATACGATGTGGCTGCCAATGGCCAAAAGCCGGTGTAGAAACCACATGAGAGCACAAAAACGCAAACATTTGCGTCCAAGGCTACTTTTGCTCAACCAACACCAACAACAATGTGGCCTTTCTTGCTATAACATGAGAACCCAGATGCAGAATATTCAAACCACCACAACGCTTCGGAGTACATAATTTATCCATCGCAAGCAAACGCAAACCCTTTTTCTGAGAAGAAGTAGACCAAAAGTGCTCCAGTATCTTAGACATCAAAGCTCGAATACGACGAAGTAGCCAATGCAACATAGACAAGAAAAATTGCACATATGCCACCAACATAGACCGTACTATTCTGAGTCTTACATGTAGGGGCCAAGTGGATAATTTCCAACATTGTAATTTAGACCTCAATTTGTTCTCAACCCAATCCAATAGTTTTGTATTATTAACTGACCAAGCCAGTGGGTATCCAAGATGTCTCACAATTTGGTCAAGCTTTACTATCTCCCCTGGCCATAAAACTGAGTGCCAATCCATTTGATGCAACGGTAACAATTTAGATTTTCAAAAGTTTACTTGCAATCTGGCAACCTGTCCATAAAGATGCAATGCTTCCATTATACATTGAACATCCTCCGATGTATTTCTAGGCCAAAACATGGAGTCATCCACATATGCTTATGCCACAAAATGATCTCTAGATGGCAATTCCAACCCATGTAAACGCCCAGACACAGTCAAGGAGTCCAAGTACAACAAAAGAGGGTGCCTAACAATAGCATACAACATAGCACTCAAAGGGCACCCTTGCCTAACCGATCTACCAAGATCCCATAATCGAGTCAACTCACCATCAATGATTCCAGCAGATTGACTACTCTCATATAGGAAATAGACCACTCGACACATCTTGGAACCAAAGCCCAAAGCCTTCATAGTCTGAGCGATGAAATCCCATTGAATCGTGTCAAATGCTTTCTCTATATCAACCTACATGATAAGTACATCCTGTACAGTATATTTTACATACTCAATCCCAACAAAAGCATTAGCAATATTATCCATAATTTGCCTGCGAGGAATGAATCCATATTGAGCAGGATGTATGCCTGAGAACAAATGATCCTTAATACGAGAAGCTATCATTTTTGACAACAATTTATAAACAACCGGCATAAGCGTGATCAGATGCCAGTGCGAGAAGTATTCACATAATGTCTGCTTAGGCAACAATTTCACCAAACCTTCTTTTCACGATTGCGGAAATGACTGTTTAACCCATGCCTGATTAATCATGAAGAGTAGAGGCTGCTTAAGTGACTCCCAAAAGCGAAGGAAAAATTCAACTGTAAGATTGTCCCATCCAGGGGATTTCCAGTGCACAAGATGCAACAAGTTGTCATGCAGCTCAGCCTCAGTAAAACTATCCTCAAGGATAACTGCATCATTCCTCGTCAATATAGGATGCACATACAACAACAATAGCTGTCTGACTTGCAAAGCTTCACTTGAAGGAACCATAGTCCCAACAAAAACCTGTTGAAAATGATCAACCATGCAATCCGCGAATTGATCTTTATTGGTCGTCCATTGCTCAGTATCAATCTTAACCCTTTTAATAGACATAAATAACCTCGAATGATGCAAATGCTTAAAGAATTGCTTCGATGAACGACCTTTATCCATAAAAGCATATTGTCTTGATCCTACTTTCCATTTTTCAAGTTTCCTCCTGTTATTATGCATTAAAGAGGCTTTAGCTGCACATAATTCATCTTGTTCTAACCAAGTAAGCCGTCGAATATTTGCAATACTTTCCAAAGTTTGAGTAGTCATCTTATCTTCCTGCACTTTATCTCTCATCCGGTGCATATACCATGAACCATAATCCTTTATGACTGCTTGAATCTGCATGACAAAGCGGTATCAAGCCATAGCCACATCTATAAACATATGAGAGACAAGTGGCGGAATCACTGCATCAATCAAGGTTTGAAATGCCTCGTGCGAGAGATAAGCATTATTAATATGCAACAATCGCTTAGTAGGAAACAAGGAATTTGTATCCAATGTCTCAGTATGGATCAAGAGCCAAAGAGGAAAATGATCAGATAGAGTAAAGGAACAATCAAGCCTCATATCACATGCAAACATATCATATTGCTGAGAGCCAAGTACATACCACCGATCCAATCTAGCTCTATATTTCGAACGAGCATTATGAGCAAAAGTGTAGCCTCGCTCCAAACAAAGAGAGCTAGTCCACAGATCCAACACTCCTGTACCACTAATCAAAGCATCCCACGAAGAATGTTCCAAGTTTAACATATGCGAATGGCCAGTTGTATTATCCGTATTTGCCAGCACATTATTAAAATCCCCACACCAAAAAGCATGTGAACGCCAGGGATATTTGACCAAATCTTGCCAAAGACGAGATCTGTGTGCCTAAGCAGTATAAGCATAAATACCAGCAAATTCAAAAATATTGCCTTGCACAAGACATTGAACAACCATCCAGCGTCCTGTCGGGTCATTATGAGCCAACACCGGCTACAATTCATGACGCACCATCATTAAAAACTTCAAAAAAACAACCAGTACCAGCATAAGAAATCCAGAATCCTGCATAATACAATGATTGACCAACAAAATCATGTTGATTATGCTCCTGCATTACCACTATATCTGCTTTCTTTGTATGTACATAATGCCAGATTAGCTTCCACTTACCATGGTTTCACAATCCGCGCACGTTATACGTCAAACATCTAATAGGAGAATGCATATGTACAATATTTACAAACGATCCACGAGGCACAATCATCCAGTAGTGTTGCCCAGAGGTATTTCCGCCTTCATACTACCATTCAATACAGCAGAATCCATATGCATCCCTTGTTGGGGATTTGGATACAAAGCGTCTTTATAGGAATGAACCACTTTATCCCACGCTTCAACCAACGACTTATGATCATGGGATGTAGATGCAGAGGTTCTACCACCTCTTCCATCCATAGCAGGTACATAATTCCTTGAAATAGATGAAACACGAGGTTTTGACGGCTTCTTGGGAATTTGCCAACCATCATTAGACTCTACCAGCTTAGCTTTACCTTTATTATCAGTCTTCCCAGTAGTCTGCGTATTAGCCAAATTCTTAATGGAGTCTTTGCCTTGCTTGGCCTGCATGTTGCCATTAGACTCCCCCGTCTGCGACTTCACAGCCGAAGCAGACAGAGGAACAACACGAGTTCCAATCATAGGAACAGCAAATGGTGGCAGTTTAAACAAAGATTCCTGAAATTCAGACTGCATATGGCCAAACTTTCCACAACCAAAACAAGCACCTGCAAACTTCCCCCATTTAAGTTTAAATGGCCTTTTGCTACCATTGGATCACCAGAGTCAACTGTAATTCCTGACGGTGTGGGCACATCTGTATCCCATAGTACGCAAAATATATTGAAATTAGTATCCAAATTTGGGGGGCAAATCACTTTTCCTAATTGCACAGCCAAAATAGGCAAGAAATGTTTCCAAGTCCTCGGAAATCTGACTATGTCCACCCAGACCGGGCACCTGTGTCATATCAAGCTCTGGTAATCTTTAGTAAGCGCCCATGGCAAAACATGTGTTATTTGCATGTTGAAAAACAAAGGCGACATTTCCAACAAGCGCCTCATAAAACTCGTAGGCACCAAAATACACCCCTCGAACTGCTTGTCTTTTCAACAAAAAGTCAACCCATTGACCTACATCTTGTGACGATGGCATGTTGCCAGGGAAAAACAAAATAACGGCATTCAATGCATACTGCGCAACCAGATCCATCAACTGCTGAACCGGAATAATCACTTCAGTAGTGGGTTGTTGGCCTTCCCACGCATCCTGAGCATCCGCGAAATCCTCCGACAAACACTCTTTAATAATATGTGCAGCATTCATGGAGGAAAGGTCAACCTGTTTCCTACGTTTATATATACAGCCTCTTCTGCCATGACCAAAAAAACCTTCCCTTTGTACTGACAAAATCTATTGGATTATAAAGACAACTGAACTTCGAAAAAACACACTCTTTTTGTTTTTATATGAGCAGACTTTCTCTGTACCAAGTTACCAACCTCAAGACTGTACATACAGGACTGCTCTGTACAAAATTCCAAACAAGTGAGACTGCTAAAGTTGAGAAGAAAATCTTCTAAGGCCCAAAACCCATTTTTGCAGAAAATACAGTAGACAGTTATAACCTGCACACTTGTAAAGGCTGTTTTGCTGGCGACAAAAGTCCTTTGCAGATGTTCATCAGCGAGCGCGCAACAAAACCCCTCACACAGAACAACCAAGTCAAAAGGAGCCTGAAACTGCAGACAAGACGAATTTGCAGCAATTCGCAGGTAGGCAGACTCACACGAGGAAGCACTTAGCGCAGGGACAAAGTGGCGTAGGGCAATTTTCGCGCGCAAGGGCAATTCACGCTGGGGAACTTCTCGTGTCAGGGCAGCTCACGCAGAGGGGAACTCCTCGCGTCAGAGCAGCTCGTGCGTAGAGGAACTTCACGCTGCTACACACACACACACCAGCACGCACACACACACACACACACACCCATTGGTGCAGTCACAATGAGCGACGCAGCGCACAGGGGAAGCTTGCGATTGTAGACGGAACAAACCAATACACACACACACACACACACACACACACACACACACACACACACACAGGCCTTTACTACACACACACATGATGGAGTACAGCCCCTGGACCTTCTCTATCTCCCTCCGTCAATTTTTCTCCTCTTATGGGCAAATCAAGGCCTATAAGGAGTTGCAACTTCTCTCTCTCTCTCTCTCTCTCTCTCTCTCTCTCTCTCTCTCTCTCTCTCTCTCTCTCTCTCTCTCTCTCTCTCTCTCTCTCTAATTCTACAACTTAGGGAATTGCAATTAGAAGCATGTCATACAAATTGTCTCTAAAAAACTATACATGTGATACATTTCTAACAGTTGATCCTCGTTGAGCAATGATACGATATCTTATTTAGTAAAGGTATGCTTAGTTGCATGGCCTTGATCCCTTTATGTGGAAAAAAACTTCAAGAAAATTGATCCTTCAGGAAAACAATGCCTTGATATGAAAGAAATCTTCAAGAGTTCTATGTCAAAAGACAATATCTTATGTATGAAATCACTATCTGGATATTTAAATTCTAGTGGTAATATTATTGTGCACACACCAGCTAAGTTCATGACCAAAGCCGCATTCTTAGGTAACACGTCTCATATCGCTTTATTTCAAGCCTGACCTACAGTGTAACCATCTCAATCCACCACAACAGTTTCACCATCTTGTGGTGTTTGCAACCTCACGTCCTTGAGAAGTAATGAAGACTCTATCAATGTGTATTAGGATACTTTATCTTTGGCTTTCCACAATCTTTTCCTCGCAAAGCTGACATGTATACAAACTCTAACACCTCTTTTATTTTATGCAGTATATGAAAGAGAAAGTAATGAGTGCTAGTTAGATAACACATTTCTCATTGCAGAACAATTAACTTCCTTTTTCCTTGAAATGGTATGTAGTTGCTTTTCGAAGGCTGTCAGGGAATCTCTCTCTCTCTCTCTCTCTCTCTCTCTCTCTCTCTCTCTCTCTCTCTCTCTCTCTGCAATTCGTAACCCTAGCCGCTTCTCTTGGCCTCCCCGTAGGTGAGGGGCTGCCCTATGGGGAGGGTGTCAATGCACAGCCCTACCCTCAACTAGCTTGCAACTTGCTAGCGCTTCTCTACTCCCCAACTTTGCTCATGCTCCTCTTCTCTGACTAGAACCGCCTATGCCATCGCTGCCCTTCTTGTGACGTTTTGCCCCAACCCAGCAATGCACTCGCGGATCACTGCCCTGCTTGTGATGTATTGCCCCAAGAATCAGCATTGTACTCGCGACTCTCAGCCCCCGACTGTCCAGCCACGACCTGATCATCTTTGCTCACGTCCCTTGTCCTCGACCGTTCGGCCCCAACTTGAACTCACCATAGCAGCACTGCCAACAGTCCGGCCTTGACTTGAACTGGTAGCACTGTCCTCAGACCCTACCATTGGGTACATCTTCTAAGCAACAAGCATGGACACTCGGGCTTCATCCCAAGGCAAACTCACCTTTGTTGGGATCATGGCACCATCCCCAAAGATGGACTTTACCGCTCATCTCCAAAATGAAGTCGAAAGGCTCCGCAAGGAGAACGACGAGCTGAAACACATAATTATTGACATTGAGGCTCGGCTCACCACAATGTAGAATGGTAAGAAGGAAGAGATGGAACAGATGCAAGTCAAGCTCAACAAAACAAAGGGAGAAGTAGAGACCACTCTCATAAAGGCTATCAAGAATCAAGTGCAAAAATCCATCTCTCACAAGGTTGAAGCTCGTGTGGCATCCACATTACGCAAACGAAAAAGGCAAGCCCCCAATGTTCGCATTGACAGGCTTCCAAGCGACTACAATGGGGAGGGGGGCCTCATGTTCAATGAGTCCTTTGCTCACATCCAAACGACAACCCACATACAATGGGATCCAGGAACAACTACCTCTCTTACACACGAGCATCGCACCAACCATGCAATCCTTACTTTCAAAGACAAAGCAGACCGAATCAACCTCCTCGAGCAATCCAGACTTCTCAAGGACACTAAGATCTCGTTTTCACAAGACCTTACACCCGCTCAACTCAAACAGAAGAAGGTAGAATTACAAAAGGTGTGAGAAGCGCACATGGCAAGAAAATGGGTAGTTAATCAAGGAGGTAAAGCCATTATTTATGGTTCCGACCTCTTAGGTTTTCGTATTTTCTTCTCTCCACCCCTTGCTCGACCCTCAATCCTTAACTGAGATGTATCTGACTCTCAGTCCTGTTTGTTTTTTGTTTCATAGGTCATATATGACCTCTGTGGATGATAATTCAATCTCAATCTTTTCTCTCTCTCTCTCTCTCTCTCTCTCTCTCTCTCTCTCTCTCTCTCGTTGGTGTCCCACCCGAGGGTGTAATAGATTTTTTGATAGGTGCACCTCTCCTCTTTGTGCATAGCTTGTGCTTGAGGTGGCAAGAGAGTGGCCATGAATATACTAAGCGCCCAGCTTGGTGTATTTTTAACCGGCTAAAATTGTAAAACCCGTGCTACATTTCAAGATTTCCTTGAAGAAAAATGATAAATTTCTCAAGTTTCAGAATATTGACAATTCTTAATATTTTAACCTAAAACTTGGAAGAGTTTTCTTTGTGCCCTTATTTATTAGCAAATTTCAATTAGGAAAAACACTATAACTAGATGAAGCATTTCTTATAGTAGAATTGAATGGGAAACTAAATGGGAAGCTTTCAAGAAAGCTATTTTTTCTTGTGCGGAAGAATGCTTTGCCATAAAGCATCTCCATGGTATCAACAAAGATAGATCACGCAAAAGGTGGTTTGATAAAGAATGTCAAGATGCTCGAAAGTCCTTGATAAAGCTTGATGCAACTATGGACAAAGACAACTATCAAAGTCATTTGCATACATACAAGGCATTGATTCAAAAGAAGAGAAGAAGATGGGAAGTAAAGCAACAAGAATTTCAAGTCCAAGAAAAGGCACATGCATGTGGAAGATTTTGGAGAAACTTGAGAGGCAAGCGGGTTGAGAATTTTGGTAACTTGAGTCTAGTGGATATGTACACACATTGTAGGCAATTATATGAACAAGAAAATACTGAAAAAATGCCATTTTATGGTTCACTCCCATGTATGCCATCTTTTTTTACTATTGAGGATGTATGCGGTGGGCTTGAAAAGTTGGCCACTCGCAAAGCGGGAGATCTTCAAGGTATCAAGCCGGAGATGATCAAATGGACGGGAGATTTTACCCATGAGTGGATGTGTGATATGTTCAACCTTGCACTTCAACATGGTATGCCTTATGATTGGAGTACTAATTGGGTTAAGCCTTTGCATAAAGGAGGGGATGTAAAGAATGTAAGCAACTACCGGACTATAATGATTGGGTCTCTTATGGCAAAGTTGTTTGGGTGCATAATGGAGATGAAATTGAGTGATTGGGCTGAAGAGAATGGCAAGCGTGCAAAGGGACAAGCGGGTTTTCGTCGATGCCATAGCACCATTGATCATCTTGTCACTCTTCGTGTTCTCATGGAGGAAAGTCGGTTGAAAGGCAAGCGATTGTATTGTTGTTTTGTAGACTTTAAGAAAGCCTTTGATATGATTCCACGTAACAATTTGTGGAGAAGGATGGAAGAACTCCAAGTGCCAAGTGAGTTTATGCTTGCGGTTTCTCGAATCTATGAGAAGGTGATTTGTCAATTGCGCATGGGAAGAGAAATTTCAGAAATTTTTGTAAGCACTATTGGGGTTAAACAAGGATGTCCATTGTCACCAACTCTCTTTGGTCTATGCATCGATCAATTGGAACAAATGGTACTTGACTTTATGCAAGAAGAAGGCATTGAAGAGGTCACTATTTGCAATGCGGTAATCATGCTTTTGTTGTATGCGGATGATGTAGTGCTTCTAGCACACACTTTAGAAGATGCACAAAAGCTTATGGTTGTCCTTGAGAACTTTTGCTTGCATAGTGGGCTGATTGTAAATGAATCCAAAACAAAGGTTATGCTTGTGAAAACCAACCATAAGGAGAAGCCATGCATTGTGTACAACAACGAGACACTTGAAGTTGTTGAGAGCTTTAAGTACCTTGGCCTTGAGGTTCCATCCAATCACAAGTGGCATGAATGTGCTATGCGTCGTTTGGAAGCGGGAAAGAGAGCATATTATGCATTTGAGAACATGTGTAATGCGGGAAACATCAAGTGTTGGGTTCTCAAGAAGTATCTTTTTGATGCATTGGTGACACCAGTTCTTCTTTATGGAGTTGAAGTGTGGGGCGGGAGCATTTCAAAGTCTACTTGGAAAGAGTTTGAGAATGTCCAAAAGCGTTTTCTTACAAACTTTCTCCAAGTTAAGACACAAACACCATATACGCTCCTACTTCTTGAGTCAGGATCTCTTCCAATTGAGGTTATGGGCATGGAAAGGGTTGTGGAGTACATGATAAAGATGCGTCAAAACCCCTCACATCGACTTCCTACAATTGCATGGGAAGCAAGCAAAAAAGTTCAAAAGACGCATAAAAGCAAGATCTTGAGCACGGGATGGATGCAAGACATAAAGAAGTGGTTTGGGAGATGGGATGCATTACACTTGCTACATGATGCTTCAATTGACTCTCAAGTGAATGAAGCTTTTCTACAATGCCAATGTATTACGGCTTGGGAGAAATCCGGTGGGTCACGCTTCATACATTACACCACCTATATTGCCCCCAACTACAAAACCATGTTCTTCGCTGAGAGAGGAAACCGTACTCACACTTACATGCTTGAGCCTATTCCCTTGTCCGCGATACGCACTATCGCAGCAATTCGGCTTAGCTCCCATTTCCTTCGATGCGAGATAGGGCATTGGGGCAATGGAGAAGAGTCAAATCGATTGTGCACGTTATGCTCACTGCAAGTTCGAGAGTCTGAGTACCACACACTACTAGAGTGCTCAGCTTTTGATCACATCCGAACTTGCTTCTCTCACATTTTCAGCCATAACTTAGACCTACACACTTTCCTCTCCCAGCCAAAGTGTGGGCTCTCCATTGCGATTCTCATCACTACAATTTTGGAGCATCGAGAGTCACTCATCAGTCATACACATACTACATCACATGTAACTTTGGTCCCATAGGTCATATTTGACCTCCGAGGACGATAATAAAATCTATCTATCTATCTATCTCTCTCTCTCTCTCTCTCTCATGCCAGTGTCCCACACAAGGGTGTAACGGATTTTCGATAGGTGCACCTCGTCTCTTTCTTCATACCTTATTCTCAAGGTGGCAAGAGAGTGATCGTTGATGTACTGAACATCCCGGCTTTCAGTGCCTCTCATGCCCTTCCATTTTGGGTCTAATGGAGACAAGTGTTTGTTAAAAAGAGGGGGTTTGGTGTATTTTCAACTGGCTAAAATGGTAAAACCCGAGTTGCATTGCCTTGAACAAAATCCATAATATTTTGCAAGTTTAGTGTAAATACGTACAATTCTTCAATTTTTGTTATGCAATTTTTAGTGTAAATATTGACAACTCTTCAATTTTAACCTAAACATCAAAAGAGTTCTTAGTGTGTCCCTTGTTTGATATAAAATTATTTCAATTAGGAATAAAGATTTGGCACCCTCTTCGACTCTGTGTGTGTGTGTGTGTGCGTGCGCGCGTGTGTGTCTCTGGATGCTCATGTTGTCCCACATGAGGTACATATAATGCCAATCTAATTCCAAGGCCATTCAACTTTGCAAGTTTGTGCAAACCTGTATGCAATGTGTATATACTGAGGGCTAGTAGGACAATGATGCGTAGACATATCCAACACGAGATTTTACCTCAATAGTATCAGATCACACAAGGAGGCATATAAGTTGAAGGCAGCATGTGGATTTGTATAGAAACAAAAAGGGATCACAAGGTCTTGTTGACACATTTACATGATTACAGTAAACATGATCACACATAAACCGGTTTAGGGTGACCTGCAAACCCACAAAAATCCCACAGTGCTTTTCTGTTTCCTCGGCGGGCCCTCCGGGTATTATAATTTTCCCTACGGGCCCGCCGGGGAAACAGGAAAGCCCGGCGGGCTATTAGCGTTATATATACGCGGGCCCGATCGGGCCCGCTGGGTGTATTAGCGCTTTTGTCTTCTGAGAGAGAGAGAGAGAGAGAGAGAGAGAGAGAGAGAGAGAGAGAGAGAGAGAGAGAGAGAGAGAGAGAGCGATTGCGCCACCTTTGCAGGTACATCGAGAGGAGAGAGGAGAGAGGGAGAGAGGGGGTCGTGTGGGAGCGTGCTCTGCGTCGCAGTGCGCGGCAGCAGCAAAGTACCTGACCACACAATCCGAGTATGTGTTGTGTGTTTGTATGCGTTGTGTGGTAGCGTGCCTTTTGTAGTAGTGCGCGGCAGTAATAAGGTACCTTACCACACAATGGGAGTGTGTGTGTAAGCTGTTCTACGGAACAGTGCTTATCACGGGGGCATCACCTCGGTGACGCGGGGAAGATGGTGTCCTTGTGGTAAGTATTGGCTTACTGTTTGGGTACTACGTCGGTAACGCGGCGAATCTAGTATCCTTATGGTAAGTCAACTTTCCTTCCCCTTTCCCAAAAAAACATATGGGCATCGGTCAGTAACGCGGCTATATGATGTTCGTATGTAGGCCATTGTTTTTCCTTAGATTCAGGCGGCACTCGATCGGTAACGCGGTTAATAGAGTGTCGTTTGTTAGAAGCATATGCATTTGCATAAATGTGGCGTTCAGGTCGTTAACCCGGCCATACGAACGTCATATAATTTTTATGTGCATGTGCAGTTAATTTTTTAAGTATTAAGTATATGAAATACTTGCTCGGTAACGCGGCTGTGAAGAGTATTTCATATACAAAATGTATGAATTGTTTGATTTTGTAGTTTTTAACTGTCCATTTGAAATTATATACTAGCTAATCATATTCAAAAGAATACTTTATTCATCAATTATTGCTATTTTAAATGTTCCATTTATATAAAATACTTTATTCATCAATCATCACTATTTTAAATGTTTCATTTATATAGGATACTTTATTCATCAATCATCGCTATTTTAAATGTTTCATTTATAATGAATACTTTATTTATCAATCATCGCTATTTTAAATGTTCCATTTATATAAATTACATGTAAAAAAATATTTGCACACAAATTGCATGTTTAATATTTGTTTTTAATCTTTTTAAAGGACTCTCAAGCATTATCGCTAGTTTTAATGCTTCATTTACATAAATTCTCTGCAAAAATTCTAAATACATACAATTTGCATGTTAAATATCATTTTTTATCTTTTAAAGAGCATCAATTATCATCGCTTTTTTATTGCTACATTTACATAAATTCTGTGTAAAAAAGTGTGTGAACACAATTTGCTAGTCCAATTTGTATACTTCCAATGTTTTTAATGGTTTTGAAGATTTTAAGTCGGTGTGTGCTTTATTTAAATTAGTATGTGCGCACGGAGAAAAATGTATTCTTTGGTCTGTATTAAGTTCTTATAAACCATTTGTTTGAACTGCATTTTACATGTGTAACAGATTGCAATTTTAAGTGAAGATTATATTCAATGTTTATCAATATTTCTATAACATTTGTTAAAGTCTTCAAGTGGTGGGTCTTCAAGTGGTGGTTAAGAGTTTACCTGAGATAGTGTGAGAGTGTTAGTGTCATTAGCAACCATGAATTTGTGTTTGATATTGTTGACCGCTAGGTCAACAACACAACATAACTCAAGTTTCGTATCAAAGTCTTATCTTTTGCGAGTTATGAAATGCTGCGGATTATGGCTATAAACGTCATTTGTAATGAGTAGTTATTATAGTTTCAGAAGCCGGGGTGCAATGGCACTTCCAGATTGTAAATACAAAGCCATTTGACCCTTTCAACCCCAATTTTGGTTAAACCTAAGGTAGCCTTAGTATATAAGGTACCTAGGTCATTTTGTAAAAGGACTTTTTATCATAATCAAACTTAGCGCTGCCGTCTACTGTGTGTGAGAGAGAAAGAGAGTGAGTGTGAGCTTCATCCTCCTGCTACGCCCGGCTCGCTCAACACATTGGAGATCCGACAGCACCATTGCTGTAGGCTCGAGGAGAGCTACGCGACAACGCCAAGCATTCCACGTGAGACGAAGCGCACACGCCGACGCATCTACGAGCTATTTGTGGCCGTAAGTGTATCAAACGATGTCTGTTTTCTGCGTGCTAGTAGTCTATAGAATCGTGGCGACATAAGCTACGCATAGGTACTCATAAATTTCAGTCTCAGGCACTTTCGGAATTCGGCTCTGTCATCCTACGCGTTTTCTGCAGATGGGTTTTGAGTGAGGGTTTTGAGTGTAGAAGCTTAGGGACAAGTGTATCCTAGTGAGGGGATGGTGTTCCTTAAGTTTCCTACGAATCTGGCATGATTAGGTGAGCTACCTTACGCATGTGTGTATGTGGCTAGGTGGTGTAGTTGAGGGCAGTGAGGTTCTTGATTGTGGTTTAGTTGGCCTTCCAGAGTGTTGTATGTGTAGGATGGTCTCAGTCTGACAAGCTTAAGAGATTTCCTCCGTGTGCCTATCGTGTCATCTGTGTCCTCGATTGACATTATGTTGATCTAGGTAGTGTTTGCATGCACTTCATGGGTGTGTGAGTCTCTTCCGTCCAACATTGGCGCCGCTGCCGGGGACACAAGGACCTAAGTAGGTTTCCTACTAACACTCGTGTAATGGTTGCTTGATTTAGTTTCGTCTAAAGAAAACGTTTTTCTCAAGTGGATCCGGAAGAGGATATTCCCTGATCAAGTGGATAGCCAGGAAGCGTGTGTCTTGCCAAGGGTCTGCGACTAGATAGGTTTAGTTAGGATCTGTGGATTAGAGTAGTTGTTGGTGGGCGAGTGATTTGTGAGGTGATAAAAGCGTTTACTAGTCCGTGTGTGGTAGTGAAGCGTTTTTCTACTCATAGATGCAAAACCCCATATGATTTGTAGGAGTAGCTTTAGGTAAGTGATCCGATTCTGATCTAGAGCTATTCATCATTGAATTATTTGCTAAAGTGCTTGATTGCAATTGAAATCACGGAAAAGTGTACTTTTGAGGGTAAAATTGCATTAAACAAGCTTTTGTGGATATTTTTGTATGACTGACTGATGCTGTGCATATAAAACAGCATTTGCAAGGGTTCTGTGAAGAAACCTGCAATTCTGTAAACATAGACATCCTACGCGTAGGATTTCTCAAGGGGGTTCTGGAGACCAAATTTGAAAATTTTGACTGCACCAGTGGGTTCAGAGGGTAGGTTTTACCCTAGTAACATATTGACTTGGGTGTTTTTCCCTAATTTTGTTGACCAAAAGCCAAAAGGCGGAGTCAGAAAACGTAAAATTTCAGCAAAGGCTTAATTGAGTGATTTTTGCATGTTTTTGCAATTGTGATGCATACTTGCACTTGCTGAGAGCATAAGGAAGCATCAAGGACACACTTCAGTCTGAAAAAATCAGCAGTAGACATCCTACGCGTAGGATGTCTATAGGGTGATTTGGTGGAAATTTTGAAATTCTGAGTTGACCAATGTGTTCAAAAGGTAGGTTTCACCCTATTTTCACATGGAAAGTGGAAATTTGACCAAATTTTGACAGATCAAAGCCAAAACGAGAATTGCCAGACATCCTACCCAAATTGTGTCCAGGGCATAATTTTTGAAACCAAGCCATAGGATGACTCCAAAGGCATGTTCTAAATGTTGTATTGAATGCATGTGAAAGTTTTCAGCTCATTTGGGTGAGAAAATTGAGTTCAAAGCGGACTTTAGCACTTTTGACTAAAAAAAGCAAGAACAGCTAAAATTTGGGACTTTTGAAATCCAAACCAAAATCTAAGCATACCATTGGGTTGTTGACATCAAGAGGAAGCTGTGGGACAAGTCTACGCGTAGGATGTCTTCTGTGTGATTTAAGACTCTAAACACATTTCTGAGCATACCACAGTGATCAGCACCTTAAGGAGAGTCTGTGATTCAAATTTGGGGTAATTTTGAGCAGTTAGACATCCTACGCGTAGGATGTCTAAGGCATAATTTTGAAACCAAAATTCTATTGTGACCATACCATGCTGTCATATAGCCTTAGATAAGCCTCCTAGGCAAATTTGGTCCAATTTGGAGTTGATTTGACTTTGGAATTCATGAGAACAGACATCAGGCTTCTGGAACAGATTCTTGATCATTTGACCAGCATATAGGTGTCAGAATCAAAAAGTAAAAATAGCTGTGAGTTAAGCACATCAAGGGGAAGCTACAGTGCAAGTTTGAGCTGAAACAGAGCAAAAAGACATCCTACGAGTAGGATGTCTTGAGCTTGATTTAGGACTCCAAACCAACTTATGAGCACACCACTGTGATCAGCACATCAAGGAGAAGCTGGGGTGAAAATTTCAAGTCATTCTGAGCAAAAAGACATCCTACGCGTAGGATGTCTCAAGGCCATTTTTAAGTCCAAATGAAATTTTGAGCATACCATTGTGTTGCTGGACTTAAGGGGAGTCTCTGGACCAAATTTTGTTAAATTCTGAGCATATAGACATACTACGCGTAGGATGTCTCTAGGCCAGTTTTAGGGTCCAATTGTACTTTTGACCATACAAGAGTGTTCACAGTGTCATAGAGATCCCAAATATTTTTTCAAAATTGAATTTGGACTCATTTTGACCAGTCCAAACTGCATTTCACTATTTTGGCTATAACTTTCACAAACGGTATCGGATTGGAAAAGTTTTTATATCAAAACGTAGCCTGACAGCGGCTCTAAAGATCTTAGAGCAAAACTTGAACTAAATGTATGCCAATGGCAACCATTTAGTTCAACTTTGAAAAAAACATCGTTTGAGGCCTCAAAATTCATCCGAAAGTTAGGGGTGTCTAAAAGCGACAATTTACGAGAATTGTGACGAAACGGTTGCGCTTTTGGTTATTACTAAGAAAAAATAAAAAAATCCATAATCCACATGAAGAAAAGACTGACGAGAGGCCTGAGCACTACAAAGAGAAGAAGGTACAGGAAAACGATGAAACTTCACGAAGTATGTCTCAGCAGCCACTACAACAGCCGAAGAACTTGTCACAAAGCAGTGTCAACAGGCAACCGACAAGTCATAAAAGTCAGAATCGAGTCGCTAAGCCACAAAATGAGTGAGGTGTTAGTCCCAAAGCTTCAAGTAATATTCTCTGTGGTCTAAGCATCTTAGCTATTCTAGGTACTGCTCAAGCTGGAAGAGTTGAGCATATTTACGTTGTGTCGCTCATGCTGGTATATGTGAGCAAAAGAGTCGAAGTCTAAGTACTTAAGTCTGGTGAAGTGAAGGAGAAGGCACTCACGTACTGAGCACAGTGAGATACGAGTGGAGAAACTCTACATCGAAAACCCTTCTTGGAATGGTGGAAGCTATTGAGACATCTTTTGATGTCACATGTGCTATATTTATTCCTCGAAACACCCATCATCTCCTTCTGTCACATTGCATGCTTTTGTTGACAAATTTCTCGTATGCATATAGAGTGTCCCATAATTGGCACTTGCATCAGGCACTCTTTCCGTGTTTCACCCAAGCACTCACCTTTCATGAACATGTACTTCACGTTCAACTGCTCAACTCCAATAAGAGGGTATACCAAAGGCATTTTTTTCCCACCGGGTTTTTTCTCTTTGGTCATCCAGGTTTTAGACCCTAATCTAAAGACACCTATCACCATCCTATTGTACATATTCCTTCTACATCAACAATAAGGAAATGCTACTCAAATCAATTGACAAATGAATTGGAGCACCAATTTCAGATCATAGCATACTTCTCCTCAATGGCGAGTCGAAGAATGACCTACAATGACAAAGCTGCAGACAACACTAACAACATGATTGCACAGAACAAAGAAGTCACCAATGAAGAAGAGCAGACATAAAAGTAATCAGAGGATCTCAAAAGATGAATGGTTATGATGATAGATGTCCGCTCTAATGGATCATAGTTCTTGTTGTGGTTCGACAAAGATACAAGCAGTGCAACAGATGAAGCCAAAACAATAGCAAAGTGTTGACCGCTGGGTCAACATCACAACATAAATCATACAAAGTTGTCATTGCCTCACAAGATCAAAAAGCCAATCACTCAATTCTACAGATTGTAGAAGTTGTTTCTGAGAATCACAAATACTTTGAATTGACAGATTTGCTAGAGCAAATAATGGATGGAGCTTTCTCTATCCATGATGATAAGAGTCAAGTTAAACGACATTGGGATCTTTTTGAATTTAGATCTGCCAGTAGACCTATAATGATAGAAACAGATGCTGCAGCTCGGAGCGTGGATGTGAAAGACATAAAGTTCGTCATCAGTTATGATTTTCCTGAATCATGTGAAGACTATGTACATCGGATTGGACGAACAGGACAAGCTACTGCAAAGGCTATAAGTCTATACTTTCTTTCCAACAATAAAACGACAGCAAAGACCACATCACCATCGACAATCAGGTCATGTCGGGGACGACATGAACGCGGAAGGGGGGAATGTTGACCGCTAGGTCAACAACACAACATAACTCAAGTTTCGTATCAAAGTCTTATCTTTTGCGAGTTATGAAATGCTGCGGATTATGGCTATGAACGTCATTTGTAATGAGTAGTTATTCTAGTTTCAGAAGCCGGGGTGCAATGGCACTTCCAGATTGTAAATACAAAGCCATTTGACCCTTTCAACCCCAATTTTGGTTAAACCTAAGGTAGCCTTAGAATATAAGGTACCTAGGTCATTTTGTAAAAGGACTTTTTATCATAATCAAACTTAGCACTGCCGTCTACTGTGTGTGAGAGAGAAAGAGAGTGACTGTGAGCTTCATTCTCCCGCTATGCCCGGCTCGCTCAACACATTGGAGATCTGACTGCACCATTGCTGTAGGCTCGAGGAGAGCTACGCGACAACACCAAGCATTCCACGCGAGACGAAGCGCACACGCCGACGCATCTACGAGCTATTTGTGGCCGTAAGTGTATCAAACGATGTCTGTTTTCTGCGTGCTAGTAGTCTATAGAATCGTGGTGACATAAGCTACGCATATGTACTCATAAAGTTCAGTTTCGGGCACTTTCAAAATTCGGCTCTGTCATCCTACACGTTTTCTGCAGATGGGTTTAGAGTGAGGGTTTTGAGTGTAGAAGCTTAGGGACAGGTGTATCCTAGTGAGGGGATGGTGTTCCTTAAGTTTCCTACGAATCTTGCATGATTAGGTGAGCCACCTTACGCATGTGTGTATGTGGCTAGGTGGTGTAGTTGAGGGCAGTGAGGTTCTTGATTGTGGTTTAGTTGGCCTTCCAGAGTGTTGTATGTGTAGGATGGTCTCAGCTTGACAAGCTTAAGAGATTTCCTCCGTGTGCCTATCGTGTCATCTGTGTCCTCGATTGACATTATGTTGATCTAGGTAGTGTTTGCATGCACTTCATGGGTGTGTGAGTCTCTCCCGTCCAACAGATATGTTGTTTTTGTATTGTCCAGTGCAAATATGATGCCAGATCAAAAGAAATGTATCATGCGTGCCATTCGTAAAGAATGTATTTTGGCAATCTCATCATGTGCAGCTGATCGCATACAACAAATTAGTGAAAGCGATGTCTACATCAAAGACATCACTAGCGCTATATGGGAGAACACAGAACGCAGGCTATGACTTGAAGTCAATACGAGTTGTTGAGTCCAGCTGGGATACGAGAATTTGACTCCCACCACAAGGTCAGGACAGTGTTGGGCAATATGAAAGTATGTTGCAAAGACTTAAAGGAAGATATCCCACCTGCTTGGGATATGTCAAAATTAGAGCTATGGGATAAATTGTGGGAAGAACAGAAGGTAAAGATGAAGCATGTGAAAGCGCAGGACCAAGCAGCTTTACCCAAGATGCGCAAGCAGCTTTGGGAGGTCGATCTGATGCTAGCGGCACCGGCACAATCATGCACACTGCTTTGAATGCAAAGTGCGCTCATCTTGTTGGCATCCCTCACAAAGCCTTGGTAGAAGGTATGAGGATTGGAGCAAGCTCCTTTGGTGTGTGTACATTGTACACTATCAAAGGCATCTCATTTTTTCCAGACCACATTTCATGTGGGAAAATGTTACAAGGGAGGGAGTGAGGCGAAATTTGACAGCTTTCAGACAGAGCAAGGAATGCAAACGCTTCACCCCTCCATTGTAAGGTGCATTGGGTTTACTACAGAAGCTCCTTGGATCACGATATTCCCATACTACAATGGGGGTAACGTGGGCGACATGATGTGCCGCTTACTGTTGGCTCACAGATTGTTCAGACGACATATGCACAAGCTACAACACGGCTGGAGGTCATTGCCTGTAGCAAACAATCCTGTAAGCGAGATAGACACGGTGCAGATCAAAGCAGTGGTCGAGAAAATGCCGGCAATTTGTCATGCCTTAATCGACGGCGTTGCGGCTGCCCACTCGGCCGGTATAGTGCACAGTGACCTGCACTCGTTCAACGTAATGTTGGACTTTACTCGTGCCAATAAACCCTGCGTGGATATCATTGATTGGGGTATGATGCTGAGAACACCTGCTCAGCGTGTAGCAAATAATTATTTGTCTCCAAGTGCACAGTCGGACGAAGCAGTTTTGAATGTACACAGAGCAGGGAATGCCGAGATGGCTAAGCGACCGTGGATTGCTCCCGAACTATACGATCCACGGGTGCGCAGATGCATACACTAAAAGCCAACGACATTTATGCATTGGGCTATCTGTTCGACATGCTGGCAGATTTTTGGAGTGCAACCAGAAAATTTTATTTTCCAGACGAAGTTTTTCACCACCCGGACGAAGATGTTATGAGAGCTATTCGAATTAAAGTAGATTGTTGGATGAAGTTAAAAGAGCGGGACCAAAGAAGGAATGTCTCTGACGTGTTGATATTTTTCAAAGAACATTTAAAGACAAACCCTAACCCTATGCAACGTCCACTTGTTGAACGTGCACCATCATTTTATACGATTTAAACATTTCTATGATATACATGTCTTGTCAAGTGTATTCTTTTTTTTATTGAAGTGTATTATCAATTTATCTGGTTTGAAGTGGTTCACCTAATTGAGTCAATTATCTTTAATCATTTCAAATTTGTCATTTAACTGTCAATATTTCAAATTTGCCTTGTGGTTCAATTAGTCGCATTTGAAGTGGTGGTTTTTAGTGGATTCCGCGCAGTGTCCCAATATATATTTGCCAATGATATTAAATATTTGCCACTCTGTTGACTGCAGCTCTAAGAGAAAATGGCCGATCAAGAACAAGATATTGGCACCCAATCATTTCCTAATGATCAACAACAAGCGGTTGTTAATGCATTTCAGCGCATGAAGTCTCTGGCACACGGCATGTCGGCACAACAAGCGACGCATACTGCTCATCGACTCTCAAAGTGGGCAAATCCAAACCATATGCAGTGGAAAGAGATCAATAAAGAAGTGACAAAGGACATGATCAAGACAATATGGCCATGTGAGGACGCAAAGATCAAGAAAGAAAGGTGGAAGGTTTCGAAGTGCACCCATGATGGTATCAAAGATAACACTGAGAGGATTTATTTGGAGGTTCATGGCCATCCCATGCACAATGCAGATTGTGCGCTATATTTTGCCAAAATGTTATATGTTCACTTTGTGCAACAGCGACTAGTAGACTTCTCGTCAAAGGAGACAACTGTTGCCACTCATGATTTAAGGGAGAGTTGGGTCACTTTCACTCGAGATGAGCTGGCATTGATAGTGGAAGGCGCCGACCTACAATTAAAGAGAGAGAAGGATATTTACACGACACAGTTGGCAAGAAAGATGCAAAAATAACACGTCTTTCTATAGCCACCCAGACACCGCAACCCCCACAAATCCGGATGGAGAAAATCATTCACCGCTTAAGTCAGGACGTTCAAACCCTAACACAGCGAGTGATTCCAACACCTGTACAAGGGACACACATCAACCACCTTGTCTTGCATCCAGAGTTGATCCCCTCGTCTACTTCATATGCATCCTCATCTTTCCAATGTCCAGTGCGCTATAAAAATTTTGATGGATGCAGTGGGTACTATACATTGACATGTGGTCACTATTATCATTTAGTTTGTCTTATTCGTTTGATGCAAAACAATAGTCGATGCGCAATATGTTCACAAGATATTCCACAAGGAATATATATTACGTTTGGCATGGAAAACGAATATAAATTCAAGCAAGCACGCCCAGATACCCCTAGCACAATTAGAAATCTGTTTGATGAGCAAGATGCTGCTTTAGGGCAACACAATTGAGATCAACAAACTATGCAATATCATGACAAACTATGTACTATCGAGAATATTTTGTGGTGTAATTACTCAAAACACATTTGAATACAAGGTCTTTACAATGGTTTTTGACATTTACTCATTCTACTCTCAAGCTATATTGAATCAGTTGAGTTGTTATCTGGTTCTAAGTCTGAGTGTTGTGGTTCTCCTTGTAATTCAACCTCCACATCTATTATCAAATTCTCTTCTATTTCGTCTACAGTGCATTGAGATACACCAACATTGAAATCTTCTTCATTTTCGTTTTGACAATCATACAACCAGGTTGGCATTTCCTCCTCGTAACCAGCACTTTCGATGTGATTCAGTATCTTTTCGTTGCAATACATATACACTAATTTCTCTGCTCTGTCTGCTAATAGTCTGTTGCGAATAGTGCTGTGAACATACTTGTACATACTCCAGTTTCTCTCTGAACTTGAATTTGTTGCACATTGGGCGAGTACTTTCATTGCAAGAGGACGTAAGGTAGAGTAATGCTCTCCACTATTCATCATCCACCACTTCCATGCAGGTTGCTCTTTTGTCATTACCTGTACAAAATCATTCGCAAAAGGTCCTTCTTTTAATCTAAATGCACTCATTTCTTTGATGCAATCAATTCAGTCCTGAACGTTGGAGTAGAACGTGTTGACCACGTGATAGAAATCGCCTACCACCTCCATATTGGACATCAAATCTAAATTCCAACACTCTGGATCGAGCATGTAAGCCACGCTATGGAGTGGACTATGAGCACTCTTCCACCTTGCATGAAAATACTTAGCCAAAATTTTCCGTTGTTTGCGAGAGAATGGTAATCGCCAGTCCTTATCTACTACAGACTCTTTTAGCTCTTCAGGATTTTCAAGACTCTGTTGGACTGACCACCATGTCATTCACACTTTGCCCAAGTTTGGCGCCCTTTGATCAAGATTGCGGATCGCGAACATAATGGGCATCATTACATGGTATGCATCCATTACACTCCTCCACCAAGCAACCTTGTTTACATTGCCACATAGACATGTAATTTTATCTTTCACTGTTTCTTTCTGCTCAAGCTGCCATTCATCGAAGGCTGCGCAATTGAATGTGTCAATCACAGCACATTTATTACGGAGAAGTGATTCCAAGGTATAAAAGTGTGTGCAGAACCGATTTTCAGTAGAAAGTTTCAGCATCACTCACATGCGCATCCTATACAAATCGAGCACTGTCTGTCGTTTCAAGATAAATTTCACAACCTGACGTGCTGTATCAATTATTTTGGCAAACCATGTGGTTTCTGCGCTAGTGTACCAATGTTTCAGCACCAAGTTCAAGTTGTGCGTATTACAACCATTGGCAAAAATGTGTGGAGAGCACTTCTTTATTAATTTACTGGCGCTTTTACAATTCTTTGCATTGTCCATCACAACTTGAACGACATGTTCAACACCAATTTCTTTAATTACATCAATCAAGACCTCAGAAATGTATTTGCCACTTTTAATTGCACCAGAACTATCAATCGCCTTTATAAACATTTCTCTCCTTGGACAAACCAGCATTACATTGATCAATGGTCTTCTCTGAACATTTGACCAGCCATCACTCACAATTGTACATCCTAAAAGCGAAATATTTCGAAGTATTATTTTGCCAACACGCTCTTTGACTTCGATGTAACATTTGTCCAAGAAAACATTTCTTATTGTGTGATAAGAAGGAGCTGAAAATCCTGGACCAAACTCACCGATTTTCTTCCAAGCAGCCTTCCAATGATTGCTGTCTACCATGACCAAAGCACTTCCAATAAAGAATATTGCTTTGGCGAGTGTTATTTGTGCTTCTTCTAGAGACTGCACTCGAATCTTTGATGTAATGATTTTTGACGCATTTGACAAAGTCCACCTTCATTGTGACATTTAAAAGGAATACTGCGTGGAATTTCCTCTCCTTGTGCAGCTTGCTCTCCAAGGTTAGTTGGTGTCACTACAAGATCTGCGGAGTTAATATTTGACTCTGGGAACTTTTGATTCAAAGGCACAGAGCTATATATATGTCGTCTCTTCCCACCCTTTTTGGTGAGCTCTTCTCTCAAACGCTTTGCAACTGCAGGTGCCTGAGAATGTTCACATTTTCTACAATTGTTTTTAGCGCTACCCAGAAAATGATCCCTAATACGTGGTGCACCGCCATATTTTGTTGTGTGACAAAATTTACATTGCCACTCCATATATCGGCCGCATATGTTGTGAGCATAATCCCACTCTTTGCCAGGAGCTTTTTTATTCTTTGGCTTCTTCGTACCACTTGTGCCCACATTTTGCTCCATTACTTTTAAATTAAAACTGAAGAGAAAAGAACAAGATGTTACAAACTGAAAACAATTTTTTTATTTTCAATATATATTATAATTTAAAAACCATTCAATATGAAAGTAACCATGATGCACAATATGAGATTTTCAATGCACGCTAGTCAATCCACATATCGATCACCTATATTGTGAGCAACCATACACATTGCAATGTAATCTATACATGGCGTAATAACCATAACAATGCTATGAATCTCTCTATGCAATTATTATTATAATGATTATTTATATGTCCACTTTGATTTGCAAACAATAAGACACATCTAATTTCATTTGCTACAAAAAAACAAACGAAAGCAATAAAATATATAATTGGTCATTTCATGCACTGATCATCTATCGTAATAAATAATGCAATCTCTATATAAACCAATGCATGAACTAACGCAAATAAATCTTCAATATAATCACCCAATTGGGGACTACTTGTACCCAGTGAAGGATTGTAGCCCACCCATGCAACCAATTCAATATATAAAAGCTATTTTAACCCAATCAAGGATTATAGCTCTTATATTGTAAATCAACTCAAATATAAGACTTCAAGGCTTTATATGCCCGACACACTAGTAGAGGACATCCGACCCTTGACTATCGACTCGTCATTTACATATGCTCATCTTCTAAAAGCAATTACAGCCCTCATTTGGACCAATGGCTTCTTCTCAATGAGCATGATTCCCCAAGTTTTCAGTTGTTTTGGTTTCGTACCTTTATGTCGATAAACGAATAAAATTTTTTTAGAAGTGGTTACCGAATTAAGAATCACATCAGGCCCAAAAAAGGACCCGTGACTCTGTAACCTTAGGTCAATTCACAAGGAGATGACAATACCTGGCACTCGGATACACTCCCCAAGGATTTACCTAGCTAAAAGACCGGGGTTAGCACACTATTTACTATGTATAATTACTCCTGCCGGGCTACTTCATATACCCAGTGGGCCCGCCGGGAAAATGAAAAAGCTCGGCGGGGCCCGCAGGGAAAATCTAAAAGCCCGGAGGGCTATTCGGCTCTATAGGTTTTTGCAGGTCAAAATCAAAGCCACGTTAACTATTAACGTGATCACGTGATTTTTTTGTGTAAATACTAGAGTTAATAATGTAATCAGCCAATCGTGATTACATTAATGAAATCCCCGATTTCTAGGCCAAAACATGGAGTCATCCGCATATGCTTGCGCCACAAAATGATCTCTAGATGGCAATTCCAACCCATGTAAATGCCCTGACACAGTCAAGGAGTCCAAGTACAACAAAAGAGGGTGCCTAACAATAGCATACAACATAGCACTCAAAGGGCACCCTTGCCTAACCGATCTACCAAGATCCCATAATCGAGTCAACTCACCATCAATGATTCCAACAGATTGACTACTCTCATATAGGAAATAGACCACTCGATACATCTTGGAACCAAAGCCCAAAGCCTTCATAGTCTGAGCGATGAAATCCCATTGAATCGTGTCAAATGCTTTCTCTATATCAACCTGCATGATAAGTACATCCTGTCCAGTATATTTTACATACTCAATCCCAACAAAAGCATTAGCAATATTATCCATAATTTGCCTGCGAGGAATGAATCCATATTGAGCAAGATGTATGCCTGAGAACAAATGATCCTTAATACGAGAAGCTATCATTTTCGACAACAATTTATAAACAACCGGCATAAGCGTGATCGGATGCCAGTGCGAAAAGTATTCACATAATGTCTGCTTAGGCAACAGTTTCACCAAACCTTCTTTCCACGATTGCGGAAATGACTGTTTAACCCATGCCTGATTAATCATGAAGAGTAGAGGCTGCTTAAGTGACTCCCAAAAGCGAAGGAAAAATTCAACTGTAAGACCGTCCCATCCAGGGGATTTCCAGTGCCCAAGATGCAACAAGCTGTCATGCAGCTCAGCCTCAGTAAAACTATCCTCAAGGATAACTACATCATTCCTCGTCAATATAGGATGCACATACGACAACAGTAGTTGCCTGACTTGCAAAGCTTCACTTGAAGGAACCACAGTCCCAACAAAAACCTGTTGAAAATGATCAACCATGCAATCCGCCAATTGACCTTTATTGGCCGTCCATTGCTCAGTATCTCTCAACCCTTTTAATAGACATAGATAACCTCGAATGATGCAAATGCTTAAAGAATTGCTTCGATGAACAACCTTTATCCATAAAAGCATATTATCTTGATCTTACTTTCCATTTTTCAAGTTTCCTGCTGTTATTATGCATTAAAGAGGCTTTAGCTGCACATAATTCATCTTGTTCTAACCAAGTAAGCCGTCGAATATTTGCAATACTTTCCAAAGTTTGAGTAGTCATCTTATCTTCCTGCACTTTATCTCTCATCCGGTGCATATACGATGAACCATAATCCTTTACTGCTTGAATCTGCATGACAAAGCGGTATCAAGCCATATCCACATCTATAAACATATGAGAGACAAGTGGCGGAATCACTGCATCAATCAAGGTTTGAAATGCCTCGTGCGAGAGATAAGCATTATTTATGCAACAATCGCTTAGTAGGAAGCGAGGATTTGTATCCAATGTCTCAGTATGGATCGAGAGCCAAAGAGGAAAATGATCAGATAGAGTAAAGGAGCGATCAAGCCTCATGTCACATGCAAACATATCATATTCCTGAGAGCCAAGTACATACCAGCAGATGTCGACCCAAGCAAAGCGTATTTATAGGAATGAACCACTTTATCCCACGCTTCAACCAGCGACTTGTGTTCATGGGATGTAGATGCAAAGGTTCCACCACCTCTTCCATCCATAGCAGGTACATAATTCCTTGAAATAGGCGAAACAGGAGGTTTTGCCAGCTTCTTGGGAATTTGCCAACCATCATTAGACTCTATCAGCTTAGCTTTACCTTTATTATCAGTCCTCCCAGTAGTCCGCGTATTAGACAAATTCTTAATGGAGTCTTTGCCTTGCTTAGCCTACATGTTGCCATTAGACTCCCCCGTCTGCGACTTCAAAGACGAAGCAGACAAAGGAACAACATGAGTTCCAGTCCATAGGAACAACAGATGGTGGCAGTTCAAACAAAGATTCTTGACATTCAGACTGCATATGGCTAAAATTTCCACAACCAAAATAAGCACCTGCAAACTTCCCCCATTTAAGTTTAAACGGCCTTTTGCCTACCATTGGATCACCAGAGTCAACTGTAATTGGACATTCTGTATCCCATAGTACACAAAATCTATATGAATTAGTATCCAAGTTTGGGGGGCAAATCAATTTTCCTAATTGCGCAGCCAAAATAGGCAAGAAATGTTTCCAAGTCCTCGAAAATCCGACTATTTCCACCCAGACTGGGCACCTGTGTCTTATCAAGCTCTGATAATCTTTAGTAAGCGCCCATGGCAAAACATGTGTCATTTTCATGTTGAAAAACAAAGGCGACATTTCTAAGAAGCGCCAACGAGCATCCATGTCTTCCAATAGCACCTCATAAAACCCGAAGGGACCAAAATACACCCCTCGAACTGCTTGTCTTTTCAACAAAAGTCAACCCATTGACCTACATCTTGTGCCGATGGCATTTTACCAAGGAAAAACAAAATAATGGCATTCAATGCATACTACACAATCGGATCCATCAACTGCTGAACCGGAATAATCACTTCAGTAGTGGGTTGTTGGCCTTCCCACACATCCCGAGCATCTGCGAAATCCTCCGACAAACACTCTTTAATAATATGTGCAGCATCCATGGAGGAAAGGTCAACCTGTTTCCTACGCTTATATATACAGCCTCTTCTACCATGACCAAAAAAACCTTCCCTTTGTACTGACAAAATCTATTGGATTATAAAGACAGCTGAACTTCGAAAAAACACACTCTTTTTGTTTTTATATGAGCAGACTTTCTCTGTACCAAGTTACCAACCTCAAGACTGTACATACAGGACTGCTCTGTACAAAATTCCAAACAACTGAGACTGCTAAAGCTGAGAAGAAAATCTTCTAAGGCCCGAAACCCGTTTTTGCAAAAAATACAGTAGACAGTTATAACCTGCACACTTGTAACGGCTGTTTTGCTGGCGACAAAAGTCCTTTGCAGATGTTCAGCAGCGATCGTGCAGCAAAACTCCTCACACAGAACAACCAAGTCGAAAGGAGCCTGAAACTGCAGACAAGACGAATTTGCAGCAATTCGCAAGCAAGCAGACTCACACGAGGAAGGACTTGGCGCAGGGACAAAGTGGCGTAGGGAAATTCTCGCATGCAAGGGCAGTTCACGCTGGGGAACTTCTCGTGTCAGGGCAGCTCACGCAGAGGGGAACTCCTCGCGTCAGAGCAGCTCGTGCGTAGAGGAACTTCATGCCGCTACACACACACACCAACACACATGCGCGCGCACACACACACCCCCTCTGGTGCATTCACAGTGAGCACCGCAGCGCGTAGGGGAAGCTTGCGATTGTAGACGGCACAAACCAATACACACACACACACACAAACACACACACACACATATGATGGAGTACAGCCGTTGGACCCTCTCTATCTCCCTCCGTCATTTTTTCTCTTCTTATGGGCAAATCATGGCCTATAAGGAGCTGCAACTTCTCTCTCTCTCTCTCTCTAACTCTACAACTTAGGGAATTGCAATTAGAAGCATGTCATACAAATTGTCTCTACAAAACTATACATGTGATACATTTCTAACGGTTGATCCTTGTTGAGCAATGATATGATATCTTATTTAGTAAAGATATGCTTAGGTACATGGCCTTGATCCCTTTATGTGGAAAAAAACTTCAAGACAATTGATCCTTCAGGCAAACAATGCCTTGATATGAAAGAAATCTTCAAGAGTTCTATGTCAAAAGACAATATCTTATGTAGCACAAACACAAGAGCCTCTAAAAGTTGTTGAAATCAGTATCTGAATATTTAAATTCTAGTGGTAATATTATTGTGCACAGACCAGCTACGTTCATGAGTCCAAAGCCGCATTCTCAGGTAATACGTCTCATATCGCTTTATTTCAAGCCTGACCTATTGTGTAACCATCTCCATCCACCACAACAGTTTCACCATCTTTTGGTGCTTGCAACCTCACGTCCTGGAGCAGTAATGAAGACTCTATCAATGTGTATTAGGATACTTTATCTTTGGCTTTCCACAATCTTTTCCTCGCAAAGCTGACATGTATACAAACTCTAACACCAACACTCTTTTATTTTATGCAGTATTTGAAAGAGAAAGTAGTGAGTGCTAGTTAGATAACACATTTCTGATTGCAGAACAATTAATTTCCTTTTTCCTTGAAATGGTATGTAGTTGCTTTTCGAAGGTTGCCAGGGAATCTCTCTCTCTCTCTCTCTCTCTCTCTCTCTCTCTCTCTCTCTCTCTCTATGCGAGTCATAACCCTAGCCGCTTCTCTTGGCCTCCCCCAGGCAAGGGACTGCCCTATGGGGAGGGTGTCAATGCACAACCCTGTCTTCAACTAGCTCGCAACTTGCTAGCGCTTCTCTACTCCCCAACTTTGATCATGCTCCTGTTCTCTGACTAGAATCGCCTCTGCCATCGCTGCCCTTCTTGTGACGTTTTGCCCCAAGACCCAGCAATGCACTCGCGGATCAGTGACCTGCTTGTGATGTATTGCCCCAAGAACCAGCACTGTACTCGCGACTCTCAGCCCTCGACTGTCTAGCCACGACCTGACCGTCTTGAACTCACCATAGCAGCACTGCCAACAGTCCGGCCTCAACTTCAAATGGTATCACTGTCCTAAGACCCTACCATTGGGTACATCTTCTAAGCAACAAGCATGGACACTCGGGCTTCATCCCAAGGCAAACTCACCTTTGTTGGGATCATGGCACCATCCCCAAAGATGGACAGCACCGCTCGTCTCCAAAATGAAGTCGAAAGGCTCCGCAAGGAGAACGATGAGCTAAAACACAGAATCATTGACATTGAGGCTCGGCTCACCACAATTTAGAATGGTAGAAGGAAGAGATGGAACAAATGCAAGTCAAGCTCAACAAAACAAAGGGAGAAGTAGAGACCACTCTCATAAAGGCTACAGAGAATCAAGTGCAAAAACCATCTCTCACAAGGTTGAAGTTCGTGTGGCGTCCACATTACGCAAATGAAAAAGGCAAGCCCCCAATGTTCGCATTGGCAGGCTTCCAAGCGACTGCAATGGGGAGGGGGACCTCATGTTCAACGAGTTCTTTGCTCACATTCAAACGACAACCCACATACAATGGGATCCAGGAACAACTACCTCTCTTACACACGAGCATTGCACCAACCATGCAATCCTTACTTTCAAAGACAAAGCAGCCCGAATTAACCTCCTCGAGCAATCTAGACTTCTCAAGGACACTAAGATCTGGTTTTCACAAGACCTTACACTCGCTCAACTCAAACAAAAGAAGGCAGAATTACAAAAGGTGCGAGAAGTGCACATGGCAGGAAAATGGGTAGTTAATCAAGGAGGTAAATCCATTATTTATGGTTCCGACCTCTTAGATTTTCGTATTTTCTTCTCTCCACCCATTGCTCGACCCTCAATCCTTAACTGAGATGTATCTGACTCTCAGTCCTGTTTGTTTTTTGTCTCATAGGTCATATATGACCTCCGTGGATGATAATTCAATCTCAATCTCCTCTCTCTCTCTCTCTCTCTCTCTCTCTCTCTCTCTCTTGTTGTGAGAGAAATTGTGTGATTCAATGTTTATTTGCAAGTGGATCAAGACATAGTGTGTGTCATCCTTGGCTATAAAGAGGCAACATTGTGTGCTCTAAGTTTATTTTTGCTTTCCCCTTTCCATTTTTTGGTGCCCCCACCGAGGAGCATCATCAAATTGCTCTATGGTCGAGGAAAAGGTAGTATTTGAAGCTTGTAAAGATGGCATCGTGGATTTATTGGCCTCTTTTCATAGCTAAAGAGAATCCCGATGAGTGAATTGCAAATTTTGAGTAATGAAGAGCAATGAAAGCAAGATGTAGAATATGCATCTTGTGATAAGAAGTAAAGATAAAGCATGGTATGATGCGCTTGAGGAAGAACCTTGACAGGCATGGTTGGCTTTAAGAACACATTTTCTTTAGAATTTTTGGAAAGAGGTCTCTTTGATTGACATGGATGTGAAATTGAAGGTGCTAAGAAACATGTAAGTGAAGATGTCAATACCTTTCTTGATAGATGTGAAATTGAAGGTGCTAAGAAACATGTAAGTGAAGATATCAATACCTTTCTTGATAGATTTGAAGAATGTTGGACAAATTTGGCCAATGGCAACAACTATGCAATTACACAATTATGAGTACTTCAAATTGGACAAGTTTATGGCATGGTTGCATCCAAAGTTCAAGAGAAGGTAGACTTTGAGAGTCCACACAACACAGTAGTGCTGTGGCAATTTCTTGGGCAAAGAGTCACAAGATAAAGAAGAAGATGAAGCAAGGTGCTTTAGGCTATGATATAGTTTCCTTTACATGTCAAAAAATAAGCAAAGAATCACGCTAGTAGAGGTATGTCAGTCATTCCACAACATTGGGTATGCACTATACATGATTGGTTTGAGTAGAGGCAATAATTGCAGCTAAGTGTTATGAATATAGAGGGCAACCAAGAGGAGAGGAAGAGGTAGAGCTAGGCCTTTGCTACAATTTCAGGGAAGAGAGGCACTATCCTCCTGATTCTCAGCATCCACCTTAAGAGTGAGGAGGTATGTAACCTTTGTTTGGCAGAGGAAGAGTGCAGGGGCCACCCAATGGTGCAAGAGAGCAACTGATTGATAATCAAGCACCTCAATATCCTCTAGGTAATAGAGATGTACCTCTTTTTAGCATAATTGGGGTTGATAAGCAGGATGTTGATGTTTTGGCAAACAAAAGAGCTTGAGAAGAAAGAGAAATAGAGACTGAGCATGAAACCCACAATGGTAGTGGTAAAGAGAAGGTGGACAAAGACAGAGAGAAAGAAAAGACGATCAAAAGAAGAAGACACCTCAAAATGAAGCAAGTAGACTTTCAACTTGGGTTAGGTCATCCGGAGTATGATTTGGTGAGTGATGTCATGAGTCAAAGGGAAAATATTACTTTTGATCAGTTGTTGGCAATAAGTCCAAGGTTGAGAAGGTACCGGCCCACTAGTGTCAATACCAGATGCACTACATGCCATGCAGAATATGGCAGTGAGGATGAAAAATCCCATTGATGTGCTTCTTCTTGTGATGTTCTTATAGAGAAGAAGATGCAAGTTCATGCATACATTGATGGCCAGGCTCAAGTATATGTTATAATTTTCCATGGGAGAAACATATGTTAAAGTGGTTTCCAGGTCAAATGTGCACATGATAAGGGCTAATCATGCAAAGGCGAGATGCTTGGACCAACATAGCTCAAGATATGAATATAAAAGCTATGGGAATTGGTCTCCTTACTTACTTTTTTGTGATGAAAATAGGAGACAATGTATATGCTATCATTTTAGGGAGGCCATGGTCATGTGGGCTAAACAAAAGTGCAAAAGCAACACGTTTATCTTGCCTAAAAAAGAGAATGGGTGACAGCTAGTGTTGGCTTTGAAGACCAAAGAGATCCATTTTCATCCAAGGGTAGCTGAAGTCAATGAGGATTTAACTCAACTATGAGTAAGATTACCTATGATGAAGGGTACACATGTACATAATAATAAGAGAGTGTTGATGATCTTTTGAAAAGTAATGCAGATCTACTTGGAGTCTCTATAGACACATCTAGTAGAAGAAAAGGTATGCAACCTCAAGTTCATGGTATAGATGTTGTAGAAGTTCATAGTATGTTGGGGGAAAGATTTGACTGAGTAGGAAAAAGAAGGCTGTGTGTATATGCACATCTTAACCAAAGCTATTTGCTATGGAATAAATGGACTCGCGAGGAGATAAAGGATTCCACTCAAAAAGGTTGCAAGTCGAAAACACAAAAGCTAAACAGGTTGGGTGATATTCAACAGGAAGCTTCATCGCAAGACACATAAACAAGTTAGTTGAAGAAGGTTTTATTTATCCAATGCATGAGTCGTAGAGGGGCTCACCTATTTTTATTACATCTAGGAAGAATGGTTGGAGGGTATGTGTTGACTACAAGCCACTCAATGTTTTTACACAAAGATATCATTATCCTTTACAAATTCAAGATTAGATCTTGAACTAAGCTATAGGTCATGGAAGGTGTTCTATTATAGGTGGCTTCTTGGGATACTTTCAAGTCATTATAGCCCTAGAAGACTACTTTAAGATGATATTTATCACTCCATAAAAAAAGAATTTTATATCCATAGATGAGCTGTCATCTACCGAGTTGTGTAATAGCCAACTAGGCCATATGAGCCAAAAGGGAATGGAAATGTTTACACCATTTGGTTATTTACGTATCTTAAGTTTGTTATACTTTTCTATATGTGAACATTGCATCTATGGCAAATAGTCTAGGAGCACTTCATCACCGTTGAATACGAAGCATTTGTAGCCACTTGTACATAGCAATGTGGTTCTATGCCGACCAAATCTCTAGGGGGAGCTAGCATTTTGTGACCTGTATAGACGATTCCACTAGGAAGGTGTGGATTTATCCTTTGACCAAGTCTTGTCTACTTTCTAGATATTCTTATCATTTGTATAGAAATAGTATGGTATGAAGATTAAATGCTTCAAGATTGATAATGGTGGAGGGTAAGTCTCCATGGAGTTTGAAAACTTATGTAGCAGGAGAGGTAGTAATAGGTACGTTACTGCTCCTTACACACCTAACCAAAATGGAGTTGTAGAAAGAATGAATTGAATGATGCAGGAATGATTCACAGCTTAGAGACAATACTGATAGCAGCACATTATCATTAACATCTCACCTAGTATTCCATTGAATTACCAAATTCTAGAGGAGTGGTGGTAAAAAAAGAAGGCACTCTATGATCATTTGCGTGCCTTTGGATGTGAGGCATATAGACATGTGCCAAAGGATCTTCAAAAAAAGCTACACCTGAAGTCACATAAATGTGTTTTCCTTGGTTATGGTGCAGATGGAGAAATGTGATATCATCTTTGGCACCTAGAATCTTGTAAAGTCATTCATAGTTTATCTTCAATTGTTCAAAGATGCCCAAAAAGCCTATTAAAGAGGTTGAGTATAGAAAGGTCACATTTAAGGACGCTTCCTTAAATTCAATGAAAATTCAAAAAACTAGTGATGTACCTTCCACTAGCAATGCTCTAGTTGATCGGGTAGAGAGCAGTAGTCCACTATTGAAACAATCTAGCAGATTTTTGCATCCACATGAGCAAAGTATGACTTGATTTCCAACAATGAGACATGGGACTTAGTTAAGTTTCCAAAAGTCAAGTAGGCCTTACCTTGCAAATGGGTTTACAAGAAGAATACATATGAAAATCCTAAGCTTAAGTACAAGTCTAAATTGGTTTAAAGAGGTTCAAGCAACAAAAGGGAGTTGATTTTGATGAAATCTTCTCTCACATGGTCAAGATGACTACACTGCATATTGCTTGGAATAGTCGTCATCTAGGACATGGAGCTTGTCCAAATGGATGTGAAGAGGGACTTTCTTCATGGGGATCTTGAGGAGAATGTTAATATGAGGCAATTTGAAGGTTTTGAGTAGCTTAGCAGGGAGGAGCTTGTATGCAATCTCAAGAAAGTGTTTTAAGGATTAAAGCAAGGTTTAAAGCAATGGTATCAAAGGATTGGAACTTTTATGGGTCCCAAGTGTTTAGAAGGAGTCAAGAGGATCATTCCTTATATACACAAAAACTCAGCGAGAGTTCATTGCTCATTCTCATCTTAGGCCTGTGTCACACACATTTGCCCGGACGTGTGTGAGACTGAGGTGGCAAAAAAAAAGTGTGTTTGTTGCACTGCAAAGTCACCCAAGGCAAGCCCCTCACCCATCGTTGCATCATAGTGAACATGCTAAAAAAGAATAGTGTACGAGGTGTGTTGAACAGAGTTGAGCCGCTGAAGTCGCGCAAAAAATGTGGATGCTATAATAGATGGCTATGCCCATTCGATGAACATACACTCATACACTTTAATAAATAAAATTTTAGTTGTTGTTTGCCTCGCATGACAACAAAAACGCCCAAAGCTGCCTTTTTGGGCCCTATCCGATGCCCGCGTTTGACAGGGGCCTTATATGTAGATGACATGCTAATTGTAGAAAATTCCAACAAGGAAATTGCCAAAATGAAGAAAAGGTTGAGCAAAAACTTTTCTACAAAGGATTTGGGAGAAGAAAATCATTTTCTTGTATGCATATGAAGAGAGATAGGAAAAGGGAAATTCTTGATTTTTTTTCAAGAATCTTTATATCCACAAGGTCTTGTAGTGTTTCAATATGCAGGGGGAAAAGGTAGTGAGTATCCCACTTCCATCATATTTGAAACTAAGCAAGGAAGATTCTCTTAATTCAGATGCTGAGAGAGGAGAAATGGGAAGTGTGCCATATTCTTCAGCTTAGGATGTCTTATGTATGCTATGGTAGCTACAAGGCCAAACATTGCATTTTGCAATAGGAGCTGATCCTGGGGGTCAAGAAGCACTAAATAGCAATGAAATATATCCTCAGGCACTTGAAGGGTACAATAAGAAAGCACTTATGATTTGATAATAGAGTTGCATCTATTTTTGGTTACACGAATGCAAATTATGCAGGTTGCAAAGATAGTAGGAGATCTACATTTGGTTATGTAATCATATTTGCAGGTGGAGCCATTTCTTTGAGGTCATCTCTCCAAGATTGTACCTCTTCTTCCACTACAAAGACCGAGTATGATGTAGCGTGAGATGCTACTAAGGAATGTATACAGTTTCCATGTCTAGTGGAAGACTTAGACATTCAACAAGGTCTAGTTTTGCATTGTGATAGTTAGAGTGCCATTGCTTTGCCAAGGAATCCCGTGTTTCACTTTAAGTCAAAACACATTGGGGAGGAATCATCTCAATTGTGATGTATTGATAGATAAGTGATTGGAGCATATCAATGTCTACATTAATGGCAGCCCAACAGACTCTCTTATAAAGACCTTATCTACAAAGTGATTTTCACATTGCATTGAGTTAATGGGTGTAGGATGAACAAAATTGTACAAGGGTGAAGATACCGTCATGCTTAACGATTGTAAATAACTTTAGTCATAGCCACTTACAACCACATTGACCTTAAGGTGAGAGATTGTTGGGGTAAAGGGCCATAGTGGTCATTTGTCCCCTGTCATGATTCATCCTACATCTACACTAACTCATTTACTTACCACTTTCATATACAATAAAGGATGCAATCACACACACTACTTAAGTGTGGTTACACCCATCTCTCCTCTTGGTCTCTTCTCTTTTGCATGCACACATCACACACCACCACACCTTCACCAAGAAATCCTAAAATTCCTTGTAAAAGCTTCTTGGGCACTCGTACTTGTATGGTTCCATGCATGCCTGTTCTTATAGGTTCTTGTGGGTTTTGGAGCGTTGGTAGGGTTTTTTTTAAATTTTTGATTAGAAGGAAAACCACTATGATAATTAAAGGGGTTTCTCTCCCAATGTAGTATTGTATTGTATGTCCATATCCATGGGGTTCCTAGGAAGCCAAAATCACAATATAGGACATAGAATTGATGTTGACAAATTGTGCCATCTACTACAATGTTGAATCAAGCTCAGGAGCATACATTGGTTAGAGTGTCTGTTGAGCAAGAGGTCTAAAATAGGCTGGATGAGATAGTAGAAACAATTGTAGAGAGTGTCGCCGAGGAAGTGAGGCAAGTCAAAAGAGACTTGGTCAAAGCTAGGAATACTAGCCTAGGGATGAAAAATTCTTGAGAGCAATCCGAACCCTCACCGAACAGTCAATCAACCACCAAATTGCAGGAGGTCAGCTGAGTGACACTACGAAGATAGTCAGTTGGAAGAGAGGTCTTCCAGCTCAAATAGCAGTTCTGGTAATAAGCAAGACAAAATTTATGTCGAGGTGTGAGAAAATACAGAAGCTCACAACTGAATTGGATGATATCAAACAAAAAAACAAGTTCATTAAGAAGAAGAGAAAACAAGTAGGAGAAATCATAACAATGGATTTATCAGCCATCAAAGATGATGAGGTACTTGTTATCCAAGTTGATTACAAGATAAAAAAGAAATGGGAACCCTTGTCAGGAGTAATAACGGATGGTGGGGCAAGAGCGAATATCTTGGGATAGAATTATCTGGTAGATGCAGCTAATGGGCACCCTCCTAGCCAACCACACCTTGCCCACGCCTAAAATTTTGATGTAATCCATATCATTTTTCCCAAAAAGCCTTGTAAAAAAGACATTATGACTTGTGAGCCGAATGTTTTAAATTCAAAGATGTATTCTTTTATCATGATCCTAAAAGCCTTGTGAGCCAACCATTGGCCATATGAAAAGCCCTAGGTATAATGCTAAAAAAACCCTTAATTTGAGACAACATTATGACATTATGTGAAAGTGTTTGAAGAGCTTTTGTATGTACAACTATGAGCGGCTACTCAGCAACAACGTGTAGCTATTTTTTATCTCAATTTGGTAATAAAATTATGTTCCAAGAATTGCATTGTGTTCCTTGTCTCATTATTTTTCATTTAAGTATAATCATTCTCAATTTTGGATGTGGTTTGTGACTACCTGTTTCTGAGTTAAATCTCCAAATTTGAGTATTTTAACCATGGATGAGTGTTCCTAGACCTTAGGACGACCTATATGGATTGTTCTATTGCAGTTTTCAAGACTTGGACCATAATGAATTGGGATTTTGATACCTTGTTGGATGACCTCTAGGCTTTGTAGATTTGTGTTTTAGACCTAATACACCTTCCCCTAAAGTTTCATTGTAATTCAAGTTTGTTTGGTCAACAAAATGGCGGGGTGACTTAGAGTGGTGAGATATGACAGGTGGATTTCCTAGGCTAGAGGGTGATAGTTCATTGGCTGTATTAATGGCTTAGTTCACTAGGTTCACTTCTTGAGGTTGACACCCTCAATGAGTCTCCGTGCCCCACCCGAGTCATTTCCTTGAGTATCGACATATTATGCTAGTGCCAAATAGCTATGCTATAGACGTTTGATTGCAGTGACACACTAACATTGGCACCATTGCCAAAGATATGACCCTTAGGTGGTGAGTGACCTAGTCATCATAATCATAGACTTCTTTTCTAAAGATTTTGTTGTCCATTCCGTTTACACCTTAGCAATGAAGCAGCTAGACATAAGGTTTAAGTGCTTGGTAGAGGCTAGAAGTCAGGGACTTGCTAGATCTACTCTTGATAGACAAAGAGAGTCGTGAGTAAGAGACAAAAATCATTTCATTCTTCAATTTTCTTGATGCATTGAAAGTACTATTATGCATTCCATTTCACCTTCAAATTGCATTGTTTTGTCTGTTTTTGTTTATAAATTCATCTCATTTTCTAAGAGTAGGGTAAGCAGGAACTACTACCATTGAATTTAAGCTAAAAGTTAAGAGTAAACTGTCAAAAATCATATTTGGGAAAAAGAGACCATAACTCTGAAAGATAGATAAATTTAATGGTCAAAGTACAAAATCTAATCAAAACCAAAAATTTGGTGCCAAAGGGTAACAATGATTTCACAAGAAGCAAATTTTCATCCAGTCTTGTGGAGGAACATGGGATGATCCATACACCTCTGAGGCTGTATGACAAAAAAAAAAGTTACCCTTTGATAGAGGATGCCTCGAAGAAATAGAAACCAAAATTTGGGCAAATTGATACGAAAATCACAGTCAAAATAAGGAAATTGGACAAAACCTTCAAAAGCTTGGAAAATTGACCAAAATTTGAGGGTCTTCATTTTTTAGTGACCCAAATTCAAAAGGTTCTGGAAATTAGCATCTACAGAGCATAGACAACCAGTATCTGACCAAGCTTCATGCCAAAATGAGGTGAAACATGGATCATGATCCATGAAAGCTTGTCATGATTTTTGGCCTAGATTTGAGCAACAAGTAGCTAAGACCATTTGAAACATTTTAAAGGCACATTAGCAAAAAACTAAAAAGTTATCCAAAAGAATAAAAAACCAAAACTAGTCCAAAATCGTAGAATAGACACAAAATCTCACTTTTGATTGGCAAAAAGTGATCCAAATCCAATTTTTTTTTGGGAGTAGGCTATTGGCAACATAAGTAACCAACATGCCAAATTCCAGGTTCATATCTCATCGAATATGGATCACAATCCTTGTACCTTTTTTGAGTTTTTGGACAAAAAATGTACTTGTCTATAACAAAGAGTAGTGTGAGAAATACTTCCAATATCTAAGTAGCTAAAAGAGTTCAAAATTTGGGTCCAAAGGAACAAAACACCTCAAGACCAAAAATTGCCAGGACAAACCTAGAGTTTGAGAATTAACTGGCTTAAACTAGTCCAAACCATACAAAAAGCATAAATCTAGGGTCAGGGTACCAAGGACAAACTTGCGTGTCAAGTTTAATCACATCTTTCCATAAAGGTACATGGGCTGCAATTTATGTTCCTTTCTCAAAAAATGAGAGCACACTTGCGCCATAGCTAGAGCTACTCACGAGGAGCCCAATGGTTTTTTCAAAATTGAATTTGAAACTGATTTGAGGATTCCTCAAGAAAAATTAATTTTTTTGCCAAAAGCACCATTAATTTTGTCGATTCCAGATTTTTTACTAATAGAGCGGCTATAAACTCATAGCCACCAAGTGTTTTGTGTAAAGATTGCAAGGGTTAGAGTGTGTGGCTTAAGGTGATTCTGATTGGAGGATTTGGGAGCAACCAAAGAGGTAACAGGTCAGGGTTTTGCAATAGTGTATTTCTTGATGTATTTGCGATCAGGCAGATTATATCAAAGTAGAAGCCTTATTGTAGGAGACTAGGTTAGCCACATTTCCACGAAACAGAGTGTGAATCAGGGGCTATTACCGACCTGAGAGACAATTCCAAACAAAAATCTATCTGTTCTTTAGAGAGATTTTATACCTATATGGCTGAGGTCTTCAAAGGTGTGAGTTTCAATGAAGGAACTAACATGGGAGTAGGACCATCCCAACCCGCACCAACCATGAAACTATTGCACTTGAAATATCAATTTGAAAATGAACAGAGTGCAAAAATTGACAAGGATGGTATGGATCACTATTGTGTAAAGTTAAAAGAAAGAGAAGAAGTGCACTGGCATTTTCACTTGGAATTCAACAGCCGCTACCTTTGGGGACATGATTCACAAACCAACCAAAGATCCTATGGGGCTCTACCTCCAACTTTGTAGCCAAGAGGCCTCCGAGGTACACTGTAACTAGCCATGCAATGGCTTTTGCATTACAACTACCCTAAAGTCCAAGTAGCCAATGACCATTGACCACGCCTAGTACATGCTCAACACCCTAAAGATCACCAAGAAAAGTAAAGGTGTATCCTATATTGGGGCTCCCAAAGTGCTTACATGGATAGCATATCACGCAGTGGGCATGCTTGACAACATGTCACCCACACTTGACAAAAATGCATGATTAATTTTTGGTGTGGGCAATGAAGATGATGAGGAGGAAGAAGTTGAAGTAACCAAGTCTCCAGCCATCAGATCAAATAAGAGACTAGTAGAAAGCAGAAGAATACTAGGAGTTGGATGAGGATGACCAAGAGGACAAGGAGGAGGAATCTTCACCATCAAAATTAGGAGAGGAGAAGAAAAGAGCAGCTAAAGGCAAGTAGAAGGTGGAAGAAAGGCAAAGAAAAAGAGCATGAGTACCCCTACTAGTACAAATTGGAGAGCCATCCCAAAGGGCAGCTCGATTACAAAGGGAACGAGAAACGTTTGAGCTAGAAAAGGGGGTTGTAAGCCAACTTTGAAGAATACTTGACCTCAAAAAGCTCCATACTAAAAACCCCTTGCTTAGACATGAAGATGACCCATCGGCAAGGCTAGAGTATCTATATGGCCTTGAGAAACAAACCAGAGAATATACAACCACTGAAGATGAAGCGCGCACAAATAGACACAAGCCACCAATGTTGTTGACACCCCCAAGGAAAAAGAGTCTATTTCACAAAGTAGCTAGCTTTTCCCCCCATGCAAGAAGATCCCCTAGATAGTGAATTGTGTGTGGATATGGAACTCAATTAGCAAGAAGATGATATTGAGGACCAGAGAACACAGATTCCAAGGGAATCCATCTCAAATGAAGATGAAGCAAAACAAGAAAGTAAAGCTAAATAAAGAGAATCTCAAGAGGAGGCCATCACATTTTCTGCCAATAAAATGGCTCCTCTAGAAGACATTGATAATTTTACCGAGCATATCCACTCAATGGTGGAACTTTTAAAAATCAAAGTACACTCTTAGCAATAGAGCATCCATACTCTAGAGACCAGGAAACATTAACATAGATGCTGCATGAGTATTCACAGGCAATACTCTTAAGGTCTACAAGAAAAAAATTAGAAATACACAGAGGAAATGTAGACCATGGCTGCCATTATGGAACAACTCTATCTACTACAGAAGATCAAGAAAGAAATCTACAAGAAATGAACAAGACTCTATTGGAAACAAATGCACATGGCCAATGGCTGTAGAATCAATTAGAAGACCTACATGTAGCTTAAGCAAAAACTAGAGTGAAGGATCAAAATGATCTCCTTAAAAAACTCAAATCCTACACAATAGTCTTAATGCTACAAGTTTTAGATCTGGCTTACAAGGCACTAGAGAAAAGGAATAAAGATCTAGAGATGGAATTGAAAACTGAACACATGGAGAGGACGGAATTAGAAATTAGTTTCATGCAAAAGGAACAAGCTTACCGGTCATCAAGTTGACAAAGAGGATGAAGCACTAGAGCTACCCATGGGGGATTCTGAAGCTCTACAATATGTGCAATGCCTAAAGAATCCAAGTGGTGCATCCACCCAGATTCTAGTGATCACACCAATTAAAGTGGAAACCTTGTCAGTGCCTAGTTTAAGCAGTTTCGCTGAATTAGAGCTCTCAACAATGGCACCAAAATAGTGAGATTACATATGGAAAAAAGCCATGCATTGGAAAGAGCGAGTTATTCATTCCCTCACTGTTATCATGATCACTCCTAAAATGATCAATGAAGAATAGCATCAATAGTCTCTTCCCTATCCATTAATCAAATTTGAGCTTCTCTTTATCAAGGAAAGATGCGGAAACACTAGTAAAAGAGCAGGAGGATGATCCATCCATAACACATCCTAACCGACAGTGGATCTGGCTATTAAAGTACCCAAGATACTTGATACTTTACACAAATGTACCAGAGGATATGATCCCACTCAGTTCTTAGTTCCACAAATGTATACTTGGGAGAACCACAAAGTCACCACAAAGAAACATCCAATGTGTTTGAAATACCCACAACTGACACCACCAAAGAATGGGAATCCCACTGAAGCATACATGGTCCAAATTTTCATAGAGGAAATGAAAATTTTAGGAGGATTCAAAATTTGGCCTACATCATTCTCATCAAGATTGCAAGAATGTTGCTGACATGCCTAAAGACCTTCTAAGAGGTAGAGCAAAGTGACATCACTTGGATGTCCTTCGTTGAGGGTAATAAAGGATTGTGCTATGATCTATCTAGCCTATTACGAGATTAAGCACCCTCCTGTTGTATGTGGTTAGCATTACAATTGGGATATTTTGCACGTAACGGTTAATTATGGTACTGCCATTTATTTTTATTAAAAGTGATATTGATGTTGTGTAGATTGGAATTTTAGGAACTCATGAGAAGGCACCAAATAATCTATCTTGGCAATTTTTATTTGCACAGTGTTTTAGTTATTTTGCCAATAAGGTTTCATTGTATATATCTAGTAATGACTCGTCCTAAAAAGGGCCATGCAAGAAGGAATAGCCACCACTCATGGAATAAACTGTAAAGAGAGGCTCAAATACTTGACACCTAAAATAGGTTTCATAATAAAATTAAATATTCAACTCCACAAGAGCTGCCATGGAGTTTGGGGGACTACAGTTTTAGGTCATTCTTGTGCAAGATTCTTCTCTCTCACTCTGATGCTAAGTGTATGTGAAGAAATCATGTCTACTTCTCCTCTCTTACATGCTTTCACTATCTACTCTATTCTCTATTGTGTGTGTGTGTGTGTGTGTGTGCACATGTGTGTGGTAACCTTGTCTAGTTGTATGTACTTGGGTTTTGGGAAAGATGGTGAAATGTTGATGGTTATGTGTGTGAAGGGTTTTAGCTTGCTTCTCTGTGCGATTATCCAAGTTCATTAAATACAAAATCTGAGGCATACCTTCACAAATGAGGTCAATTAAAGCGGTAGTAGAGGTTGTGATAACCGCTACAGTACTCTTTTTGCTTAAAGCGTCGACCACGAGGTTTTTCTTTTTAGGTTTATATTCAATCCCAAAATCATACTTGCATAATAACTCCATCCATCTCCGTTGTCGCATATTAAGATCAGATTGGGTGTAAATCCACTTGAGTCTCTTATGATATGCATGTAATTCAGGTCTCCTCCTAAGAAGATACTTTTGTCATACTTTAAGAGCATGAACAACGGCCAACAATTCCAAATCACGCATAGGGTAATTCAACTCTCGAATACGTAACTAACAAGATTCATAAGCTACTGGCCTTCCTTCTTGAGATAGAACACCACTGATTGCTTGTCCACTTGCATCAATGAGCACAATTAATGCCTTTGAGAAGTTTGGAAGTTATAATATTGGCGCGTTCACCAAAGCTTCTTTGGTTTCTCAAAGCTAGCTTGAAAACGTTCATTCCAAGTAAACCTTTTAGTCTTCTTAAAGGTATTAGTCAATGGAGATGCAATCTTAGCATAGCCTTCAATGAAAGTATGATACCATCCTCTTAAGCCAAGAAATCCACGTACTTCTTTGATAGATTTAGGTGTAGGCCAAGCTACAACAACCTCAATCTTACTTGATCTATAGAAACACCATCCTTGGATACAATAAATCCCAATTAGTCCTCTTTGTCTTTGAAGAAGGTGCATTTTCTACGTTGTTCATGTTGTTCATTTTCTAGGTTATTCAAGTACTCGTCTTACATGTTGTTCTTTTCTTTCTTTGTTCTTTGAGAGAACCAAAATATCATCAAATAAGATAATAAAAAAATCATCAAGATGTTTTCTAAACATATTGGTCATAAGACGATTAAAAGTTGCAGGAGCATTTGTAAGTCCAAAAGGCATGACTGTAAATTCATAATGTCCAAATTGAGTGTTGAAGCTTGTCTTTGGTATATTCTCCTCCTTGATTTGGATTTTATAATACCCGGACTTAAGATAGAAGCTCCAAGTAATCAATCAAGTAACTCATCAATCCTTGGTATTGCATACTTATTCTTGACTATTACTTGATTCAATCCATGATAATCGATACAAAGACGTAGAGTACCATCTTTCTTTGGAATGAAAAGAATAAGAGTACTCCATGGAGAAACTCTGGGTTGAATGAAGCTTTGGAGTCAAGAACTTTCAATTCCTCTTTGAGTTTTGCGAACCGAGGCACCAACATGTTGTATGGTCTACGAGCAACTGGTTGAGCTCCTAAAATAAGCTCTATTGCATGATCAGCTTCACATTTAGGTGGTACTTGTGAAAGTTCTTTAGGAAATACATCATCAAATTCTGTTAGCCACTTGGGTTCATATGTGTCTGACTTCTTTTCTACTAGGTTAAGCTTTATAGCATAAATAATTTCATTCTTTTTGTAGCCCTTCATTAGTTCGTTAAAATTCACTAGTTGAAGTTTAGGTTTCCCTCGTTTCTCAATAATTGTAACTCTAGAGTTCATGTCATTTATGAAAGTCAATGAAGCATTTTTGCAATGTATGTGAGCATCATTGGCCTTAAGCCAATTCATTCATAATTCCATCATAGACTCCTAGAGGTAAGACTCTAAAATGAGCTGAAGTAGTGTGACCATCCAAAACAAAATTCAAGTTACCCACTGAAGTAGAGACTTAACCTTCCTACCCATAGATAATTCCACCGTGAGGTATGAATAACGCCGTTTAGGTAGAATGTGGTTTCTAATGCATCTAGGAGAGATGAAAGAATGTGGACTCCCATAATCAACCAATAAGATAAAATGGTTACCTTGATGCTCTATTGGGGTTTCAATCACTGAAAATTGTTCATATACTCTTTGATGTTCGATCACAGCATGAACATATGCATTTGCTTGATTCCCTTCACCTATAGCATCTTGAGGTTTGTAGGCTTGAGTGCTTCTTTGAGGTCTTTGATTTCCTCCTCCTGGACGAGGTTTATGGTTGAAGTTATTCCCATTCAAGTTACCCACTGAAGTAGAGACTTAACCTTCCTACCCATAGATAATTCCACCGTGAGGTATGAATAACGCCGTTTAGGTAGAATGTGGTTTCTAATGCATCTAGGAGAGATGAAAGAATGTGGACTCCCATAATCAACCAATAAGATAAAATGGTTACCTTGATTCTCTATTGGGGTTTCAATCACTGAAAATTGTTCATATACTCTTTGATGTTCGATCACAGCATGAACATATGCATTTGCTTGATTCCCTTCACCTATAGCATCTTGAGGTTTGTAGGCTTGAGTGCTTCTTTGAGGTCTTTGATTTCCTCCTCCTGGATGAGGTTTATGGTTGAAGTTATTCCCATTGTTGTGGTTGTTTTTAAGTGGTCCATTTTGCACAAAAGGTGGATTTCCTGGTCTAAAGTTCCCTTGGTTTTGAGGAGGTACTGATTTTGGTTGAAGTTCTATTGAGCTGTAGGCGGCTATCTAGGTCTAAAATTATTGAAGTTCTGGCTTGGATTAAAGTTTCTGGGTTCATAATATCCAACAACCCTGTGAAGCTCGAATTTTTGAATGGAAAATCCCTGGATTGATGGTCAGGGTGAAGACAAGTATAACATATATGATCTCTTCTAGCCTTCATACGCAATAAGTTTTTTCTTCTTTGGTGTAAGTTACCACACCTTTGTTTATCCTCATGACAAGTTCTTTTGATTTTGCGAACATGATCAGGTTCTTGTTTTCACTTTTAGGCTTCTCATATTCATCAAAAGTTATAGTGACATTGTGAGGATTGAACTTAAGGATATGTCCATAGACTCTACTAAACTAGTCTTGAGGTACATAATAGAATCTGTTTCCTCTATTTAAATTCTTTCAGACCCGGGTTATGACTCTCTCATAGAAGCCATATCTTTGGTTGAGATTGAGTGACTTCTTACTAAGGATGATTTTGCGGCTTGGTATATCCAGGAGTGGTATAGGTTAATATACAGGACATATCCCTATACTTTGATGTTGCCCTCCTGAATCTTCTCTTTGATCCATAACTGTGGTTTGACTATGTATTATTAGGCACTTGGGTTCGGTGTTCACATTGTGCTTCAACATACAGCTCCCATGCTATATAGGTGTTTGAAGCAAGATAATATCTAGTCCCCTTTGAAGCTCGAACCATTTCAACTCCCCAATGAACATTGAATACAACCTCTTAACTGAGCGGATGTTAGTTAACAGAAGTGGAGAAGGAATATCAAAGACATATGCGGAGAAGTAGTGAAGATTGAAGTTATACATTTTTTACAATTTTCCAAAATGGCCATGTATTGTAAATTTTTGATTTATTTTAAGCCATTGTAATATTTGTAACATGTTACGGGCTGAATGGGACTTCCAAGCTATAAAGAATAGGTCAGTTAGGGTACCTAGGTTGCAGATTCAATAAGTTGTAGAGCCCTAAAGGCTTTGGGTGCCCAGACATTGCATATTTTTACCCTAGGTATAGAAGGTAGTGTGTAAATCAAATTAGGGTTCTTAATTTCATTTGTGGAGACCACTCTTTGGTGAGAGCTCATGAGGTGTGTGGCTATGGAGTGATTAACACTAATCAAGGCTTAATTATCTTTCACTATGCCTCTCTCATACTCTCTTATGATTGCTAATGATGCTTGATTAGCTAGATTGTAATTAATGTCAAAAACTTGTCGAAGCATTTACCCAAGCTCGTGATCAATCTCGTTGGTGCCCCGTCAACACCAAATTTCAATTTTTACCGAAAAATGTTAAATTTAGACCGAAAATTAGCCGAAAACACTAAAAACCATCCAAAAATCCACAAAAATCCAAAAATTCTATAAATCTTATAAAATCATTAGCATCACACTCGAAGACTTTCAACATGCACAAACACACCAAAAATACCAATGATAGTTGTAATAACCCGATCTTCGAAAATAGCAAAACGCACAAAACTCAACCAATGAGGGCACAAAAGCGCTCAAAATGATGTCATCAATATGCACGCAAAACACCTCGTTAAATGGCAAGATATCAATTTTTTATAGAATTAGTAAAAAACTATTGCAAAAATTAGCAAAAAATATCATTTAAAAAAAAAATTCTATTAGCAGCCAAATCAAATCACAATAATAACAACAATTCAATTGTCAATCAATTTTATCATTAAAAATCAAAATTAAACAATTAAATTGGAAGTTTTAGGTCAAAAATTGACGCAATCGAAGTGTGTAAATCCTTGTTTTGAGCTAAAAACACAGTAATTAACCATTACACACTCAAATTTGTAATCAAACATGAAATTAATCATGCACATTAAGTACTTTATAGGTGCACACACACACACACACACACACACACACACACACACACACACACACACACACACACACACACACACACACACACAATTAATTGGTAGTTTTTACCAAGTTTTAGGTGCGCACACACAAGGTTTAATCATGTCAAATTTGCAATTTACAGTTTTGCGCACACACAAGGTTTAATCATGTCAAATTTGCAATTTGAATTCACAAATCTCTAATTGGGCATGACCACAACACAAATCAATCATCACATTGGAAAAAAAAGTAGGCACACATTGACTTTTTGGTACACATACAAGTGGAAAATAGTGCACACACACCTAAAATTAGACGTACATACTTGATTTTGATGCACACAATTGTAATTGACCATGCAAGCATGCAATTAAGCAAATTAACAATGCACATTAGCACATGAAACCATCAATTTTCACATTCAATTCCAAGAAAATTTCGGCATTACGATGGCATGCAAATGTGAAAAATCAAAATTTTCAAATCATCAATTTGACAATGGCTACGCATACTACGTAGATATTGAGTCCATTGACACCATCTAGTTGCCGATTACACCATGTATAGGCCACTTCTGTCAATGCTCTAAAGCCCTAATCTTGCATTCCAAAATCAACAAATCAATAAGCGATTAGCACAAACCGACACTGTTAGACTCCAATCCAAGCCTCTAATTAGGTAAATATCCAAGCATAAGCACAAAATGTTAGTGAATTACTAAGAAATTAGTGTGTAAGTTAGCAAAAATTAGTGAAATTAGCAAAGGGGTTAGTGTGAATTTAGAGTGTGTAAGCACACAATTAGCAAGATATAGTATCAAATTAGGGGAAATTGAACACATTTCTTAATCCACAAAACATAAACATACAAGTGAAATTAGTGAGAAAATCAATCCGATTATGCCATTGTTACACTAGGATAGGCCATCACTCCCCGATAACGTCACCAAATGTTGGGGGTACTATCATAGCATAGCTCCAATGATCAACAATAATTGTCAACCTAGAGAGATGAGCTATCCGACTAGGGCATGGAAAAACTCATCGATTGGTGAACTAATCATGGCAACACGGATGGAAACTCTATGAAGTGGGCTTCTCGACCTATGGAGGAGCTAGGCCACGGTGTTTGGCAATCTCCACATCCACTTCTCTTCACCTCAAATCAACGCAATCACACACACTAACGATTGCAAAGTCGCACACGTCACTAATTGTAACATGCAACACACTAGTCACAAGCGCACACACATAGATCTATTGAGCATCCGCACTCCAATCAAACCTACATGCACACACAAAAAATAGAGGGAAATCACGCAATATTAAGTCTCACGCTTTTTGGTGCAAAAAACGAGCTTCGATGGCTAGTTTAGGTGAGAACTACCTCCTACGATTATTAAGGTTTAAATAATTATATATAAAAAAGGGGACCCCTCCCCATCCCATCTTAGGTGCGCCTAAGATGGCTGAGGGAGGCCCTTGGACTTTCTCCCACTCTCTCTCTCTCTCTCTCTCTCTCTCTCTTTCTCTCTCTCTCTCTCTCTCTCTCTCTCTCCCTCTCTCCCCTCTTGGTCAAACACTGAAGGTACCTTCTCTCTTACTCTCTCTTTCTCTCTCGTCCCACTTGCTCCCTCTTTCCCTCTCTTTGATTTGCCTTTCGGTGCTTTATCAGAAGTCAACCAATCCCTCTCTTTTTGTCTTATTGCCCACATACACACACTCACAAGATGCCGCCTGCCTACGTGCATGACTTTATGGATGAGGGCCTACGTGACTCTCTCTCTCCCTCTTTTTCTCGTTCCATGCACCTACACCCTCTCTCTTATGCTCTCGTTGTCCATCTTTTGAGTGGCAGGCCCCACCCACACACAAACGACGATGGCCATTCTCCCTCTCTCTCTCTTTCTTTTGCTCACTTGCAGAGCATTGGAGTCACTCTCTCTCTTCCTTCCCTTGACAACGCCCACATCGGCATCATTTTAGTCTCCGAGTCTCCCACCTTGCACGCTAATAGCCCTCACTCCACGTCGTTGTTGCCGTCATGATCACTTGCTGATTGCCATTAATGCTGCACCCCACGAGCCAGTGCAATCCTTCTCTCTCCCTTCTCCTGCTACAATGTGCTAAACACACACTCTCACCCTCGTCTCCTCTGATGAGCGCCATCACTGCCCTCGTCATTATAGGTCACGTGCAGGTTAACGCCATTGCTGACAGGCACGCAAGTAAGCAAGTAAGAGATTAGTTTAAAGTAGTTTAGTTTAATTTTTTTTTTCGTTTTATTTCATAAAAGCTCTCTCCCCCCAAAAAAAAGAAAAAAAGAAAAGAAAAGAAAATTCACTACGAAAAAAAGGAATCACAAAAAACTTTAAAAAAAATCTATAAAAATTACAAAAAACAATAAAAAGCTAGAATATAAACTTTTTTTTCAAAAATATAGTTTCAAAATCACAAGAAGAAATTCAACCAAAATTCGTGAAAAGTAAAAAAAACTTCAAGAATTCACAAAAAAAATAAAAAACTGTATAGATAATTCATTAAAAACTAGAAAATTCATAAAAACTCTCAAGAAATCTATAAAAATAAAAAAAATTATAGAAAAATCATTAAAAATAAAAAAAGTCTAGAACAACTGTAAAAAATCACAAAAACTAGAAAAATTAATAATTTTACAAAAGAATAATAAAAATAAAAGAATCGAGTCGAGATAGACAATTTTTTTTAAAATTTGTCGAAAACAACTGAAAAGGAAACCACAAAAATCTGAGAAATTGAAGTTGTGTCGAAAGTGATCGGCTAGGATATGTTCACACAAAACTCAATTTGAAACCGAATTATGATCAAAATTTGGCCATTATGGCATTGGTCATGTGCCGAAATTGCTAATCGAGACTGAGATTAGGAGATTTTGGACAAAAAATGGAAAAATTTTGGGCCATAAATCTTGCCAAAGCTTCAAAATTGGACCTAGAAATTGGGAGAACCCTTCCAATTGGGCTCCAATACCTTCGTCCAAGAACATCACGGCTCTAGCCTAGAGCTAGTCAATAGCAATGGCAACATAGACATAAGTGCAACATAGCAAATCTTACAACTCTATGGCTACAATGGAGATAAAGTACTATATGCAGATTCAAAAGGCCATGGGTATGTTATGAGTAGCAAAAGCAGCACATGAGCCAAGATCCTATTGATCCGAGTAAAGCCATATCCAGAGAACTCCGAGATTTTCTCAGATTTGAGTGGAGCTAGGTACTGTAAGTTCAAAGATGAGGTGCAGATAAAAGTGCAAAAAATCGACCCAAGTGTTTATCCAGGTATCTGCATAGGCCAGCAAACCATATAGTTGGTAATCAGGATCATTATACATGGATTACAATGGTCGAATTCATAGGCGAGAACCAAAATTGGAAGATCCAATAGATCAGGTAATAGAAGAAAGTCTAATTGGAGAATCGATTTAAAGACAATACAAAGGTCAAGATGAAGCAGTCTATAACTTGATGCTTAATGTTTTGAAATAAGACACTAACAACTTGGCAGACACGAAGGCAAAAACTTCTCAAAAAGAGCTAGGGATAAACGAATCAATTAAAATACCACTAGTCATGGTGTATTGCTCAGATTGTGGAAGAAAAGGTGGGCATTTTCTAGAGGATTGTCCAAGAAATCCAACCAACAAGGACACAACAATTGTGAAGAAAAATGTAGAGCAAATTGGAAATGAAAATCCCGATGTAAGTGCATCTAAGTCATCATTTTTGGTGCAATCAGATGTTCCTGCATTACCATTAGAAGCATCACTAAAATCTCGACAAAGTAAGAATTTGCATAAAGATGCACAGACACCTAAAAAGCTTAAAATTGACCCTATCAACAATAAATTCCTACGTGAATTTTGTCAAAACATCCAATTATCATCGAAGATAAAAAAGACTATTAGGTTTGCAAATGATTTTGCATCCACTGCCACTAGTGTGCAATCATTCACGAGTTTAAGGGACACATCAAAGCAAATGCTATTAGCATTGTATGACACACATACTTCATGTGCACACTATGTAGATCGAGAAGGGAAAATGTACAAAAAGGATCGACCAATGTTTGAAAGACACACATAAGAGCTCATAGAATTGTGCCTAGTAATAGATCAAGAAGGATGGTTTATTTCAGAAGAAAGAATCTTTTATAGCCTATCCTCTCTAGAGCTGAATGACTTATCCTAGTGAGCCCTGAAATTTGTTCAGAGCCAAACTCTCCTCCATAAAAGATCAAGCTTCGATGTTCTGACCCGACGAGCATATACTTTGACCAAAATAGCCATTGATAAAGACAAGAGTCTAAAATCTATGATTCCTTGGGTCCTGGAACAACATAATCATATTAGGAGAGACCCATGGAATAGACATATCAAGGTGAAGATAATGCTATCTACAGCTTGACTTGGAGAATCATATGTCATGTTTCAAGGAGATACATTGAAATCTACGCAGAAGGTTTACAAATACGGAACATCAACAGTGCTATCCACAATGTGCCTTCACAGTCTGAAAAGATGAGATCAAACCAAAGTCAAACAGTCTTGAGCCCAGCTCATGGAGAAAGCTATAGTGATCACCCAAGGAAGGGGGGGGGAGGGAGGAGCTGCATATCCATCAAGCTTAGCTCTTGTACCAAGAACCATAATGTCAGTTAGAAGCCCTAGAGTCTCTAGCCAGTAGAACCCTTCAAAGTAGAAACCATTAAAAGACCATATGGTTGTTGGACGTTTCTAGTTGACACAAATTCCTATAGAATTTGATGACAAATGCTTCTATAAACATCATCAGGGACAAAGGTTTCAGTTGATCTCCTCAAGTCAAAGTCACAAGCCAAGCAACCCAATAGTGTTCAAGCAAATGCATGTGATCAAGCTCACATATTCATATCGAGATGCAGATGGAACTGAATACCAGTAGGTTCACAGCATTGTACAAACCCCTATGGATGGTAAAACCAAAGTCAAAGACTATCTAAAAATGATGCAAAACCTCAAGCTATTAAAACAGGTGATAGATATGTCAAAATCAATAGAAGCTAAAGCTTAGAAAGTAACACAATAGTGACCACCAAAATCTCCTCCAAAGAGACAAATTTTGCCAAAATGTACAGTGGATCTTTTAAGGTCAAAGGTTACTCATATGCATGCAGACAACACTCAACAGTTGCAAGCAAAGGTGCAATAGCATAAGCAAATGAGTTAACACCAATTGAAGTAAGTGGTCAAAGAAAAGAAGATGGAAAAAAAGTTCAACCTAAGGAAACAACCACTACAAAATCAGTCATTTCAGAAAGAAACCTCGAGAACATCAAGTGCAACATCATCGGTGAACATGAAGAAAAGATGTCAAGTGAAATAAAGCTAGATTTTCAGGTAGACAAGAATCTCATGTCTTTTTGCACTTGAAAAAATGTGGCCAACCACAACTAGAATATGCTCTTGAATTTATTAGCAAATCTAGAGACAAATGAGCAGAATGTTTGGGATTCGGCTCTATCGCCATTCAAATAGGTTCCAAATAGGTTCACAGACCCTCATAACTCAATTTCATGTGATGACAATTAAAGATGTATCAGACCGCATAATATTGGGAATGCCAATGGCCCAAAAGTTCTTTGAGATATAGAGATCAAATAAGATGTAGTTGTCACATACAACAAATAATGAAGACCAAGAATGGTCACCCGCGGACAACAACACAAAGAGTCCTTGAGTAAAACTCGAGATTGATGATAAAGAAAAGTTTATTAAAGGTAAATCATCTCCACCCAACATAACTTTAGAAGAGCTTAAAGAAAATCAAGCAATAGCAATGGTAGATCAAATAGAGAGCAAAGAGCAACCCCACAAAAGATATTAAGCAGAGAATGCCACCAAAGCCAAAAGTTAAGAAGAACAAACAACCACCTGGCAATAGGAAGTCCAAAGATCAATCATTGATTTCCAATTGAATCAACTGATGTAAGTTAGATTGGGAACAGAGTCTCAAGTCACCTTCCATAGAGACCAAGCTAGATCGGGATGAGACTATGGCAAAACACGAACTGAAGTCTTCAATAGAATCACTAGTGAGAATAGCTATATCCACAGCAGTGCAAATGGAGAAAGTGTCAGATGCAATGCCCTATTAGACAAAGAAGAAAAGTGCAATATGGTTGCAAACAACATGCAAAGGATCCTCCAGATCACACCATGCAAATATGACAGTAAAGCAATGCTAGGTATGGACGCAAGTTGATAAGGAATGGTTGCTTCTCTTAACATCCAAAAGCATGAAGAGCAGGTAAAGTTTAAGGTAAAGTCTTCAAACAACATGCATGCAGATGTCATCCTTGGACATCAATGGTTAGACCAACACAAGGTGTACAGAGAAGAAACAATGCTATTACTCTACTTTGCAAGAGGTAGCAAGCAACAAATACAGGTACTATAAATGCTAGATTCAGAGTTGGAAATGTCACAAGAATCAAAGACCAATCTTGCAAACAAAGGTAAAGCTAAAGTGGACCTTCAACCAACTAGCACAAAAGGTGTGACATCATATGCCTCTACATCAAAGAACCCTCATGGATCAGCTTCTTCAAGCAAGTCACGCTTTCAAAACTTCAAGTCAATTGCTCACCCAAAGAAAGCTTCTAGGGAGCCACTTAGAAAAACAAAGGTTTATCAACCCAAGTACTCAAGAAAGCAAAAGAAATTCAAGCAAGTGTTTGTTTTGAGCACTTTAGTCGAAGGCAATGATCCAGTGTGGATTGAAGATAACAGATCAACACAACAAGACAAACCACATGGGATGGATAGCATCACAATGGATCTTAAAAGAACAAGAGTACTATAGAGGTAATCGACAAATATGGGTACCAAAACCAAAGATCAGGGAATATGAAGTGCAATCAAGAACCTCCCAAGAAAGAAGGCCCACTAGGTATCAATCTTGAAATCATCTCAGGATACCTAAGCAACAGGTCTACAATAGAATAAAATCAAATGCTACTAAAGCTACCACAACTCTCAAGAAGATACAGAGCAGAAAGAGGTCTCAAAGAATCTTCCTCTAGGACAAGGTTTCTACATAGTCTATACAAAGATTTAGCTACCAATCAACCACATGACAACTCCAACTGTAACATAACTGCATGAAGATCTCAAAAGCTCAACAAGACCTAGACCCAGGCAAAGTCATCAAGGAACCTATGAAGGTAATTGGGAGATTTGGATTCCTAAGTCTTCCAATGCTCCAAGTCAAAAGCAAGATGTCGACAGCCAACAGAGGCCTACAACAACCTTAAAGACTCCTTACAACATGCCTAATTAGAGAATCAAATAGACGATGGAGTCTTCACCATCAACGAAGGACAACTCAATTGAGAAAGCTTCAAATTCAAAGCTGAAATAGGTATGGAAAAAGAAATCTTCAATGCCAACTTGGTCGTTCAATAGTCCTCTTTTTGAGGATTCCAGCTTACTTTTATGAAATGAAATGTTTGTAGTAAGCTCAAGAGTCTAAAAATGAAAGTCACTAGGGTGCAAAAAACACCCTTTGGTATGGTCAAAGGTGGGCCGCCAAGCCAAAAAAGCAGCAAAGCGTTAGTCCCAAAGCTTCAAGTTATGATAAACTCTATGCTAAGAGTCGTAGTTATTAGGCTTACACTCAAGATGGAAGAGTTGAGCATATCTAAGTTGTGCTCTCATGCTGGATGAGATGAGCATAAGAGTCAAAGTCTATTAACTTAATCATGATGGAGTGACGTAGAGTTCAACACTCACACAAAGTGCACAGTAAGATGAGAGCACATATCCTTGACAACACAATCCCTTCTTAAAGGGGTGCCAGCTTGTAAAGCCATGTCCTATGCTTTTATAGCTACACCTTCTTTATGAAGAACCCCTCACAAAACTTTCTTGCACAACATATTGTTGACCACGCATTTTTGTGTATGCATATATAGGATGTCCCATCATTGGAAATTTGCATTAGACACTCTTTTTTGCTTCCACCTATGCACCTTGAGTGGACTACAATAGGCAAAACAACTTTCCATATTTCTACCCTCACATATTTGCTACCCTCTTATTTTCATATCCATCAACAAATAATACCTTCAGCACTTTATTTAGATTCTCCGGCATGCTAACAAGCATTCCAATAATGCGCATATCCTAAAGACACTTTTTTCCCACTAGGTTTTTTTTTCCTTTGGTCATTCAGGTATTAGAACCTAATTTAGATCCTCATCATTCTACTTCCCTTGTACATACTCTTAATAAATAAACATAAGTCTCACCATATACACAAATGACATCATCTCTCACATCGAAAACAAATTTTGACCAATGAAGATGCTACAGTAGAATGGACCCCATCAACAAATTCAACAACGAATGACGACAGCCCGTCGGAAACCAATCAAAAACCTTCCACAACCTCCATAGACACTTCGCAATAGTGTCCAAGGATGGGCATTAAAGACGGAAGGGGGGAATGTAAATTGAGCCAAGAGTCACACATTTGTTACAATTTCCCAAAATGGCCATGTATCGAAAATTTCCAATTTATTTTAAGCCATTGTAATTTGTAATGTGTTACGAGCTCAATGGGAGTTCCAAGCTGTAAAGGACAGGTCAGTTAGTGTACCTAGTTTGCAAATTTAGTAAGTTGTGGAGCCCTAAAGGCCTTGGGCGCTCAGATATTGCAAATGTTTACCCTAGGTATATAAGACATTTTGTAAATGAAATTAGGTTTCTTGGCCTCATTTGTGGAGATCACTCTTTGGTGAGAGCTCATGAGGTGTGTGGAGATGGAGTCCTTGAGTTTCTCTTTACTCTTGTGACTTGATTAACACTAATCAAGGCTTAATTATCTTTCACTATGCTTCTCTCATACTCTCTTGTGATTGCTAGTGATGCTTGATTAACGAGATTGTAACTAATTAGTGGTTATTCCCACTAATTAGTTACAATAGATCTTTTCCCTCTATTCTTTATGTGTGCTTGTAGGTTTGATTGGAGTGCGGATGCTCAATAGATCTATGTGTGTGCGCTTGTGATTAGTGTGTTGCATGTTAGGATTAGTGATGTGTGGGTCTTTGCAATCATTAGTGTGTGTGACTGGGTTGATTTGAGGTGAAGAGAAGTGGATGTGGAGATTGCCAGACACCATGGCTTAGCTCCTCCATAGGCCGAGAAGCCCACTTCATAGAGTTACCAAGATTAGCTTAGTAATTGGTGAGTGTTTCCATGCCCTAGCTGGGTAGCTTATCCCTCCGGATTGATGATTATTGTTGTTCATTGGAGCTATGCTACTATGGTAGCCCCAACTCAACCGCATAGTTGAAAAATATATTTCGTGCAAAATCACTTAGGAGTTCATCCAAAAGATCCATCTAAAAACAAGATAGGGAGAGAGAAGACTTAGTACACATGTATACCAAATTGATTATATGCTCACTATTCATCAAAATTTTATTTTTAGAACATTAATGGTGTTTTGGGGCTAACTCTCTAAATACTCTTTTACCTCTCATGATTGGATATTCCCTTGGACCTCCCAAACTACAACGTGGTCTATATTTATTTTCTAGTTTGTCTTTCCCTATGATAGCTGCAAGTGCTTCAAACTTCTTGGCAACCTCAGCAATCCTTAGTATTTGTGAATGCATTGCCAAGTAGTAGTAAATATCCTCTAGGCCTAGCCACATTCTAAGTTGAAGTAGTTTAAGGTTGACAAACCAATCCCTGGGACTATCATCAATATAGATAAAGAATTGGTAGAAAGGCTCTTGATGACGAGTAAGGTAACTACGATCAACACTCTTCCAACAAGTTGTGGTTCCTAGCATTGCAAAGACTTTTGTTCCATTTTTAGATAAAAGAGTTCCCTCGCATCCCTCGGTAATCGTGTTGCCATATTGTTGAATATTGTGGCCAAAACCTCTTCCCCCTTGCTAAAGCATTCATGCATCACCTTAGGAGCCATTTGTTACTACAAAACAAACATTCAAAGAAATTCTTAATACAATTGTTGAACACTTTAATGACTTTATCATAATGCAAGACCACAGAAACCCATACAAGAAGACACGTCAAGCAGGTATCACCAATCATTGTCACTCATAGATGCATCGTGAATACAAATTTCTTTCTAAAAAAACATGCATAAATACATGCATGATGTATAACTAACCCAGCTAGTATGAGGCTTTAGGCTATCCCCATAACCTTTGGCTTTGATACCAGGTGAGAGATACCCCTCCCCCTAAAAAGGGTCATGCAAAAAGTGATAGCCACCACTCATGGCCTAAAGTGTAAAGAGGGGCCTCAAATACTTGGCACCTAAAATAGGTTTCATAATAAAACTGAATACTCAACTCCACAAGAGGTACAATGGAGTTTGGGGGCTACAACCGTTGTGCTAAGTGTATATGTAAAAATCATGTCTACATATCCTCTCTTACATGCTTTCACTATCTAGTCTTGTGTGTGTGTGTGTGTGGTGTCCTTGTTTAGTTGTATGTACTTTGATTTTGGGAGAGATGGTGAAAGGTTGATGGTTATTCTTATGAGGAAATATTGAAGGGTTTTAGCTTCTTTCGTTCTTCCTGTTGTTATGGCATAAGCCGCACAGTGCGGTCCTGCGGAGGTTTGGACATTGCAGACTAGGAGTCATGCGGCTTTGGGGCAGACTAGGAGTCATGTGGCTTTGGGGCAGTTCTTCATAGGATATCATGGGACAGGATGGGGTTTTTGCACCATTCTCTATCTGCGCTGGAGCAGCGGTTGTATATGGGGGGCATACCTATCTTTGGGATATCTTGAATATTCATGTTATCAATACATCTTCTCTCTCTCTTGTACTATCTATTCATTTGCATATCAATGAAGAAGATGGTGTTCTATTTTTGTAACTTGTCTTCTGTTCTGCCTTCTTGTGTTCCGATGTTCATATAATGTAAAGCAGTTTGAGGGTAATCATTCCCGTAATGCTTATTGCTCCTCTGCGGGCAATAGCCATTACATCTGGCAACCACGATGCGCGATGGGCGACCTGTGGTGAACATGCATGCGCACTAGGTCGCACGGTCCTCCTGACCCTGTGGTTCCAATTGTGGGGAGATGGTCGGAGGAGAGGCGGTTCGGATGAATTCGTTTTTTCTATACCGCAGGCTGAGGAACATGTATCTCCATCACCAAGTCCAATGCGTGGTTGGCGTATTTGGTGTGCACGGCGTACTCCATGTAGTCAGTCATGTCCTCTTGCCGTGCGTTCACCCTCACCCACCCATGTTGCTCCACCACCGTCTCCAGTAAGCAGTCCCAGGGTTTCACCGCCATTTTCCCCACCTCCTAGTGTTCATTAGCTTTTTCCAGGAGGGGGTACAGTTGGGCAAGGGACTGTGCCCCCTTCCGGAAAAAGCCATTTTTGAGGTCTTTCAAAGGAAGACCCTGATGCACATTTGCGACAATTTAATAAAGTGTATGGATTGAGTCATCCTGGGGTGGTGATTCCTCTTCATCAACAATCAATGTTTGAATCTACACTTTCCGAGAAAGCTGCCAAATGGTTGTCAGAATACCCTGATGATCACTTTCAGACGTATGACAAAGGGTCCAGAGCGTTTTTGAGACAGTTCAGAACGGTAAAAATGGTCCCTCAACATTTGGAAAATCTTCGTACGCTGTGTCAAAAGTCGTTGCCAGTGGAGGATTATGCTGCAAAATTCCGGATGCTTTTGCAGCAGGTACCTCAGGCACAAAGGCCAGCAGCCCAGGTGTTGAATGATTATTTTTTGCGAGGACTCAATAAGGATCTCATAATTGCTATGCCAACTGTGGATAAGGTAACTACTCCACTGGATAATGTAATTGCAAGAGCTGTTGTAGCAGGAGAAGCTTTGGAGGATATGAAATCCCCAAAGAAATCAAAGAAAAAAGAGCGGAAGAAATCTTATCGTAAGTCCCAGGGAAGTGGCAGTGGTAGTTCGAAGTCGGAGACTGCAGACTGAGATTCCTCAAACTCAGGCAGCAACGATTCGAGGAAAGAATCGGAGGAGGCACCTCGGAGAAAATCCCAGCGTCAAGGGAAAGATGTTCCATCCGGGTCGTCATAATTTGCTGCGGAGGTTAAAAGTTTGAAGGAACTATGGTGTACTCAGTGCCGAAATCCGGGACATGCAGCTCTAGAGTGTGCAATGAATCAAAAATGGTGTACGATCTACACGACCAACTCATAATATAGTGGAATGCTATTTTAATGGTCGGGGTCGTAGGAGTTGGGATTCTTCTACATGGCACCCACCATAGTCAGGGTAGGGACAAGAGTTAGCGGTGGCGATGGCTCATGCTCATACATCTGAGACACCCTTTCAAGGACAAGTAGGGGGACGGGGTCAAGAAGGGTGTCGCGGTTGTGGAAGAGGTGGCCGAGATCCTAATCGACCCAAGACATGCCTTTTCTGTTTGGCGGATGGACATTGGCGGTCCGAGTGTTCAGAGGCTATGGAATATGATCGGAAGAAGCAGGAACGTGCTGCAGGAAAACAGCCTAGTGTGCCTATGGTTCATATTGAAGGGTTGGAGGAGTCAGATCCGGTGGTTTCACTGATTACGCGTTCTAGAAAAAATGTGGTTCCAACAGCAGATGTTAAGCTTCCGGATTGGGCGACTCAAGAAGATGTACAAAAAAAGACTGTAACGTGGATGCCACACTCATCACCACCATTGCAACGATTAGGACCATCAAGTGCTGGTCTGGAAACAAACAAGGGGAAAGCCAGAAACAAGGTTGATACTAGGGAAGGAGATAATTTGAATTCAGTTTGGAAAGAGGTCCTCCATTCGCCAATACAAGTACCTTTGGGTTCATTACTAAAATTGGTTCCGAATTCTCATAATGCCTTGCTAAGTCAGATGTCCAAGGAAATGATGGAAGTTGACATTGCAATAGCTGAGGGTGAGAGAGACAAGTCAGTCCTTGCCGGCAAATAGGATCACGGATACTCGCGTCCCGGAGCTTTTAGTCAAATATCATGGTACATACATAGACAAAGTACTATTAGATGGAGGCATGGGAGTAAATATTATTACTCAAGCAGCTTGTGAGCGTTTTGGACTCAGTGATTGGGAACCTGCACCCTTTGTAGTCCGCATGGCAGATCAAAGACGCAGATCAAAGACGAGTGCAGCCAATAGGATTACTCTGGGTATTGTCCTAGATGTAGCTGGCTTATCTTTTGCTGTTTCTTTAGTAGTCTTGAATATTGAGGATTATAGTTAGGATTATCACATTATTTTGGGGAGACCATGGTTACGACAAGCCAGGGTAAAGCATAACTGGGAGGCAAATACTCTTACAGTTAAAAAGGGTCGCAAGAAAGTTTGAGTGATGTTGGGAACATGCAGGCAACTAGTTCAGGCAGCATGGCCTGTGATAGCAGAGATAGTAAATATGGTGGAAGGATTGAAAGAGGATGAAGAGGAGCAATTTTTGCAGGCTAACCTGGATTTAGTTTCTTTATATCTGACAGACATTTCTATGATTTCGGAGGGGAAATATTTAGGGGCTTCAAGAATTTCACCAGAAACAGGGGTGCAACAAGAAGCTTTGCCTAGTCCCGAACCATTGGAGGACATTATTAAGCAAGAACGTGCGATTGAAGCACAGATGGAAAAAGTTACAAGGCTCAAGGAAGGTGAATTGGAGAAGGTCTTTCTAGGAGGGCAAGCGGAGTCTCAGCCATTTATATTAATAAGCAGCTTGAGATAAGCTTTTGAAGAGACTTGATTAATTTACTGACAGAATTTAAGGATGTTTTCGCATGGGAATATGCAGATATGCAAGGATTGGATCCAAAGTTTTATCAGCATACCATTAATCTGAAACCAAATGCGGTGCCAGTGAAGAAACATGCATATAGGATGAATCCGAATGTGGCAAAGGAAGTTAAGGTGGAAATTGATTGTCTCTTGGAGGTTGGTTTTATTACCCCCATTGATAATCCTGAGTGGATTTCCCTCATTGTGGTGGTATAAAAGAAAAACAAGTAAATTCGTATTTGTGTGGATTATCGGTAGCTGAATGCAGCTACCGTTCTGGATCCTTTTCCTCTTCCATTTTTGGATTCTATTTTGGATGGCAGGGCACGAGATGTATACTTTTTTGGATGGATTTAGTGGATATAACCAAATTTGAATGGCGTTGCGAGATCAACCCAAAACAGATTTTATTACAGCAAGGGGTGTTTTTGCATGCACAGTGATGTGGTTTGGGTTAAGGAATGCGCCCTCAACTTTTCAAAGGGATATGTTTCAAATTTTTGGTCTCTATTTGACAGATTTTATGCGAGTTTTTTTGGATGATCTCAGCGTTTTTGGAGAGCAATTAGAGCATTTGAAGCAATTGCGGTTATGTTTTATGAAATGTCGAGAGGTGAAATTCAGTTTAAATCTCCTGAAATGTGCATTTGCAGTTAGAATTGGAAGGTTGTTGGGACATATAATCTCTGAGGATGGCATTTCTGTGGATCCTGATAAAATAGCCGCAATTATGGAAGCGCCTCCGTCGGTGAATTCGAAACAGTGTCAAGTATTTCTCGGCCAAGCTCGTTGGCATGGGAGGCATTCGAGGTTTGTCGCGCATTTGGAAATCCCTATTAATTTGACAGCACATGCTAAATATTTTGAATGGACGTGGAATGTGATTTGGATTTTCAGAGATTAAAACTTTAGCTGTCCAAAGCTCCGATTATGATCCATCCGAATTGGGGTTAGGATTTTCATGTATTTGTGGATGCTTCTGACCGGGTAATTGGCAGTGTGCTGATGCATGAAAAAGTTAAGGGTGGTTTCGTCCTGTCTATTACGCCAGCAGAAGATTATCTTCTGTAGAAGTGAATTATTCAGTGATAGAAAGAGAATGTTTAGGGATGATTTATTCAGTGAAAAAATTCTGGCATTATCTGTTGGGCTGGTGGTTTTTCTTTCATGTGGATCATTCGGCTCTTCTATATCTGGTACGCCAATAGAATTTGATTGGAAGATTGGCCAGATGGGTGCTCTTGTTGTAGCAATTTGATTTAAAGGTTATACATCGTCCAGGAGCCCAACATGCGGTGGCTGACTACCTATCTAGGCTAGATTCCGGTGAGCCACCGACGGGGGTGGCTGATGAATTTCCGGACGCAAATCTTTTTTTAACAGGAGCTGTTGCAGATGATCTACTAGCTACGCAACAACCTAGAATCATCCCCAGCATTCCATGGACTTGGTATGAGGAGATGTTTCATTTTCTCGACAGTGGGGAAATGCCTTCATTCTTGTCCAGTCATCAAAGGAAACGGATGGCTATTAGAAGCAGGAATTTTGAGATTATCATGGGGAAGCTGTATTATCACACGATTGCGGAGGTCTTGCTAAGATGTGTTCTACCACAAGAACAGGAATCGGTTTTGGAGGACGTCCATACCGGCATTACAGGGGGCCACTTTGCAACATTGATCACGGCTAGGAAAGTTTTACAATCAGGATTATGGTGGCCTACATTGTTTCAAGATGCAAGAAGCTTTGTGCAAAAGTGTGATGTGTGTCAGCGGTTGGGACAACCTACTAAAATGTCCAGAATGCCTTTTCAGCCGATATTGCCTTTGGAATCTTTTCAAAAATGGGGATTGGATTTTATTGGATCTTTTAAACCAGTAGCAGCTCACACTAGTAATAAGTACATTTTGATAGCTACGGATTATGCTACCAAATGGGTGGAGGCATGGCCTTTGAAAGATAATACTTCAGTTTCTGTTGCTGAGTGTTTATATAAGGATGTTTTTTCTAGGTATAGCTATCCTATTGAGCTGGTCAGTGATTGTGGTAGCCATTTTTTGAATAAGGTGATAGAAAGAATGCTACAATTTTACTTTGTATTGCATAGGAAATATTTCCCATATTACCCACAGGCAAATGGGCAGGCAGAATCTACTAATAAGCAATTAGTTCGTATTTTAACAAAGTTAGTGAATATGTATAGAATAGATTGGGATGTGAAACTTCCTTCCACATTGTGGGCTTATTGGACAGCATACAAAGTGGCAACAAGATTGACTCCTTTCAAGTTGGCATTTGGTATGGAGGCAATTACCCCAGTGGAGCATGTGGTTTCGAGTTTGAGGATGCTGATTGCGGATAAGCTTCTTTCGAAAGATTCCGTAATTTATCGTTTGGATGTTTTGCATGAACTGGATGAAGAGCGGTTGCGCAGTTTTGCGGTGTTGCAAGATCTGTAGTCCAGGCAGAAGAAATGGCTGGATCTCCCTAAAGCACGACAATTTTTACGGAGGTACTTGGTCCTTGTATTTCATTCTCGCCTTGAGAAGATGCCTGGGAAGCTAAAATAACGGTGGTCAGGACCATTCTGGATTTTTAAAGCATGCGGGCCTACTTCTTTTTATTTGGAAGATTTGCATAGGGAGGTGATTTCTGTGCCGGTGAATGGATTTCGACTACGCCATTATTTCTCACCTACCTCAATTCCGTGCCCCTTTGTTGTGGTACAAGAGCCGGAAGCCGCCTTAATCATGATTGGGAATTCTTTTGCATGCAATATTGGAAAGCAGAAAAAGGCCAATGATGATTGCGACATCATGGCACGCTCTATTTTGAGAACTCTTTGTGAGCGGTTTAGTGCATGTAGTCGTTACCTTATACTCTCCTCACGTATTTTGCATCACGCTCGCAAGGTTCTCTTGTCTCATTTCTCTGTGCTTCTGTGTCTCTTCGCTACCATGACGGCTTCCCTGCTGCAATGCATTCCATTTACTCCAGTGCAATAGCTAGCTCTTCGTAGAGTGGATGCTTGGTTGAAGAATTTACACCTGTGTGTTTTTGCCAACCTAGATTGGCAAGCAATCCCTGTTCACCCGTAGGCCACAACATTGATCGAGCAACTCCCTACTGGTGACATGGTGCAAATCAACAACCAGCAGATTTAGTTGACATCAGAAAGGATTTCAAGATGCTACTGTTTGCGCGGTGATGGTGTTGTGCGAGCATGGCATGTTATACCTATTGCAGAGACCGAACAAGAGTTTGGTTTGGAAGTTAAAGGATAATACAAATTATCAGGGCTTACAGATACAATGATAAGGGATGCCTATCGCTGGTTTCTTGAGGCAATTTGGCTGCAAGCCAAAACGTATACAATTTCGGCCAAAGCACACAATGTTTTGCATTCAGCCAACTTTGGGCCAGTAGCGTGGGCAGCGATCGTCAGAGAGTGGTTGCTAGTAGAGTGCCAAAGTGTGGTGGCACAGATGGGGCAAAGTACTCCAACAAATACAAAAGTCGGCCAGCTGCTTACATTAGTGTTTCCATTGAGAGAAGTTTTCCCTCTCAACCTTCGGCCTCTATGTCACTTTGAAGATGACAGATTTGTAGTACGTGGTACTGCTACATGCTTGCCACAAACTCAAAGTCAGGAAGTGCCTGATGTGCGGGTAACTCAAACCCCTGTTCGCATTGTGGATATGCCTGGTACATTGACTGCAGTGGTAGCCTCTAGTACACAGGAGATGGCCTCTGCAGGAACATTGAACCGAAAGCGAGGTCGGGAGGAGAACTTGTTTTCCACACCACCTCCTGCTTCGACATCCGCCTTGTTGGAGGATTCTGCTATTGCGCGCTGGAGACGCAGAATGTAGGAAAGGGCGACAACCTCCACTCCGGCTGGGACTGGCTCTGCGGGTGCGGATACTTCCTCGCAACCAGAAAATTTTGGAGTCACTATCACCGCTGCTCCGACGGAGGACACCCTTCTGGTAGTTTTGCCCTGGGAGACGACGGCCGCAAACCCCTCTGATCAGTTCCAAGCGTGCGGTACATTTTTGCAGCGTCTTGTGGAGTCTATATGTTCGGCCTGGCCAGCACGCACAACTGAGGCATGCGTCACTGATCTGGAAACGCAGGTAACGGCTTTGCAGGCTAGCATCGCTAGTTTAACAAATCAAAATGTAGCATTAACTACGTCAGCTTGGTGGCAAACTGAAGAAATCCAGGCACTCAGGGAAGCTAATTCTATGTTTGTTGATTCTATTCAAGAGGAATTTCTTCAATTGCGAACAAGAATAGCCTTGCCACTTACTTAGCATCTCATCCTGGTGATGTGATGATCAACATGAATGATTTGGATGCGTTAGCAATGGAGATGCAGCAGGACCTCCACAATTTTTTGGAGACTCAAACAGAGTTGGAGAGCAAGGTTGTCTATCAAGGTGATAACGGAGCAATAAACTCAACAGGTTGTGATGAGGCAACCCGAGCCATCGAATAATGACAGAGGTAAGAATATTGTCTTAGAAGGTTTTGATATTGCTGATTGGGTGAAAGCTACAGAAGATTGTGCTGAGGCCCAAGCTCATGTCTCTCGTTTGCAGCGAGTGATTCATCGCCTTCCTAAGGAGCGACATAGAGTATGTTTTTGGGTGGAAACTTTGGCTCATTCATTCTCCCCCAGTCTTCCGCCATGTATTCCTTTTTGACATGCACTAAACATATACTTGTCTCGGTATTATCCTCTACATACGCCTCTTGCTACCTTGCCACAGTCACCCCAATTTATTTCTTTGCCAACACAATTTATTCCAAGGGATCCTTGGCCAGAGCAAACTGAGATAGATCCACATTTATTGGCCGAGGTGTATCGGACTCATCTTGAAGATTTTTGAGGATTTGGCTATATCGACATTTCCTCCTCACCAGAGCAGGTGGAGGAAGAGCAGCTAGAACCTTCGACATGGAGGGGCTAAGGTGTGGGTTTGCACAATCCACCGTGCGTGCCAGGTGTTACGGCATAAGCCGTATTGTGCAGTCCTGCGGAGGTCTGGACATTGCGGACTAGGAGTCACGCGGCTTTGCGGCAGTTCTTCATAGGATATCATGGGACAGGATGGGGTTTTTGGACCGTTCCCGATCTGCGTTGGAGCAATGGTTGTATATGGGGGGGCATACCTATCTTTGGGGATATCTTGAATATTCATGTTATTAATACATCTTCTCTCTCTTGTACTATGTGTTCGTTTGCATATCAATGAAGAAGACGGTGTTCTATTTCTATAACTTGTCTTCTGTTCTGCCTTCTTGTCTTCTGATGTTCATATAATGTAAGGCAGTTTGAGGGTAATCATTCCCGTAATGCTTATTGCTCCTCTTTTGCGGGCAATAGCCATTACACCTGTGAATACCCAACGCAGCGAGCCCTCACATGAACTGCTTTATGGATTCTCTACTCAGCTTATGTTTTTGCCCCCATATTACATGCAAAAATTTGAGGAGGCTTTCTACCTAGAGTTCTTTACTTTTAGATCCCAAATATTTGGCTCAATAGTACAAAATCTTAGAGCTAGGTTTGTGGCTTACTTTGCCTTTGAAGAAGAGAACAAGATAAGCATGCAGGTCATCACCACTATAGAAAAAGAGCTTCAAATTAAGTACCACAAATCTCTAGAAGACCTCTACAAGTGCCATCAATCACGCACGCCTTAGCACTACTTAACTATTAGCTAGCTATGTCACAGACGAACCAGACTAGGAGGGGGAGAAAAGTTAGTTGCACTACTAACAAAGGAGCCCATGTAATAGCCTATATTGTAACCTCCTATTTTTTGGAGCAATCTGGATGTCTCTAGCTATGCGCCTTTGTAATTTATTGATTCTTGGGCTAACAATGTAAAAGATTATGTGATTATGAGCTAGATGAAGCGGAGCTAAATTTTTCCAAATTGTATTTGTAAACTCCTAGGCTATAAAAGAGTTAGAATATTACCCATATTTTTTACCTAAGACATTTGGCTAAGGTATAAAAGCCATTCCTTGTAAAATTTTTGGATAATAAAGTGTACAACGTTTTTGCAGAAAACTTTGTACTCTCTTTCTTCTTTGCAAGCTTATAACTCCCTTGCAGATTGTCCATTTGAAGTGCCATTTGCTTCATTGCATTCATAGGTAAAAGGTCTTTGAGGGATACCCCTCCCCAGGGTCTATGCACAAAATACACAAGTTACACTTTTATAGAAATTTCAATGTACAATCTTAATATACATCAGAGTTGAAAAAGCGTTTGCATAGGGGAGGAAATCTCAACGCTCGACCTAGCATGGAGTTTAGGTCATAAGCCACACTACTTCCATAGGCACCTAATAGTGACTAGTGCTACCTCTGAATGAGTGATATGAATAAAAGCGTACTAAAAGAAACTAACATTGTGGAGGGTGAATATGTGTGTGTGTGTGTGTGTGTGTGTGTGTGTGTGAGAGAGAGAGAGAGAGAGAGAGAGAGAGAGAGAGAGAGAGAGAGAGAAAGAGAGAGAGAGAGAGTGTGCAGAGACATAGGAGAATGAAAATAGAGAAATTTTAAATGCCCCATCTAAATGAAACAGGAAACCATGTATTAATGCAATAACAAAATCTAGGTATACCATAGAATCAAAAATATGAAATGACTAGTAGAGAACTGACCCTGTGTAGGGATCAATCGGTCCGTTCATCCACTTCCTCTCTACTACGGACATAGAGAATATTACTTTGCCGAGAGCGAGCCAGACATAGGATGAGGCCGCTTCACCTCCCTCCAATATCAGGCTTCAGGCTATCCCCATAACCTTTGGCTTTGATGCCAGGTGAGAGATACCCCTCCCCCTAAAAAGGGTCATGCAAGAAGTGTTAGCCACATTCATGTACTAAAGTGTAAAGAGGGGCCTCAAATACTTGGCAACATAAATAGGTTTCATAGTAAAATTACATACTCAACTCCACAAGAGGTGCAGAGGAGTTTGGGGGCTACAACCATTATGCTAAGTGTATATGCAGAAATCATGTCTACATCTCCTCTCTTACATGCTTTCACTATGTAGTCTTTTGTGTGTGTGTGTGTGTGTGTGTGTGTGTGGTGTCCTTTTCTAGTTGTATTTACTTGGGTTTTGGGAGAGATGGTGAAAGGTTGATGGTTATTTGTATGAGGAAAGATTGAAGGGTTTTATCCTCTTCCGTTCTTCCAAAATACCCAACATAGCGAGCCCTCAGACAAAGTACTTTATGGATTCTATGCTGAACTTATGTTTTTACCCCCATATTATATGCAAACATCTGAGGATGCTTTCTCGATAGGGTTGTTCACTTTTAAATCCCAAATACTTGGCTTGGTAGTATAGAATCTTAGAGCCAGGTTTGTGGCTTACTTGGCCTTTAAAGAAAAGAGTTCCTTTCTTATCGATTCTGGTAACTCAGATTCATTTTTGTCACCTAACACTGTAAAAAGATTGCAAGTCATCTGCTAGCCCACTGGTTGTAAGCTACGGGTTTCTCTCGCAACTGGATCTACCATCTTGGCAGACAAACAGACAATAGATCTATCCTTTCAACTATAAGGCCACTCAGCCCAACAAAGATTTATAATCCTAAATATGGGCCGATTTGAAGGAATCCTAATGATGGATTGGCTAAGAAAAAATAAAGCAAACATCCATTGCACTGAAGAAGCATCTCTTTTTCAAACTCAAAGGGCAAACAAGTCTTAGTACAAGGCAGAGTAGGGAAAGCTCCCCTAAAGGTGGTCAATGCCAGTCATTTACTTAAGGGTCTAAAGAGAGGACTATCAATTTATGTTATACTGATCAATAAATTGAATTCCGAATCAGAAGGATAAAAGCCTAAATGGCTAAATGAATATCAATATATTTTTCCAGAGGAGTTGAAAAATCTTCCCCCGCCTTGGGAACTAGTGTACGAGATTGAGCTCATTCCTAGTGCCCAACCAATAGCAAGGAGCCCCTACAAGATTTCTCCTTCTCAATACATAGAGCTGAAGGACCAATTGAATCAACTTTTAAAACAAGGTTTCATCAGACCCAGTGTCTCTCCTTGGGGTGCTATTCTTCCAAAAGAAAAAAGATGGGACGTTCAGACTTTGCATAGATTTTTGAGGCCTAAAACAATGCACTCTCAAGAATAAGTATCAGGCTTGCCCCGCATAGACGAGCTACTTGATCAACTTGGTGGTGCGAAATATTTCACCAAGATTGATCTCAGGTCAGTCTATTACCAAGTTGGGAGAAATAAGGAGGATATTCCTAAAACACTTTCAACACAAGCTTTGGGGATTATGAGTTCACCGTCACTTTTGGCATGAATAATGCCCATACCACATTTAACTATTTCATGACTGACCTCTTGAGGAGAGAGTTAAATAATTTTTTTCCAGTCTTCTTTAATGACATCCTTATATATTCAAAGACTAGAGAAGATCATGAATGGCATGTATGCCATGTCTTGGAAATTCTCAAATAAAGATGTCTTCTTTGATGACATCCTTATATATTCAAAGATTAGAGAAGATCATGAACGGCATGTACACCATGTCTTGGAAATTCTCAGAAAAGGCCAACTCTATGCCAAGCGGAGCAAATGCTATTTTTTTGTAGAGAAGGTTGCCTATTTGGGATTCATAGTTTCTAAGAATGGTCTCTCCCTTGACCCAGTTAAGGTGGAATCTATAGTCTAGTGGCCCTTTACCAAGTCTATTTCAGAAGACCAGGGATTCCTCAGCCTCACTAGATGGTGTATAGTATTTATCAAAAACTATGCAATCATTGCAGTTCCTCTCACTGAACTCACCAAGAAAGACAAACCCTTATCTAGTCTATAAGAGAGATATAGCCTTCAACACATTAAAAGAGATCTTGGCCAGTGAACTTGTTCTCAAATTTCTAGATTCTCTAAAAACCTTTGAGGTGATAGTGGATGCTTGCCTACAAGGTATAGGTGGGATCCTACAACAAGAAGGCTATTCATAGCTTATGAATCTTGATAGCTTGGGATCCATGAAAAGAATTATCCCACCCATGACCTTGAACTACTAGCTGTGGTTCATGTCTTCAAGAAGTGGAGACACTATCTTTTAGGTCAGATGTTTGAGCTTGTTATTGTCCACAAAAGTCTCAAGTGGATTTTCAGATTGCCAGATCTCAATATGCGACAAAGACAATGGGTTGAATTTCTACAAGAATTCACTTTGAGATCAATTTTGACCAAAAGGAAAATCACCTTACGAATGCTCTAAGCTGATGGGTAGTGGACCTTGCAATCTTGCTAGTCCATTCAAGAAGTTCAAAACGCTCTCCAGCAGCAGACTGTTGAGCAATTTGGTCCATTGCTTCAAGAAATCCAAGCTCAAGTTTAGAAAAGATATCTAGAAGACTACTCTATTCAAGATGGACTCTCATTCTTCAGGAATTGATTGTGCATACCTACATGCTTAAGGATGCAAATTCTAAAGGAAGCTCATGAAACTCCGATTGCAGCTCACCCAGGTTATCACAAAATGTTTGCTTCTCTTAAACAAAATTTCTACTAGCCTAAGATGAAAAAGGATACCCTAAAATATGCTAAGAAGTGTTTGATATGGCAGAAGATGAAAGCTGAAAGAGTTAAAATTCTTAGGAAGCTACAACCACTAGATATACATGCAATAAAGTGGGAGTGCATTAGTATGGATTTTGTAGCAGTGTTACCCAAGATTGTTGGAAATTTTGAATCAATTTTTGTGGTGGTGGATAAACTCACCAAAGTAGCTTACCTTGTCCCACTCAAAACCACTACCTTTGCAAGTGTTCAAATTTTTGTAAAAGAAATTATCAGATTACATGGAATCTTTGTTAGGATAATCAATGATCGCGATGTCAAGTTTACCTCCAAGTTTTGGAAGGACGTGCTCCAATCCTTAGGCACTCAATTAAACCTAAGTTCAGTCTATCATCCAGAGACAGATGGACAAAGTGAAAGAGTTAATCAAGTCATAGAAGATAGGTTGAGATCATATTGTAGTCAGCAGCATCGCCTTTGGATTAAATATTTAGTCTTAGTGGAGTTTGTCTATAATTATTCGTACCTTAGAACCTTCAGTATGTCCCCATTTGAAGCTCCTTATGGACAATATTTCCTCATTCCTCTGGCCGACCAAGGTCTCCTAGTGATTGCAACCAAGAATAACTTGAATAAATGGATCACCAAATTGAAATAATAAGAGAGAAACTTAAGAGAGAAAGTGACAAGCAAAAGAGTTATGCTGATTTTCATAAATCTCTTAGGATTTTCAAGACAGGAGATAAAGTTTTTCTTAGGGTCAAACCAAGGAGAAGTTCACTCAAATTGGAAAAATACAAGAAGTTAGTATATAAATATTATGGATCCTTTGAGGTTTTGAAAAGGATAGAGGATCAATCTTACAAACTCTCTTTACCCCTCACTTGCATGTACACAATGTATTTCATGTTAGCTTGTTGAACGAATATGTTGCAGATCCTCTTCATATCTTAAATGATGAGGATAATATTCTTATCACACAGGAAGAATTATAGATGGATTTAGGGTAAATTTTAGATGTGAAGGAGCGAAAGCTATGACACCCAATAATTCGGGAGGTTTTGGTCCAGTGAAAGGGTTATCGTGTTGAAGATGCCTCTTGGGAAGACTGGGAACGCCTTACTTCTTAGTTTTCTCATCTTTTTTAATGAGAATTTTCCTCTTTTTGTGTTGAAAGTGAATCTTGTCAGCCCATGTAATTACCACTACAAGATCTATCTTACTAAACATTTGTGTTACCCATGCAATGTAACCTGATTGTTTTTGCTACATAATAACCAGATTAGTGTTATCTTTTATATTTTGTAATTCGGATCATTGTATGGAATTGCAAAATAAATATATAAATAGATTTAGCTATGTCTAAAATTCTTTCACGGACTTCTATAAAATACCAAATATAGAAAACTAAGAATGAATTTTATTATATTCGTAAAGAGAAATCAGAGAGAGAAGGATTCAAGACAAGAACCAAGATCTTAATATACAACGAGCTTGTTAAAAGAAACAATGAAGATAGATTTTTTAAACAAGTCAATAAGCCTATCCATCACATGATCACAAAAGCAACTATCACAAGTAGAGCACATATTAGGCTTTCATCCATGGGAAGAATTTTCCGTGAAATTATTGCATTGATATCTCGAGTATGAGGTTAGAAGTTAAAGGGCACTCTAAGGGGTAAACTAAAGTCAGGGTAAAGATATATCTTTTGATGAGGAAGAAATTGTGCAAGCAAAAAGACTCATTCAAAAAGCCTCCGATGAATTGATCTTATCACGCAGTAATATTGAGGATCCAAACCCATAACTTCAATAACCATAGCCAAGTTAACATTATTGCAAAAGTGATTGTGATCCCAAAGTGCCATCTTGGTATACCTCAAATGTCCACCATTTGGTTTGTGCTATTGGAATTCCCAAGGGAGGGAAGATCATGTGCTCATATCTCTCTACAAAATCTCTCCGTATAGATTACTTGATTGTTGAAGATGAGGAATGGACACAAATAAATTCAACTCTTGCCACTGATCCATAAAGTAAGTAATGAGCAAAGAGACACCCTAAAGGATTAAAAGAGACAATCCTAAGACGTTCTTGACAAGGAGATGGGAAGAAAAGAGAAAGATGAAGGTAGGAATATTGTAAGAGATGAGAATAGATTGGACTTTATATAGATGATCCAACTAGAAAAGACTAAATTAGCATTACCTAGAAGTTAAAAGTGTAACTTGAGGTTGAAAATTTACAACGACCTTCCTTATTTGTTCCGAGTTAAGGACAACTCTTTCTTTTTGTTGGGGATTTTGTAAGGGCCTCCTCCTAGCCCTTATGCATGGCCAACATATCTAAGCCACCGATTCAAAAGAAAAAAAAAGATAATAATAATAATAATAAACAAATAAATTTTGGCTAAATCCAATCTTCAAAGTTTACTCACGAGTCACTTCTGACTTATGCCATGGGGATAGAGGTATAACCAATGCATGAGATATTAGCATTTTTCTCTCAAGAAAATTAACAAAAGAAAAAAAAGAAGAGAAGATAATGATAATGATAAGGTGAGTAAGTAACTTGTTGAAGAAGTTTTGAAAATGAAGAAAAGATATCAAGTTATATAAGAATGACTTACCACGATAAGTTAAGACCTTTATCAAATTAAGCATAAAAAGAGGGCTTGCCTACTTGTTCAACACATCTTTTCTCATTTTTTGAAGGGCAACCTTGAGAGTTAGAGGTAGAAGAATCTTGTGAAAGCCAAAGCTAATCCTCTTTGAGACACCTTCTACATACACCTCTCTCTCCAAGAGAAGCCATGGCCAAAAACATAATCAAACTTTTCATTACACTGTCCCTCTCCTCTCTCCTAACCTTCAAGCTTTCCATAGATTGAATCTTTCTTATCCTCTCATTCCAAGTAGCACCATTGGTGGTCTTCAACTAAAGCAAAGAGGGAGAGAGAAGACTACATCACCAAGCTTCTCCAATAAATTCCAAACAAGAAGAAGTTTCTACCATACACACACCAAGGTAAGTTTTGTTCATCATATTCATGCTATTGCACACCGTAAACGATTAGGCTAATTTTACTTCATACTTAAGCTCTCATGCTCCCTAAGCAATTTTTCCTCTTACTTTAAAGAACAACTTATTAATGTTTTCTTGATTGTTAACTGACAATGTTACCAACCACTAACTATGATGTTATTTCAAGTTTCAATATTTCAAGTTTCTTTAGATTACCAGACTAATATGGCATAGAGAGAGTAGAAAGCACTCTCTTTTACCATAGGTGATTGGAGATCATACTTATCTAAGTAGTATGCATGATGCTTGGTGAACCCGCAACAATGTCTTAAAGATTTCTAAATTACTCTTTTTCTTTTACCTAAGTTAATTAATGGAGATAAATGCCATAAATAAAAGGCAATTAAGTATTTGAATTTTTGAAACTAGCTTTATTTTGGAAAGAGGCTTTATAATTTCTCCAAAATGAAATGCTCTAATGAAAAGTTTACACATTTTTCTTGATCATGCATTCAAGTTAAATGAAAAAATAGCATCTAAGAAGATATGCGTGTATTTTCTCAAGAGGAGGTTGAGTTCTGAAGGGTAAATTAGCGGTTTGTCTATTTACTTTTGGAAGGGATATTTATCTCCTAAATACTTTGCACCATTTGATGCTTGAAAAGGATAGTAGGTTTAAGTTAAAAAGTTTTCTAGTAGGACATGGATAGAAATTGATAGGTTTGTTGACACTTGTAATATGTATTCAAGCCTTACAAATCTGCTATCTTGTTTATATGGATGCAGGTGAGAATTCTACATTTACTTAGAATCTTTTTGACTTACGTGCTATTCTGCAGTGAAGAACCTGGATTCATCCACTTTAGAATTATATTTTCTGATTATCTCATGTATAAATGCAATGCAATGATACTTCATTCTTACTTTGATGTACATCAATGAAATTAAGACTGAATCTTTTTTGTGCTAATCTCTATCTTTTTTCTAAAGCCAGTTGTCTTTTGAGCTTTTATGTTCTTTTGTGTATAAGTTTAACACACACACACACACACACACACACACACACACACAAGCACACTTATTTAAACAAGACAATGCCAGTGCTGGTCCTTGGATGACTATAGCTCTCTATTCACTCTTGCATATCTAGTCACACCTAGTCACTTGAGACTATAGACTATGCAAGAGCAAGCATAGAAACAATCTAGTCACTTGTGTACACACACACACACACACACACACACACACACACACACACACACACACACACACACACACACACACACACACACACACACACACACACACACACACACACACACACAGAGACATAGATGGGTACTGTCTTTTTCTCTCTCCCCCACCCTCGCACCAACAAGAAATCTACCTATAGTTTGACAGCCCCTTTGAAAATCTTACTTTGGTTGCATCCCATACAACATGATAGTTTTCTTTTCATGAGGTTCAAGTGAAACCTTAGATGCCGGCCTACAATAGAGCTTCCTGGTGAACAAAATGATAATGGGAGTAAAATCATGTGGTCTTTATTAAAAACCCCATGCTATTGTTCATATTTACCCATATGTTCTTAACTCTCACAAGGCACCAATTTCCATGGTTTACCTGCACACATCCCAATCCACATGCTATATAGAATGGTTCAAAACTTTCACATCTAAAGAGAATCTCTACAATTGGAAAATTTCTTACTCTTCCTTTGTTGTTTGGTGGACACAGCGGAATGTCACTTAAAAGGCGGATATACATCAAACTTTGTTGTACTCAATCATTTTTTCAAAAGAAGCGGTGTAATTTTGCTAATGAAGATTCTCGAATCGTAATATAACCATCTTTCCTCTTAGTCTCTATGAGCCTACAAACCATGTAAGTGGTCGAGCGGCCGTGGGAAAGAGTTCCAAAATCTTAATTCAAAACCCTTAGTTTTGTAAGAAACACTATCATTACCTTTGGAAGTAATTGGACATCAACTGAGAGATGCCTTGCTGCTACAAACTGTAATCAATCTTGCTCCTTGTTTGGTAATCGGAATTTGATTTCAAATAGCACATTGTGTTCTGTGTCTCTTGCTCTTCAATCTAAGTGTAATCATTTTCAATTTTGTTGTGGTTCATACATCTTGTTTGTGAACTAAATACATTGATTTGAGATCTTAAATGCTTGTTTTTTGATGTTTTGACCTTGGAAGAGTGTTTCTATGCTTGAGAGGAACCTTTTTGTGTAGTTCTATGTCAGTTTTCTATACATTTTTTGGGATGGATCGTGATTTATGTACCTTCCTAGATGACTATGAAACTTGGTAGGAATATGCCCTTAGGTGTTGTAATACCTCTCCTTAAGTTTCCTTGCATTCCAAATTCATTTGGATGCGAAAAGGTGTGATGACCTAGAGCGGTGAGATTGGACATAGATTGATTTTCTGAGTAGGAAGTGGTTGATTTGCTTTTGTAGAAGTATGAACAGTCCTTTAGGTTCACTTTGGTGAGATTGATGATCTCATTAAGTCTTGGTGCCCCATCCCGAGTCACTTCCTTTGCATATTGACATTATGTTAGTAACAAAAATCTATGCTGCAGATGTCCATCGCGGCGACCCGCTAACATTTGCACCATACACTTTGTTGTTGTTTGATTTTTCCATGGTTGGAAAGGACTATTTTACCATACACTTTGTTGTTGTTTCTGTATTGTTAAATTTATTTATGTTTGTGCATTTACTTTAGTTTATAGGATTATGTTAAGTAAAAAATTTCACCATCAATTGAGGCCAAAAGAATCAGGGTATAAATTGTCCAAAACCTTATTTTGGTGCCGTAGACCATAACTCTAAAAAGTTGTAAAATTGATGGGTCAGAGTTTCAAAGATGAACTAAACTCAACAAAACTTGGAAAAAGGGGATATACAAGCTTGCATGAGACAAACTGTGCAGATTTCTTCCAGTTTTCTTGCCCAACATGGATCGCTATCCATGTACCTTTCAGGCCAAGTGAGTAGAAATTGTCTCCTTTGCTTAAACTAACTCTCAGACATCAGAATCTTGAGTTTGGTTAGAAATAGGATGCTAAAGAACATTCAAATCAAGAAATTGGATTAAGCAGAGCAAAGCTGTGAAAATTTGGGAAAACTGAACTTTTATTTGTCCAAATTCAAAAAGGGGTAAGAATTGGGTTCAACTAAAAGCAGGGAACCAACATGACAAAAAGGCATGACTTGATGCTGCCAAACATGGATTGTGATCCATGTACTTGGTTGACAATTGTAAAAGAAAATTGATCAATGCACTCCTGAGAACTAAGGGAACAACTTTTCTCAAAGGGTCCACAATAAAAAGTGTAAAAACTTGATCAAAATACCAAAAAAGGAGTTGCTTGCAAGAAACCGCAAAGTAGACACAAAATCTTGCTTTTGGCCTGCAAAAAAAAAGTGGGTCAAATCCAAAAATATTTGGGGAAGAGCATCACCACACCCTCTGTCACAACCTCACCAAAGATCATGACAAAATCATGCCAAACTTGGATCGCAATCCATGTACCTTTTGGAAATTTTGAGCTGATATTTGACAGGTAAAAAGGTGATAAGATTTGAAGTATTTTTTCCTAAACCACTATTATAAAAAAAGGTCAAAAGGTGGACCAAAAGGGTATAAAATAGATCCAAGGGGATCCATTGGAACATACCCAAGAATTGACTTTTGGCTGACCTAAAAAAGTCCAAATACTACAAAAACCCTAAAGCTGGCATCAAGGAGCCAAAGAAAAGCTATGTGCTATGGTTCAGTTCAATTTGCCAACTAGGTACATGGATCGCGATGCATGTTCCTCTAACACAAATTGATACAAAATTTGCACCATAGCTAGGGAACATCTAGGGACTCTATTAATCATTTCAAAACTGAATTAGGATATCCAAATCCAAGCCAAAGTCCAGAACTGTCAAGTATTCTGAGCAGGTGACAAAGCTGACTTAATTCTAAAATCCAGAAATCCATTTTCAAAAATTCTAGTACCAAATGACCTACTAATCATGCTGATTGTGTTGGTACCAAGAAAAGTTAGTTGGGCCTCCAAACATGGATCACGATCCATGTTCCTCTGAGTCAGCATAAGAGCCAAATTTGACCACAGAGAGAGGTAGTCCCCAGGAACCTGGTGGCTTTTTCAAAATTGAAATTGGACCTGAATTCTTGATGTTGTGAGTAAAATTGTGGAGTATTGAAAAACCTAGTTAAATTTTGTCGATTGAAAGTTCGAACTAATAGAACGACTGTAAACTCATAGCTGTCAAGCATTTTTTGACAGGTGCAAGTGCTAGAGAATACGACCCAACAAATAAGACCAAAATGGGGAATTCAAATTATCTAATGAGGTAATCCGGTTTGGATTTTGAAATATCAATTCTTCATGTATTTGCGATCAAGAAGACTGTACCAAAATAGGAATCCCAACATCATAGGCCAAGTAAGCAATCACTCATCTGAAGGTAGCGTGAATCAAAGACCCCTGCATGCTTTAGAAGCCATTGTAGAGGGAAGATTTTCTGACACACCTCATTAGAAAGATCATACACCCTAATGACTAAGGAATCCAACAAGTTGAACCCTAAGAAAGTAAGTTCCATGGAGGTAGGTCCTTCACAACCTGCATCTGACGTAAAATTGATGTATTTAAAGTTTCAATTTGAAAATGGGCTTAAGGACAAAATCTATAAGGATGGAGTGGACCGCTACTGTGTTAAGTTGGAAAATAAGCCAAGCAAGTTCAAGGACCTTGTAGATGTGGATTATGACGGAGACAGATACTTTGACAGAGAGGGAATAATGTACCTAGTGGTTCACAACCCCTTTATTGTGGACAAATGGGGAATGACTGGCACCAAGGACAAGGTAGATGAAGAGCTAGCAGATGAACCACCCTAAAAGGACAAGAAAAACGTGGTGCTCAGATGCACTAACAAGACATAACGGCTTAATACAAACAACATTTACCTGGGGCTATATAAATTCAACAATGGAGAACAAACGCTCTATTATAGGTGCAATGAACCTCGCATCAAGGAACTAACTGAACGCAAAAAACTATACGTTTTTACTTACACAAAGGGGAGAAGTATCCAAGTGGTCATAATGGATAATCATGGCCGAACATACTCTCCTATGGACTGTAAGGAGCTAGAGAGATATACATATTTTGGGGGAACACTCCACCAATACTGTGTAAATTCAAGAGAAGTTAAAATCGTGACTACTCACATGAGACCAGAAACTGGGAATGTAAGTCCAGTAAGAACCAGAGTGGACCGAACATAGGGTCTATGGGGTCAACGGTGTTTAGGGCTTCTATGAACACACAAAGGGGCAGTACAGCATCTGATTTGACTTACACAACTAGAATCCCTTCGGCTATTACACGAGATCAAACAAAATGACTTGATGAAAAGTATGGCGGATATGATACCAATTATAGTTCTAAGGGAGAATATGAAGCTACATAGGCCACATTAGGAGGACTAGGGATGGTGAGTACAGTTGTGGAGTCCAGATGTATGCGACCGTCTGAAGTGGAAAAATGTGTACCCAAGAAGAATAGTGGATCGGGAGATCCGTATGCTCATGTTTCAATCTTCAAACAAGTGTTGATGACGGAACATGTAATCGATTTCTATACTCAATATGAAGGATTTGGGTTGACTCTAGAAGACCTTGACCTGGTTTCAACCTTTAAACAGCCTAGAATTCCCAAATATCTAGCAACTTCTCTGAGAATTCACTGAGGAATTCTCAAAGAGAGGAATTAAGCATAATATCGTCTCCCAGATCTATGCATTTAGACAAAAGGAGAAGGAAAAGGTGACGGAAGCCTCGCCTTGATTTAAGCAATACATAGAAAGATGCCCTGCTAGAGAACTACCTCAGGAGGAGAGACTGTCAATCCTTTTCATAGAAGGATTGGAAAATGACACCCTAAAAAAAGACTTGCACTTAAAGGCATGTGCTACTTTTGAGCAAGTCACAAAAGAGGCATTGTATTTGGTAGACAATTGCAAGGCATATGGAGAGGTGATGGAGGACACAGACCAAGGGATGAGTAGCACCTCTTCAACAACTAGTGAATCCACAATGAAATTGGGAGGGAAAAATCCAATTGTGTTGGACATTGATCAAATGATCAAGGAAGTGATCAAAAGGATGAACCAAGGAAACATGACGAACCCTAACACACGATAACAATCCATAAAAAAAAGTGACACTTGTGGAAGAGATCACCCAACTCAGTGGTGCAACCTCCAACAGAGGCCAAGAGTAAACGTACCACGTGCACTGGAAGTGAACAGAAATGGACAAACCATGAGACCCACGAATGTTTCTATAATAGAAACTATGTTTGAGAAAGACAATACGGGCCACATGGAGGGCTACAGTTACCATCCCCTCCAAGATACCAAGTAGGACAAAATAACTCAGTCCAAGGACATGAAAAATCTCAACCTGTGTTGGGGCATCAGCCTCCTTTCCCCCAGGAAAACAAGGCCATGGTAAGGATTTCAGAATTTATAGAAGCACCTTCTGATCAGATTATAGTCCAGGTAGTTTCTACTACTGTGAAGATTTAGACAATACCTAAGAGAGAGGGTTTGACACAAAATGCATATGCTTTGGAGGGACAAATTCCATGGGTAGTTTCTGAGGATATGCCAAAATCGTCATACATAGCACAACCAACAAAAAACCATTACTTGGTCAATAAAAATATGTTTATGTTCATGGCAACCCAGAACTACAAACCTAGGGGATATCCTCCTAGAAATGGACAACCAATGGGGGCTCCACAAGCTTCTCCACCACCAGTAGGACCATGCTATGAATGTGGTGGTGATCATTGGGCAAGAAGTTGTTCACACAAAGAAGAGCATATCAAACTTTTTGGTAACTGTGAGGGGTGCACAAATGGCCATCTCATTCCACATTGTCCAAAAAAACTTGATAACAAAGGGAAAGCAACCATGAACACAATCAGAATTGTACTAAGCTGAAGTGGATCAGAAACAAAACCAGCCATTCCAATAAACACGGTAATAAGAGCCCAAGCACATGAGGCTGCACAAGGAATGTCCCAGCCAGCCAAACTGAGATAGAAAATTTGTCTGTCAGAATCCCTAGGAAATCTTGGAAGGCAAAACGAGACAAGATAAAAGCCAAAAGAGAGAGAGAGAAAAAACGGCTTTGAAAACCAAATTACTAGAGACAGAGGAACATTTGAGAATGGAAAGAGACTTTAAGGAAAAGGGTGATGTAACAAAGCTATCAGCAATATAGTCGGGAGGATCTACCTTGGTGGAAAAGGTCTTTGAATCCTTGGATACGATCTTGAAAGCTTATGAAGCTAGGTTAAAGCTTAACCAAACCCATGAGGATAGGTGGCTAAGGTACCCTCACCCAGGGTATGGAAAAGAGAGGTTAAAGATGTGCAAGGAGCTCATCCAAGTCACTCAAGCTCTTATGGACCCACCAATTCCAACTGCTCCAAGGACTGAGGGGTTAATCCGTGAAGAAATTCAAGAGTTAAAGGAGCAAGGGATTGAAGACGGAGACCAAAAAGATTTGAAAATGGAACACCTTTGGATACGAGGATGTCAGCCAATACAACAGATGTAATGTATTCACAAGCACCTATGCCAATTCCTGAAGTGGAAGAACAATGGCCACAAGCTCTGTGGAAGGTTATGCAAAATAGAAAAGATGGAAGTGCAACACTTCAGTCAACTCCTATTACTGAGATCCACCTCAAACATGAGCTCTACCCAAATGATATCCAATCACTGTATGGTGATGCAGGTACAAAACTGTCGGAAGACAGCAAACCTCAGTTGTTGAAGACATTACCTTCATTCATTGGCAACCATGAAACCAGATCAAACATAAAAGAAGTACCATCTCAATGGAAGGCTAATCCTAAGATGATGGATACTAATACTCTTCATGAGCTGATGTCATCCCCTATCTGTTGTACGCTAACTTTATCTGAGTTACTGCAAATAAAACCTCATCTTTGAGAAGAGGTGGAACTTTTTTTGGATAAAATAGGGTTGGTAATTCTGCCACCAATTGTTTCTCCAAAAACACTAAATAACCAAACCTCGAAACAAACCAAACATGAGCCAATGCCAGTGAACAAGGTAGGATACTATTGTGAAGGAGAAGAAGGAAACACGACCATGCCTGTGGAGTGAAAATAAATAAAAATGATAGCGATATTGGATAGTGGAGCCGGAATTGCCATAGCCACCAAAGCAATGTGGGAAAAATGGGAAAAGCCTGCTCCAAGGAAAACTAGAATGCAACTTCAATTAGCGAATGGGTACCTCGAGAGACCTATTGGCATTTTGGAGAAAATTGTAGTAACCTCTTACGAAATCGCTTATGAAAACACATTCACTATTATGAATTTTAATGAGAGCACAATTTTGATATCATATTGGGAAAACCGTTTATGCGTCAGCTCAAAATGGTACAAGAGTGGGGTTACGACTATATCTACCTAAGACACAAGGATGTCACTACGAAGATCAGTGTCACGGACCATAGTTATAGAGATGTGGAACGAACCTGTGGAGAGGAATTAAACTCCACAATTGACCAAGAAGGAGAAATACCTGTTTGGCTGCAAAACAAAGCTCACAATTGGACATGTGGAGCTTTTGAGGGTGGTAGTTTGAAAAAAGAGGATAGCATTAATGATAAGCCATTATAAGACGAGGCATATGTACCATAGCCTTTTTCGAAAGAGATGTTTGAACCTTTTGGATGGCAGTAGATACTGGCCACTCTTGATGTGTGCGTGAATGAGGTGACTCTGACCAAATTCTGTGATGAGGAAGGACATGATATCATTCCATTCCAAATGATGAGTGTTAGCCTAAGTCCAAAATCAAAATTTGAAGTCCCTGATAGGGAAGGGGTTGTAGATTGCTATAGTGGATGAGATCTTAGAAAGGGACCTTGACCAAACTGATAAGGAAGCATTCAGAGACTCCACTGATAAGCTTTTAGAAGACAACCTAGACGATGAGCTTTCTAGTAGTTCAAATCAAGACATCATACAGGAGAATCGACAAGTGATCTACTATGATTTTCAAAACCAAAATCCTCGAAGACAGTGTAGATATCTGAATAAACGCATGAACAAACAAAACAAAACAAAAGAGTACACATTATTTAAGATTGGTTGAAGCAAGTGATTGCATTAAGGATGGGATATTGAAGAGGTACATGAAACTTGACTCAACCAAAACAAAGTTAAAGAAGAAGAAGAACAAGAAAAATTCATACGGAAAGTATTTTTTTAAAAGGAAACGAAGTTATCCAAAACCGAGTGCAAACACAAATACAATGAATTGAAATGAACTTTGAAAGAAGTTTGGACAACAGAGTTGGAACTTGATGTGAATCAAATGATGATAAGTTTGATGCACCTTCCCACTACAGAAAGTACACTATTCAAGATAGAAAAATTGTAGTGAAGAAGCCCAAACAAGACCCAAAAGAGTCTGGAACTTCATATGATGGGCTTGAAAAAGCCAAATGCATGAACTTAGCAAAACCTGGCGAAGAACCTAAACCGGCATACATTGCCATGGACCTCACGAAAGAAGAAGAACGGCTTCTGATAGATACACTCAGACGGTATAAAGATGTGTTTGCTTGGTTGTACAAAGACCTGAAGGGAATAAAAATAGAGATGTTCTCAGCACACAACACCCTTAAAAGTGATGCTAGACCACACAGACAACATCCTTATACGTACAATGATACTTTTTCCAAACAAATTAAGGAGGAGATAGAAAAACTGAAGGATGCGGAGTTTATCTACAAGATTGCACACACTGGATTGGGTGTTCCCGATTGTGGTAGTACCCAGAAAGAATGGTAAATTACGAGTCTGTGTGAACCTTAAACAGATAAATGCTACCCCCATCAGGGACAACTATCCAGTACCAATAACAGACCATGTAATCGAGAGAGTTTCTAGGAAGGAGGCTTGATGGGTTATCAGGCTACAACCAATTGACCATAAAACCAGAAGATCAGTATAAGATAGCTTTTGCAACAGAGTGGGGCATGGATGATCTTTGTGTTCATTCTCACTAGAGAAGTGATCACATAATGCACCTAGAGAAAGTCTTCAAAAAGTGTAGAACTTATTGTATTTGCTTAAACCCTGAAAAATGTGTCTTCATGGTAAGACAAAGTAAAATTTTGGGCCACATTGTGTCCAAAAACGGGATTTCCACCGATCAAGAAAAGATACAAATAATTGCCACACTACCAAGACCAACAAAAATGAAAGAAGTGCAGGCATTTATGGATCATTGTGGGTACTATAGGTGCTTCATATACATGTATGCTATAATAGCTAAGCCTTTGTATGCCCTCATTTTGCTAAATTTGAATGGACGGAAGAATATGAGCAAGCTTTTCCCAATTGAAGCAGGGATTAATTTCTACTCCAATTTTGCAAGCCCCTGATTGGAGCAAGATCTTTCACGCTCATGTTGATGCATCAGGCTATGCCATAGGGTGCATATTAGCCTAGCCACCACCAGGAGAGAAAAAAATGGATTTTTCCATTTGCTACTCTAGTAGGCAGTTGAACAATATGGAGAGAAATTATACCACTACCGAGAAAGAAGGTCTAGGAAGGATATATGCTGTCAAAAAATTTAGACATTACCTTCTTGCAAACAAGTTCATTTTCTTCGTGGATCACCAAGCACTGTTATATCTGGTAAACAAACCTTGCAACACTTGAAGGATTTCTCACTGGTTTATCCTATTGCTTGAGTTTGATTTCATAGTAGTCGTAAAAAAGGAAGCTACACACACACACACACACACACACACACACACACACACACACACACACACACACACACACACACACACACACACACACACACACACACACACACACACACACACACGAGCAAATTATCTTTTGAGACTATTCCATGGGGAAGCACGTGAAGGAATTGATGATGATCTTCTATATTCTTACCTGTTTAACATTGAAATGGTTCCGAGGTGGAGTAAAGAGGTCATCCCTCTACTTACAATCGGATCATTACAGGTAGAAAGACAACCATCAATCATAAATTGAACAAAAAATCTCTAGCTTTTAGTAGGACGACTGTACAAGTAGGGTAAGGATGGGATTTTGAGACTATGTATATAGCCGTGTGAATACAAATAAAACCTCAAACAGGCTCATATGCAACATACGGGGTTTCACAATGAAGAAATTCAAACATACCAAAGACTAAAAAGACTAGGGGTCTAATGGAAAAACATGGAAAACAGTGTCCATACTTATGTAAAATCATGTGATATCTGTACAAAGCAACCTCCAGTGGAACATGCCACCCTGTTTTGAGTAGTACAAGCACCCAAATGGAGTACTAATCAAGTACTTAAAAAGCAAGACTTTCCTAGAGGGATGGGGTAAGGCAAGAATGAGAGTTGTAGAAGAAGAAGCAAATCATTATTTGGTAATTGCAAACCAACTGTATACTGGGGAAAGGACAAAAAATTACGGTTGTGTGCAACGGAAAGGGAACAATTCTTTATCCTAGAACAAGCACACTTCATGTAGGTATTGGTGGCTAATGTTGTTTAGGGATGCGGAGGCATATGTCAAAAGATGTGATGAATGTCAATGCACAAAACCACACCTACAAAGAGATGAAATGGCAATATGGCCAATGATGGGAGTACACACTTTTGCCAAATGGGGCATAGATTTTACTGGCCCTATCATACCTCCTGCATATAGAACACACACAATACATCATAGTAGCAACATATTATTTGACCAAATGGGTGAAAGCAAAGGCAGCATAGAAAAAGGATGCATGGATTATGGCTTGGTTACTTTTTGAACATATCTTTACCAGATATGGTCTACCCATTGAAATAATGAGTGATAGAGGAACACACTTTGTGAACAACGTCATTGAAAGCTTACTTGATGAATCCATGGTGATCCATCGCAAATCCACACCATATCACCCACAAGCTAATGGACAAGCCGAGAATACCAATAAAATTTATGCACGGTGCTCACCAAAATAGTGAGTGACTCAAGAAATGATTGGGATCAAAAGCTACACCCCGCAGTATGGGCTTACAAGGTAGCTTTTACAACTTCCATGGGAACCACTCCTTTTAACCTTGTGTTCGGGATTAATGCAATTCTACCCATTGAATTATTAATTAACACATTACGAGTCGCAACACAATCAGGATGGACAGGACATGAGCTATCGGAGAGACTAGACATCTTGGAACAGTTAGATGAAACCAGAATGAGAGTGATAGCAAGTATATATGCTCAAAAAATACAAACAAAAGCTTTCCATGATCAACATGTGATTAGCAAGGAGTTGCAAGAAAGGGATTAGTTTTGGTGTATACCCTAAAACAACACTCCAAAAAACTCAAAAATCAAGGGATGGGGCCTTTTGTAATACATGATATATCACAAAGTGGTGCCATCAAGCTTGCAATATTGGCAGGTGAGGAGATGCCTAATTGAGGGAGTGGCTGTAGGTTAAAGAAATATCTTCTTCCATTGACACTAGAAGAACTCCAAACAATACATGCAACAGACCAACAAAGAAGTCAGGCCCATGATATTCAGGAACAGGCACTGCAAGAAGCCAAGATTAGAATATTAAAGCGGAAGGAGCGGGCAAACCCTCAAAGAAATAACCAACATAATAATTGTACCAATTCCTCGCCAATCGCATCCATAAAAATGGAGATCTACAAATTGTGTTGCAACTTGACGATGGTACCACCGAGCACGCATTAGAGGAAACTGGGGCAAGAACAAATGTTGTCAACTACTACACCTTTATGAAATTAACAAAAGAACCTCTGATGACAAATACTATTGGGTTCAAAGTGGCAAACAAAGGAACAATGAACATCTTGGGACATGTAAATTTATCAATAACTATTGATGGAACAATTTATCCTCATTAGTTTCATGTGGTCTAAAATACAGATCTTAACAAAGTGGTTATTTTGGGAGTGCCGTGGATGCGCACTTATCAAGACACACCAAATTGGCAAGATAATACCTTACAACTCATGGTAGATGACAACTCTTTCGCTACACCATTTGTACAATTAGACTACATATGGGAACCTCTCCAATCAACACCTGCTCCAATCCAGCGATGTTCTAGTGGTTAGGAAAATTTGGGTAAAGGAGTCCATTATGCAAACCCATCCAAAGGATGTCAAAACAAAAAGGCACTACAAGTCTACACACGCAGCATCAACCAAACCCAACCCTCAACAAACCACCCAAGGCTTTTGTCAAGCAAACACGGTCTATCCAATCACACCATTGACAACCAAAAGACATCATTTGGATATGGAAACAAAAACCAACTTGCTCACTAGATGACTTGAATCTGAAGTCAACATCAAAGCAATTTCAGTGGCATCCAAAACAATGCCCTCAATCAAAAGACAATGCAGTGTCACAACTTCTAGATGCCACAATCAAAGAACGAGCGCGTCTTCTACAACTACTTTTGTTTGGACCACGTAGCTTCAACCTAACCTCATCATCAAAAGCCCCTAAATTTGTTTTTCAGAACCCATATCTTCCACAACACTTTGTTATCCCATGCATATCTTCAATTTGCATCATAGAGTCACAATATACGGCTATGCATAGACACTTACTTCGTACCCATGCACTTTGACACATGTTCGTCTGGGATGACTCACTATAGGAAGGGGAAAAAACATAGCAAGATACTCATCATTTTGTATATATTATTTACTTTACTTTTCTTTTTCTTTTTCTTTTCCTTGAATAGTTTTTTAGAGCTTTTAAACCATTAGCAGGCATAATCATGAGCCATAGTGACACCATCTAAATGCAGGGTTAAGAATATGTATATATGAGTGATTACAATAATTTTAGCAAAATTTTAACCAATTAATAATAATTGTGGGTAATTTTCTTTTAATTTTAGAACTAAAAAGCTAAAAAGGACAAATAATCAACAAAAATTAATAAGCTGAGCCAGGAAAGTCGGAATCGACTTTTGAAAGCAAACGCCAAAGCAAAAGCTTCGAGCATTGCAAATATGAAAAGGTTTGGCACATGATGGATTTTAAGCCAACTTCTAAGGATCAAAATTGCAGATTAAAGGCCATTTGTCGATCGACAATCAAAATGGAGAACGGATTGAATTGTAGGTGATATGAACATCAAGATATGATCAATGGAGGTGAGTATGAATTGGGCATTCCGGGTAGATATGGAACATATAGTCAAATGGGGCAAAATAAGCTCATTTGCATTGAGAGAGAGAGAGAGAGAGAGAGAGAGAGAGAGAGAGAGAGAGAGAGAGAGAGAGAGAGAGAGAGAGAGAGAGAGAGAGAGAGAGAGCCATAGAATCATAGAGTTTCTTGCTTTGGTTTTGCCTGCTGTGACCACCTCGGTAGCTCTTACTCCACCAAATTTGATAGGTATGATCATTAACCCTACAAGAACAATTGTTTATGCTCCACACTGCACCAACATTACCAAAATAGCAAATCAGAGTAGATCAAAGTCAATTTTTTTTGCAATTTTCCAAAGCCAATGGGGGGGTTTAAAACTTGCCCAAAACAAGAAACTTTCTTTAGTAGACCCCTTATAACTGGCAGAATCACTGCATGCAAAAACAGTTGCAAAAGGGGTTGGAACATGGATCGCGATCCATGTTCCCCAAACCCTAAAATCAAAGAATTTTGCATAGTGAGTTCCCCATAAGCTAGTAACAACTTCCACTAATTGGAATTGAAAAATTCTTCCCAACATGGATTGGGATCCATGTATCTTGATGACTAAATCAAGGTAGAAGCTGATCACTAGCTAGAGGATGCAAAAGTATAACTTACCATGCACAAAAAGTCACAGAAAGGGGTCTTAAGATCATTAAAACCTAATGATTTTTTACCTTTAGTCTGCAAATGGTCATTTGGAAGTAATGACGGGGAAAATGGTCAATAGATCCATAAAAAACATTATGAAATAGGGTTAGGAGAAGAACATGAAGCTACCCCACTAGCCAGATCAGCAATTGAAACATCTTAAGGCTTTATTTGAAAGCATCCTAAAACAAGAGGGAGTGCGGAAGAGGGTGAACACAAGCATTAGGGAGATATGACACTAAAGGTCTAATTAGGGGCAAAGAAAAGCAAAATAGTACCTACAAAGTCGTGCAAATTGCCTGGATCAATTTTCCCCTTCAGGTGAATTCTGAAATTGATGGAAGTTGGTGGGGGGATAGGGAAAACCGTGGTTTTCAGGCACAAATCATCCAAAGTCAAGGCATTATCAGATGTCATCCAAAGGAAGTGCCCAAAAGTTGTTCCTGAAAAACCAATATGGTCAAGACAAGGAAAACATGACCATAAACTGGGAAATTTATTAAACATAGGAAAAACAAGTCCAAATTTGAAAAAATTTCACCAGTGTCCTAGAAATACCTATAGGAATATGTGTGCAAAAGGCTACCCCAATATCCTTCCCAACATGGATCGCGATCCATGTACCTTTCTGCCCAATCAGAGAAAAATTTACATCATTTGGCTCATAATACTAAAGAAGGTCTAGCCATGAAGTATCAATTCATTTGGATTCCAAAATCCACATCAAAACGCCAAATTTCTATAACTCTGAGGATAATTACCAAGAATTGACCTAAGTACCAAACCAATGATCCAAATCCCAAAAAAATTGGACCACGGCACCACCTTGATGATCCCTACCACCTGGTATCACCAGATCTTCAAAATGTGTCCCAACATGGATCGCGATCCATTTACCTTTGTGCTAGATTTCATAAGTGATCTCATGTCCTTGTGACTATAGTAACCCTAGATGCACTGGTGAAGTTTGGCCAAATTTGGGGTAGTTTTGACAAAGTTATGCTCATTTATCATTTTATGGTCAAGTTTGTGTTTTTTTCAACTTTTCGACAGTTTTTGATCATTTGCTAAACCTATTTTCAATCTGAAACTGGCCTCAGGATGTCCCAAAGAAAGGCACAAAGGGAGTGGGAAGTGGATCCATACGAGATCACGGAAATATCCTCAAATGAGAAAGCTCATATCATAGAACAGGCGCTAGAAACAATACCTGCAAACATATTCATTGGAAAGTTTCAAGCAGTAGACGAAGAGATAGTAAAGGCCACCGTTTTTCCAAGGGAATTGTGGGCATTACACCAGAGGTGCGAAGTAGTAGCAGGGGCCAGGTGTCTACAACTAGATAGTTTTCTATGACTACCTCCATGGGGAACATATTTTAGAAGAGCACATGAACTCATCAGCTCTATTCAGTACAATGGAGAAGCCACCCTTATAGACAAATACGGATCTACGTTCAAGGTTAAAATCACTTCGGAGATAATCAACAAAGCTCTCCACCTATAGCAGGGAGCACACAATCTATTGCAAAAGACCAAAGCAATAGATAATGACAAAGCATTTCTAAAGCAAAGAGAACACAAATTGACCTATCAAGACTTGATCTACTCAGAGACAAAACTGACGTTGTGCCTCATATCGCAACATTTTAAGGTACAAAAGCCACCATGATACACTGAACCACTTTTGCACATGGCAGTAGTGATGGCAATGGGTTTAGTGGAAAGAAGAGTAATCAGCTCTGTGACTTTGGCAACTACCTACTTGACAACATAGTGGAATCAAATATCAAGGGTAGCCAAAAGAGCAAGAATTACATGAATGTTGGACCAATGCTGACTAGAATTGCTTACCAAGCGTTGATGAGCTACCACCTGTGAAAGCACAATTGGATTTGATCCACAAATCAAAAAGAGCAGTAAAGCCGGTGGCAGGACCATCAAGAAGGCCACAACCGAAGATCAAACAAACGAGGCAAAGCTCAAGGAGACATGACACTGACAGGAAGACGGAATCAAAGGCACCAATCAGAGAAGAAGATGGGTCAAGAGAAAGAGAAACTCCTTCAGAATATCAGCCTTTAGATGAGGAACATGCAAGTGAATTTTCACTTAGACACATAAAATTGAAGAAGAGGTCAACTCGGGTGGCAGAGGCAATCCCCATCACTCAAGCCCGAAGAACAATGGAAGAAGCACATGCACAAAGGGAAAGACTCCGCAACAAAAACATGAGGAAAAGAGAAGTCAGGGAACAAAAGCAGATGATGAAAGAGAAGAAGAAGAGGATGTGCCTCTCAACACATAAAATTAGAAGCTTTGGAAAGGATCAAACAATGGAAAAGAAAGGAAGCAAAGGAAAATCTAAACATTGCCAGCAAAACGGCAACAATTTAGAATGAGCTTAAGGGCAAAATGAAACAAAGAGAAAGAGAGGATGCAAAATGGCCACGCGTCGATGATCTCGAATCATCCAACGAATCTACTAAGCAGGGGTTAAAGTAGAAAACCAAGAAGAGAAAGGTGATCAAGACACCCTTGACCAACAAGAATATAATTTTGAATCACCAAAGAATGAAAAGGTACCTTCAGAGGATGAAACAAAAAGAAGTGAAGAAGCCTTAGATCTTCCATAACAAATGGTAGACAAAGTGATGTCACAAAAGCAGGCAGTTCAAGAAAAAGAGACAGCACTACCAGAAATCACTACAACCCAAGCTGCTCATGAAGCACAAAAAACAAAACAAAGAACGAGGGATGATGTTGGTACCTCTGACCATGGCCAAAGAAGTTAGAAACAACCAAGATCACCTCGTTTGCAAGCTGTGGTAGAGGAGGAAGCAAAAATGATCAGGACGCTTGACATTGTTGCACATTTAGACCAAATCAAGCTCCAGTTCCAATGCCAAAGAGCTCTCTACAACTTGCATGAACTAGAGCTAGAGGACACAAAAAAAAGGCAACAAAAGCAGCCGAAAGCAAATTGAAGCTGCAAAACAAATTCGAGGAATTGCAAAAGGTCCAGTTGCAATTCCAATCAAAATATCAAAGGGAACAAGAGAATGCTGCATATTACTACAATGAAGTCCAACAATTTAATGAATCCAACACTACCTGCAGGTTGAGCAACAAAGACTAGATGAGGAGCTAATCAAGGAAAGGGAACAGAGTGAGAAGCTGCAAGAGTCTTATGCGGTGACCCGTAAGATTCAGACCCAACTTTTAGCCTTGCAGGAGACAATGAGCTCTACAAGCATGACAGCTAAATCGACCTCGTTGACCAAAGAGGTCTAGGATCCAAAGGAGGCCCTTGCTCAAGAGAAATATGACAGGCAAATTATGACAACAGGGCATAGAGCATTGCAAAAAGCTAAAGGCAAAGAAATTGAAAATATAAGAAAGCAGCTGGTAGAGGCAAAGGAAGATTTGGATGCTCTAAGGGCAACATAGGTGAAGCCAATACAAATAGTCCCTGTGGAAGCTGAACAAACAGATGGACTGGAACAATTCACTTTGAAGCTCACCACATAGATACGCCAAGTACAAGCACATGAACGACAATGCATGAATCTGAATATCCAACCATAATTGCATCTCGGATACTGCAAAAGAAGAAATTCAGTGGTGGATCTCAGAAGTCAAAGACCCTTTACACAAGGAATATTTGCAATATGAGCTCAAGGTGTTGGAGTCAGCAGCCCTTCTCATGATCACTCTCTACGAAGTGGTGAAAAACCTTAGGCATGAGATGATTGCACTACCACTGATGAGGCAAGAGGCTCTATTATGGAAACAAAAAATGCTACCTACCCTTGAGACAAACCACAGAGGAGATTACAAGGATGTTCGTGTCACTGCCATACAGATTCAGACTATCATCGACAATCAACCAATCTAGCAAAGGAAATGGTTTGAGCAACGCCCAACTGATGAAACATATTATAGAAATGCTCCGTAGCATCTCAGGATTGACCCAACTTATTGTCCCTTCAACAGACGACGATCCTAGGAAAGCTTTTATTCATGGCAAAGCAAAAGGACAACAGTTCTGAACTACCTAGTTATAACGAAGCCAAGCAATAACATTCTCCCATCAGAAAAGTATATGGTTCAAACGCTTAAAGGAGTCATCAACATAATGAAGGAAATACCAGATCTGGCATGCTAAATGCTAGTGAAGATTGCAAAGATGATAATCACCTGCATTATGGCATTCAATGATATAGAAGCAGCGGAGGATCCTTGGCATGTTTTTGTGAAAGGTACAAGAGGGTTCTACTGGAATATGGAAACAAAAATTCTCAGAAAAAACGTCATCATGGGATTGTATGCGAGAATCATGTTCTTGCCCTCCCACTACATGCAAACTTTTGACGAGGCATTCATGATAGAATTTTTTGAAGTCGACTCTTCCATATTTAATCCCCTAAACAAAGAATTACCAACTCGACACATAGCATACAGAGCACTCTCAACAATAATACTTTTAGAGATCTGGCAACGAAGAAGGAGATCAAGGCAAGGGCACAAAAATTTAGGCGACTCACTGGGACACTGGAAAAGAGGCAGATCAACCACTAAGGTGTCAGTCAAAGGCAAATTTCACGAGGACGTGCAATGAATAGGAAGGGGGGGATGTTTGGTGGACACAATGGAATGTCACTTAAAAGGCGTATATACAACAAACTTTGTTGCACTCAATCATTTTTTCAAAATAAGCGGTGTAATTCTGATAATGAGGATTCTCAAATTGTAATATAATCTATCATTCCCTCTTAATCTCTCTGAGTCTACAAACCATGTAAGTGTCTGAATGGCCATGGGAAAGAGTCCCAAGATCTTAAGTCAAAAACCTTAGTTTTGTAAGAAACAACATCATTATCTTTGGAAGTAATTGGACGTCGACTGAGAGTTGCCTTGCTGCTACAAACTGTAATCAGTCTTTCTCCTTGTCTGGTAATTAGAATTCGATTCCGAATAGCACATTGTGTTCCCTGTCTTTTGCTCTTCAATCTAAGTGTAATCATTCTCAATTCTGTTGTGGTTCATGACATCTTGTTTGTGAGATAAATACATTGATTGAGGTCTTAAATGGTTGAACCTTGGGAGAGTGTTTCTATGCTTGGGGGGAACCTTTTTGTGTACTTCTGTGTCAGTTTTCTATACATGATTTATGTACCTTCCTAGATCATTGAAAAACTTGGTAGGAATATGCCCTTAGGTGTTGTAATACCTCTCCTTAAGTTTTTTTGCATTCCAAATTTGTTTGGATGCCGAAAAGGCGTGATGACCTAGAGCCGTGAGATTGAACATAGACTAACTTTTTGACTAGGATGTGGTTGATTTGCTTTTGTAGAAGTATGAATAGTCCTTTACGTTCACTTTGGTGAGATTGACAATCTCATTAAGCCTCCGTGCCCTATCCCGAGTCACTTTCTTGCATATTGACATTATGTTAGTAACAAAAAGCTATCTTGTAGACAACAGTCACGGCAACCCGCTAACATTTGTCGAATGTAATAATTAGTCTTGCTAGAATGGGTCAATAAGACAATCATTTATGTTTTGAAATATTGGTAGGAGTAAAAAACTTAGTTGATCTTCTTTATTTCCTTGCTATTTTTGGCATCACTCAATTAGGTGCAATGATTGAGACTTCTTCATATACTTCACATCTGGTAGCTCCACATCTTGAATGTTACCTTATTAGGGTATGGCATGAAATGCACATGGTTAACAATTTATGAAGAATTCCTATTTATGATTGTTGTCATCTTATAACATCAAACTCATTCTGATCCTTTTGCACATGAACCTATTTTGCTTCGTTGCCGAACTGATCAAATTACACATGCCTTATTTGAATGCGCAAACTTTCTTTGGTTGTGCACACACCCCCACACATGTGTGCAAGTGCAAGTGCACTCTCTCTCTCTCTCTCTCTCTCTCTCTCTCTCACACACACACACACACACACACACACACACACACACACACACACACACACACACACACACACACACACACACACACACACACACACACACACACACACACACACACACAAGATGTCACGGGACAAAAGAAAGCTTAGCTAATGAGATTTACAGCTACATCTCTATTATGCCGCCCATCACATGATCACACAAACAACTATCACAGTAGAAGCAAGTATTTGGCCGCTCTGCCAAAAGCACGATACGAGTCGCCAAGGCTACCCCATACTCCCGAGTGTGGTGAGTACAGTTACAATATCCTCGTAGCTGATGACCATAACTACGGTATAGGAAAATCTTCTGAGGAGGTAGAAACTGGGCTAGCAGATATAGCCGATCTGAAAAACCAGGCTTTATGGAATGCTCGATATAATAATACTTAGGCCCTAGACCCACTGCTTCAGTAAACATCGCCAATCGGATATTATTTTTGAAATGTTCACGACCCCAAAGTGTCACTCTGGTCACTCGATCCTGATATGTCCACCACTTTGTTTGAGAAACAAAGGTTCCTAGCTGTGGGAATAGATGTTGTTCATAACGGAGTAATGTTGCTCGACGTATAGATTCATTTGACATAAAGAGATGTGCTGTTGCTATGAAAAGAACCTGGTCATGGCAGTAGGCCATAATACACCAAGGATGAAAAATAGATGAAGAATGCCAAACTCAGGAATGATACTCTATACTTGGGGTTTTATATTTGACCAACCATCTCTAATAAAAAACTTTTTTAGGAAAGTGTGCCTAATATGGTGGTGTCTCTCACATTTTAAAAGGTTTTTTTTACATTATGGTGCGGGTGGAAGCCTTGCAGAGGGCATGGATAGCATGTATAAATACCTACTGTATACCCGAGACCTGACACAACTTACAGCACTACCTTCCAATCTTTGATAGTGAACTTTCTATAGTGGGATGATACACTCATTTCGTCGTCAGTTTTATCATCTTCTCCCTCCCTACTTTCTACTTCTATTGTCCATACCTCCTGAGAGTCTTCTTAAGCTCTTGGTACTTCTTCTTTCTCTCCACCATGGTCCATTTAGTTTCTCCAAACTCGTTTAATGCTGGTTCGTTTATTTGTTTAGGTTTTGTTTCAGATTTCAATTTTTTGGTTTGTTTTCACAGGTTTTTTATGCTCTTGTGTTTTTTTATCTTAAGCTTTAGAGAACCTTCCAGATATCTTGTCCTTAACACAATCTTTAGCTTTTAGAGGCATCAAAAACTATGCTTTTCCCCCTTTTTCTAGGCATAGGGTTCTCTCTTGGTTTGTTTTCAACTCTCTTTTATTGTAGAGTTCTTGACATCTAGGTATTTTATTTGAAAAATCATAAAACCTAACATTTGCTATCATTTCTTCCTACTCACTTGGGTTGTCAGAGAATTCATTATCCACATCATCCTCTTGTTACAAATGCTCTAAGGAGTCATAAAATTCTTTTTCCTCTACTTTGGCACTTGCTAGTGGGTCATCTCTGGGTTCTTCTAGCACTAATCTCACATCATTTTCATTTACTATATTGACATATAGTATGGAGCCACATAACCTTCCTTGTCACAAAATATTGTTGTGGGGCCATCCAAAATAGCATACACATCTAGGGTTGCTAGAATATGACTCCATTCTAATGGCTCAAGAGCTTCTTCAAGAAAATATTCAAGAACATATTCCTTATCTTCGAGCGTCCTTTCCAAAATACATTCTTCTCGTTTCAAACTCCCACATCGTGATGCACCGCACATCCATAGCACTTTGGGCTTGCCTAACCAAGCTAGAAGCTCTAACCCTGCTATTGTAGCTGAATCAAACTCCTCCACTGGGGTCCGGTTCATGTCTTTGTAGCTATGGTCTTTAAGGTTTATGTGTGTTGTGGTTTCCATGTGTCTAAGGTATATATGATCATATCCCCAGTCTTGAACCATCTTAAGTTGTTGCATAAATGGCCATCCAAATATGATTTCATAATTTTTCTTCTTGTCAAAGTCAACTATGGAAAAGGTATGTTCATACTCAATGCCACTAACAACCATTTTCTCTAGAAATCCCAGGGGGTTCTCCATGTACCCATCTGCTAGTTGCAATATCATTTTGGTAGCTCTCAAGGCAAGTTTTTGCCATTTTTTTCATATTTCCTTGGTGGTGATAGCAACACCAACTCCACTATCAAGAATTGCCATGGTTGTTACACCTTGGAATTCTATCAGAAGCATAGTATTCCCATCGTCACCCGCACAATACTCACCAACTTTGTTTAATGGTACGAGTCTTGTGTTCAATTGAGGTATTTTCAAGTTCTCCGATCCCTTCTTGAATCTGTGATGTTGGATCTTTTATCCCAAACTTCTCCAACAATTTTCTCACAGTCATCCACATGTTTGGTCTTATCTAGAGGAGCTCTACTAGTGTAATACTACAAGTCACATGCGTAGAAAATATGTTTATTAATCCCTTAGAGTCCATAGACTTTCTTGATGAGAGTGTTTGTGATGGCTCTGCCTTCACATCCGACTTGGCTTCATATTTTCCCATTTATGAGGGTAAGATTTTCAATGATTGAGGTTGACTCTCTAAGGATTGTACTGATCCCTTATCCCCCCAATATGAGCAAATATCCAGATCTGCTTGAGATTCTACCTCAAACTCCTCAATTAGTGGAAGAAAAACATCCCTCCCCTTATTGGTTTGGTTGACTCTCTGACAACTCTCTCGCATTGTTTCCTTCTTGTATTTGTCTCCAGATCTTGTGTAAGCCTTCATCCTCCCTATAGGCCTCTGGTATCATAGGATGAAAACACTCAAATGTATGGCATTCATCACTACCCTTGGCTTTTCTATTTCAATTGTGGAATTCTTGATGGTCCCTTCAATTTCATGCCTAGGTGGGATTATCAGTGTTGGAGCCAGAAGCATAGTATTCCCATCTTCACCCGCACAATACTCACCAACTTTGTTTAATGGTACGAGTCTTGTGTTCAATTGAGGTATTTTCAAGTTCGCCGATCCCTTCTTGAATTTGTGATGTTGGATCTTTTATCCCAAACTTCTTCAAGAATTTTCTCAGGTCGCCCACATGTTTGGTCTTATCTAGAGGAGCTCTACTAGTGTAATACTACAAGTCACATGCGTAGAAAATATGTTTATTAATCCCTTAGAGTCCATATCCTTTCTTGATGAGAGTCTTTGTGATGGCTCTGCCTTCACATCCGACTTGGCTTCATATTCTCCCATTTATGAGGGTAAGATTTTCAATGATTGAGGTTGACTCTCTAAGGATTGTACTAATCACTTATCCCCCCAATATGAGCAAATATCTAGATCTGCTTGAGATTCTACCGCAAACTCCTCAATTAGTGGAAGAAAAACATCCCTCCCCTTACTGGTTTGGTTGACTCTTTGACTCAACTCTTTTGCATTGTTTGCTTCTTGTATTTGTCTCCAGAGCTTGAGTAAGCCTTCATCCTCACTATAGGCCTCTGGTATCATAGGATGAAAACACTCAAATGTATGATGTGTGGCATTCATCACTACCCTTGGATTTTTTATTTCAATTGTGGAATTCTTGATGGTCCCTTCAATTTGATGCCTAGGTGGGATTATCAGTGTTGGAGCCGGAAGCATAGTATTCCCATCTTCACCCGCACAATACTCACCAACTTTGTTTAATGGTACGAGTCTTGTGTTCAATTGAGGTATTTTCAAGTTCGCCGATCCCTTCTTGAATCTGTGATGTTGGATCTTTTATCCCAAACTTCTCCAAGAATTTTCTCGCAGTCGCCCACATGTTTGGTCTTATCTAGAGGAGCTCTACTAGTGTAATACTACAAGTCACATGCGTAGAAAATATGTTTATGAATCCCTTAGAGTCCATATCCTTTCTTGATGAGAGTCTTTGTGATGGCTCTGCCTTCACATCCGACTTGGCTTCATATTCTCCCATTTTATGAGGGTAAGATTTTCAATGATTGAGGCTGGCTCTCTAAGGATTGTACTAATCCCTTATCCCCCCAATATGATCGAATATCCAGATCTGCTTGAGATCTACCTCAAACTCCTCAATTAGTGGAAGAAAAACATCCCTCCCCTTACTGATTTGGTTGACTCTGTGAATCAACTCTTTCGCATTGTTTGCTTCTTGTATTTGTCTCCCGAGCTTGTGTAAGCCTTCATCCTCCCTATAGGCCTCTGGTATCATAGGATGAAAACACTCAAATGTATGATATGCGGCATTCATCACTACCCTTGGATTTTCTATTTCAATTGTGGAATTCTTGATGGTCCCTTCAATTCATGCCTAGGTGGGATTATCAGTTTTGGAGCTGGAACTTCTATCCAACTCTTTGGCTTGCCTGCTAGTTGCTCTAGCAAAGCTGGGGCAGTTTGGATCGTTTTTTGACATATTTCCAACCTTTAATTTTTGAACTCCAAGTAAGGATACGTCATCCATTTTTGTTCCTGTTTTGCTTAGTTTGAAGCCGTGATTCATAGGCTTTCATAAGTGCGTCTAGAGGTTCATTTACCTTTTCAACTAGTACAGATCCCCCCAACTTGCACTCTTTGGTCTCTTTTTCTCATTCAGTTCTTTGGTATCAGGGATTTCCGAGTCAAGGTTAGTTTGATTCTCTAATCTCTCTAACCTTTCCCTGGTTTGTTTTAACTCTTCCACTAGGGCCATCTGTTCATGTTCCTTCCTAGCTTTCGTGCATTCCCTCCTAGCTTTCTAGGTGTTTCATTGACTTTTTTGTTCATAACTAGGCGTGTCTATTTTAGGTTCCTCAATTATCGGTTCTTCCCTTGCTTTTTGAGCTTGCACTCTTGTGATGACCTTTATAGGTATCACCATTTTATTTTTTGAAATGCTACTTGATAGGATCGCCCCTAGTATATTTAATATAGTTTTTACTGCTTTATTTTGGGTTTTTCAAATAGTCGCTGATCAAACGAGTAATGCCACAATCTAGAAAATACACATTCACTCTCATGATCTCTATGTAAGGATAGTCTTTGACACTTATCCGTGGTGCCTGCATGGCTTGCCACATCACTTGCCACCTCACAATCCACTAAGGATGACACATCATCATCAACTCTCCAACTCACCATCCACCTTTTTGCCACCTAAACATTCCGTGTTGCCTGCATGACTTGCCACATCACCCGCCACCTCACAATCCACTAAGCATGACACATCATCAACTCTCCAACTCACATTAGATGCCATGTCATCCACCACCTCACGTGATACTTGTCCATGGTGCTTGCATGGCTTGCCACATCACCCACCACCTCACAATCCACTAAGCATGATACATCATCAACTCTCCAACTCACCATCCATCTTTTGCCACTTAAACATTCCATGTCACCATTTTGCCATGTCACATAATGACATGGCAGTTGAGGAGGATTTGATGGCCACATCAAATTGCCACATAGACTCGCCATGTCATCCATGCATGGCCACCTCATAGTTACATCATTTATTTATATCTTTAATAATTTTTTATTGATGAATAACTTATATAGATTATATATCATAATTATTAAAAGACAACTTAAAGCAAATTAATTTTAATTTGTATATATCTAATTATTTTAAAATAGTATAATTTTTATTTATTTAAATTACTATTAGATGAGAAGTTAAGGATTATAATTTTTTATATAATTAAAAAAAGTCACTTAAATAAGTCAACTAACTCAAAAGATAATTATAATCTTTACATAAACTATTTTTCTAAAATTTGATTGGTTTAATTTTATCAAGATTTACACCTTTTTAGACTACATTAGAGAGACAATGTATATAAACCCTTTTTTTTTTAGTGCACTTCATTTGAGAGTTTGAGCGTGAGTGAATTTGTGAGTTTGAAGCATTTATGCTATTTCCATTCAATCACTAAGTACTCTAACATTCATCTTTATAAATAAGTATAGGTTCACAATCACGAAGGTCTCGAAAGCAAGATAGATAGCACAAAGACCCCGTCCACAAATTTCGGGATGCGAAAACAATTGCCCATGCAAAAAAAAAATTCAATGCAAAGCTCGAGAACGCAAGCAACGCTCTAGCTCAAGATTACGTGCGGATGTGCTGCAAGAGCCCACTACAGGCCCTACGATCAAGGAATTTGGGGGTGTTCACATGCATGTATTGCTGTATGAGGGTGATTCTTCTTCTCTCCCTCTATCTCCTAGCTTTTTGCCTTCTTCCCCTTGCTCGGTCCCTCTACCATTTTCCTCAACGTCTAGAGTCCCGCTAGGAGAGGGGTCTTGATAGTGTTAGATGCTCTTACATTGCACTATCTCGATGGGGATCTAGGGATGCACTTGCTGCTCGTCGCACACTCACTAGAGCAGTGGCGGCTTCATCCGTCATAGGTATTTTTGAGGCCACTTCCTGTGTGTTGTGCATTCATTAGCCCACCTTGCATGCCGGATGCCTTAGGAGACATTGACTTGATTTGGGACATAGTGATGAGCTTTGGGCGAGCAATGGGCGTGGTCCATGATGTTCACGCATTCTAGATTCACGTATGAGAGAGCTGATAGCACAGTTTTGGAAGGAGAATTGCCGCGCCTTGCCAGACTTCAAAAAAGGAAAATCGGCATAGGATTGGTCGCAAGCAATACATAGAGCATGGTGCTATGATCATAGAGATTACACAGGGTCAGCACTTTCATGCATTTTAGGATGACCACCCTGAGATTACCATTTTAATTTTTGCAAAACTTTAGACCCTTGTTCCTGGATTATATGCTTTTGCTTTTGTTTTCAAGGTCAGTGCTCCTTTGAGGCGTGCAAGCCTGGATACATGCGATTCATGCGTGAGAGGATACATGTTGTTGTAGCTACCCTATGCAGTTTCAGATTATGTATGATGTGTTCCACGCTCTTTCAGGGCGTGCTGGAAGGTCCTAACGGGGCCACGAGACTTCATCCACTCTTTGTTATGTCAGTGTGTGAAGTGCTCCGCTTGGAAGTAAGCAATGCGACACTCAATGATGGAGTCTCCCAAAGCCGCTCTAGTGTCTCTAAGTGCCTGCGCCAGCTCTCCAATCCTCTATTGCAGTGTGGCCAGCTCTCGCGTAAGCTCACCTACACGGCTGCAGAGCTCTAGAGAGGGGTCAGCCTACAACAATAACAAAATTAAAAAATTAACTTTCCATTTTTTTTAAATTATAAAAACCATAGATGAGTGGATGTACCTGAGTAGCTGTAAAGGCTACTGGGCGCTAACTGGGTGGAAGGTCTGCTCAATGGAGGTCCCTCCTTCCTTGGTGTATAGAAAGCAGCCTGATTGTGAAAAACCAAAAATTCCACAATGATAAGAATAGTAAATGACATTCATAAGATAAGAAAACATTGGAAAGGTTATGTATATTGTGGAAGAACTAGTGGCAGCAGTACAATCATGTCCGTGTGGGCTATTAAGCGGTGTAGTACGTAATGGCACCTAGTATATATAAAAAAATGTATTACCCACCACTCTACCAATGAAATATTTGTAGGTGAAGACTACAAAAATGTACCTGAGAAGGGCCTCTTGGTTGTGCAAACCGCTCGACAAGGTGGTTGAGTGTGTCGCCCACAGAACGGACCTCCCGTCCAAGCTGTGTGTTGAGGCCTATATGGCTTGACAAATCTCTTCTTCATTTGAGGGGAGGAGACGGAACTCAGGAGAATCCAATCTTCTTCTTGCTGCTAGTGGAATACATTTTCTACATATAAAAATGGGGGTTTGTGCTATTTTATCTAATCCACAAATTAACAAATATTGCAAAACATAGTGAATTTCATCCATCAAATCTATGTTTTTATACCAAGGGGTTTGATTTTGTCTATGAAAAGAAAATTTACGAATAAAGGTTTCATTAATGGAACTTTGAATGTAGTTGTGATGTGATTTACTGTCTTTAGATCCTAAAAGGATACATAAAGATTTCCAAGCTTTGCCAAGTTTTTTTATTACTAAGACATGGTTAACAGGCACTAAATGGATGTGATTTAGTCCCTTCTTGATAAATTATGTATGGGTAGGTTAGGGTCTGTAGTAATTACATGTTTTCCGAAGGGTCCAAAGTCTACTAAAAAATTGAAAAACAGCTTATGAGTTAAGCATCCACACCCTTGTGAATCATCAAACTCTTCGGCAAAAACCGAAGTTGGTTTGTACAGAGTATGATTAAGGTTCTTTGTATATTTCCAAACGAAACAAATATGTAACTAAGACAAGTCTTTGTTAATATGAAAATCATTTATCATTGTTTGTAAGACCACTTTAGGGTCGATAAATCCATAAATTTGTTACAAGATAGAATGTGAATAAATATCCCATGTGTCCTAGAATTGCATTCAAAATGTAGCAGACCATTATTTTTTATAGTAAGTGAGCGTACTTGGTCTTCAAAATTTGAGTATTCAAGCACTTAAAGAGTATCTCCGTGTCTTTAGATCCTTTGAATTGCCTTGGTTTCTTACTTGTAGAATCCATACTGCTTGATGTGTGTGTAATCTTCTTCAGTTGTTCCTTACCTTCTGGGGTTTTGAGTAAGGTTTTGATTGTGTTAGATACTGGTGTATTGTGCAACTTTTGAAGGAGTGGAGTCCTTGGTGTGTATAGGACTAGTCCTTTGGCTGCTTTCAGCATGTGCTCATAAAAATGATAATAAATAATCACTGCATGCCTCAATTATGTAGAGAATGAGGCTATCCAAGCTATGAAAGCATAGACTTGTGCTGACCTCAATAAAAATTGAAAGAACCTTGGTAAATTTTGGAACACGTGCCACAGAAATTGGTCAAACCAAATGATTGAAGAAGAACAACTTGAAATTAGGATCCACCCTTTTTCATTTCCATTTAAGGAATGGTCTATAAGAATTCCAACAGTTCCTTAGAGATCGTTTCTGATCTTTTGCTTTGTCCATAAGAGAGAGTCCTTTGGTGCGACAAGAACTGGGACATTTTTTTACCGTCCACATCAGACAGTTTGATCTACTTGAGATCGAAGAGAACATCTTGGGATAAGCAATGTTTGGAATGTAGGGCCAGGGTTTTACATTGGTTAACAATATCAATGGGAATGCTGCAGAGTAACCCTAGAGAAGTTATAGTAAATGGTGCATGATGGTTCAATATTTCATAGTCCCAAAGCTTATGTTCAAGTCCAATTGCATCTAATTCAACTTGTCTAAGTGGTAAGAGGGGGATTTCTTATGAAAAAAAGTTTAGAAACAGCTCTTTCTGGGGGTATACTATTAGAATCGGACAAAAAGTTAAGGGCTTCCTTCTCTTCTTCTTCAAGAAGGTCCAGATCCAAAAGAGAATTAATAAACCTTTCACGATGTTTAATCTCTATAGGGACAGCAGGGAGGTTATTGATGAAATACAACTTGTTAACAATAGTGGGTAAATAAGTGAAATAAAAATCAAGATCGCACTATTTTGTGCGTCAATACTGGGTAGATTGGATAGGAAGGCACTAAACGCTTCTAGAAGCTTTTCCTTCTCTTTCTACATAGAATAAGCAAAGAGAGCCAGTCATTAACAAGGGCTATGTTCAAAACAGAGATAGAGTGGGTAACTATAGCTTTCTTCTCAAAATCAAGTAGCTTTTGTGGAATTCCACACCTTTGAAACAAGAAATTATACATCGAGTACCGATCGGTGGAATAGGAATGTCTTCTTCTACTCCATATCCCAAACGGGTGAGGAATGGAATCCAAAAATCCTGAATCAATCACCACATAAATAATAAGTATACCATTAGTGTTTATATTATTGTCATACCAGTACTAAGTTTTCTCAGTATATGATGGAGACCCGACCAAAGGTAACCTGGGAAAATTTATGTGTGTTTGAATTTAAAATCCCATCATTCAGTATCATATATTGAGAGACTTAAATAATGTTTGAAAAACGTATTGTGTAAATAACCAAATTCCAAAAAAACTGGTGAATTTCTTGATACATGAACAATTCATTACATGATACTTTTGATACATGACAGAGTAGGAGTTTTAGCCGGAACTCCTATCAGATGAGAGCGAGGATCTTTACCTGCCAACCAACCACTAGTACAATTAATTAGAACAATTTATACTAAATGGGTGACATGTATCCAAGCAAACCCCACTGCTTGTTATCGCTGTCACATCCTAGAACCCAACTACACTCCTAAATATATTATGTTTTCTTTAGCTCATCTATGCAAGTAGGGTCTACTATGGTCTTGAAAATTTTGAAGGGTTTACATGGTTTGGAGATAGGGTCCCTAATTGCTATTGGCTTGGTTTTCTTTTGCCTACTATGTGCAGCCATAAGCTTGTCCTAAATATGTTGTAACTTAAATGTGTTCCGAGTAATACTCATCCGGGCTGTTTGTTTGTAACCCTTTTTATCGAAAAGATTTAGGAACAGTTGGCTAATATCTTGTGAAAGAGCCCCACCTTTTGCCCCAATTTATAATCACATGTGAGTATATCAATATTTCTTTTATAACTCAACCAAATGTTACATACTATGGTATATACACCCAAGTACCTATTATCATCTTGATAACCAACCAAGGTGGTAATTACTTGTGATATTTTCTCTATATTATAGATATGTTTCCTAAATTGTGGAAATTTTGGCAGCATTTCCTTTGTAGCTTCTTTTTTTTTAAAATAACCAAAAGTGATCACTGAAATTTTACCCTCATAAGAGATTATCATAACAAAGGAGCCATACCTTTACCAACACACATACTCATGCCTTATAATCATTAGATATCTTATCGTTTTTCCTTTTTTGGAGTTTTAATCTTTCTAGAGGAAAGCAATTAATTCAAAAAGAACCTATTTTTTTATTCGATCGATTTAGGTACTTGATCAAAAACTATAGAAAACTTATGTAGCTACTCAAAACATATGTAACCTGGTAGCTGAATAGTACTTGCTGTCTTCATTTGTGTAATTGTTATCACTCTTGTAAATGCTTATTACCAAAGATCCTACAACTCTATTTTTGCATAAACTTGCAAATGATATTTACACAATTGGCATTAGTTTTAGGATGATGACCAAAATTATGTTTTAACACTGTTAATACCTATGTTATACGTTAGTGAAACTATATGAGTATGATTGTATGCATATTTATCTATGTATGTGTGTATATGTGTTAACTGTTTGAGAGCCTTCTCCATGTGTTGTGCGGATTTGCATGTGCATGCATGTGTGTATGTGTATGTGTGTGTGGAATCCAGAAACTGCCATATGATATTAAAAAACCTATAAATACGCATGTATATGCGTTTGTGTGTGTACTTTTTTGTTGCATGACCAATCACCTATGCTGTTATGGCAAAAGATATGCTACATAGGCTACTTAATGCATACATATGTTTGTGTGAATGGATGTATATTTGCTACCCCATGTACGTTCCTTTCTAGCTATGTACACGCGCATGCAATCATGAGAGCTAGATGCGTTAAAGCCACAAAAATGCCTTTGTGTAAAGGAGTGGAAAGTTCCTCCATCTGATATGCTTGATTGTAGTTGGAGTTCACCAAGCAGGGGTCTTTCTTCAAGCTTGCGTACATTGTTGCAAAATCTATCTTTTCTTATCGTGCATGTGTTCCAAATTTTAAAACATTTTGGGAAGCATCTTGTTTGTTTTTTCACAATTATGAAAATATCCCATTAGCTGCCATCTCTTGCAAGACCCTCACAGGAGGTTGCGGCGTCAAAACATGGATAAAATCGAGTCCTTCGTTTGCATTCAGATCATATTTTCAAACAATCCACGGACTGCTATCTCACAACACATCCTCACACAAGGTCACAAGGTCGAAGGCAATAGATTTTATGGTCAGACTATCAATCTGTATTATAAAAAAGAACATGCAATTATTTTAAGAAATATGAACCATATATGCCCCTTGATTTGGTGCCATGAGTACGCACAATCCATCAAGACGTTTCCTTTTATTTTCTAGAACCCACAAGAACTGAAAATCATTATAACTAAAGTCTCTCTATGACATTTAAAAGTAAAAGTAAGAAAGCACCTACTTGCATCTCAATCCGAATGTTGATTAGCACACCATTAGAAGATATGGATTTATGGATAAAATTTCAATGCATTGGCTCACTATAGAATACATCATGCTTATCGATGCAGATAGTAGAACAAGCCTCAATGCATATGCATTGAGGCTAGCAGTGTAGATGAGTGAATTGCTCCACCTCAAATCTGCTAAGGTCCACTTCATAGCAAGAACATCATCGTTCATCGTGTGTGTGTGCACGTGTATGAGGATCACTCACATGTATAGGAAGCTTGTGTACGTGTGTCCCAACAAGATCACCGTCATGATTATTCATGCACCATAGAATTGAGATCCATGACCCCTTATTGATGCAAAATAACACAGACCTGTGTGTGTGTGTGTGTGTGTGTGTGTGTGTGTGAGAGAGAGAGAGAGAGAGAGAGAGAGAGAGAGAGAGAGAGAGAGAGAGAGAGAGAGAGAATGCACGTGTATACACTTGCACACATGTGTGGGGTGTGTGCACCAACCAGAGAAAGTTTGCGCATTCAAATAAGGCCTGTGTAAATCAAAAAGATCGAACACGGCAAAGAAGAAAAATACGTTCTTGTGTGAGAGGATCAGAATGAGTTTGATGTTATAAGATGACGAAAACCATAAACGGGAATCCTTCATTAATTGTTATCCATGTTCATGTCATGCCATACCTTCATAAGGTAACATTCAAGATGTGGAGACCACATGTGAGAGTATATGAAGGAGTCTCAATAAATTGCACCTAGTTGAGTGATGCCAAAAATAGCAAGGGAATAAGGAAGATCAACTGAGTTTTTGGCTCCTACCAATATTCATAAGACTATAAAACACACATGTTTGCTGTCTTATTGACCCATGCTAGCAAGACTAGTTATTATGTTCAACAAAGGAAGAGTAAGAATTTTTCCAATTGCAGAGGTTCTCTTTAGACGTTAAAGTTTTGAACCATTTTGTATAGCATATGGGTGTAGATGGGTTGGGATGTGTGTAGGTAACCCAGGGAAATTGGTGCCTTGTGAGAGTTAAGAACATAGGGGCAGATATGAGCAATAGCATGGGGTTTTAAATGAAGAACACAAGATTTTACTCCCATTATCATTTTCTTTGCCATGAAGTTTTATTGCAGGCTAGCAGTTAAGGTTTCACTTAAACCTCATGAAAAGAAAACTGTTGTGTTGTCCAGGATGCACCCAAAGTAAGATTTTCAAAGGGACAGTCAAACAATAGGTAGATTTCTTGTTGGTGCCAGGGTAGGAGAGAGAGCAAAAGATGATACCCTATCTATAGTGTGTGTGTTGCTATTTCTAAACTAATACTTATACACAAAAGAACATATCAGTTCAAAAGACAGCTGGCTTTAGACATAAGACAAGGATTAGCACAAAAACAACTCAATCTTTGATTCATTTTTGTATATCATAGTGAGAATGAGGTATCATTCTAGTGACTGTACATAAGATAGTTAAAAACAACAGATATTGAGTGACAAAAGCCAAGTATGTTGGTGATGGATAGCAACACAACTAAAAAGATCCTAAGTAAAGATAGAGTCCTCACTTGCATCCATATAAACAAGACAACATATTTGTTAGCCTTGAATACTTATCACAGGTATCAACGAACGTATCATTTGTTATCCATGTCCTGCCTAAAACCTTTTTAAACTTATACCTACCATCCATAAACATTTTAAATCACCAGGTATCCATTCCCAAAGAAATATAATGATGCTATCATAGTGAGATTGGAGGACATTACTCCTTCTCATCAAGTTAAAATGTGTGTTTCAAAAAGATTTTATAAAATTCTTCTTAGGCTTGTGATTAGAAGGCCATCAGCCCTTCTAATCCAAGTGGTATTTTTATAATAGGTTGTAAAAGTAGCTAGTTAACCCAATTTTTAAAGGAAATTATACATAATAATTAGATAAATTTTTGATTAGAAGACCATCACCCCTTCTGATCCAAGTGTCTTACCCATTTTTTAATCCCATGAAGCCCCCTTTTTTTCCTCAAGCTTCACATCCAAATATGTTTTTTTTGGCAACCATGTAGGTATTTGTTTGTTTTAAGATGTTCTTGTTTGGTTAAAGAATAAACCATCTTAGTTCAAACCATCTATGGTTTACTCATTAATTATTAAAACCTACAACAAACTGGTTAGTTTCAGGACTGGTTAATTATTAAAACTGGTTAGTTTCAGGACTTTACAAAATGTTAAATCCTTCCTAGTAAAATAGCATCAGCACATGCTAGTTAATAGAAGGTACTAACAACCTAGTCATTAGGTAAGCTATGAATCAACATTCAACAAAGTTTATGCCATTGATAAACCACAAATAATCCCAGATATCTTATTAATCGGCATAATAAATAATGATTTGCTAAAGGCATTCAGAAACCAATAGAGTCAATTTAGCCCCAAACTATAAAGCAATAGCTTTCTCAACTAAATTCATATCGAGGTAGCGTTTTCTAGCCGCCTACAGGCGAGGCTTATAAAAAACCCAAAACCAACTAACATAGAGGGAGCATATTGCATCGCCAATGGACACATTGTAACAGCTAATTATACGCATAGTTTAGGCCATGCCAATGTAATGCCATCATATTTAACCAAATGCTAAGCTATGCCATACATTACTGCAGTAGAATGTAGTCAATCTCCATAGTTGAGCTTAAAGACTGTAGTAAAAACTAAACAACTATATCTTATTCTTATCCGATGAGCAGATTTCAATACCCACAAAGTAAGTGATCCCGATTTATATTATACAATCTAAAATCAGCACTATCAACCCTAGATTAGTCTATCTGAGAGCCCTTATACTACTTGCAGATTCCCATCATGATTCCAGCCCTTAGGTCGGTTATGAAATAGCTGTTATTAGGGTATGAAACACAGGAAAGCTAGGTATGTTAGTTAACATATGAAATATTTCAAGCCAGCAAACAATTAGCAACTAGAAGTGGAATGTTGTTTAAACCAATTCAAAATGCACGGGGTAAAGACACTATAGCACGGGGTAAACTAGATTCAATGAACTCTTTCAGTAATTGGATAGAAACCAACTCACAAGAAAGCTAAAACAAATTTCCACCCCACCAAAAGCTTGTCAACACAATCAACCAATCAAAGAATTAGGATTCTCATGGAATGGATTTACCTTTCTACAACCATAAGGAAAAAACAGATTCAGCATTAAGCCACCATTAACCAATCAAGGCAAAAGTATGTTTTTTAAGCCCATCATCGACCAACATGTATAGTATCAACAGATTTTTGCATAAACCAGTCCAGTAATTAGCACAGACCACCATCACCAACTTTTTAAAATTTATTGGGGGAGGTTTTTAAACTTTTTTTATGCACCACAGTAGAGATAAAGCCCCATATGCAAAACTAGGTAGGGTTTTCACTTTTTTTATTTAAAAAATCCCAAAGAGACAACAATTTTAATGTTAGAGGAGATTTTTAAGCACATTCTAGTGTAAATATAACAACTCAAATCATTCTCATGGAAAAGGTAAAAACTTGTTTTACCAAAAACATCTAGTGATAGCTTGCCCATACCAAGCAGAGTAAAAAAATCAGCAGCAAACCCCATAGTTCAAATCCAATAAACATAAACCAGTTACGACAGAGTGCAATCAATTGAATCAAAAGATATGGTACCAACCTAAGAAGAAGAGACTTGCTCTATAGTCATCCAGGTGTACTGTATTAAGAGTAGGAAGCAACACACCCTCACAGTCCCACCAGAACTTGCAGTGTAAAAGTCGGCAATAGTATACAGAGCTAAACCTTTTCATGACAAACACATAATTGTAAGAAAGGCTAAATGAGGGGCATGAGCCACCCTCACCTTAATATAGCAGTTCCCTTGATTAAATATGGGAGGAGACATTCGCAGGCTCAGCCCATAAAACCCACAAAGTATCCCAATGATCCAACCGTGCCATACCATCATCACGCCAGCTTGTCTCCAAGGCCAAGGTCCATGGGAGATAGAAAGAGTGAAACAAGGGAGCAATGTAGGGCAATAGACAGATGAATAGTGGTGACATTCATATAGCATGCAGTGCAGGTTCAATTGGAGTTTGAGTTTGCATGGCAAGCATTGCTTTATATGTAAGGTTATTTTTACACAAAAAATCAATACAATAGCGTGTGATTTTGTTGCTTATCGTCGAATTCTCTCTCTCTCTCTCTCTCTCTCTCTCTCTCTCTCTCTCTCTCTCTCTCTCTCTCTCTCTCTCTCTCTCTCTCTCCATCTTGCTCGTTCTACACTTCTACTGCTCTCCTCCACGCCCTGGTAGTTCCACAATATCACCCACCATAGCTCCCATCACAAATAATCTTCAGAGTATGGACTCCCTTGAGAGACCAGCTTTTTTCCATGATGCTTCCTTTTCTTTGTCTGTGAAACACCGTTTAGCTTCATCAAGAGCTTTTGTCATCTCCTCAATGGTCCTCTTTGAAGGTGGATATCTAGCTTGTCAGAAACTTTCATTATAGATGTATCGCCCCTCTTTTGATCCTATACCACGTCATACTAGAGTTGCTAGAGGTTTATCACGCCTGCAAAACTCTTGTCCTCCATTCTTGAAGAGGCCTATTTTGCATTGTGCCGGATGGTCTCCTGTAACCATCATGACCATAGTGCGTATCGTACATAGCTTTGAAAGACCTTGTTGATTGGCACCAAAGATCTTCTCTATGGGATACTCATACAATGCCTCCACACCATTTAGATATAGGCTTTCTAGCTCATCTAGAAAAGGTTCCAAAAATGCCCCAAAAACTTCACTAGAAACCTTCATAATTTTCTTACAACTTTGAGGGATAAACAAAACTGGCAAGATATCAATGGAAGACTTGATTCCTGGATTCGACACCATGACCTCTACTACCTCACAACTCTTTTGGGTTGTCTGTGATGTCTAAAATCCATCCCAATGTAGAAGCAATGCTACATTTCGAGGATCACCCTATTCACATGGCCACCCAAACAATAAGCTTGGTTTGAAATCATGAGATCTTTCAAAAAAAAAATAGTGTGATGCTTCTATGTACCTTTTGTAGGCTCTTTTTACACACAATGTCCTCTTTACACTCAATGCAGACAAAGTTGTACTCTTCTCCCACAACATTTTGAAGAGCTTTATAACGTCTCTGGTAGGAAAAGTAGTGTCAGACTTCTTGCAAAGAGGATTAGAGCAGACAACCAATAGCTCATAAGATGCTGATGGTGATCCCAAAAGTCCTTGACTTCTTGGAATTTTTGTCCATCCCAAAAATCAACAATGCTTCTTTGGTTGCTAATTGCATCTCCCCTGAGCCATTTCTCTTTGTGCCTCCATAAACATACTACCTCATGGCAATAAGTTCTACTCTTTGTCAATAGCTTTAGTTGAGGCCCGGTGGGAATGTAGTCAAAGGTACTTTGATCTTTGAGCATTGCAGAAGATCTTGGCAATATTGTGATGCTGGATCTTCTCGCAGCCCACGAGAAAATGTTCGTGAAATGAAAGCTTGTTCTTCATCTTTTTGAAGCCCAGTGGACAAGTGATTTTGAAGAGACATTTTGAACTACCAACCAAAGAACAATCAAAATATTAGAACCCTAAACACAAAGCCATTAGCATCTTTAACACATGGCAAACAATCACTGCAACATAATGTGACATTCAGGGAGTCCTCTCCCACTTTCAAGATCACAATGCAGCAACTACAGAAGGATATGAAAGAGCCATTGAGCTAAACATGACATGAATTCTATACACACATTGGCCTGCTTTGATACTAGAGATGTGCAAGGAGCTTGGGGTCAGAGTATCAACTCATAGCTACGAGGAGGTGATTGGTACAATAATCAAGTCTGTAGATTTGATATGTCCCGACATGGGAAAGGAATTGTTTGTTTATGGGGACCAAAGTTTCTCTCTCTCTCTCTCTCTCTCTCTCTCTCTCTCTCTCACACACACACACACACACACACACACACACAAAAAGTTTCTCATACACATATTCATAAATCCTTATCTCTTCATAACATCAATCCGTAATGAGTCCATGCCTACAAGATGGTGTAAGTTCCTTCTTGAGTAAGAAGGATTTTTATCTATGCCAACAAAATTTAGTGTAGAAACCTCCAAAGTCAATCATGATAATTAAAAAAAAAAGCCGTTTAGTGTAATCCCACTTACAGATTTTGAGAATTACCTCTACATTTTAAATTTGAAAGTGAAAAGACCTGAAAATATATAGAAATTTAGTAAGAAAACCTTCAAATTTAGTCAATTCCCTCTAATGTTCTCATACCTAGGTTTTGCAAAGACAATGCCAAGCAGCGTTTGGGAAAAATTATTTATCCAAACATACAAAATTCCTTTCCTTGAATTTGCAAAGAGGAAATTTTAGGATATTAGGTTTACTTTTCGGGTTTTAACACTCCTTTTCCCCTTGCTCTCAAGCAGAAAATGGCACGATATTAAGCCAAGACACATTTTTGCCGAACACTTATTGCAAAGCTATTAAAAAAAAGGAAGGTTTTTTTTTCTTTTTTTTTTCTGAGGGGGCGGGGGGGGGGGGGGGGGGGTACTGTTAAGAAAAAGATTCAAAGAAATACTTGGCGGTAATATCTGCAGCGTTGAGCACGAGTTGGCGATGCAGATCAGTGATGCACAGACAATAGCGCCTCGTTGTCAATCTCTGTTTCTCTCTCTAACACATGCACACACAAAGATGAGCTTTCGCAAGTCCTCTGTGCTGCAAAACCGAGCTCTCTCTCTCTCTCTCTCTCTCTCTCTCTCTCTCTCTCTCTCGTGCGGGGTGATTTTTGGGTGGTGGAAGGCTAAGATTGAACAATTACTTTCTTGGCCTTTTCGTTTAGCTCCATAAATTTAAATTTAACGCATGCTTGGGTGAAAAACCTTGGGCTACCTATGCCACGACTTTAGACTTTGATGCCCTACCCACAAATAAGTAAAATAAATCCCTCAAAGCCAAAATAAATAATGGGTTTATATCAGGCAATTTACTTGAGAAGCCATACCTCTAACATCCTCTTTGCAACTCATAGTGTACAAAGATAGTGAGACCGAGTCGATGAAGAAGCTACCATGGACACCCCAGTAGCGATCGACTATTGGGTATACCCTGATTTTTCTATTCTCAGGTTTTTACCTTAGAAGAATGCCATATTAAGCATCGATTGCCTTTAGATAATTGAAATGTTGACCACACTACGTTCGAGAATCCCCATTCGTGAACATCACATCCAATACTGGCAGATAAAGAACTAGTGAACACATCCTATCCATGACCTGACCAACAACAATGGATTGGTGCACTCATGCATAGTGTTTTAGACACGACTGATTGCTTCCCTACAAGATGCATGTTCCTTGAACTTTGACCCACGGGCTCAAAAATTGATAAGTTGAACTCCAACACAAGGCAAGGAGAACAAGAGAGGAGAACGAGAGGAAGATAGTGCCCTTTCCTTTCTATGTATGATCACCATGAGCTGTAGAGAGGGTGCTAGAGATTGCAGACCTCAGAGTTATTATGCATATTATTGATATTTATTGTGGTACTTTGTCAAATAAGTGAGGTAGGGAAAGTCCTAAAATACTATATCAATAGGCTGCTTCCAACATCTATGCAAAACATATGTTTCTGATCTTAAAGGAAGAATGTTGGTAAAACTTTTCTCCACAAAGAAAACCTAGCTTTTTCCAAGAAGCTGGATTTTTGGTTAAAACTTTGTGGTGTGACATCAGCTAGGCTATGAGTGAGTGAGTGTGTGTGTGTGTGTGTGTGTGTGTGTGTGTGTGTGTGTGTGTGTGAGAGAGAGTGAGAGAGAGAGAGAGAGAGAGAGAGAGAGAGAGAGAGGGAGAGATATGATCCTAATATCTCATGACTCTAGCCAACGGCGGTCCAAAGCCCTCTCTGAATAGACAGTGAAAGCATCCTCGTATCTCATAGTATACCAGACAATGACAAATGTGATGTAACTCTATATGACATAACTTGCATATCTTGGCTTCTATTGGTACTCTCCTAAATTGAGCATGCACAAACATACCTCTCCCTCTCTCTCTCTCTCTCTCTCTCTCTCTCTCTCTCTCTCTCTCTCTCTCTCTCTCACACACACACACACACACACACACACACACACACACACCCACACACACACACATGCTATAGCTCTAACCTCTCATATAATTTCTATTGAATCCCTCAAACACTGCTCATTGTTGTACTTCTCGGTGCTCCACCTCCTGTCAACTCAAAGAAAAAGCCAAACCCTGTCGCCTTCCACGTTTACACGATGCACTAGATTTTTGTGGGACACATCCCAGGGGAGGCCAAGACAACGAGATCTACACCTGTGCGTGGGCCTGTGACTCGGGCGTTCCAAGCACTTAAGTGCTCCATGTGGGGAAGTCACTACATTGCGCACTGTACAGGTTGCACATTTGCATTGTGTGTTAAGAGAGAGAGAGAGAGAGAGAGAGAGAGAGAGAGAGAGAGAGAGAGAGAGAGAGAGAGAGAGAACATGGGCTTTAACTATTCTATTAATTATGGGCTTTAAAGAATACATTAGAAGAAAAACCAGATTGTCTGAGGTGCTAGCGAAGCTCCGGGCAGCAACAACTAGCAGACACAGATTGTGTGAGGACAAGAAAGGACGATGTCGGTAGGTCCACGTTAGGTTGCAAGCGTAGATATGGAGCAGACGTAGAACAACGTCAAAAATTGAAAGGGAAGGGTGAATACTTCATACATTAAAATGACGCTCTTATTGAGAAATGAGAATACCATAAGTCGGGGAGTTAAAATGACAAGGTTTCTATTATGGACGATGTAGGTCCCAAAAGACAAAGATGAGGGACAAGGGTAGACATTTGTAGTGAGCACAAGGATCTAATGGCTATGACTTGCACATTCATTGGCGCTTCAATTGTCCAATTCCTTTGTGGGTGATTATGAACTTGAATTCTTGAGAGAGAATGGATCTCTTCTTGGTGTCCTAAAATGTTGAATTTGATGTCATAATACGGGAGAGCTAATGACACACGTGCGTGGGAAAGGTCTAACATCTCTCTCTCTCTCTCTCTCTCTCTCTCTCTCTCTCTCTCTCACACACACACACACACACACACACACACACACACACACGCACACGCACACGCACACACACACACACACACACACACACACACGACGTGCTTGCGGTTGCAAAGATCGCTCTGTGCTTGTCATTGTAGTCATGGAGCACAAAGAATGCAGACGGTCAAGGTTGGTGCTACAATTCGAAGGCTTTCCTTGGGTGGATTCAATATAGTAGAGAGCTTCTATGTTGTTTAGAGTTGGCACAATTGTCCATAATACTGTTGTAATACAAAGAAGAAAATATGGAATCAAATACATCATATCCATTTTGATCAATCACAAGGTGTCTCAAGGCCTTCTCTCCTCTCCTTTGCACCCATAAAGCGAGCCTTTCTTTTAAAATGGACACACATCCATATAGAGAGGCAGGGAAGCAATTTCCTTCCTCTGGGCTTCTATTCACCTTTGATCTATGTATGCAAACGGTTACGGAAGACTTTATCTCCATAGTGAAAATACTTTATGGAAGTTTGTCATTAGGTTATGCTTTTAGCATCCACTTCAAACCACTGCAAAGATTACCTCCTGTTTTGCATCATAGTTTCCTAGAAATAAATCCCTCAACTCGCTTCATTTAAAGCTCTTGCTCTAACATAGTTTTGAGGATAGGTTAGTAACATGTGTGCTTTAATAAATGTAAAGCTTATATATTTGGATCCAAATGATGGGTCTATGTTTAGATAGCCTTGAATATTGCATACAGGCTATATGTGGCTATATGCTAAAAGAAATCATTTCTATTGGAGATTGCAACACATAAGCATAGGATCGTTCTAGAGTCTCTTATATTTTCAAAAATGCCTAGAGTGCCATCCTATGAAAACATCGTAATAGTTGTATTTCCGAGAGAGAATGGTGTCTAGTAGTCTTGGGGAATATGTATGAAGGAATGGGGCTAAGCACAAATGGTGGATCTATTGCACTACATACCCTCCAATAGCTCAAAAAAAATAAGTGCACCTTCCTGCATCTTATGTTGTCTCATAAATTACCACCTTTTTGAGGGAGTCTACTTCTTTTCATTGAAGGTAGCGAGACAATGGAGTTAGATATAGAAGTAGAACTTGATGCTCGTAGTGTACTAAACACTGAGAAAGCCAAGAAAGCAAGCCTCCTCTTACAAGGAAACTACACAACCACAAGAAAACCAACCAGCATATGAACCCTTCAATGAGAAATGGGAAACCCTATTTTGGAGAGAGCTAAGGGCCAAGGTAAAGGAAATGCTGAAGTGAAACCCCCCCCCCCCCCCCCTTGCCCTTTATTCATTAGTAGCACCTTCTAGGGACTGTGGAATCCAAAAAGGGATGAACAACCCCATGCATAAGTTTAAGCAAAACATGAATAATACAATGACGCAATGTTGTCTTTATGACAACCGTTGATTATGCTACTTGAGCTCCTTGCCCTTTCACCCTTCTCAACACCAAACACTATGTCTCAAGGCCCTTGGCCTTCCTTCCAAGGATCCTAGAAGAGAAATCTCTTTTGTCATTGCAACTATGGACTCACATTTCCTACAAGTGAATAATAACAAACCACACTCACTACAGAGGCCACACACTACTAAGCAGGGCACTTGATAGGCAACTAGAACCATTAGAAGATAGGAATGGAGGAGCGAGAGCCAGATTCATGTTACAACAGTTTGTAGTGAAGATAAATGAGAGGAGATGCAAAAAATTTGCATCCCTGAGCATTTTAAGTCAATGTGTGTGTGTGTGTGTGTTTTTTTTTTTTTTTTTTTGGAGGGAGGGGGGGGAGGGGCATATCAAATTAAGAGTGCAATATACAATATAAGAATGGTTTTTAGAGGAACATGGAGGGAGAGAGAGAGAGAGAGAGAGAGAGAGAGAGAGAGAGAGATGTCTACGATTGCACGTTGCACGTATCAAATTAAGAGTACGAGATAAGCTATTATAATGGTTTTTAGAGGAACATGGATGGATGGATGGAGAGAGAGAGAGAGAGAGAGAGAGAGAGAGAGAGAGAGAGAGAGAGAGAGAGATCGATCTACGTTTGCACATTGTAGCATACACCTTCCCAAGGCTTTCATTGACATTAATTGGTCTATGCACAAGAGCTAAAAAGCTTCAAGTATTAAACTCCAATCCTAGCCTCTTTTTTACTAGACTTTCACCACAGTAATGCTACAAAGCTACGAGTTTAAAATTTGATGCTCCTCTCGAGAGTCTTTTCTATTTTTTTTAATGAATTAGTCGTAAGGGGTATATTGCTACATAAAGGTAAGTGCTTAGGTTTTTTTAGGAATGTATATTGAATGCGAAAAACCAAAATTGCTATATAATAACTATATTGGAATTTCAAATTGCTACTTGCAAGTAGCAACTACACAGTTACTATCTAGAAATTGCATAGCTCCTATGATATTGCTACTTCCATCTAGCAAACAATATACTACTAAATAACAAATTCACAAGAACCTTCATTTTGCTAGTAATTAAATTACAAAACCTCACATTTGCTAGCTCCATGAGTTGTTTTTCCTAGTGAATTACAAATTCTATCTAGCAAAAGCCCTAATGTGCCAAAATATTCCATATCCTAAGTCGTCCAAAGTTCCTTGTGAGTGTCCCCTTTTGCAAATACTATTGTTGAGCTCCTCGCAATCGAAAACCAACCTTGTGCCGCAATTTTGGCACTCAATATCATTGGCGTGAAGATCTGTTCAATGATGATGTTGCTCTTTCACTGGGATACAATTTCCACCTGATGGAAACCGACAACGCTTGTGACGATGATGAAATGGTCATTGCCGGTTTATACTATGCTCTTCTATTTTTACTTTTGCATAGTCTTGCTGATGAGTATGCACGCTCATGTCAAGGTCCAAAGGGGGGGAGTAATGTTAATGAAGTGGTTTGACCTCAACACTTGCAAGTTATCAAGTCATGCGCATTTGAACTGAAGCCACGATGGAACATGAAACCTCGTCATCAAATTTTCACCTTCAACACTTTCTTGATTGATCCCGGATGACATCAAGTCCCATATACAAATCCAAAAAAAAAATTCCTTCTTGCATTGATTGTTGTTGCAATCACAAAAACAAGAAGCACAACCATCTCATATAGGCACATGCACTTGTATTAGGATTGAGATGTAATCAGCACCTCTCTCTGGGCAATCAGCTGAGGGGGGATGTTGGAATAAAATCCAATTTTGAAGCCTCGCGAACGATAATGTTGGGATGAAGAGGGGGAGACCAATTTCTTAAAAACTATTCAACACATACTCACAAACATCACCATCAACCTATCCACCTCTTTTCCCAATTTCCAAGCACACACACACACAACACGGAATTGACATAGACAAGATTGTAAGACTGTGTAAGAGATAGAGACTTGATTAGAGAGTACACAACAAATTAAGTATGGTATAAGAGTGTAGAGAACAGAATCTGCAAGAGAAAAGCCTAAATCTAGCCCCAAACTCCACAGCACCTCTCTTGAGGAGTTGGTATTTAATATATTATTTATGAGTTTAAGGTGCCAAATTTGAGGTCCCTCTTTGACAGCCACTTCACTTTTGTAAATGAGTGAAGCTCATTAGTTCTTGCATGACCCATAAGGGGAATTCCCACTACGATCATTTACAGAGCCATAGTGGCTTATTGGAATGAAAATCTAAAATACTGTGTGTGTATAAAATGGCCGAGAGTTATTTGCAAGTGCCTCTTCCTCAACTCCCCGCATTGCACTCTACAAGATCATCATCATCAACTTAATTAGAAAAATAAAATCGACAGCACATAATTAAGCATAATTCTAGCTATCCCAATTGCAGCTAACCACTACAACAGGAGGGTGCCCAGTCTCGTATCATCTCATATCCCTAATCATCAACCAATATAACAACCTTGTATCCACACGTTCATCATCGCCATCAATACAACCGCTTACCCACCTATCTCTGCGTGTATTCTCTCTCTCTCTCTCTCTCTCTCTCTCTCTCTCTCTCTCTCTCTCTCTCTCTCTCTCTCTCTCTCTCTCTCTCTCTCTCTCTCTCTGCGTAACACACACACACACACACCAATGTAATCTCTCTCACACACACATGTAATGCTTCATTGTGCCTCTGATAGTGGGAGGCCTCCTGGCCTTTCACTTCCATATAAGAAAAGAACTTCTATCCTCCACCTACAATCATCCTCCCACGCCCTCTCAAACCAGCCATGCTCTGATCTTAAACCTCCCATCACTTGCTTTGGATCCTACCCACATTTTCTTTGCTCTCAAATATTCTCAAGGAAATATCCTCCCCCACTGCGCCTCTGATTGAACCTGATCATTCTCGAGCCCGAGCAGGGAACTGAATATTCGAAAGCTCAAGAACGCAAGAACCTAGAGTCGAAATATAGGTGTCCGAGAGTTGAAATATAGATGGGGAGGGTGAACTATGAACAACCCCAAATGTCCAAGCAGTGCTAGCAAGTTGGAGGGGGTCCAAGCGTAGATATGGAACTCAATAAAAGCTTTGATTAGTTTATGGAATCATTGGTGTGTGGGTTCCTCTATGGTGGGTGTGAGAATCCCATCCGAGTGCACCTATTGTGCTATCGAGCATGATGCCTCTTCATGTCGTATCCCTTTGCAAAATGTTGAAGCTACAAGAGGATTTGACGTTCATCTACCCTTCCCTCCAACTCACAACATGCATGTAGCTGACACTCAACTTTCACCAACAAATACCCCTTATCTATATATCATAGAAGCTCATGCCTGAAATCAAATACATTTTCATCTCAGAAATTTGCTTCAATAGAAGGTATGGTGTGTTATTATAGAAGAGAGAGAGAGAGAGAGAGAGAGAGAGAGAGAGAGAGAGAGAGAGAGAGAAGAAGAAGAAGGCTCAGGTTTGATTTTTTTCCCTGCTTCTTTTTTATCTCTCAAATGCCAAGGTAAGCTCCCAACTGAGCCTTCTTCTTCTCTCTCTCTCTCTCTCTCTCTCTCTCTCTCTCTCTCTCTCTCTCTCTCTCTCTCTCTCTCTCTCTCTCTCTCTCCCTATCTTTGAGGTTGACTAAGCTCTCTCTCTCTCTCTCTCTCTCTCTCTCTCTCTCTCTCTCTCTCTCTCTCTCTCTCTCTCAACCTCATGGTGACCCAACTAAGCAAAACAGAATAAAAATAAAAGGATGTAACTCAAAAAAGTGCATATTACCTGAAAAAATAGAACAAAAAATAAAAGAATAGAAATAAATTTTTAGAAAGAAAAGAAGAAAGTTAACTTTTAAAAGAAAGTAATTGATAACAAAAAAAGAATAAAAATTTAAAATTTAAATGAGTCAAATAAAAATATTGCATATCTATATCTATACTATCTATTAAAAAGACAAGGGTTCCATCCTACAAATGCTTGTGGCCACAATGAATGGCCTTGCCTTGCTCCTCAATAGACGTTGCCAAGTGGGATGCCAACCACGCTGTTAAGCGAATGGGATGCATTGTTGCTAGCTAAGCCAAGGCACTACAGTAAAAATTGTTGTTGTAAGAGGCTGCCATAGTGCTGTTTCCAATTTCAAAAATGATGGTTGAGGGCAAGGGGAAAAGGTGGAATTCTGCCCCAAAATAGACAAAAATAGTGTAAAAATCCAAAGAATACCCCTAATTTTCTAAATTTCCCTCTTGGCAAACTCGAGGAAAGGAGATTTGTATGTTTGGAAAATTGATTTTTCCCAAACACTGGTCCTAAGGCAATGTCATGAGCTCAAGTACATCTTCTTGCATGGCAATTATCCAACAGGGTTATGACAATCCCAGGTTGGGATGGGAGGGAATCTTAAGAGATTCTAGCTATCAGGAAGTAATGAGCCAATACATACTAAATGTCACCTTCTTCATAGACCATGGATGTATAACCGCTCCAAATTTAACAATCTACATGACAACAAAGTAAAGACTCAAAGCACTAGAAAGTGATGGGAATGTGCCAAAGAATTGTTCCCGCAATGAGCCCACTCGTTAGAGCGCATTCGCATGTTGGCTTGGTAGTCTTTTGGATGAGGTCAGCAGCTTTGGCTGCTACGTGTAAAGAATTTCGACGCGCCCGACGGGGCCTTGTCATCTCTCGGCTCCGGATGAGAGAGAGTAGAGAGAGATGGGCAAGGTTTTGCCAACTCTGCTGAAACTGGCAGAGTGGAAGGAACACATGTAGCATTTTTGCAACTTGATAAAGAGCTGCTTACGCATGCAAAATGCTACCACCATGTTGTGCGAATGCGCCCTTAGCTATTGATAGTAGAGCAATGGGAGTTAATGCCGTTTACCTCTTGTTGGAATTCAGGCCAACTGGCTAGACCCATTACTTACCCATCAATAACCCAACCTTATTCTTTGTTGATATGAATAGAATAAGAAGCGTGAGGGTATTGTCCTCACTATGCGCCACCCACTTTGCGCTCTTACTCTCCATCCTCACAGCACTGTGTGCACACACACATCCATGCAAGTGCACTTCACAAGTGGTATCAGAGTGTTGGTTGTAGGAAGCAATGGCATTGACCTCTACCTTGCGTGTGCATGGGCTTCATGGAAAGTCTATGGTTGCTAGCACTAAGATCTGCATGAGTATCGAGCACGAGAGTCGTGCAAAGCAAAGAAATAAGCAGGTTGTAGACATTAAGCTTTGCACACCATCCTAGTGAGAGAGAGGAACTAAATATACACATCTTAGAGGAGCATATAATCAAAGGATGCCAGCTTAGGAAAAATTGTGCTGAAACTCAGAGTAGCATAGGGCAGAAGGTAGCGTTGACAAAAAAACAGTTAACACAGTTTTGAGATCTAGCAGTAGTGCAACTTGAGACTTAACTCAAGTCTTTGAGTAGCATTGAGGCTTTGAGAATTAAAAGTAAAACAAGGCAAGCTATGATCTTTCTGTAGTGCAACACGCTGCAGAAGCAGGAGTCTGTGGAAATGCTACACACATACTCGACCCAGTCCCTCTCGGCATTGTGCAAAAAAGAGGATGTGTGCGAAGCGTGGCTCTACGCAATTCACACACAAATGAGGAGAGAACGTATCCGGACATACTTCAACATCAACATTGTCCTTGATAGATCTTCGGACATACACACACATACACTCCAATTTGAGCATCAACTTCTTCATTCTTCGCTTTCAACTGACACTCTTCAACATCTTATTTTTTGTTTCAACATCGAAGTTTTTTAACTTCAATCTTAGGATTGCGGCTCCATTCCTCGATATCAAGAGCTTTCTGCATGCACTATAAGAGGAGTAATCCATAACCGCAAAAACAAAGTAAAATAGAAAGAGAAAATATTGTGTACGTGGCACTAACCGCGGCTAAAAACGTGATAGTAGTTTACAAGCAATAATCACGGTAATATTTGTGGGAATATACCCACAGCTATTACTGCGTCACTTGCCATTGATATTACCGCAGCTATTACCGCTAAACGCCTATTCAAAAATAAAGGTGCTCATTTGGGCCACCCAAAATTGGGTGGCCCAAATGAGCACCTTTATTTTTTACCTACATAAAACAGTGAAACATCAACTGTTTTTTGAAAGAATATACAGAATAAACAAAAAATTGAAATTGAATTTACTTTACTTTGACAATCTAATGTGCAGAAGATCAACTATTTAAAAAAGTTACAAATAAAATAAAAATAGTTATATATACATTGTGCCACATTGGGACTTTATAAAAGTTTGAACAAATATTTTCCTATCTAATCCTCCTCCTCGTTGTCTAGAGGCACTGATGGGGGCTTTTCACAAGCCAAGCTCCCATACCCCTCTTCTCTCGTCCCCACCCCATGAAAACCCCTCTTAGGGAGGGAGTGATAAAAGGCATTGGAAAAAGTAAGAAAAAAAATAAAGTATGATTATGTAAATATATAAGAAAGGTAAAATAGGCCACCTCATGCCTGCGGGGTAGCCCATCCCCACCTTGCCTCCTTTTTCTTCACTGTTGCTCCGTCGGGTGTCCGTTTTCCTCCCCTCCACTCAAAAGGTCAACCCCCTCTCTCTTCCCCTTGTCCTTTCTCCTTTCTCTCTCCCCTCAAGCTACCCCACCTCTCACCAATAATGCACCCTAACTCACATGCAACTTACCCCATCTTCCAAAATAGTATACCCCACCCCCTCTTTCTCTCTCTTATTATATCCCATGACCCAAATACCCCCCTCTCTCTCTAAAGGGCGCCATGCCTCTTGTCTTGTAGCTAAATAACCTCCCCCACACTCACACACACTCAGTTTCACTGAAAAAGGTGCCCACAGACCCATCCCCACCCGGTGGTTACCTGATTTTTCTTGTGTTCACACACATCTGCACACAGATTCACCTCTGAACACACGCCCCTCTCTCCCCTCTTGTAATTACTTTATTCTCTATGTCACCTCTCACTTTTTTTCATCAACCCATCTCTCTCTCTTAGTCTCTCTCTCATGAGACTGCTGTTATGGCACATATACACACAGCCAGACAAGTGGGGCCCACAGTCACATGGCCTATGTAGATAATGATTTCTTCATTTCTAAATTCTAGAATTTCTCCCCCCTCCTCCCCTATATAAAGAGGGGTCACCATCACACTAAGGACACACACCATCACCAAAGAGTACACTATGCACTGTGTGTGCCTAGTGCACACACACACACCCACACCATCACCATCACCGCAATCACCATGCTCGTCTTAAGCATGACCTCTACACCCTTGGGCTATGGAAGATGAAGGGAAACTAAATGAAGGATGATGGCCGTAACCCTCTTGCGAGTCTTCGCCATCAACTCCCACCTATCCGCCATGTGCTCTACCACGCTCTCCCTTCTCATTCCCCTACCCTATGCTCCCCATTTCATCGCCTTATTCTCTAAATAAAGCTTGAGGTTTTGTGAGTATGTTTTCTTGCAATGTTTTGCCCATGTGAGGTGTGCGGAATTGCCATCTAGTCTTGTGTTTGGAGTGAGCTTGTGTATGTGTGAAGGGTGTGCGGATTCGCCATCCTTTTGTGGTGCCTAAGTACTAAGCCGCTATACCCCCTCCCTCACTCACTCTCTCTCTCTCTCTCTCTCTCTCTCTCTCTCTCTCTCTCACTTGATCTCATTCCCTTTCCTCTTCATCATTGCTCCCAAGCATCCATCTCTCTTGGATGAAAACTTTGTTATGGTGGTGTGTTGTTTGCGTCCTAGCCGCTGAAGCTAGGTGGTGCCCCCTGTTTGCTTTACCATGACAAGCTCGAGGAGCGCCATTCGGTCCCCGGTGTTTTAGAGGCCGTCAGGGTTCGGGGTTCGCTTTGCTCCCGTCATTTGGTGCCCCCACTGAGGATCTTTTCATGAAACCCTTCAGTTTACAAGACTGAAACCCCTAAACTATTGTGAATGGATGAATGGCTAGCAGGATTTGCTAATTGGACGACAGAAGAAGAAGAGCTCCAAGCACAACTAGACGAACTCCGCATCTCCATCGAAGCTCGAGTGCCAGGCGTAACGGTAATCAATTTGCAGTGGGAGAGTCAACCAACACGCCAAACCCAGTGGATATACATAGGCCAAGTGCCAAGAAGAAGAAGGAGAAGGTGGAAACCATGTCCGTAACCTACAACCAACCCACAACAACGAAATGGAAGGAGCTCTACACAATAGAGAATCAACACTATTCTACTTTGAGAATCGGGTAACTCAAGTCACCGAGGTAATTATCACAGTCAGTTTTCAAGTCGCACTTGATGCTGCAGCACAGATAACGGAATCATTGGCTCACACTCTCATTAGAGAAACTAGGGATCTACTGAGTTTGTTTCAGGAAAGAACACCACCCTCTCCCACAAGCTTGGACATTGACTAAGCACCTCTAAGCTTCACATGAATCAATACAACCTACCTCAAGACAGATCACACATACCAACACGTGTACGCTCAATCAAGGTAATACTGGATTTGAAGGCTCACTACCAGCACGTCATTGACACCATGCTGGGTAGGGAACGATTTTTTGAGGTTCTGGCATTAGATCAACCATTTGTCCTACCTTTGGTACAAGGCAATGTACCATTTGAAGTTTTAATCTATGTCCTAGTATAAGAGGGTATACACGCCTCCTTGTAAAGAAGAAAAAAACTTTCGCAAGTTAAGCAGTGTGTCTTTCCAACTCTCTCTCAGTAATCATGGCAAGTGTAGCATTTCCAACATTTAAAGGAAAGAAGGGGGAGGATTTGGTAACAAACTTCCTAGATGACTTTGAAGTAGCATGTGTAGTGAGCAACAAAGATACGGATGAATCCCGGGTTAGAATCTTTAAGCATCTCATGAAGCTAGAAGTTAGATCATGGTACAATGCACTTCCACAAGC